>NC_141026.1:9845000-10592500 GCF_052040795.2 Danio rerio
TGTGCGTGCGTGTGCGTGCGTGCTTGTGTGTGTGGTAACACTTTTAATAACTACACACTATGAATCATCTATTAAGCTTTAACAAATATTGAATTCATTATTTGTGAAGCATTAGCTCTACATTAACAGATGTTAGTAAGCAGTTTATAAAAACAGCTACAAATGCTGTATTCTTTACTTAATAATTGTATTTCCACACTTTGTTAGCTATTAATTGTTCATTACTAAATTAAGTATGGCATTATTTACAAACCATTTGTATTTAAGAGTAGTGAGTCGCTATTAAGATCATTCAGAATGAGTTGGTAAATGATTAAAAAGCTATTAACATTTATATAAAAGCGTCTGCTAAATTACTAAATGTAAATGTAAATATATTTAATTATTCAGACATATAGTAATGGTTACTGTGTTTGTTAATAAATGCTCAATTAACTCAGTTTCATGCAGTTTTGTCACCTAATCTAAAGTGAGGACTATTTATGCCTTGTAAATATCTCACAAAATGACAATTAAAAGCTCAGAAACAAATGAACAACAAATGCAGTCTTATCTAAAAAATAAAATTACTGTAAACTTTAAATATTGCTGAATAACAGGAGTGTCAAAATACAATTAGCAAATAAATACAATTAAATAAAATTGGGTAAAACAACAACAATATAATAATTTAACAATATCTTATAATACAACATTTCAAAGTTTAAACTGCAAAGTAATTTAAGTAGTTAAGATTTATTTTTTGTTTGAAGTACAGTTTCATTTGTATCTTCAAATGAATAGAAATGAATAAAGTAATTTCTCAAGTAAAAAGTAATTTATTTTCTTTTACCTGTTTAGAAAATTACTGAGCCTTTTATTGCCATTTATAAGGAGTTTTAAAACATTAATGGTCCTCACTTTAGATTAGGTCACACAGTTGAATAAAGTTGAGTTAAAAAAGCATTTATTACCATACAAAGCAGCTACTAATATATGCTCGAATAACACGATATATGAATGTTAGTTCATGGTTTGCACTTCATTAATTCTTCCATGGCGGGGCAAAAGTCTTTGTAATTGGACTATTTAATAACCAATTTAAAATACATTCATCTGTTTTTTAGGTTTAAGGCATTTGTTTTCTGCATAGCAATGCCAATATTAAATTATTGCAGAAATTACATCTGTACATCAACACAAAATGCAAACAAAAGCTAAGTAAAATGAAAAAAGTTTTACAAATAAAGAAACAAATATATATTTCTACGTCAAGCCGTTTATACACAACCAGCATCCCCACATTAAGAACAAAATGGTTAAAAAACAATAGCAATTGTACTCTTAAAAAAACAATTCTGCAGTGAGAGTTTAGCTCCAACTCTAGGTAAACATATAGTACCTGAGCCAGCTAATCAAGGTCTTCAGGAAATACTTGAAAACTGCAGTCAATGTGTTATCTGGTGGAGGTTGTCTGGAGGAGGTTGTTTGGCTGTAGATTGGAAATATTGCATAATGAAGTTTTAGCTCAGCAGGCAGAGAGTAAGATCCTTTTTTTCCCTGTGGCTGCTTAAACAAATCTGACCACATGAGTGTTTTTACATGTTGAATGCAATCTGAACCAATGTGTTGGTGACTACATCTGAAAGTGGTTGAGCTCCAAATTAAAGCCCAAAATGTATAAAATGTTGATCAGTTGTTGTCAGATTAACAAAGCATTATCTTAATATCCGGTGTGAACAAAAGTGACCCCTATTGGCTCTTCATGTCATCTTCACTCAATCATTATTTTTAAATGGAGAAATGTATTTAGTGTCATACAGTATATCGTTCTAGCGAAAACATGAAGGTGAAATTAAATACACAATGAGCCAGCAAATAGTTTTCTCTTCACATTACCATCCTCTTTAATACGTCAATGCAATATTCGCGTTCATTCTAATATATAATTTTTTTAGTTCTTAATAGTTCTGCACAGCACAGTGCACAACATATGTGAGTATTGCCTTTTGGTGGATTTCTGATCCTTCATGTTCAGCTAGTCGTGCAGCTTCATATTTCCAGTCACCATAGCCTGCTGTCAGCACAGACTGCATGTGTCACTGTCCTCAAATAATCCATGCGAGAAACAAAGCACTGTACATTTTGTGGTGGAATAAAGCAGTCATTTCTTGCATGAGTTTCAAAATTTGCTGGAAGTACCTTATTTGGGGCTCTATTTTAACGATCAATGTGCAAAATCTAAAGTGCATGGGGCAAAATATTAAGGGTGTGTCCGAATCCACTTTTGCTATTTTAAGGACAGAAAAATGTGGATTGAGCCCTGGCGCATGGTCGAAAAGGGTTGTGATTCTCTTAATGAGTTATAGGAATGTTTTGAGCATAACATTCATTAAACCAATCAGAGTCTCATCTCCCATTCTCTTTAGGAGTCAGTTGCGTCGTGCCATGGCACATTTGATAATTACATGGCAGACTTTGTAAGTGGAAAAACTGAATGCTTTATTAGAGAGAAAACAATTAAACGGACCTTCTGCGTGAGGATGAAGAACGAGCCTCCTCCATTCGGCCTCTTTACTTTCTCTTTACTTTACTTTTACTCTTTACTTTACTCCTTCACTTTCGTGTTGTAAGGAAACAGTGGAAACACACTCCACTGAAGACATCCATTAGCCTACACATTTAATTTCTAATTTTGTTTGTTAAGCGAAAAGATTTGTTTCAAGATTATTTCAAAATCTGGTTTTAATTTCCAGCAATTGAGTAAATGGAAAAGTTATATTCAAACACACTTTCGATTGTCCCATATGGTGATGCATAGGTCCTTAAAACCTGACAAATATTTACAAAATTGGACAAATTTAAACTTGTTTATATAATAACAATATAAATAATTTTACAAATAATATAAATAATTAATTATAAATAATTTATATAATAATAATTTAACTATGCATAAAAATAGTAATAAATACTAATAATAAGAATAACATTATTCATTCATTCATTTATTTTCTACCACTTTTCTGGGGCCAAGCCACGAGGGCAGCAGTCTTAGGAGAGAACCCCAGACTTTCCTCTCCCCAGACACTTCCTCCAGCTCTTCCGGGGAAATTCCGAGGCGTTCCCAGGCCAGCCGAGAGGCATAGTCCCTTCAGTGTGTCTTGCGTCTTTATACCTTAGTACTGCGACATTCATAAAACAGATGCCCGAGCCACCTCAGATGACTTCTCTCGATGTGGAGGAGCAGCAGCTCTACTCCCGGTTGACAGAGCTCTTTTCAACCTTTCCATAAGGGTGCGCCCTGCCACCCTGTGAAGGAAACTCATTTTGGCCGCTTGTATCCTAGATGTTATCCTTTCGGTCATGACCCAAAGCTCATGACCATAAGTGAGAGTAGGAATGTCGATTGATCGGTAAATCGAGAGCTTTGCCTGTCGGCTCAGCTCTTTCTTTACCACAATGGACTGGCACATTGACCACATTATTGCTGCCACTGCACCAATCCACCTGTTAATTTCACGTTCCATCCTCACTTGTGAACAAAACCCCAAGATACTTGAACTCCTTCACCTGGGACTTTCCTCCAACCTGGAGATGGCAAACCACCTTTTCCGGTATAGCGCCTTGGACTTGGAGGTGCTGATTCTCATTTCAGCCTCATCACACTCTGCTGCGAACTGCCCCAGTGCATGCTAAAGGTCCATGTTCGATAAAGCCAACAGAACAACATTGTCTGCAATTAACAGAGTAATAACATAATAACTTTATACTAATGCTAATTGTCATGAATAAACAGACTACATCACAGGTGAATTCCAGGCCAACAATGTGAGGAAGACATGGAAGGAGGCAGTGGTTTTTATATTTAGTAGTAAAGAATAATTTTTGTAACATTTTAATCCTTTATTTTTTTTTATATGTAAAGATATTTGTGTAATTATTTTTAATTTGTAATAATGTAATTTGTGTATAAAGTAATGTACATGTTTTGGACCCACATAGGTGCATAACTAAAGCGTTCTTTAAATTTCAAAAACTCTGCGCTGGACTTTTAGACCAGCTTTTAGTTGGTCAATGGCACAATCTATTTCCCTTGCCTCAAAATAGTAATGCGCCAACAATGCACCTTAACACACCTCCTTTTCAGACCAGCACACCCATGATTCCACAGAATGGCGCAAATGAATGTGCTATTTAAACAGGGTGGCACAAAACGTGAAAAAGATAGTTGTGCTGGTCTGAAAATAGCAACAAATTGCGTCATACATGCCTTGCGCCTTATTGGACTGGGTGTATGATAGGGCCCTTGGTGTTCTGGCAACTTTGAGGTCTCATTTTATTAAGTCTCAACCCAAAAGTTTCCAGTTCTGTATTCAGGTTAGGGTTAAGGCTATATATGTATCACAAACTGTTGACATTCCAGGGATGGCTAAATACGGATAAAGAATGATCACACTGGAGAAACAGGCTAGACTTTGGCAATCGAACACTCTGAAAGAGTTCATATCGTCTAGTGTTAGTGCGCTCAGTGCTGAGCAAAATCTAAGTCTGAAGGAATATTAATGGACTTGCTAATGATAATGATCAAGCATCAGCTTTCTTTCTCTCACTCTCTATCAACCCCTCTCGCTTTCCTCTTTCTGTGCTGTAAGTGCCTCCTTTATGAAAGACGTCGCCCCACACCCACACTTGCTCAAACTGACAACTGCGGAGTAGTTTGAAGTTACACAGAGTACAGATTCCTTTATGTTCTTGGCACCTCTGTGTGGAGATAAGGGAAGAACAGGAGAGGATGACAGGAAGGTTGTTGTCTGGTGGGAAAGTGAGAAAGGGGTTTTCAATGGTTTTCAATACATGTCAACTCTCTGTTTATTGGGCCAAAATATGATTTTTGGACTTGTTGCTTGTAACAGTTTTGATGATCCCCTTCTTCTTTGGTCCAGAGCCACAAGGGCTTTTCTTATTCAGGGTTGCTTTTGAAAATACTTTAGGGTAGGCGGTGGGTCGGTTAATCGCTGCTTTTGAAAACACTATCAGTTGGGTTTAGGGAAGGAGGATGGTGGGTCAGTTGATCGGTCAGTCAGTCAGTCGTTCAGTCATGCAGTCGAAAGCGGCCTCTGGTGAATTTACGCCAGAACAGCACTCGCTAGAGAAATTTTAGATCTCAAAAAGTGTACACAGCGGCCTCCGGTGGATTCACCATAACAAAAACTGCAACAAAGTACTTCCTGGAACGTATTTGGAGCTCTCCGGAAATATAGGGGTTCGTTTTCAGAATGAGCCTTGATTGATTATTTCCATCTGATTTTGTATATAAATATTAATAATTATTGTAAATAATTTACAGTTATGGTTGGGTTTAGGGGTAGAAAATAGTTTTAGAATACATTTTAAAAAAAAATATGCTAGAGGACCAACATAGATGCAATTACTTTGCAAAATCATGATGTGCCCCTTTAACCACCTCTGTAAATGACATGAAGGTCAAAAGTTGATAACAGATTTTTAATTTTGGGGGGAACTAAGGGCCAAGAAACTCCGCAATTTCTGTCATCATTAGTTGTTTACCACTTTTGAAAAATGCCTTCTGAGTGAATGTGTTCAGCTGTGGAGTGGAGGAAGAAAAACAGTCAACAACGACAGCTGCTTAACATTCAGACAGTTTGATTTCGCTTTGATGGTGTTAAAAGCATCTCGGTGCATGCTCCCAATAAATGTACACGACTATTCACAATTACACATGTCACAATGAGCAGTTATTCTATGCTTTTGTACGCTCTCTGCACATAGCAGACACACAAACTCAGCTAGGATTAATGCACAAATAAATGCACAGCCCTTTGTGCTTTTACCCTGCATAATAATATTTATGATTGGTACAATCAAGGAAGGATAAAGACTGGTAACGATAACACATAAATGAATCATGTTTATGTACAAACCTCATGGTATATAGAGAATTTAAGCTGTGCAGATATTCCTAAGAACGTAAAAATCAAACACTTCACTTTTAATCTATGAACACAGCGTCTGCACAAGATCTCACTGACTGAAATGTCCGCTTGAACCAGAAGTCGTGGAGACTTTTGTTTTTTTATTCAATTCAATTCACCTTTATTTCTATAGCGCTTTTACAATGTAGATTGTGTCAAAGCAGCTTGACATAGAAGATTATAATCAACTGAAACCGTGTCAATCCAGTTTTCAGAATTTAAGTTCAGTTTAGCTCAGTTCACTGTGATTTATTATTAACTGCTGAGAGTCCAAACACTGAGCAAATCCATCGATGCGCAGCTCTACAGGTCCCGAACCATGCAAGTGGCGACAGCGACGTGGAAAAAAACTTCACCAATTGGCGAAAGTAAAGAATTAAAAAACCTTGAGAGAAACCAGGCTCAGTTGGACACGACCATTTCTCATATGGCCAAGCGTCTTGTGCAGAGCTGTAGTCTAAATGCCGGAGTATGTTAATGTACTTTTAACAGAAGTGGAATATTGAGTTGGGGGGGGGGGGTAGTTTTGCAAACTTATGGTAAAGGGGGCATGGTTAAGAATATTGTGGCTGAAGCCATCAAGCTTCCAAACGCAGAAGCAAATGGTCAGATTTGATTGTAGAGTACCAAAACAAACATTTCTTCTGTGTTTTTTTCCCTTAAACAGAAGAATAAGAAGAAAAATAAACATTGTACATTTAGATTTCACACAGACTTTAAAGGTTTTTGAACTCTTGCTTAGTCTCTTACTCACACCAAAGGTGATGAGAGCATCAAAGTAGCCAGAACTCATTTATTTTCAATTGTAGCTGCCGGCGATAAGCATGTTGGCATCAAGGAAAGTTTAAATTAAGTCAAACCTAATCTGGAATGTAGAAATTCACCACTTGAGAGAAACATAGGGAACACAGTCCCTTTGGTTCTGACCACAATTGTTCCCAAGGGTTTGATTATTGCAATCAGTGAATTTTCAATTATTTACGATGTTTTCTTACAGGGACATATATTTTAAAAGTTACTAGCGAGTTATGGATGTGCACATCCTGTTTTTTTTTTTTAAAGCGGGAATATCGTGCTAACTATAACGACAGTACAAAACAGTATTACTGCTTCAGAATATTTCAGACATATAGACACACCACACACAACAAATTGATCTTCCTAAATAAATTTGACAAAAAGTGTGCAGTGTTTTATTCAGGAATGTAACTGATTTGCTGATATGAAGCAATGAATATGAGATCAATGTAGCGAATTTTGTCTCTCTCACCAGCAGAGCACTGAAGGCAGACAGCATTGTCGCCAGGGTGGCCAGAGCGAACTTTAACGCTTTTACTGCCTTCTGTGTGAACGCACAGTAAGTTCAGGGTAAAAATTGAAGATTGGCATTAAACTGCAGTGTATTTTCTGAAGTCAACATGATTCTCAACCTTTTTGCCCTCAAGGCTCCCCCTATTAAAAATAAAGGTTCTTTATTGCCATTGTTGTTTCTATGAAATGTTGAAAATGGTTCTTGAGAAAATAAAAAAATGTCCTTTAAGCAATAAATTGTTGCTTCAGGAACTACTAACTGAAAGGTCTTTGGTAAACCAGCAATGCTATATGGCATCACAGCACAATCAAACCAAAAAGATAAACTAACTGAATGAATAGATAATTGATTGAATGAATCTTTATCATCACAATCTCACAGCAATTTGTTAAATTTTGAATAGTATGTAATTTGTATGAAATTTTATGTTCTTATTTGTAATAATTTAACTGACTTGAATCGTTGGTTCTCGTTTAGCTAGGTGAACAAATCTTTTTTCAAGTCATTTCATTCAATTGGGCAAAATATTGTGTAAAATGTTATGAGTTGCTTCCAAACTCATTTACAAATACACTAAACGTTGTTCACACTACACACTTATAACTAGAATGCTTTAAGAAAGAGACAATATTCATTTATTGTTTACTTGGTCTTTTGTCTATGATTATGTCAGCTCACCTCTTCTGACATGTCTTCTCATTTGGGTGGTTCATTCACGTTACACAGACAGTCCTAATAACTTAAACCAATGCACACAGTCTGAGCTGGAAACACCTTTCACCTTTCGAGTATTCTGGTCTTTGAGTCGTTCGTTCATCATGTGACAGCATGTAAAGAGAGATGACTCCAACCAGAGAACTCGAGAAATAAACGGATCAAATCTTTTTCCTAAATGTATATGACTGGCTTCTGTCTTTCACATGATGAACGAATGACTCAAATCTGACAAAAGACTTGAAAAATGAACTAATCTTCTACTCCACCTGCACAAATGTGCGCATGCGCAAATGAACATATCACTCTCTAAGTGGACTCATCGTTCTCCAATCATACACAAGATTTGTTCAAAATAAAAGAGTTGTTCAAGAAAGATCCATCATTAATTTGTACATTTAAGTGTGATTTTCCCATCTGCCAATGACAATTAGGTTTAGGGGTGGGGTTTTGGGGTAGCACCTCTTTTTAAAATTATTTTGTTTTGGGGGAATTTAATCATATTTGGGCCATTCTTCAACTACGGGCACTGTTATCCTTGTGAAGTTGAGTAAAAAAAAAACTTGCTCAAAATTAACGAACCAGCCTAATAAGTATAAACAATTTGTCTAGTTTTAAGATCTGTATGCGGACAAACTTAGAAAAAGAAGAGAAACATTTTCTCTATTGTGAACTGAACAAATGTCAATTCCACCACATCTCAATATACAACTTATTTCAAAATGGCGTTTGAACATTGTCTAAGATCATTTTTGTATCTAGTTTAACCAATCTTTCCACAATATATATATATATATATCTATATATATATATATATATATATATATATATATATATATATATATATATATATATATATATAATTATACATTTGTCAATAAAATAAGTTAGTTGAATGCTGAATTGTACACCTGTCACATTCTATAATGTAATGTTAATTTGGTTAAGAGCTTTTTAAAAAATAAATAAACTGAATTTGTATATTAAATAGAGCATGAACTTATACATTGGATTCACTTTTAATGTGTGATGAGAACTTTTTAAATATATTTTAAAAATGTGTGTGGTGATGGAAATGACATTTCAACAGTTTATGAGAAAAAATTAAAGATTCACTGATTAGCTTTGAATTGATACCAGCCTTTCATGTATACAAAACACTCTTATTTACCTTTATTTTGTTTGGTTTTTAAAAACATCTTTGAAGGTACATGTTCGGAAATGACGTAGGATAAATGTATTTCCTTATCAAGCTATATTTATCTCGATTTGTGTTGTTGATGAAGTGTTGTTGATAAAATTTTTAATTCCCTCTATTTTGAACATTCTCAGATGGCAGTATTTATTTTCATAAAAGCTCCTAAATAATCTTTCAAACAAACTTTTTAAAGCGACATTACAGTGCTGTGGTGGAAAAGACACTGATACTGTGCGACAGCTTTATTTTGTATAAAAAAAAAAATTATTGATAATAGTCTCACATTAATAACTATAAAATACTTAAATTATTTTAGCTAGTGCTTAATTAAGATACATTAATAGATACCAGATAAATAATATTTTAAAAAGTTATTTTCATTGTTCAAGTTTAAAACTCTGGGTGTGTGACAAGGTGAAAACAGTGATTTTGACATCTAAAAGAAGGTTGAAAAATATGAAAAATATATAATAGTAAGGTAGTCATTTTTTAAAAGTAGGTTACATTGTTAGTTTGACAAAGAAGGAGGAATTTGAACAAAATAATATATATGTTTGGATATATGAACAAAGGACATAAAAGTGCCGGTTGTGCCCGTAGAATTACCCATCATTTCACACAAATTAAACCCTTTTCTGGCAATCCATAAAATAGGTGTTTTCTTGTGCGATTGGAATGTTATTTTTAAGAGTGTACAAGTATTAAAGTGGGTTAAAGTAGACAAACCCAGGTCACACTTTACAATAAGGTTTCATTAGTTAATATATTTACTAACATGAACTAAGTATGAACGATACTTGTAGCATTTATGAATCATAGTTCGACATTTACTGATGCCTGATTAAAATCTAAATGTATGATTGTTATCATTAGATAATGCAGCATGGTGGCTCAGTGGTTAGCACTGTCGCCTTACAGCTAGAAGGTCGCTGGTTAAAGTCCCTACTGGGCCAGCTGGCATATCTGTGTGGAGTTTGCATGTCCTCCCATGTTCACATGGGTTTCCACCGGGTGCTCCGGTTTCCTCCACAGTCCAAAGACATGTGCTATAGGTGAATTGAATAATCTAAATTGGCCGTAGTGTATGACTGTGTGTGATTGAGTGTGTATGGGTGTTTTCCAATACTGGGTTGCAGCTGAAAGGACATCCTCTGCATAAACATATGCTGAATAAGTTAAATAAAACGTTAAATGTAAAAAAAAGTTAAAATGAATAATAAAATTCGGCTGTGGTGACCTAATATAGAGATTGAGCCGAAGGGAAATAAATGAACATTACAGTCTATAATGCACCATGAGTAAATGAGTAAATGCAAAACAAACAATGAACAAATACTGTAATAAATCTGTTTGTTCATGTTAGTAAATGCATTAACTTGCAACACAACCTTATTGTAAAGTGCTACCCAAACTCAAAATACTTTAAGAGGCCTCAGAAACGTCTCTCTTCATCAAAAGTAGCTTATCTCCAGCAATATTAATGCACTCTTCACAGACTCTCTAACGATAACGATCAAGCGTTTGCTTATCTCTTTCTCTCTTTCCCTCCTGTTTCTTTTTCATGCATGAACTCGGTGTTAATTGGCATTTATATCCATATCTTTCCCCTTCCTGTCCCTGCTCAGTAAGAGATTTGATTAAATAATAAAAAAGTTTTTCAGTCGCTGTTATTATCCTCGTCTTTTCACCCATGTCTGTTGCCATTATGAAAGGAAAAAGAAAAGAGTTTAAAAAAAGAAGCATAAATCCTCTTTTTAGATCAAAGTTCAATACAGCTCGAGTTATTAAAGGGGTTTTGATGAGAAATGTGTTCAAATGTGTTTTCATACACGACGCCTTGAAGTAGGGAAATATTGTTTCTGGCATGACAGAAGAAGTTAAAAGCGAGGGCTGATTTTGTAAGATTTCAGGGGCTTGGAAGTTATTTACTTTCATGACAACTGAAAATCATCTTCTGAAACGAGCTTATCCAGATGTCGCGTTTGCAGAAAAAATTCCAAAGAAAAAGTAAAGGGAATATCGGGAGACTGGAAATAAATAAATATACACATGTTTCACACAAGTACTCAACATTGATAACCCCTAGTCAAACATAATGGAGTAAAAGTATGTTGCTGAAAGCCTGGGTCTTTGATCCTCTCAGGAGAGAGAAGCAAAGAAAGAGAGCCGCTTCATGTAGTCGCATCAAAAACTAGCAAAAACACCCTCAAAAAATCATGCCTTTCGTCTTTTCAGGTGTAAATATCTCTCTGGTTTGCCGGGTCTGTGTGTGCAGAATGTGGTGAGTTATGCAGAAGGGCAGCAGAGGGCAGAGACAAGAGATAAAGCATGAAAGCACACCCTCGCCGTACATCCATAAAACTTCACCTAACCAAATAATAAGTGTCTCACATGCGGCCTCTCTCTACTACTGACTCATGAGCTTCAGGCGTTTTACAGCACTCGCTGCCTTACACTGGTTTAGTTAACAAGAAATTGAATGAAAAGGAATTTTCCGTCTTATTTTATTTACCCTCGTGTGGATTTAAGAATGAAGAATTTGATTTATTTATGGGTGGTTTAATTGTAAATGCAAAGATCATTATGAAAAAAAACATTTAGATTGGAGTAGTGTCAGAAGCACTGTTAAATTCACCAACCCTGACTGATTCTGAAAGTGTACCCCTATGTGCATTTCTGTACAGTGCCAATTACGTCCCAGGAGATGCTTTTTTTTTTTTGCAGTTTCTGTTTTCGTGAATCTGCTAGAGGCAGCTGTGTATGCTTTTTCAGATCTTCAATTTTTTTTGTAAGAGCCATTCATGCCTGCTCTCACATAAATCCCCCAGAGGCCGCTGTCGACTGACTGACTGACCAATCAACTGATCCACCCTCCTCCTTACCTAAACCCAACCGATAGTGTTTTCAGAAGCAATCCAGAAAAAGAAAGCCCTTGCACCCGCCATTTATTTACGTCTTACCTGCTTTCTGGAACCGTCCTCTGCCAGACTCAAACCTTGTCCTCGTGGTCAACTTCGCTCCAGGTCACAAGTCCGCTGATGTACGCAGTGAGCCACTGTTAACAGCGAAAAAGCTGTCCATATCTAAGTAATTATGTGGGTTAATTGTGTAAATTCGTATGATCTCATTCGTACAATTTAGTACCACTTACTCATTCCCTAATGATGGTTGGGTTTAGGGGTGGTGTTGGTTAAAAAAAAATCTTACATTTTCTGTGACTTCAATCGTATGAATTTTTGCAAATTAGCCACTAAACTGTCAAAACATACAATAGGTCCGTTTCCCCGGGAATACAGACTGAATTTCCCAATTCTCAAATATGTGTAATTGCTTTCACACCAGACGCGGATGATGCGTCAAGCGCGAGTGAATTACATGTTAAGTCAATGCAAATAGACATCCTGTGGTGCGATGTGCGCAAATAAAATGTTGCAAGTTGAGCGTTTTGCACATCTGACATGGATCACTCGAGTTGGAAAATCTGAACTTCAGCAGACATTTGCGGCGCATTAACCAATCATGAGCTTGCTCATATAGAAATGTGATTATGACCTAGTGCCTGTTGTTGGTGTCCCGAAGGGAAATCCTCTTGCCGACGCCAGACAACAGTTCATCAAACTAGGCTCGGCTCAGTCAGAAGCACAGCTGAATGCTTCCATCCTCCAAGTACAGTTTGTAGTGAAGGTGATGAATTCACAGAGCTGGGTGGACCTCTGAAAAGATCTAGTGAAATAAATCTACGTTGTTTTTCAGCCTTCCTAAAGCAGATCTCACTAAAATCCATATTAGCCATTTAGCAACAAAGCCAGAGTCACCGGACAGACAGAAGTCCTGCCCATCACGCGAATCTGCATCTGTCCTGAAGAGTATTTGATGCGCAAATTAATGATTTATTTATAGGCGGTTTAATCATAAATGCAGAGATCATTATGAAAACAAAGAAAGAAACAACATTTAGACTGGAGTAGTGTCAGAAGCACTGTCAAATTCACCAACCCTGTCTCATTCTGAAAATGTACCCCTATATACATTTCTGTAGAGCGTCAAATACGTCCCAGGATATGCGTTTTTTTAAATTTTCTTGCAAGTGCTATTCGCGCCTGCTCTCACATAAATCCACCAGAGGCCACGGTCGACTGACTGACTGACCAATCGACTGACCAAACCTCCTCCTTACCTAAACCCAACCGATAGTGTTTTCAGAAGCAATCCAGAAAAAGAAATCCCTTGCACCCGCCTGATTTTTCACCACGTTTTCAGATCTTACCACATTCTCAGCTTATTTACGTCTTACCTGCTTTCTGGAACCGTCCTCTGCCAGACTCAAACCTTGTCCTCGTGGTCAACTTCGCTCAAGGTCACAAGTCCGCTAATGTACGCAGTGAGCCACTGTTAACAGCGGAAAAGCCGTTCATATCTAAGTGAAAGAAACAACATTTAGACTGGAGTAGTGTCAGAAGCACTGTCAAATTCACCTGAGTGAAGCAATTTGACACATGAAGGAAGTGGATACACTTAAAGTGTTCATGCGTCTATTTATTTGGACGTGCCGCATCTGTTGTGAACACCGCATAAGAATGTGCAGATGTGGTTTAAGCAGTTTTACAATGAACATACTATTTGATCTTTGACGAGTGACGGGCACCGCCATGTTAGTGGAGGGATCAGAGCTGCTGTTTTTACAACATGTAATTTCATTAACTTCTCTTGAATTCTCTGAAACTAGTTGTTGATTAGGACAAGAATAGAATATGTTCTAGTTACAATACCTAAACAGTGTGTATCAGATTTAAATAAAGCACATTGTCATATTATGTGTAAAATTATTATTATTATAGTCATAGACATCAGTGTATATTTGAAGAGTTTAAAGTGGTTTCTAGAGTTTCTTTCTAAGTTTCTTTTTTTTTTTCTAAGGCTCAGTTTGTTATGCAAATTAAGTAAAATATAGACAGACATATAGATTTTTATCAGCCAAATCTCTAGTCCTCAAAGTTCTATGATCCTAAATAAATGTGCATTTACTGCTAATGAAACATTTCTTTATCTCTGTATAATTGTTTTTGTGAAAATACTGATACTTTTGTTTTAGGTAATGTACAAAAAAAAAAAAAAAGCATTTATTAAATATTTATTAAATATTTTTTATTTATTTATTTTACTGTCACCTTCAATCAATTTCATACTTTTTTTTCATAGAACAATTTTTCATACTGAATTATAACTTTCATTCATATGTGCAATACATGAAACTATAGCGTGTTAACAGCTTAAAGGACTTTCAGCCAAACTGTAACAGTAAATCAATTGCAAATCCCAAAACTGAAGTCATCACAGTGCATTATGGGATTGTTTTTTCCCATGAAGTTTACATGCAACGATTATATAGGCAGCTCAGAAGGTTAAGATATTTGACCACCAAATGACCTCAAAGCTTAAAGAGCGTGTCCAGTCTGGAGGGAAAGCGAGGGTCAGAGGCCTGTGTGAGCGCTGACAGAGATCTTCAATCCTTACTGGATTCTCCCACACTCTTGTGGAAATACTCCCATACACAAGCAGCATTAAAAGCAGACTATTGATATGCATGACCCTGTAGGTCTTGAATACATTAACACAATCACTTGTCATTATCTGACAGCCGAAGCTGAAGAATTCTCCAAGGTAAATTCTGTACTCTTTCTCAGTTTACCCTCTCGGTAAGCTGCATTTGCTAACATGTGTGCAACTTTAAGGCAACACACTGCAGGTTATCATGGTAAGATAAAATATGTGATCGGTATGCTTCCCCAGTTGATTGATTACATTAAGATTGGCAAACTTGTTTGTATTATTAGTTTACTAAAATGTTATCTCTATGCAAATATGCCCTGATTAAATATGCACTAATTTGCATACATTTCTACCACAGAAACTGTGAACATTAGATGAAGTCAGGTTCAGAATTCTGTTTTCATTGCTTTTACATATTACAGTCAAAGGTTTTCATAAAGAGAAATCTCTTTTTATACTCCATACTTGGAAAATACAGTTAACAACCAGAAAATATTACATTTTCACTTTGTTTTTAAATAAAATGTTGTATAAAATCAAAAAAATTATGTACACTCACCTGCCACTATATTAGGTACACCTTAGTAGTACCGGGTAGGACCCTCTTTTGCCTTCAGAACTACCTTAATCCTTTAGTGCAGATTCAACAAAGTACTGGACATATTCTGATTTTGATCCATATTATGGGCCCAAAGTGTGCTAAGAAAATATCCCCTCCACCATTACACCACCAGCCTGACCTGTTGATACAAGGCAAGATAAATCCATCCTTTCATGTTGTTGACACCAATTTCTGACCCTACCATCCGAATGTTGCAGCAGAAATTGAGACTCACCTGACCAGGCAAGCTTTTTCCAGTCATATATTGTCCAATTTTGGTGAGCCTATGTGAATTGTAGCCTCAGTTTCCTGTTCTTAGCTGACAGGAGTGCCACCCGGTGTGGTCTTCTGCTTCTGTAGCCCATCTGTCTCAAGGTTGGACGTGTTGTGTGTTTAAAGATGCTCTTCTCCATACCTTGTTTGTAACGAGTGGTTATTTGAGTGACTGTTGCCTTTCTATCAGCTGGAACCAGTCTGGCCATTCTCCTCTGACCTCTGGCATCAACGAGGCATTTGCGCCCACAGAACTGCCACTCACTGGATATTTCCTCTTTTTTGAACCATTCTCTGTAAACCCTAGAGACGTTTGTGCTTAAAAATCCCAGTAGATCAGCAGTTTCTGAAATACTCAGACCAGTCTAGCACCAACAACCATGCCACATTCAAACTCACTTAAATCACCTTTCTTCCCCATTCTGATGCTCGGTTTGAACTGCAGCAGATCGTCTTGACCATGTCTACATGCCTAAATGCATTGAGTTGCTGCCATGTGATTGGCTGATTAGAATTTTGTGTTAACGAGCAATTGGACAGGTGTACCTAATAAAGTGGCCAGAGAGTGTATATATACAGTAATTGAAACCTACTGACACAAATTGATAAAGTGCGAAAAATAAAACACTTGAAAGTGTATTTTGGATGTTTTCTTGACATTAGACACTTCATAAATTGAGAAAAAAAGCCCAAAATCTCAAAACAGACATTTTCTGCCTGTTTCTGCCTGTAATGTCTCGCCTTAAATGCCATTTTACTGCAGGGTTAAAAAAAGGAGAATGAAACTGCAAAGAGTTATCTTTAGAGAAAGATTTGTTTTATCTTGGATGAATCATGCTGTCGCTTTGAGCCGATTCGCTGTTAAATGACAGGTCTTTCAGCTTCTGTACTTCTGCGCGGCTGTTAAACGCAAATCTTCATAGCAGCGTGGAGACAGAATTTCACAGCCTTTCCCATTTGATAAAACAGTCTCAGTGTGGCGGAGAAAGCTGACGCACCTGGTTGAGCTTTGAACAGTAACTAGTGTGAATTTTGTCACATCGCAAACTTTTGAAAACACAGATTAATTATAAAACAGAGTAAACAGAGGAAGAGTTCGGAAAGATACTTCTCTTCTCTCTCCATCTGTGGTAAAAATCAAATCTGTAAATTATCTTTCTTCTTTCGCAGCAGGAGGTGGAGCACTAATATTCAATTCAACAGATTCAAAGTCTTCTATCAAACTGTTTTTTCCTCATCTGATCTCTCTTTCTCTCGCATGCAGACTGTAATGTTTGAAGCAGAGAAGACGTGTGTGACGGAGATACAGGAGCCTCCCGATGAGTGTGTGTGCTGCGGTTAAAAGAAGCTTATCTCGTGTAAGAGTTAAGAGTTACTTTAAACAAAAGAATCCAAAAGTTCTTCAATGTTTCCCACTGAAAATGAATAAATCTATCAATCTATAGAAGACCTGAGGGTTAGATTTATGAATATACATAAATATGAATATGCAATTTGGAATTTCTCTAATTAAATAAAATAGTTTCTGTTATTGTTATTATTAGTAGTAGTTGTAGTATAGTAGTAGTAGTATAATTGATAATCTTGGTAACACTTTACAATAAGGTCTTGTCATTGATTCCAGTTGTGAGAGCAACAAATAATAACTTGACTTCGACTTGATCATTTGGAAAAGTGGCAGAAGGTCGATTTTTCTGATGAACCATCTGTCGAACTGCATCCCAATCATCACAAATACTGCAGAAGACCTACTGGAATCTGCCTGAATCCGAGATTCTCACAGAAATCAGTCAAGTTTAGTGAAGGAAAAATCATGGTTTGGGGTTCCATTCAGTATGGGGGTGTGTGAGAGATTTGCAGAGTGCATGGCAACATCAACAACCTGAGGTATTAAGACATTTGTGCTGCCCATTACATTACAAACCACAGGAGAGGGCAAATTCTTCAGCAGGATAGCGCTCCTCATACTTCAGCCTCCACATCAAAGATCCTAAAAGCAAAGATGGTCAGGGTGCTCCAGGATTGGCCAACCCAGTAACCAGACATGAACATTATTGAGCATGTCTGGGGTAAGATAAAGGAGGAGGCATTGAAGATGAATCAAAAGAATCTTGATGAACTCTGGGAGTCCTGCAAAAAGGCTTTCATTGCCATTCCAGATGACTTTATTAAAAAGTTATCTGAGTCATTGCAGAGATGTATAGTGCAGTCCTCCAAGCTCATGGGAGTCATATACAATATTAATTATTTTTCCACTGCACCATGACTTTATATTCTATACTGTACATTATTTCTGTTAAGTGACGAGACTTTTCTCTAAGCAAAGTCAAATCTTACTGTCTTCGTTAAATAATTAAAAATCAAGGCATGATCATATTTTATTTTGGTAAAATCAGCGTAATCTAGAGGCCTTTGCCTTTCATATAAGCTACTTCTAATTCCAAATAATAAACTAGAAGTCAAGTTAATTTGTTGTTCCTTAAACTTGGATAGGTGACAAGACTAGGATTAATAAAATATGCACAAGCATTGTTCATACTTAGTTCATGCTAGTAAAAACATTAACTAATGGAACCTTATTGTAAAGTGTGACTGTAGTGACTAAAATGTGATCTTTATAGTTCAGTTTCTGTACATGTAAATGTTTTTTTTTATTTTTTTTTATCACAAATAGGCAATAGCCAAATGTTTGCAATAAATAAAATTTGGATAAATAAGATATTTTTTAAAGAAGCCAATTCTGCTTACTAAGGCTGTATTAATTTAAGTTATTTAAGTAAATACTCTTAATCTGTTAAATAATGTTTCAATTTTAATTAATGTTTTTTTTTTATTTCTATAGTTTCAAATTCAATTTATTTCACTGATTCAAAGAAGTTTTTGGTCGTAGAGTATGTTTATGAATGAGAGAGTGTATGGATGTTTCCCAGCACTGGGTTGCAGCTGGAAGGGCATCCGCTGTGTAAAATATATGCTGGATAAGTTGGCGGTTCATTCTGCTGTTGGCAGTTCATTCTGCTTGACCCCCGATGAATAAAGGGACTAAGCCAATATATTTATAAATAGTTTTTTTACGACCTAAAAATAACTGATACTTCACCTCGATACACCCTCATTAGGGTGTGTATTGTCCTCTTTCTGATTTAATTAATTGTTAATCTATTTTGATAATAGTTTATATATATATATATATATATATATATATATATATATATATATATATATATATATATGTGTGTGTGTGTGTGTGTGTGTGTGTACTGTAGAAGATGATAAAATATAAATGTTTAATAAATGTACCCTTTTACTAATTTCATGAATTTCAGCATGTAAAATGTCATTTAACAACCTTTTTTTCTCATTATTATCTCAATTACAACCTGAAAATATCTGATACTACACCTCGGTACACACTCATCAGGGTGTGTTGTTTTCTAAATTAAATAATTGTTAGTCTACATTAATATTTTTCACATATATGTTATGTGAGGGGGACGCTGACAACAGAGGTGCAGATCCAAATTCAGGTTTAATAACAAAAATGGTCAGGCGGGCAATGGCCAACAGGGTCAAACAGGGACATGCAGAGTAATCCAAAGTCGTGGTCAAAAAACAGGCAAATAGTATTTACAGGCAGCAATGAATCAAAACAAACAAACAAAGCAAAGAGTCAAAACCCAGCTAGGCTAAACAAGGCTAATTGCATTGTAATGCTCACAGATGAACAAGACTCTGCAAACTAGTGTGTGTTTGTGCTGCTTTAAAAGTTCATGCAATCTGTTCTAAACAGCTTCCGCTGTATGTGTTAGCAATAAGCAGAAAACAGGAACAGGTGTGATTGTGTGGTGCATGACAGGATTTGTAGTCCATATGGTGACAGATTTGTACTCCTGAGTGAAAGTGAATGATTCCCAGTGATCTACAAGCCTGGATCGCTGGTAATTGTGACACTGACATTTTTTTTTCAAATATTAATAAGCAGAGAATGTATTTATAAAAGAAGATTTAATATAACTGTTTAATTAATGTACTCTTTTTGTTTCATGAGTTTCATAATGAATGTCAAAAGAAATTACAAACATTCCCATCATAAACTTGCATGTTAATAAATGTAGGCACAAATTATTAGATGGGACCAAAAATGAGTGTTATAAATACCTGTTGATGCTAGATACAGCATTCAGCAAGTAAAACGTCATCTCCCATAGCCCTTTTTTTTTTCAGGATCTTGAGAAATAAATGTAGAGCTATATATTATTCTCAGCATAACAAGAATAATGTTCGCAGCAGGCCATTTGAAGTCTAACAATTGCATTGAAATATATTGAAGGAGGCTGGTTTGTGTTACGGAGACAGGCTTTGGCTGTATTACCGGTGCTTTAGAAGAGCTGAATTCAAAGAAAACTTCATGTAGAGATTTTATAATGACAGTCTAACCGTTACAGACTGCGAGAAATATGAGAAATGTAAAATCTCACTAAAGCTCCATATAAATACATTGGAAAAACTGGCTAGACATCATGAATAATACCTAACAGGTTAGCCGGTTATTTTTTTTCTTTTTTTCTTTTTTTTACAGGAGCCTAAATGAAGCAATAGTGTCTGAAAGCAATATGTGCTGAGCTAACGGAAACTCTTGTGAAATGTGAAACTCAATTAAACAGATATGTTTAAATATCGCAAATGATATCAGAAATTGTAGCCCCATAGTAATGGTGGCATCTGAATGGGCTTTGGGCGTCTGGGTTTGTGTGACAGGCTCGTATGTCACTTTCTCCTCTGCTGTGATTGGCAAAGGTTGTTCGCTGCTGGCCTCATTAAGATTTAATGCGCTATATGAAAGGAGATCACATCACAAGCCCTGAGATGGACACATCGGCAGAGAAATCAGATATCTTGATCAACATTTTCTCTCAGTACAGAGAAAGAGACAAAGAGTTTTGAAAAAAAGATATTAGGTGTTACGAAAACTTTATTGATCCCATTTTGAGCAGTTACTTTAGGTTTTATTTTATTCAGCAATACAATAATACTTTTAAGTGTTTATTTTGCTAGCTGATGTTGTTTTACTGTTGAAACATTAATTTGTGCAAGTTAATCTATTGGAAAAACTGTTTGTTTTGGTAATTTTCAATCAATGCCTGACTATTTGCTTATGGGCTCTATCATACACCCAGCACAATAAGGCGCAAGATGTGTATGGTGTGATTTGTTGCTATTTTCAGACCAGCGCAACTGTAAAAGTCCTGTTTTGCACCACGTTGTTCAAATAGCTAATTTGTTTTGCAAAGTTTTTTAAATTAGCAAACATGTGTGCCACTTTGTGGACTCATGGGTGTGCTGGTCAAAAAAAAAAGGGTTTGTTAAGACGCATTGTTGGCGTGTTGCTATTTTGAGGAACTGAAATAGCGCGACGCAACTGACTCTTTAAGGGAATGAGACTCTGATTGGTTTAATGCATGTTATGCTCAAAACACTCATAACTCATTAAGATAATAAGCACAATCGGGGCACAGAGCGTATTTTTTCATCCTTAAATTAGCAAAAGTGGCTTAGGACACTTAATGCTTTTGCACCATGAGCTTTAGACTTTGTGTTTAGATAGTTAAACGAGAGCCCTGTGTGTTTGGAGTGCCAGTCCTTCTCTGACAACATCAGTTTAACGGCTTCAGCCACAATATTCTTAACCATGCCTCATTCACCATTAGTTTGCCCTGAGTTAATGATGTACAAATCAAAAGCCCAGCCGCCAACTGAACATTTCTTTTCAGTGTAAACCACATCAACAAATTAAAATACAAAGCTCAATATAATGAGTAAATTGATTGTCATTTCCCAAATTTTATTGCTAAAATAAACAGTGTGAATGTGAATTCATATCAGAGGTAAAATAATCAGATTCATTCATTTTCTTTTCGGCTTAGTCCCTTTATTAATCTGGGGTCGCCACAGCGGAATGAACCGCCAACTTATCCAGCACATGTTTTACGCAGAGGATGCCCTTCCAGCTGCAACCCCTCTCTGGGAAACATCCATACACACTTATTCACACTCATACACTACAGACAATTTAGCCTACCTAATTCAACTGTACCGCATGTCTTTGGACTGTGGGGGCATCTGGAGGAAACCCACGCAAATTCGGGGAGAACATGTAAACTCCACACAGAAACGCCAACTGACCCAGCCAAGGTTTGAACCAGCGACCTTCTTGCTGTTATGGCAACAGCACTACCTACTGTGCCACCGCGTCACCCTCTATAATCAGAGATATATAAATTAATTTGAGTGTAAGGGTTTATATGAATATATAATATAACTTATAATTTTATAAAATCAACCTTTTATGGGAAAAAATAATAATATCACTGAAAATATTACCAATTTCAAATATTAAACTTTATGTGAATAGCCTTGGATTTCTTGGTTCTATTAATATAATCTAAAGGTTCTTGGGGAATGTGGACAAAAAATTATTCTTTTGTATAACAAAATTTCAAAATCGATAACTGTCTACATTTCAAATGATTTGTTTTTTCTATCATCAAGTTACATATTACACTCTTATTTAAAGGGGTGCTCCACTACGATATCATATTTTAACTGTAGTTTATGTGTAATTTAGCTGTGTGAACATAATCATGTTGTTTATGAATTGCCTACCTGGCAATATCTGAATGAAAGTTCAATGCAAAGAGAGACTTTGGCTTTTACGGAGTTAGCTTTGCAAAGTCTAGAGCGAACAAAGTTTGGCGACAACAAAAAAGTACATTCAAGTTAATGAGATCATAAACCTTTTAGGTTATGCACATACAACCCACGCATCGAAGGGGTGTGGCCCGAGGCGCTGTACTGCTGTAGCAGAGAAAGCTAAAATGCTGTGTATTTCCACAGAGCTTGTTCTGTTTCTGTATATAGGCTTCCAAAGCAAATGACATAAAGAGAGAAGTGCTTACAATTTAATTTTAATTATGTTCCAGAGAATTATAAAAATATATAGCTAGCATCTGACAAAGGACAGCTTTCAAAATCTCTCTCAGTTCCATGCTGGATTCGACTTGAAACTCCTCAAAGAAGGAGCAGCTTCAACCATAATAGAAGAAGCTGTGGATTGTGAGCCACAACCTGTAAATATTTTTATTTGTTAAAATTATCAATTACATTACACAGTTTCAAGCAATAATTGTATGTAGCAAGGACATAAAAAAGGATGTAAACAGCGTGAAATGTGGTTCGGCACCGTTAACAGTTTAGTTACAAATTGATATTTATCCGTCAAACCGCTGTTAACACCCACAATCTTCACCAGCATTGCATTGCTTCTCTATGCTGCCACTTTCCTTGCGTTCTACATCTCAAATAACCAACTCGCGAAAGATATGTGAACATTTCATATTACTTACACATGCTTATTCTGAATATATGTAAAAGACACTTGTCAGATTTAATTTTAGAGAGCAGGCTTGAGGTTCAACTGTAGCTATGTTTCCATCAAAAAATGGATTATCGCATAAAAGTTGTGCGAATGAAGCAGCGTTTCTATCCAACGAGTCAAAGCGAACAAAATTGTCACTTCCTGATTAACTGGCGCCAAATATTAACAGTAAAAACTGCATTTGCTGCAGTAGGAGAAGCTGCATCAATCTTTTCTAAATGAATGCGCCTCAGAAGACAATCCTGACAAGCAAAAAAAATTTGAAGGTTTCAGACCCGGAGCACAGGCGCTCTCGATTCTGGAGGTCATTAATAATATAATAACATTAATACTGAAATGGTAAGGCGTTTTATAATGACCAAAACAGCATTTCAGATGTTTTATAATGTGCTCAGCCTGACGTTTTGTCCATTCACACACATTTTAAGCATCACATAATTTCTTTTAATAAAATCACATGACCTTTTTTAATGCGCATGCTGGAGTTTGTGCGGTAAAAGTGTTTCCATCGCAGTTTAAGCGCATATTTTCTTATCTAATAAAAAGTTTATCCTACCCAGTTAGGCGCATACGTTTTTTATGCACATTTTTAAAATTAATGTGCATCATGGCGTTTCCATCAACTGGTTTTTTTATGCGCATTTGCAAAATGCGCATAAAAAAGGTGGATGGAAACATAGCTTGTGTCCTCTTCATTTTCTGTCTGATTCAGGCTCAAACTGAAACAGCTACACTGACTGACAGTATTTACACAATGGCAAAGCGTGTGTTAACGCTTCCTGGTGGCATAAAGTCGATCTGCAAATCACAGCAAATTGTGTTAGCAGACCAATCAGTCCCTCTTGAGGGCAGGCTTTCATAGGAACTAAGAACTGTGACAGTTGTTTTCATATTAGCTGAGTAGCTATATATAAACAAAGTAAGATATATTTAAAAAATAACATGATTTGTTTTTACAAATGAAGCATGAGCACACATTGCTATGCACCCCATAAACACAACCAAGCCTTAAAAATACACTCTGGACCACCCCTTTAAGCTAACTCTCAATCCGTCTCTAAGAAACCGTCAGCTCTTTCATTTTCTCGTCATTGTGCAAATAAATGAACTATCATTAATAAAGCCAAAGGGCTTTGACTGGACTGTATTATATTTCTGAAGTCTGGTAAACCATTTCATAAAACTACTTAACTGGAATCATTAAATTAGAACACAAACACATTCATTAATTTAAAAGTTACAGAGTTCAAAAGGTACAAATAGGAAAGCCACATTAATAGTTTCATGGATACTCACTTCATTCTCTTTTGTTCTCCGCCACTTTATTCTCCTCCTCCACTAGTCTCATCCCTAAAGAGTAATGGTGCTCTCTGGGTTTGAGAGATGAGGTGTTGGGAGTTTTAATAGCCTAAATAAAGAACACACAGCCACTCTTGAGAGTCAATCGGGACGTAATGGCTGCAACTCTGTGCTAATTAGAACTAATAGTGGTAAGAAGAGAGGCTGAGAGGATTTTCACACCCTATTGAGCAGCAGATCTGTTCAAAAGAGAAAGAACAGTATAGTAACGGGTAGTTAAAATCCTTCTTATTGACCGGATCCACTCTCTTTGTTAAGAGGAGTGCCGCAAGTAAAGCTGATTTAACATATATTGGAAGATAGACATTCATCTTGGTCAACTTTGGAAAGAAAATTAACACTCATTCATTTATTTTCCATCAGCTTAGCCCCTTCTTTATCAGAAGCCATCAGCGGAATGAACCGACAACTATTCCAGCATATGTTTTACGCAGCGGATGCCCTTCCAGCCGCAAGCCAATACTGGGAAACACCCATACAATCTCATTCACACACACACACACACTCATATACTATTGCCAGTGTTGGAGAAAGTTACTTTTGAAAGTATTGCATTACAATATTGAGTTATTCCCCCAAAAAGTAACTTGTTACGTTACTTAGTTATTTTTACGGTAAGTAATGCATTATATATCTTTTGAGTTACTTTTGCATTACTTTTTCATACCTGGCTAAGGTTTGATTTCTTTCAGAACTCAGAGGTGTTTATTTATTTATTTTTATCTTTTTATATAGAAGCTCTGCATTTAACTACCACCTATATAACCTACACCTTCATTTTGCTTTAGAAAATGTAGGATAGTATTATATTTTGAGAACTTTCTGAGCCCTGAGCTATACGTGCTATATATATAGATTAATGAAAGCATGTAAAGTAATGTGTTTGCTACTTTTGAATGTTTTGTATTATAAGTTAAGTTAATTGACTGACCACTGAGATAAAGATTGCAGAAAAGCCTAAGAGTACTATCATGAAATTATTTATATTAAGGCAAAACGTGATTTTAAACCTTTAAAATGTATAGTAAGAAAATGAACAGTAAACAATAAACTAACAAATGTGCAAATCGTCTCCCAAAAAAATCTTACTATATTAGTTGCTTCTACAGTACGTTAGACAATCACTGCATCTCCTTAATAATCCTTTTTTTATTTTAGTCAAACTAATTGTTTTACCTGGAGACCGTGAACTGATGGCAGTCGTTTGTTGTTTAGCTGGAGGTGGGGTGCAGGTGTAGTGCTTTGCATCCAGTTTTGTTTGTTTGGTTTTTTCTTATGTCATGTTTCTTGCAGTTGTCAAGAGTTTTGCTCTGTAGAAGAACTGTTCCAGAAAGCAGGTTAAACAAAAACAAAAGGCAAAAAATTAAATTAACACGTAAATAACAGAGTGAGAACGTGGTAAGATTTAAAAACGTGGTAAAAATCAGGCGGCCACGAAGGTTTTTCTTTTCTGGATTGCTTTTGAAAACACTGTCAATTGGGTTAAGGGAAAGGTGGTGATCTTGTCAATCTGTGCTTTTGAAAACACTATTGGTTGGGTTTAGGAAATGGAGTGGTGGGGATCAGCTAGTAAGTCAGTCAGTTAGTTGACAGCAGCCGCTGGTGCATTTATGTGAGAATAGTAGGCAGAAAAGGCATTCGTGAGAGAAATTTGAAGTGAAGTTTATTTATAAACTAATTTTGAGAGGATCACGTGCTTATGATTGCTTGCAGCCGGTCCCGCATTATCCAATTTATGATTCACCAATCCGACAATTCCAAAGCCGCTATAAATACCCCAAGTTCCATATCATAACCATCTTCATTTTGAAGAATCCCTCCTTCCACCCCTACTCATCCTCCTTTCCCAGATGGGTGGCATGATGGCCCAATGATTAGCACTATTGCCTCTCTGCAAGAATGTCACTGGTTCTAGTCCATCCGCCTCTGGTGGATTTGCGAAAACAAAAAATGTATCTCCTGGGATGTATTTCACGATCTTCAGAAATGTATACAGGGGTACATATCAATAATGAGTCTAGGCTGTCATTTTGAAATGGTTGTGCATGAAAATCCCAATAGATTTACAATTTGTAAAATTCAAAGGGACTTAAACCACCTTTCTTTATTATTCTGATGCTCAGCTTGAACATTGTTATAAGTGATTAGCTGATTAGATGTTTATACATTAATGAGCAATTGAACGGGTAAACCGACAAAGTTGCCAATGAGTGTGTTCAATGAAAAAAAGTTCTGCAGTTCTAAAGCAATGCAAAGTTTTCAGGCTAATTCAAAGTACAAAAATAAAAAATAAAAGGAAAAACCCAAACAAAGAACAAAGAAGAAAAAATGTAGACTGAATCAGGCCGCTTCCTTTACAACATCCTGCTCTTTCTCTCTCTCTCTCTCTCTCTCTCTCTCTCTCTCTCTCTCTCTCTCTCTCTCTCTCTCTCTCTCTCTCTCTCTCTGTTCTCTCTCTCTCTGTTCTCTCTCTCTCTCTCTTTGGACTGGAAGAGAAGATCAAAGCACAAATTGCTGAAGCTCTCTGCTTCAAGACAGAAATGCCTAAAATGAGCCTAAAAGAAGCTCTGATGTGTGTGTGTGTGTGTGTGTGTGTGTGTGTGTGTGTGTGTGTGTGTGTGTGTGTGTGTGTGTGTGTGTGTGTGTGTGTGTGCATGTGTGTGTGTGTGTGTGTGTGTGTGTGTGAGAGTGTGGGTGTGTGTGTGTGTGTGTGGGTGTGTGTGTGTGTGTGAGTGTGTGAGTGTGAGTGTCACTCAACTGGGTTTGTGTCTCCAGACTTGAAATTGCTCTGCAACATATGCAAACACACCATGAAAATGGAATATAACAGGTCTACATGACAGTGACTCAGAAACTTGTACCACGAACCTAGTGAGCTGCCTTACTGTATACATAGACAGCTACATCTAACTCCAGGCTAAAATGAATAAACTGCAAAGCAATGAAATGTATCCATTCCAATATCCAATATCATTCCAATATCCGTTGTTGTAACGAGCTATGACCACAATAATGACGAGCTGCATCAAATATAATCAGTTTGCTGCTTAGTTTCTTTTTTTTTTTTTACTATTGTTTCAATAGCTACACCCCACAATTAAATCACATTGAACTAAAATTTCATTCAGCATATCTAAATGTCTGATTCAGATAATAGCCGTCCATTAAATGATTTTATTACACAATGTGGAGGTAAAGAACCATTTTATGCACATCATTACATTATGGTTGTGCAATAATCATTGGCTTAATCACTGGTAGCACACATATTGCTAAACTATGTGCTTTGAATAAACTGGACTCAAAGCCTTTGCAAAATGCGTAAATGTCAATAAGAAAAAGAATGGACAAGGGACCATCTAAAAAGTCCACACATTGTGTCTAAACAAACCTGCATTTTGGTTTGTAACACAACATAGCAGGCACACAACGTCATAAGATGTTAATTTTAGGTTAGATTTAGGTTGTGACGTCATATGACCAAAATTGAACGTCTACCCAGCGTTTAAAGACAACGCTATTTTAACATCAAATAACGACGTCAAATGATGTTGATGTTTGGTTGATTTTAGGTTGTGTTGGAATGTGACCAAAATCTAACGATAGGAAACATCTTAAACTAACATAATAACATCAAATACTGATTTTTTTTGTCAGGTATGGCAACCAACGTCCAATGCCTGATAGACGTCACAGTGGTAATGTCCACACAACGTCAAGTTGTAACATCATTAGATGTTGATATTTGGTTGATTTCAGGTTGGACATTCGACATTGACTTCGGCCTGATGTTGGGTTCTGACGTCAACCTAATTTTCAAATTCAAACAAAAAGCAACGTCCGCATGTTGATCCGTTGCCTGTATATGAATGGCTTCTTTGGTGTGGTCAGTTTGCTCAGTAGCTTGCCTTGTGTGGGCTCAGACTTGGTAGGTTGAGTGTGATGAAGTTTGAGTCCAGTGAAGGACATTTCCAGAAACAGGGTAAAACATTGATAAAAAAAAAAAAAACTCTGTGAAACTATGGTAAAAGCATGCTTTCCTCTTCTAGTCTGCTTTTGAAATCACTGTCAGTTGGGTTTAGGGAAGGGGGTGGGTGGGTCAGTCAATGGCAAGCTGATATTTGCATGACAAGCAGACTAGCTTCTCATGGACATGTGCAAGAAGGGCATGTAAATAGCACATATGATGAGCAAATATTGCCCTATAACATATTTGAGATTTGCAGAAATGTTCACAGCAGCCTCTTGTAGGTTTACGAGAAGGATGTGCAAATGACATGTATGAGAAAACTTTATTTGAGATTCTCTGACCCTTATTTTTTGGTTCCCAAAAATGTAGCGCTGGGAAGGTATCTCCAATGATCCAGAGTTGGTCATTAAAGCTAAAAGGAACTTTAACTAACAATGTAACTAGTTCGTAATAAGCTGCTTTATTAGCTTAATTACAAATTCATCATTTGGTAGGTTTACAGAGGAGGAGAAACTATTTTGCAGGATGGGCAAAAACTATGATTGTTTTTGTCATTTACGGCTCCTTAGATCTGCCATTTAGTCTATTTTAAATTTAACACAGTGATAATATATTGTGGTAAACGTAGAGATGCACTGAATTTTGGGCGGCCAAAAATGATTGGAAAAATATGTCTTTTTTGTTTTTCAGCCAAAAGAGGAAAAACTTATAGATATGAATATGGATATCAAAATATGACAACGTTTTAAATAACAAGATAGTTGTTGATTAATTTTATTAATGATTTCAAATATAACAAGGTAACGAGACGCTCTAAATTCCTCCTCCCTGTCCCAAGGACACCTGTTGAAATGCACATGAACACAAACATGTACACACGTACACAGCTACAGATAGACAATCACTGCCTTCCCCCATGTCCCATGCCTTCTTGTGCTTTCACCCCCAGTGTGGGAAGGCAGGTCTGGAACCAGTGCTGTGCTAGCTACATGACCAGATGGACTATCTCCATTTGTGTGATTTTATACCTATGTGTTTGTGTGCTTGTTACTGGGGCTCTCCCCTCCCCCTGATCTTACACTGTCCCACTTTAAGAGCAGTCTGGGAGGGGCCTTTTTTCACCTTTCACCTTTTTCTCGTGCTACCTCTCATCTGACCTGTCTTCCCCTGAAATGTGTGATGTTTGTGTATGATTGGAGGGGTCCAATTTCGCTACATGTCACAGTGTATGTGACAAATAAAGGCTTTTTTCACTATCATCATCATCATCATCATCAAATATGTAATGCAATTCTAATGAATGCTGAATGCTATCGGTTTACAGAGAAATGTCACTTGTGCATACAAGCCATGAGAATGAAAACAAAGGAACCTTCATTTTTAAATACACAGCTAAGACATTACATCATAATAATATATACATATAATAACAAGGCATGGTCGACCTGAGCTCAAACAAACTTTGTCGTCATCTTAATGAACAACCACAAAGCCAAGAAGAATCTGCGTGTCACATTTTTGTTTTACGAGATCGCCTCAATGCTCGAGCGGTTTTGCTTTCTCCAGAGAGCTCGTATGCACTTCCTGCGCCTCCATATTTAAAATAACAAACTTCTTAAGCTGATGATTATAACGTCCGGCGTGATTACTGAAGTGCTTCTGACATCTGATCCTTTCAGAAACAGACAAACACGAGAGAGAAGTGCGAGAAAAACAAAGGAGAATGCACAAAAAACAAAGGAGCAAATGATTCTTTCTGCAACCTGAATCACGAACAAGCTGCCATGTTTAACAATTATGATCACCTTTTGGACTATTATAAACTCAGACTGACAGAAATACTTTCTAATAAGAGGTTACATGTGCTGGTGAAGAACACACAGATGAGAGGTTTGCACTGACTGGGCTATATGTTGCGTGTTGTATTGAACCCAAATAAGAACTAAATGTATGCTGTGTGTAGTTTCTCTGTATTTGTTAACGTATCGGAGATTGTAAGAGTCTGTGTGTGTTCATATATGTTGCATATATTTATTTATTTATTTTATATAATTGCAGACGTTACAGTAGGCTATTTCACATTCATTGATGTACAGTTATAATCAAATCATGTTCATAGAAAGGTTAGTAATGAACATTTATACACAAGTATTTATGGGTATAAAGCATCTGTTTTGTGAGAAGTCTTCTCATATGATTTGTGAATGACCTTTATAGCTTTATTTTGACATTTTACTCGAGCGAGAATGACGTCGACTGAAACTTTGTCGTACACCATTGGTACCCTTTTGGCAGTGGAAACACAAGCCTGATAAAGCTGACCCACACCAACCCGTACTGTACCACTCAGTGGAAACGGGCCAGAAGGGACTTTGATTTTCATTTCATTTAGAAAAATGCAACATCATCTCATCAACCCTTCTACAGTTTTGCTCCTACCTTTGTATAATCAAGGTTTAAACTGCATCATAGGAAGCTAAAAGACTTTGTGTTGCACTTGATACGCCATCTTCTATGGATTTGGTTTCACCTACCATACCTTGACCAAAAGCATTATGGGATTGAAACGCAGTGATGTGAAAGCAGCATGATTATGACCTTTTGAAAGCAGCTTTGTGTCAGGATTGTGCTTAAAATTGCTGTAAATGTATAGGCAACAGTTTACTAGGTAGTGCGATACTGACAGGTTTGTTGACACACTTGGAGTTCATTTTAGGCTCTGGCCCTTTTCTAATGTGCTTACTTTCTCTCATATGACTCCTCTCGTCTTCCCTGTGACCATGTGTGTCTCTCGCTCTTTCATTGCTCTCTTTCTGAGGAAAATTTGATTTGTTTGAAGCCGCCTGACAGAGTTCATATGACTCGTACCTCAGGCAGCAGGACTGTGAAAGCAGCCGCAGTCTGGTTTGTCAGAAACATTCCTGCTGTTTTCTCTCATCTCTGCTCAGCTCTGATGAGACACCATGTGGCTGATATGAGTCCCATCTACAGCCTGTGTGTGTGTGTGTGTGTGTGTGTGTGTGTGTGTGTGTGTGTGTGTGTGTGTGATCCTTATCAAGAAGCTGATTGATCAAAATGAATAAAGGAATAAAACTGTCGGAGAACTACCGCCGGCCCTTTTCTGACATGATTCTATTAAGAAGGATATTATGAAGCTGTGCTGTGCTTCTAAAAAAGATTTTAGCCATGCACATTTTAAATGATTAAAGTCTAAGGACAGCTTTCTAACTGTAGATTGTATATGTTTTCTCTCTCTCTCTTTTTTTTTTTGTTAACATTGTAAAAATGTTAATGGCGTAAATTGCAAATAGATCTAAAGTCTGTCAATCAAAATACAGCTGTGTTGCTTTTGTGTAGTAAAAAAAGGGGGGTTAAATTTTAAACTGGCTCAAATAAACAAACCAGGTCTCATTTAATTAAAGAGGTTTAAAGTTGGTGAACCTGTTTTTGTTTTTCAAAATATACTGCCGTGGCATATTATTATCATTGATTTACAGTGTTCAAAGTCTCACAAATTCTGTTGTACGAGGAACTACTTTTTTCCGCCATTCATTCATTCACATCTGCAGGAGATCTGCTGATTAGAAGATCACAATAATAAACTCTGAAAAAGCCAAGCAAAGGACTAGCAGATTACCATGGTATAAATAGAGCAATACATCATACAAAAGAAAGAGACTGACTGTTTTATAATGAGAATATTAGATTTATGAAAAGAAAACATTGAGTTTTTCTCCCCTAAGGACTTTTTTTGCTGTCTCTGTCGCCATCGTGTGGCACAACCGCCTTTGGCTCAGTATGACAGGATGATGGCCGCCGATCTCCAAAATTGTAATATTTAAAATAGACACTATCCTTATAAATAAACTGCATAGTTGCGATTTAAACAACTACATTCTTGCCTAAAAAAGGCTTCAAAAGTACATTATGTTGTCCAACAACTGCAATATTTGTCAAACTGTAGTGAGTATTGAACTGCTGTCACTGTATGTGGGCGGAGTAATACACAAGAGTGAAGAGGCTGTATGAGTGCTTTTAATGCAAAATATCTCACAGCTATCAGCCAATCAGATTCGAGAACCAAACAGAACTGTTGGGTATATGAGCAATATCACACAAGTAGCAGTGTGATATGGCTGTATATCAGCACTGGTGGGAGGCGTGCATTGACACATATCACACTGCTATGAGTGTGATGTTGCGTTTATACAACAGTTTGATGGCACAATCGTTTATATAAAAAAGAAAATGAAACACGGAGAGTCTAAAAACCCTTTTGTATTGGGAACTACTTCTGCCATTTATTCACGTCTGCAGCTGACGTCAAAACAAGAGAAGGAGTTACTAATTCACCAACGTCACTTTAGAGCTAGTGTTTGTATGATTCTCAAGCGTAATGTATGAAGTGATGACAAAACAGCTGATTTTGCTGACATTGTAAGATTACAAGGCTGAACTAGACATTAAATGCCCAGATATCCTCTTACAGTGTTACAGTCTACAGTATTTCTCTGCTGAAATCGGGATATCACAATAACTTACCTAGAAAAAAGCAGCGCAATCACTACCAGACTGCTGTTGTGCTTGCGATAAGGAGGGGGTGTTCGGAGGTGAGGTCTCTGAATAATACTGTTGAGAAAAAAGATAGGAAAGTAACTGTATTAAAATAGGCACTGTCCTTATAAATAAACTGCATAGTTGCAATCTATACAAAAGAGAGAGATCGATTTAGAAATCACACACCAATTTAATAATGATTTGATTAGCTGTAGTTAGAAAACACACAGTTTTAATCTTCTAAGCAAGGGCTTAATATGCGGTCCTGGCACTATCTTGTGGATAGACAACATCAACCATCTGGCCGATGGACGCCAACACTCTGTCTCTCAGAAATTAGAAATATTTTAAAATAGCCACTATCCTTATAAATAAACTGCATAGTTGGAATCTAAACAACTGCATTCTCAACTAAAAAAAAGCCTCAAAAGTGCATGATGTTGTCCATTAGCTGCAATTTTTTCAAACTGTGGAGCGTCCTCTGCTTGAATGTGGGCTGAGTAATAAACAAAGGTGAAGAGGCCTTTGTGTGCTGTTATTGGCAAAATATCTCAAGGCTATCTGCCAATCAGATTCAAGAACCAGACAGAACTGTTATATACTTACATATATATAATTTTTGTTTTAGTTATTCAAATTTGTAGTAATTTTAAATGAATATATAGCACTAAAATATCACTGCTTCTTAAAACAGTATGAATTCGTGTCATTATAAAAAAACATCAATCTTGTGTTATTATGTTTGAAGATAATTAGTGTACAAATTACACTCTTCATCAGTAAATATTCATTTTAATTTCCATTAATTCAGGATCTGGACATCAGTCTTTCTACCTCGCCTTCCAATATCTCATCTAGAAAAAAAAAAAACAGATTGTTAGTTGGCGAAATCACTATATTAATTTCATAACAATAATCCTGACAGCTGGAAATACACTGAAGTGATTCTTAATGGTCCTCCAGGTTTTTAAACTCCATCCTATGGGCGGAATGTGATTAACAAATAACTCAGGATTGCTGCTCTGTTGTTCCAGAACCAATAGAAGTGTTTGGCTTGTGTGGTTTTTATGCCAGTCAGGCATGAAAATAACACTTAATGCAGCAGTCCATGTTCATCTCATTAGAGGAGAATATGAAGCACTCATTAGCAATATGCAGACAGTAATTGTTTTAACGTAAGGGCTTAATGTTAGAATGTGTAGGTGAGCATTCAGCTCAGAAACATCTGTAATATACACAGCAGAATGTCACATAAGTACTGTAGCAGTTTAACTAAGGTTTTCTGAAGTGGAAAACACCACAGAATAGTTTATTCCTGAACTGCCAAGAATATGTTGCCTTTAACAACCAGTGAAAATCTTGTCAGAAAATCTTCAGATTAACATAAACCTCTTCTGTTTTGTTCTGTTTTATTTTATTTTGTTCTGTTTTATTTTATTTTTAATTTAATTGAATTGTATTTTATTTTATTTTGTTCTTCTTTATTTTATTTTGTTCTGTTTAATTTTTTTTATTGTTTTTATTGTTATTTTTTCGTTTGATTTTATTCTGTTTTATTTTATTTTATTTTGTTCTGTTTTTTTATTTTTTTATTTAATTTTGTTCTTTTTTATTTTGTTCTTATTTTGCTTTGTTTTGTTCTGTTTTATTATTTTATTTTGTTCTTTTTATTTGATTTCTAATTGAATTTAATTGTATATTTAATTCATTTTATTTTGTTCTGTTTTATTGTATTTTGTTCTGTTTTATTTGGTTCAGTTTTTTATTGTTATGTTTTATTTTATTTTGTTCTGTTTTAATTTATTCGATTTGTTCTGTTTTATTATTATTATTATTATTATTATTTTCTTTTTTCATTTTGTTCTTGTTTTGTTTTGTTCTTTTTATTATTTAATTTTGTTCTTATTTATTTAAATTAGTTTTATTTTATTTTGCTCTGTTTAATTTTATTTTGTTATTTTTAATTTAAATTTTTATATAAGTTTATTTTATTTTGTTTTGTTTGTATTTATGGAACATTTCAGGAACATTTCATGCATGCCCCTTGTGACAAACAAGATATTGGATGCGACTATGAACTGCTGGAAGAGTGTTGTTTTAATTAAATTTGATACCGCACGCCGTAAGGGGAAAAAAATGGTCCTACACTGACTTGGTAGGTGCAGATGATAGTCTATACACATGAGATTGTTTGACACTATCCTGTTGCAAAATGCAACAAAAATCCTATAAGACAGTAGTAGTTTGATTGATGTGTCTACATGTCTGTACTGAATTTCAATAATGCGACTAAAATCGCCATACTCCACATGTCTTAATCTGATTTCTGTTTAGTTCGATTATGTCCCTAATCTAATTAAATTATTCAAAAATCACTGTTTACATGGTAGACTCCTAATCAGAGTATTGTCTTAATCCCATTAAAATCAGACTATTTATGTCCATGTAAACGCACTCAATAACGATTTGCTGTTTGAGATAACATGAGCTGCTCCATGATAAGCTTAATAATATCTTGTAGTGTTTGATGTGCCACAATTTGAAATCATGTACTGTGTGTGTTTCTTCTTTTGACATTTGAGGGATGAAAATCCGTTTCTCTTTATGTGCATGATGCAACGTGATCTTTCACGATTCTTTCTTTCTTTGGTTTCTTGCTTGCTTTCTCTCTCTCTCTCTCTGTCTGTGCTGTATTTCACAGTAATTTACTGGGGTTTATTGCCTTTTTGCTAAGCTCTCGGTGAGAGACGAGAATGAGAGCAGACTCTGAGCTCTCAAATGCACCATTATAGAGAATATGACCGCTGGAGATGAGGCAGGTTTATGCCACGCTCAGCAAAGTCCAGAGACAGACACAGTTAACGAGCTCATTTACATGACCTGATACGGCCATTACCGGCGCCTGAACCGCTATCAGGGAGCACTTATATTTATGCAGAATATTTTCAGAAAAGTGAAAATTCTGCATCAGAAAAGTCAGTTTTGATTTAGCCTGTGCCTGGCTCTAGACTCCTCTAGTTCCTCAGCCACTCCAGCTGGTTATTTCATTTTATTTTTGCCCATTTTTACCTACTGTATGTAGGTTTTCATTGTATTTAATAAGAATATTAGAATAATTTAATTTAAATTATTAAATTAAATTATTAATTAATAATTTAGAATAAGAATAATTTAATTAGAAATTAAATCTTGTTCCACTTTATAATAAGAAGCTTTAAATTATATGCATTACATCAAAAACTGAACTGTTACAGTCATTTACTTTTGTTCATGTTATGTTACATACTTTTTTCGGTCCCACTTTATATTAAGTGGCCTTAATTAATATGTACTTACATAGGAATTAATAGTTTGTTACAATGTACTTATTGTGTAAATACATGTGTTTACTGTGTACTTATGCATGATTAAATACCTGTATGTAATTACATCTGTAATTAACTTTTGTAATTACATTTGTAAATACACTGTTGACCATCCCTTACACCTTAACCCACCCTTAACATGCCACCAAACCTGTCCATAACCCAACCTCTATCCCAACTCAAAAGCACCACAAGTGTTCTCAAATACTTTATAAACACAGTAAGTACATTGTACTTAGATCAAAAAATAAATACATAGTAGTTAAGGACACTTAATATAAAGTGGGACCCTTTTTTCTTCTGAGGTGTGATATAATAAAAATTTATGAAATGAAAAAAAAGTAATACAGTAAAATAAAAGGTTATTATAGTTTAACCATGGTCACCACAAATTAAACATGGTTTTGCTTTACTAACCATAGATTAACCCAGGGGTACATAAACGTGGTCCTGGAGGGCGGGTGTCCTGCAGATTTTAGCCTAGTAAGAGTTTAATTAGCTAGCCCAGGTGTGTCTGATTGGGGTTGAAACTAAACTTTGCTGGACAGTGGCCTTCCAGGACCGAGTTTGGGCACCCCTGTTTTAACCAATGTATCTGTAGTAAAACGATGGTTAAATGAGACCATGGTTATTACAGTTTTACTATAATAAAGTGTATTTAAACTTATTTAAAGTAACTACACTACATTAATTAACATGAGCTAACAAAAGTAATAACTCTTAGGGCTCTATTTTAACAGGCGACAGAGTTTAAAGCGCATGGTGCAAAAGCATTGAGGACCTGTACGAATCAACTTTTGATATTTTAAGGATAGAAAAATACGGTTTGTGCCAGGGTGCATGGTCTAACAGGGTTGTGCTTATTCTCTTTATCAGTTCTGGGTGTGTTTTGAGCATCTCACATTCCCTTTAATGAGTTCAGACTGACTCATGGGTTCATAACTGGCTCACTGGTTCATGATTTTAGCCCCAATTTTTACTCGCCGACAGGTTTTGAGAAATCGCTGACAAATGCCTAAAATCACAGTCAAATCGGTGCTTGTTCATGTGAGTAGCAATCACACAGTATGAACTATCAAGGATGTTGCTTGGTGCTGTCTCTCTCTCTCTCTCTCTCTCATTCACACACACACACACATAGAGAGAGAGAAAGAGAGAGAGAGAGAGCACCAAGCGACACAGCATGCTCTCTTACTGTATTCACACACACACACACACACACACACACACACACTGCAGCTCACTTGGTACATGACTCGCCATCTTACCTCACCTCTCTCTCTCCTCCACTCTGTCCCGTGATGACAATCACGCATACGCATTTGCGAGCATTAAATAAATATTATTTATTATTTAATACTTGTCTCCTATTTAAGTGCATTGTTTTTTATGACGGTATAGCGGTATTGATACTGACAACGTTGCTATTTTTAGATACCGCGGTACACCATATTACCGTATTACCGCCAAAGCCTAATGTATGCCATATCTAATAAGCGTTTTCTGCTAAATTTACACAAATTTAGCAAATACATTCTTTTTAAGCTTTGCATTGAAAAGCAACTAGCTGCAATGGGTGCTTAAGGGTTGTAGCTTTAAACTAAAGTACAGTTTTTTCAAGATTACTCTTGTCCTTTTTTGGTGTAATGTATTCATAAACATTGACATGTGGAAAAACAGCGTCTCAGTGCGTCCTTGTCGGGGCACTGGGGAAGGGGTTAAGACCAAGGGGCGTCCCCTGGTGGTTCGGCAGTGTGGGTTGCGTATAGGGATAATCAGTTCATCAATGTTATTGCCCCTTCAGAGAAAGACTGAAAATATGGGAGAAATACGGAAAAATACCATTACAGGATGAAAGCGGAATAGAACTGTAAAATACGGGAGAATCCCGGAAAAAATGGGAGGGTTGACAGGTATGGTGTGTGTTTATTCATTTTTTATTTACACACATGAACCCAGTTTGAATTTCAAATTTCTGAGAACATATCCTGTCTTGCGAATTGCACGCACACACACACACACACATACACACAAACATATATACCGGCAGCTAGCTCTCTGCAACTAAAGCTACAGTAGGTTGTTGCCGAAAGGGGTGTTAGTGAGGATGGGGTGCTCAACCTTTGGTCTGTGTGGGTCCTAACGCCCCAGTATACAATGTGATTAAAAAAGAATACCACCACTTTAAAAATTGAGAAATCTGCAAAGAAGAAAAGAAGAGCTCAGCCCGATATAAGGAAGCTCTAAAGTTTTATTTGGTTGCTCATTTGGTCGCTAGGAGCGCTGTTGTCATCATGTTTCTTTGATTACATACAGATTTTCAAAGTTATGGTATTCTTTTTGAATCACTCAATTGATGAGGACTATACTGCTCAGTAAGTGCCGTCTTTCAGATGAGACTTTAAACGGAGGTCCTGACTCTCTGTGGTCGTTAAAAATCCCAGAATGTCCTTCGATAAAGCGTAGAGGTTTAACCCCAGCATCCTGGCCAAATTTGCCCACTGGCATGTCCATCATTGCCTCCTAACCATCACCATATCATAATTGGCTTCATCACTCTGTCTCCTCTCCACCAATCAGTTGGTGTGTGGTGTGCGGTCTGGTGTAAATATGGCTGTCGTCGCTTCATGCAGGTGGATGCTGCCAACACAATCTCACGGCAATTTGTAACTTTTTAATTTAGTGGCAAATTCGGATGAATTCGTAACTAATTCGTACAATTTAGTACGATTTGCTCATCCCCCAATGACGGGTGGGTTTAGGGGTGGGGTTAGGTGCCATGCCTCCTTTTTAAAATCTTACAATTTTGTACGACTGAAGTACGAATTCGTACAAATTAGCCACTAAACTGCGAAAACGTAAAATACTTACGTTTTCTCATGAGATCAGGCTGGATGCTGCACGCTGGTGATGGATGAGGATTCCCCCCAAAACTGTGTAAAGCGCTTTGAATGTTTAGAAAAAGCGATATAAAAATGTGAGGAGTTATTATTATTTCTACACAGATACAAAGACTGTATGTGGTTATTTTAATCTTAAACACAGACAGGCACACAAAGACTATGCACCTTTTCCAACATGTGACTACTTTGGGGAAATTTCTGAAACAAATCAGTTAAAGTATTAGGTTGCACTTTGATTCATCAGTATCAACAGTGAAAACTGAGTGAGAGATGTGTTCGACTTGTGCCTTATTTTATTTGTCATGCCAATAACATTATCTTTGGTATTTTAATGTAACATTAAAGCAGTGCTGGGTCCACTAGATCATTTCAAAGCAGTGCTGTTTTGAGAACAAGAAGTGTTTTGTTCTTTCAGATTATTTTCTATTCATATTCTCTGCAGTACAGTAATATTCAATGTGCATTCTTAATTTTGCCTTAGAAAGACTTTTTGGGGTTATTGGTGTTACTCGTGGTCAGCTTGAAGCAATTTGTTAATTGTATTAAGTTGCTTTTTAATATTTGATGGATGAACTGTGTGGAGAACACTGCCTCCTCACAGCAGCCAGTCTTTTAAAGGGACCCATTTTTCCCTTTGTACAAGATGTAAAATAAGTCCCGGATGTCCCTTAAATGTATATATGAAGTTTCAGTTCAAAATACCCCACAAATAATTTTATACATCTTAAAAAACTGCCCTTTTTAGGATTCAATCCAAATTGTGCCATTTTGGTGACCATAGCTTTAAATTTATATGAGATTTTTCAAAAGAGGACAATGCTACAAATGCCTTTGTGCAGGCCTGGATTGACTAATCGGGAGGACCGGGAGAATTCCCAGTGGGCCGGTCTGTATTTTGGCCGCGAGGGTTGGTGTCCCTAGCTGCTTGCACTCTTAGCAGTCGTACTTTTTTCATTTATTTGTTTATTTGACCATAGTCTCACTCTTTTTATTCATTATTTTCCCGCAGCTCCTCTCTTTTTATTTATTTTCTCGCAGCCCTGTGAGCAAAATGCAGCCTGCAGGTTAATGATGATGTAACTATAGTTCGACCCCAAACAGCGGCACCTTAGTGAATGTAAGAATTCAAATAATTAATTTTAATGAATATAACACCGGCTCAATGAAAATCAGATGATTTAGTGCAATAATAAATCTGACATAATTTAATCAGAAATCTAAAAGGGGGAGAAAAATATTAAGCCATCAATAGCGGCAGATAACAGTGCAGTACTTATTCTTTATCCCAAACGCATCACTTTAACAGTGCCATCGTGGTCCAGTAGTCAGGTTACCGCCGACCCGAGTTCAACCACACCTGAGTAAATTATTATATATATTTTTTTTCATTTTTAGTGTTAAGACATATAATACTGTTTGGGTTACTTATGTTGGAGTTATGTAGGGGTTCGAACCTCAGATCAGTTGCCGTTTCTGTGTGGAGTTTGCATGTTCTCCCTGCGTTCGCGTGGGTTTCCTCCGGGTGCTCCGGTTTCCCCCACAGTCAAAAGACATGTGGTACAGGTGAATTGGGTTGGATAAATTGGCCGTAGTGTGTGTGTGTGTGTGTGTGTGTGTGTGTGGGTGTGGGTGTACGTGTTTTTGTGACATAACAGGACCCAAATCTGTAAAATGACATAGGTATGACACAGCTATTACAAAAAAGAGGTAAATTATGAGGACATTGGTGACGTCCTCATTTTTCAAAATGCTTATAAATCCTATAGAATGAGTTTAATCAGAGAGTAAAGCTGCACACTGTCTCTTGTGATGGTTGGGTTTAGGAGTGGGGTGAGGGCAATACAATATACGGTTTAGACAGTATAAAATGAATGGAAGCCTCTGTAATTTTCACAAAAACAAACGTGTGTGCGTGCGTGTGTGTGTTTCCCAGAGATGGGTTGTGGGACTAAGCCGACAAGAAAATGAATGAATGAATGTTAACTTAATTTCTTCATGTTGTCCGACACAAACCGATTACGTGGAACCCAGCATTTACAGATGTAAAAAACATAACCTAACCATTGAGTTTGTTCATATTTTACCCAAATTTTAATTAAAACAACCCAGCATTTTGCGCTGCTCCAGTTTCCCTCATAGTCCAAAGACGTGGTGCAGGTTAATTGAATAAACAATATTGGCCTTAGTGTATGAGTGTGTGTGTGTGTGTGTGTGTGTGTGTGTGTGTGTGTGTGTGTGTGTGTGTGTGTGTGTGTGTGTGTGTGTGTGTGTGTGTGTGTGTGTGTGTGTGTGTGTGTGTGTGTTTGTGCGTGCGTGTGAGAATGCGAGTGTATGGGTGTTTCCCAGTGTTGTGTTGCGACTGGAAGGGCGTCCACTGCGTAAAACATATGCTGAATAAGAGACCCCCAATTAATAAAGGGACTAAGCTGAAAAAAAATGAAGGAACAACACAGCATTTTATAGAGAACTTACTCTCATAATTAATGCAAAGCACCATGAGGCATAGGAAAAAGGGGGATATTTGTGGCTATTCATTTCAGTATTGAAACACACATAGCCGGCTGCTGGGATATATAGTGAGTTTCAAGCCCCAGGGAGCTGAAGGTGGACAGAATAAGTGTTCTCCGTTTACCCGCTGACGGATCTTCAATGCCTCAGCAGGGTCTGAGACCGCCAGATCAGCTGGACGTGACACATACAGAACAGCAGAGCAAAAACAAATGACAGAGAAAGAGAAAGCCACTGAAGTGACTGTACATCTTTCATCCACAGTTTGTTTTTCTTTAGGCTCAGAACAGATATGGCTTGTACGGATGTAATGCGTGGGATTTTAAGTTTCCATGAGGTACATAGTTATAAAATGAATACATGCAAGTTTACTTTAATGAAAGTTTAAGTTTCCTTACTGTATATTTTATATCTTTTAATCAACCTTGAAACTATGCCCCTGAGCAAAATGAATGCATTACAGCATTATCTTTACAAAAAAGTGTTTATTACTGGAAAATTTAATCTTTAGAAGAACATAATGTAAGTGGAAGTGAATTTAATGTTTTACACATTTTATTGCAAGCTGAATGTGATTGAATGGAAATGTATTATATTTTAAAATCATGTTGAATCTTACTCGATGTAAGGCTTTTTGACCTACTTAAGAAAGACATATAATATTAATATTTCATCATATAGTTTTTCATGAATATGTTTTTATGTGGTTAAAATGTACTGCTAAATACTGTGAAGCACTTAAGAAAATTACTTTAATCCTTCAATATCAGAATTTTTCATTTGTAATTTCACTCTCAGAAATAAAGGTATAAGATCTGTTTGCATTACATTTTTAAAAGGGCTATATTTGCACTTTATTGGTCAATATTGGTACCTCAAAAATGCATACTGTATTATTACCTAAAACTTGATGAGAGTTAGGGCTGCGCAATACATCATTTCAGCATTGATACATTTGCAATAGTCATATTGCAGGATCTGCAATGTCGAGTTTACATGTTAGGATTATAGTTGAACAAGAGCCACAGATTAACAATATCACGCGCGCATCCGCGTGGATGCTGTTTATGTATGCGTGTGTGTGTGTGTGTGTGTGGTTGCATATACGGTATTCAGTTTGTGAATGGTATAGGCACAAGCCAACGGTTTGGTGACGCTGTCTGAGCCTTACATCATAATTTTTTTTTTTTTTATGCACAGTAATACCGGATATCGAGGTAAAATAGGGAGGAGGTTTGACGATATCAAAATTTGGATACCGCCCAAGCCTACATGCAGCCCTAATAAAAGTATTTTCTTGATTTCTCTCCCATGAAAAAAAATAGCCAAATCTCTGGTGGTTTTCTTATACCAACAGTACATTTCCCTAGCAAGATAACATTTCAGTCTCCGTGAACTTTGAGGATAATTAACTTCTCACAGAAGCTGAAAAAATGCTTTTGTTTGCAGTCTGAACCCCACTGGTTTTAGCTCTAAAAATGTAACAGCAAAAAAGCGTCTGACTATTTGAGTGTGCAGAAATGCCCTTGAACAGGATTCTGATGGGTTTGAGGGTTTATGGCAACAGACAGGCCCTGATTTTTTCTGATTGTTTATGAAAGCTACTCGTCTCACAGAATGTTCTGGTTCGTTCTATGCGGGATTTTCTGTCAGGGCCATCATCTCTGACTCAATTACGGGGATGTTATTTTCATATACACAGACTCTGCCGAGAGCACACTCTGCTCTGAAATTAAATCGCATGCAAACACCTGGGGCCTGTATTGGGCCCTCGCAGAGTCCTCGTGTCGAGAGCATCGGGAGCTGTCAATACTCCCTCGCAATCAGCGGCTGTGCTCTGATTACAGATGTAATTAAAACAAGAGCTCTATCTGTGCGCGTGTGTAATCAAAACAACGCTAAGTGACATTTCATTGTTCTGCTGGTTATCTGGTAGTCTCTCTCAGGTAGACTTTTGACTATCAGCATAAATTGAGGTCCAGGCTGTGATTTACTCTGGCCAAGACCTGACTGTTTAGAGAGGGAGATTCTACCTGACTGGCATGCAAATTACTCAAGTACTGACTCATTCTGAAAAGGTTTGCCAATATGTTTCTGGAGATCATGAGTTATGTAGCCAGAAGTACGTACGGCTGCATTTCATCTTTAAAACGAACGCTACAGGGCAGTATGATGCTCGTGGACATTGCGGTTGGATTTAGGGTAGTGGGTGGGCGGGTCAATCTGTGCTTTTAAAAACACTTTTGGTTGGATTTAGAGAAGGAGAAGGGTGGGTGAGTCAATTGATCGGTCAGTCATTCAGTCAACAGCGGCCTCTGGTGGATTTGAGCAAGAAGAGCAGTTGCTAAAGGCACTCGCGAGAGAAATTTGAGATCCCAAAAAGAATACCCAGCAACCTCTGGTAGATTTGCGAAAACAAAAACTAAAAAAAAAAAAAAAACGTAACTCCTTGGACATCTTTAGCGCTCTCCAGAAATGTATATAGGGGTACGTTATCAAAATGAGCCAGGGTTGGCAAGCACAGTTTGCTTTTCTGTGTGTACTTTGGTTGTCTTTTTTCTGTAACATAACTTATTTCTTTACCATAAAACTGAGGGAGATTGTTTTATCCATATTCATCTATTGGCTGGTTATAAAAATGGACTTTAATTGCATGTACTGTATAATCTTTCATTGCATGCATAATGGAATGAAAGAAAGGCTCTCTGGAGTGCATTTTAATGTCACATCCTTTTGATTTTGATTTCCTCATAGGAAAAAAAACTTTACATTAAAGGTGCAGTGTAAGTTTGACACCCAGTGGTTGAACTAAGCATTGCACGCCTGGTTCAAAACAAACACAAGCACAGGTTGCCAGATTAACGACATCAGCAGAAGTTTGCCTAACTATCGAGCCTAATGCTGCGTTCACACCAAACTCTGGAAGCGCAGATAAATCATATTCACACATAAATAGAGACGTGAACATTTTGAGTTTGCTTGTGTCATTTGTGCATCAAATTTGCTTCATTTTCGTGTCAAATTCTCTTCACAATAGACATTCATGTCATGGGCAGGGTTTCTGTCTGCCTGGTGACTCTAGCTTTGTTGCAAAGTGGCTAACATGGATTTTATTGAGAGAGTAGCTGTTTTTATGTGCTTTAAGAAGGCTGAAAACAGCGTTAATTCATTCGGCGCCGTGTCTGGGTCCACTAGATCATTTCAGAGGTGCACCCAGCTCTGTGAGCTCATCAACTTCTTCAGAAACTATACCTGGATGATGAAGGCTTTTTAGCGGTGCTTCAGACTGAACCTAGCTCAGTTTGATGAACTGTTGTCCAGTGTTAGCAAGAGGAATTCCCCTAGGGACACCAACAACAGGGACTATGTCATAATCACTCCCCTACAAGAGCAAGTTCCTGATTAGTTAACACGAACAGAATTTTCAACTTGAGCGATTCAAACGTGCAAAACGCTCAGCTTGAGCCGCTTCATTCGTGCAAAATGTGCCGCAGGATGTCTATTCGCGTCTTTGCATTGACAACATTCAAACCACTCATGCTTGACGCTTCATCTGCGTCTGGTGGTAACGCAGCCAGCATAATGGCTGATTCAAGGCTGATTAAAGTTTTGTTCTAAATAAAAGCAAAGGCACTCAATAGAAGAACCATTTTTCATATTAAAAGGATGTTTTGTCCTAACCAAGAACTAAAATTTATATTTTAGAAACTGCTTCTATTTCTTGCAGCTGAACAACAGAATAAACTGACGATATTTACCTCAGGTACAATACACCTTCATGTGCTTTATTCAGGGTTTAAAGCTAATAATGTGAGTTTGAATTCCGTTTTACATGACATTTTTTGCCATACTAATGAAAGCAGCAGCAGATATAGTTCACCTCAGATCTTGAAAATAAACCATTTGAAATGTAACTCTAGAACTGTGTGCAAGCCAACACATATCAGTTACTCAGCATGTACATGTTATAATGTTAAAGAGGTTTATTATGCGTAAATTAGATTATAAACCTTACCATTTCATTGGGGTGCAGTGAGTGCACTATTCTGTGCTTCTGAATGGCTGTATCATCTGGTGTTTTGTCTAGTGCAAACAGCCAAAATTGCTTATCACTGCAAATCTTGTCACGTAGCATGTTGTTAGGACACAGGGTTACAATGTAACCAGCTCACATAATTTTTACGTTTGTAATATTCATATTATTTGCTAATTAATAACCACCTCATGTGGAACTCTGAATCTGTGCCTCATTTCGGAGTCTGCTGTCCACCGGAGGTTGCATTTTGGTCACGAATGCACACTTTAAGAGCCTTTCTGACTGAATGAATAAATGAAATACGCAGTTGTCCATCACAGCAACCCAGATTGCTGAAATATAATTGGCTAAACTGGCAGTAAGCTTGACCAAAGAACCAAAACAAAGACGTTATGGCATGTAACTAACATTTTTTGGTAGAAAATAAAAAATATATACAGCTTAAGGGGGCTAATAAGATTGAGCCGAAAATGTTTTTTTTTTTTTATGTAACTGCTTTTATTTTAGCCTAAATAAAAAAAATACTATCTCTAGAAGAAAAAAAGTTTATAGGAAATACTATGAAAAACTTGCTCTGTTAAACATCATTTGAAAAAGAAAAAAAAAAACACAGGAGGGCTAATCATTTTAGCTTCAGCTATATGTTAAAAGTCTAAAAGAATCACGTTTGTGTGTGGATGTGTCTGAATGTACCCATGTCCTGAAGTCTGCAATACAGTATGTGTCATTCTGTCTTCTGCACAGGACTCTCAGCACTGTGTTCTTTGAAGCCAGAGTGCTTCTCTTTGAAGATCCCTCTCTCTCCCTCCTCATCTTCATTAAGCCTTCGTTCAGCAGCAGGAGTAATAGGAGTGCAGAGAGCGACATGTTCTCAGCGGGAGAGAAGGGGTATCGGAGCCCCATTAGTGTGCAGGTAGGCAGCCTCTGTCAGTGTTAATTTCTGCACATGTCTTCCACCGCGAGTCGTCATGCTTCTAAAATAATCTGCCTTTGAAAGTGTGACAGAGTGAAGAGAAGCCAGGGAGGCAAAAATCACACTGCGCTTTATTGCTCTAAATCTATATCACATCTGTAAGTGTATGAAAACTCAGAGAGGTGGACAGGAGGGAGAAGAGGAACCGGTTTCACTCTGAATCTCCTGCCGCTCTACTGAAAAGGGCTCAATCTTTATGAATTTAAATGAGGCATGATGCTCTTCTGCAGTCCCCTCGCCTGAAACCAGTCTGTTTATGTTGTGATTTGAACTGTGTTGCTTGTCTCTAATGGTTTTCTTTTCCACCGTGATGTGCATGGGGAAACAATAAGGCAGTCTGTGCCTGAAGTATCCACATTCTCTACTGGCGAACATTTAGAAGTAGCATTTTCTGATGAAAGATTTTTGGCATAAATGTAAAATATTTTACTAAGCACTGTCAATTAAATGCATTATTTTAAATAGTTAATTTAATTATTAGTGTTGAAGTCAGAATTATAAGCCCCCCTGTTTATTTTTCCCCAATTTCTGTTCAACAGAGAATTTTAATAACGGATTTCTAATAACTGATTTCTTTTATCCTTGCTATGATGACAGTAAATAATATTTCACTAGATATTTTTCAGGACACTTTTGTACAGCTTAATGTGACATTTGAAGGCTTAACTAGGTTTATTAGGTCAACTCTTTAGGTGAGGGTAAAAAGGCAAGTTATTGTATAACTATGGTTTGGTTAAAGAAACACGGGAGCACTGTTAGCTTAGCATAGATCATTAAATTAGATTAGACTATTAGCATCTCACTCAAAAATGACCAAAGAGTGTTAATCACTGTCCTATTTAAAACTTGATCTTACGAAGTTATATTGTAAGACTGGTTAAACTATTCATTGTAAAATGAATAGTTGCTGTTTTCTAGGTTGATATAGCTTGTAACTATACTCTCATTCTGGCATAATAATCAAGGAAACTTTGCTGAACTTTTTTTGTACACAGTGAAGTGTGACTTCCATAGGAGGATATGTAATAATATACAACTCAATGGGTCCAAGCTAACATTTTTAGAATATCTTATTCTGTGTTCAACAGAAGAAACTCCCAACAAACAAAGAACTTTGTGTTTAAATAGACAGATTAGACAGACTTTATATGTGTAGTCATTCATTTCTGTTTATTTGATGACTAGTCTACTTTTGGTCTATTCTTAGATGTCTATTGGATTTCACTGAAATCCCAAAATTAGCCTTGTTTTAGCCAAGACCAGTATGTTTAGATGTCTATTAGATGTTTATAAGACATCTTTTAGAAACAAAAAAAAATCTTGTTTGGTCAAATAGGGTTTGAATAAGTAAAGGGTGAGAAAATGGTGGCAGAATTTTCACTTTTGGATGAACTATGTAACTATCTATCTTTAAAAACATGAAACTGCGATTTAGACTGTTAGCAGCTTTTCACGTATGTAGCACCATCAGCAAAACTCCTGAATAATTAGTTTCTCTGCATGTTCAGCTCAGGTGATTGGCTCAAACACTTCCGTTCCCAGAACTCATTGCCATAAGCAAAGATGGCAGCAAGCAGGTTGCGTACCTGGCAGTAACATGGCAGAATGCTTGCCGAACAGCTGTGTATGTGAAGGCACAGCATTTTCCATGTACTGTAGATTTCTATTGTGCCATCATCACTGAATTGCACAAAAGTGCCTCTTTCGGAAAGTCTGTTCACTCTATGGCCTCAGGAAAACCTTTATGCAGCTATTTTGGGCATCCAAGACTAGGTAGGGAGTATATAGGGAGTGCTGCACTTGAATGGGGAAATCCTGAAATCTCAAAAACTGCTTGCCGCGCACGTATTTAAAAATATATATCTCAAAATCTGACAGAACTGTCTCTTGGATGTACTTTCTCACACTCAGATAGCTTTAAAACAGCTTATATTTCAGGTTAGGCCGAGAAGCTGCTGCAGAGACACAATGGCATCATGACTGACTCTTTATTTAGAAGACTTATTTAGCCATCTTGTGCCACTTTCTGTCAGTCAAAGTAAAATAAGTCCACTCCCAAAAGTGTAGTAAACATTTTTATTTTAGTTTTGTTATACAAAAGATGTATATCTATATTATATTTATATCTATAGCATTGCCTAAAGTTTAATTTCTAGTTATAATATAAGAGAATGCATTAATCAAAACTAGCAATACTGAGATTGTAAATTAGATTTTCTCAGAATACATTAAAAATAAAAATAAAAATGAATAAATCATACTAAAATACAGGAGGTAATATACATATTTTGGTTATTATGACAAAGGTAGGAAGCTTGTCCATTGCTAATGCATCATAATAAAGAGCTAGCAATGAACATTAGGTGCATAATTGGTGACTTATCTATGTATTTTATCATTCTTATCCTGCAACAGTGTGAATGGTGATGGAGATATTTGATACAAAAGTGTGTAAGTAATGTTTTTTGCAAGCTTTATTGTTTATTTTTAGTAACAATACACATGCTTATATATTAGATTTAACAATAAACATTAATAACGACATATTATGATGAATAGCAGCTTGACTATTCATGTGGAATATTCGTTACATTAACAGTTTTGAAAAGTTTTTAGATGCAAAACAAAAAAATATTACTCTTAAAAAGTTTGAAGTCATTCATGTATGCATGTTTGTTTGTTTGTTTGTTTGTACAAACTGCATAGAAATGCTGCTGTTTTACATTTTCTTTTAATGTATCATTAGGGTGTATCACAAAATTCTGTATTACAGCATTGCAAGAATCACAGCACTGATGACAAAATCAGCACATTGAATCATTTGTTAAGTATCATGTGACGATGAAAGCCAAAGTAATAAGGCTGAAAAAGCATTGCAATTGGTAAAAAAATTATTAGAATTATGTTATATCTTGCAACTCTGACTTTTTTTCACCCTAAAACTGGAAAAAAAAAATCTTTCACCTTAAAAAAAAAAAAAAAAATCTTGCAATTCTTAGCCTAAATTTGTGGAAAAAGTGGTAGTTTTATGTCATCTCATAGCAGAAACATATTTATTCATTCATTCATTTTCTTTTCAGCTTATTTATTAATCTGGGGTCGCCACAGCGCAATGAACTGCCAACTTGTCCCAGTTTGCGTGGGTTTTCTTCCGGGTACTCCGGTTTCCCCCACAGTCCAAAGACATGCGGTGCAGATGAATTGGGTAGACTAAATTGTCCGTAGTGTATGAGTGTGAATGAGTGTGTAGGGATGTTTCCCAGAGATGGGTTGTAGCTGAAAGGGCATCCGCTGGAAGGGTATCCGCTATGTAAAACATATGCTGGATAAGTTGGCGGTTTATTCCGCTGTGGCAACCCCAGATTTATAAAGGGACTAAGCCGAAAAGAAAATGAATGAATGAATGATGCCCTTCCAGCCACAAACCATCACTACGAAACATCCATACACTACACTTCACCTATACCACACGTCTATTTCCCATATATATGTATATATATATATATATAGAGAGAGAGAGAGAGAGAGAGAGAGAAGATGAAATGAAGATAATTAAACTATATTAGTAAATAGGGTTTAAAAATGATATTTTTGTTAAACGTTTCTTTTTGGATGGATTGTTGATTGTACTGATTGGGAAGCTTTACATGAATAAATAAAAGTTTAGATATGTTTAAAAGTATTTAAGACCTACAAAACCATATTTCAGTAAATTTAAGACTTTTTAAAAACCTTGGTTTTTAAAAAATTAAGACTTTGTAAGACCCTGCAGACACCCTAATTTCACTCCTTACTGTTTGTACATGTTTACATGCAACATTAAATGGTAATAACACCCAAAAATTTAAATTAATTTTTGAGACTACTTACTCAGCTGATAGATGTTGGCCAGTAGGGGCCTTCTGCGACTACTCGTAGGTTTAGAAGGGTGTTATCATCCAATTTTCGTTAACTTCTGGCCACAGCCATATGTGATCTATAGCTGATTAACCATGTGGATGGATTATAACAGCCTTTTGAGCCTACCAGTAGGCACAGAAGGCCCTTGTTGGACCATAACTATCAACTGATAACCACCGATAATGCCAATTTAATCGAGGGATAACATTCAAATCGGCGGTTCTTTATTCTGTTGAACACAAAAGAAGATATTTTGAAGAATGTTGGAAACTATTGACTTCTAGGAAAAACAAATATGCAAGTCAATGGTTACCGGTTGGCGAAATATTTCAAAACAACTTATTTCGTGTTCAACAAAAGGAAGAAACTCAAACAGGTTTGCGACAAGTGAAGAGTGAGTAAATAAGAGAAATGTTCATGTCTGGATGAACTATCCCTTTAAGTTCACAAGAAATCAGAATGCTCTGTCAATACCCAGCATTAATTAAATAAATAAACATGATCGGAGTATTTTAGCAAGTTATTCTCTCCACATCTAAGTTACACCAGCTTCTCAATTCCCAGCCCCATAATTGAAAGTGTGCAGTAAAAGAAAAGTTCTGAGCTCCCCACTGCTATTTAAGGCTTTATATAGCGGCATTCACATGTAATCACAATCATTGACACCTGACTTTAAAAGCAGCATTAGAACTGAACCCACACTCTGGACAAACACAGTTCAGTCTCTCTCTCTCTCTCCCTGCGGACACCATGCAGACAGGCTGGTGTAAATATAAAGCCTCTATACGCAGGTAATCGAGCCCCTGCCGGTCCTGATTCGCTCAGGCCGCAGGGGTTTCTCTCAAACGCAGGCTGTTTAAAGCAGTTCCGGCCTCCCAGGATCCTCTGCTGTGACTGATGCTGATTAAAGCCAGCACTGCTATAAACACATGCGTTTCGGTAGTGAAGCGGGTTGTTTTGCTCAGTCTTTCTTTGAAGCCGCTGTGTGTCATTTCTTAGATCTCAGAATACGTTCTCAGATCCTGGCTTAATATGCAGAGATAACTTTTAGTAAGCTGTTTGTTGGTTGATGTCAGGGAAAAGTGTAAACACTAGTGTAGCAAGGAGCTGTTAAGAGATTTTTTAATCAATGATGCATGATATGATTTAAGCATCAGCTATGTAGATAGATACATATAATGCTTTATTTTTGTTACAGTTATTATGATGCAGTCTTATTTGTTTTATTTTGGCTAAAATAAAAGCAGTTTGATAAAAAAAATAAATAAATAAATAAACATTTTAAGGTCAATACTATTAGCCCCCTTAAGCAATATTTTATTTTTGATTGGCTACAGAACAACCACTATTATGCCATGTACAATATTTGCCTCATTGACGCATGTGCACGTGAATGAGCCTATGAGCGCCAGCACACACACATATTATGTATCTCGACATGCGAAAGCGTTCCTCTATATGTTTTCATTAAAGTTGTTCACAATATTTATTCATCCATGGAATTTGTAATGTAGACAAATCTTCACCTTGGAATTATAATGTTTTATCTGCGTTCTGAATTATTTTGAGAGTTCTATAGCATTCTATAGCAAACAGTATGTGTGTAACATTTTTTTTTAAATAAAAAGTCTTTAAAAAAACTTATAAAACTTATAAAAAAACATCCCATGATGTGCCTAAGTTGTCATTTAATAATAATATCAATAACTCAATTTTTGTTAAAAATGTCAGATAGAACCTTATAATTCTAAGGTGATAAAATGTATAAACATTTACCTGTGGTTAGCGCTTTTGCTTTTGGATGTCTCTAGGACAAAGTAGCTGCATGAATGCTAAAGCTATAAAAAAAGTGAAACCATCAACAAAAGCCTGAGCCCTTCTCTGTTTACAAATACAAACAGCCGTTTAGAGGTAATTTCTGGTTAATGATGTCAGAATTTAGTGGTATTTTGGAATGGATGTGTGTATGGTCTTTTCTAGAAAAAATCTGGAACGTCCTTGCATGTTCGAACAGTGCTTTTTAAAATTTACTTGTAAAGTCATTTTGGAAATTTTCCAGATATTTACTGGTAACACTGTGTGAAAGAGGCTTTTGATAAAAGGTTAAAAAAAAATCCAGCCCACAAATACTTTTTATATTGAAAATATGTAATTTTGTGTTTTGTTTTTTTCACCAAATCAGTGAAATAATTTGTGAATTTGGCAATTAAAGAGTTAAAATCCTGTAATTTCTAAGCAATTTATTTAAATCAGGACTAAGGTGGATTAACAGATTTATGCAAAAACAAACAAACAAAACTATCTGATGCATTTTTACAGCAGTTTTATTTAGTTTTCATAACTAACATACGGGATTGTTGAGTTCTTTAAAACAAAACATTTTCCCAAAACGTGTCAAAATAAGATTTCTCACCAGAAATCATTCTGCTAGCTGAAACACAGAAAAAGTTATGGCCAAATCATGACACAAAATCACCCCAGAGTGAATGAAAACATCCTCAACAGTACACCCTCAGAAATAAAGGTACGAGAGCTGTCACTGGGGTGGTACCTTTTCGAAAGGTACAAATTTGTTCCTAAAAGGTCCATATTATTACCTCAATCATACATATTAGTATCTAAACAGTACAAAAGTGTTCCTCCTAAAAAATGTAGGTACTAATATATATTTTTGAGGTACCAATATGGACCCTTCAAGTACAAATGTGTACCTTTTCAAAAAGTTCCACCCCAGTGACAACTCGTGTACCTTTATTTCTGAGAGTGTACATAAGGGTTAAGGCAGACCAGCCCTTAAGCACTGTTCATCTCGTTCTCTGGAACCCACCCTTCCGCCCTCTATTTCCTTGCTTCTCATTTACAATCCTTATAATCCTCTTTTTCCTACTAGGTTGAATCATGGGGTCCTAATCATTCTACCAAAACATCACAGAGACATTACTTTGAGTCTCTGGGCATCGTAGTAGGATGCCTGATCAACCTATCTACTCGTTCATTATTTATCCCCTTACTTTGGTTCATCTTCATCCCACTATTCCTTTACTATCCCTTTTCATCCCTACAATAGGGTATATGCGGAACTTTGCGGAAGGACTTTTAATTTGTCAGTAACCTGGGTCAAGAGCTTCCGGTGAACTGTATCCTTTATGTTTTCTTTAAAAATCAGCAATCTCTGGTAGCTACAGTTGAAGCAGTGCGAAAGCCGGGGATGCAGGAACACTGGAAGATGCTTTCACAACAACACCGTGGCGCCGCTTCAAGTGAGATTTCAGATTAGTCGTACTGCCAACGTATTTTACAGATGCGCGGCACATTTTGCAAATTGCATCTGTCCTGTCATGTCGTCCATCCTTAAATCCATAATGTTGCCATACTTTAGATTTAAAACTCAGTGGGGAATAAAATGTTTGTTTTGCTTCTCGCGCTTTCTGAGGGCGCACAACTAGCTTCATCCGCACACCTGATACACTGGTTGAAGTGTACACATCCGCAAATCCGTTGCTAAGGCATACTTTATGTAGGTCGATTAAATTATGCGCCAAAAACAGGTTGACAACACTTGTTAATAAATAAAAAATAAATTCTATATTAAAAATATAAGCTGTATCTTGGAAAAACCGATGCATCTCGCAAAAACCGATGCATCTCGATTTGCTTCCAAAATTTCATTCATCCTCTGCTGCTCTACCGATGCACTCGCATCGTGCACGCGCATGACCGCGTATCGATACATATCGATGAATCTTCCCATCCCTAGTGTGTATGGATGTTTCCCAGAGATGGGTTACAGCTGGAAGGGCATCCGCTGCGTAGAACATACAAGCTGGATAAGTTGGCAGTTCATTCCACTGTGGCGACCCCAGATTAATAAAGGGACTAAGCCAAAAAGAAAATGAATGAATGAATGTTTACTGTTGGTTGCTAGGTTACCAATACTACAGTCAGCCACTCCAACAACTTAATGGAAATGAAACAAAAATTTGGGAGAACTTTCATGTTAGAATGGAAACCCGGCTAATATGTCAATTTATACCTGGTGCCTTGAAGATCAAGATCAGTATGGGCTCAATAACATTATTGCACACCATCTGATCAAGAAAAATTCTTATATTTATTTAACTAAAATATTCTCAACATACAGTATGGCTTCAAACATTTGAAAAAGCAATAGTTGGGATGCTGAAATCTTTTATACCAGATCCACCAATCAAATCACAGTTTTATATTTGATAGCATAAACTAATTGATCTTCTGTAAGTTTTGCTGATGATATTATTTTACTTTGTGGCTTTGTAAATGAATTTATGGTTGGGGAATAAAGGTGAAATAAAGGTGAATTTCACTTATTGAGTTATGAGGGCCTAAATGTTGCACAGGAGAAATATATTTACTTTAACGGATCAGAGAGAAGACAAAGGCAGATCAACATAAAGAATGGATATTTAAAACAAAACAAACAGAACTTAACTTCGGGTGGTCTTTGAAACAAGATGATTCCGGTGGAGGTAAACACAGTACAGGATTCACAGGAGGTGATAACAAACGGGATGACAGACAAACTGATGAGCAAGCAGACAGGTAAATGCTATTAAGCTGAAGAGAAAAGAGTTCATGTACTAACAAGGAGATCAGACAGTGAATGAGTGAATGTTCCAGGCTTATATAGTGTATGCGGGTGATGAGCAACAGGTGAAAATGATTAGTATTCTGGTGATTGAGGCTGTGCAGGTGAAGTGAATGAATCTGACGGTCCGGAAGGATTCCTGACACTTAGGCTGCGTCCAAAACCGCATACTTCCATCCTATATAGTACGCTAAAATCCGTATGCGAGCCGAGTATGACCGAATTCCTAGAATTCAAAAATCAGTTAGCGAGAAATACCCGGATTACTACTTCCGGCGAGATTCTGTAGTGCGCATTCCATACACGCTGTGCTATCCTATTATGCCCTGTGAACTACTTCATGAATGAAACTGAAGCGACGCAACTGACGCAGGTAGGTCACATGACCATGACAAAATGGTGGATGTTGTACGTCCGAATTCCATTCATACTTTTCAAATTCATACTTTATAGAATGTACATTTCTAACGGCCGAGTAGTACGTTTAAATTCAAATGCAGTACCTACGGCATAGTAGGCGGACGCGGACGCAGCCTTACACTATTACACACCTCCGGTCGCTATTGACCCATTACAACTTAATACAAAAAAAGAATTAGGAAACAAATATTACATATATTTTATATAATATTTTTACTTTATTTTATCTTTATATTTGTATATTGTACAATTTAAAACATTTTTACACTGTTTTATTATTTTTAATTCAGATATTCATATTTGTGTGTGTACATATAGAGTTCACTTCTGTTTACTGGACACTCAAAAGGCTTTTCTACATATCATAAACATTTGTCCATTAAAATCTGACTAAACACAGTCGATTAAAGGACAACACCATAGACATTCATGTACAAGTGCCTCATAAAACAGAGAGTCATTTAAAAGTGTGACCTAACATAAAATCACATTGTATAAGCAGAACATCTTGAACTTTCCACAGCCCCCGGCTATTAGCAGTTTAACACATACTCTGATCACTTTTAAAGGCCAAGTGCATCAAATAGCTGTCCAGAAGCGTTAAAGAGAAGTACGGGCATGGTGAGAATTATACTGGAGATAAACCAGAACGAACGCAGCCTTAAAACACTTAATGAAACACTCTGCTCATTGTGCGATGGCAGCAGAATCATGCGGCAGGTTGGCATTTTTCCATCCTGGCACTGCGACTCAGATCTTATTTAGAACAGTAAAGCGGTCCCTTTCCAACAGTTGTGCTTCATGTGACCTGATTATGGCTGCGACGATTTCACAACCAGCGCCATGCTTAATTGCAGTTCTGACGATTTTATAAATTCTTCCACACAGCTGCACAGAAATAGGCTCATTAATATCGGCGTCATAAAATCCGATTAATTAGTCAGGCATCTGCGGAAGGGGTGGCGCAGTTAGTCGTAATTTATTTGTTATGCCCAGTCTGTTGAGGTTTAAAGACGTTATAAATGCTTTGGAATTAAACAATATGATTTAATTCTGTGCTTTAGCTCATTCTGCATAAGTCTTATATGCTAACCAAAGCTTTATTTATTGGATCAAAAAATATGACACTCAATGCTTTATTCAATGCAAAATCAAGCTTGAATGTTTTTAATTGTTGCAAATTTCTATGCATATTTTGGGCACTCATGCCACATCACAGAGAGCCATCTGCATAGTTTTATAGTAAAACCACTATCATATGTATATATATCTATATCTATCTATCTATCTATCTATCTATCTATCTATCTATCTATCTATCTATCTATCTATCTATCTATCTATCTATCTATCTATCTATCTATCTATATAATTTATATATATATAAATTATTTATATATATGTATATATATATATATATATATATATATTGCATTTCCCAGAGATGGGTTGCGGCTGGAAGGGCATCCGCTGCGTAAAAACTTGCTGGATAAGTTGGCGATTCATTCCGCTGTGGCGACCCTAGATTAATAATGGGACTAAGCCGACAAGAAAATGAACGAATGAATAAATATATATTGCAGTTGCAGGTTTTTTTATTTCCTGTTGTGGCCGACGTGTGTTCAGGGATGGAGCATCGAGGCGACCATAGGCAGCTGCCTTGAGCAGCAAAATAGTGAGCGAACCCCCCGGTCTTCACTTTCATCCGCTACACCCACCCCCTCCCTCACGGTCCTTACTTTCATCCGGTTGAGGGCGGCGTGATTGCCATTTGCCTAGAGCGCCAGTTCAGCTTTCTCTGGTCCTGCGTGTGTTTGACGCGCAAAGAAATTTGGATAAGACCAAGGATGCGCTTTTAGATGGAAAGTTTCAGTATAAGGCTATCCAGCGTTTTCTCCGGAGTCTCGTGCAATTTCGGGTGTTTCATTTTTAATCTTTAGACGTTAACAGCAGTTCACTCTTATTCAGCATATTTTCATTCAGGATGTTTTAATGGAATTTGTTACCTCATGGCGAACGGAAAGAAAAACCTCTGCATATTGGGACTCTTTTTTTTCGCGTGATCCTTTAAGGTAATCAAAAATCGCTGCTTATGGTGGACTTATGCTTATGGTGGTATTATGGACTATGGGTGTCCATGTCAAGATACTGTAGTGAAAGTGGCAGATGAAGTCGCAAGCTGTCAAAGACAGCCCTATTAACAGCCTTCAAGCTGCTTCCATGAGCCCTCACATTTCATAAGTTTGACGTGTTTCCCCTAACACGCAACTTTTGTAAAGCATCTGCTACAAGTTGCTGTGTCAGAATCCTTGCTTGTAAAATACAGCCATAGCTTAGAACACCTAGTTTAAGCAAATGTGATGAACACGATCGTGCATGTTGATGAATCTGAAAGGATCCTTAGCTCACTGGGTCCACTGTACTGCGCGCGTTGTCTGTCTATCTGTGTGTGTGTGTGTGTGTGTGTGTGTGTGTGTGGGTGTGTGTGTGTGCGTGTGCGTGCGTGCGTGCGTGTGTGTGTGTGGCGCTGTAGTTCACTTAGAATCCAACATGGAAAGCATTTTTGTTTGTTATTGGCAATGATTGTTTTGAAATTCAAATGGCACTTAAATGCTTGTGTTTTTATTTCTGTAATAAATATGGCGTTTCGTGATTAATTTTGATTAATTACAAAAAAGTGTGATTAATTACGTTAAATTTTGTAATCATTTGACAGCCCAAATATATATATTTAAATATATATGTATGAAGAGTTCAGATGCAAAAGCTGCTAAAAGCCTCTAAAATGAGCTAATGTCATTGAGTAAATACTTTAGGCACGTAGTACTGTACATGTTTAACAAATATATTTGCTTCAAATCATCTGAATCCCAGCATCAGCGCATTCAGAATTAACAGTTTGTTGGCAAAAGCGTCTAAGCACCACTTGCCTTTGACAGCAAAAGTTGCTATATCCCGAGAACCAATCAGAAGGCGTGAATCGAATCATTTGTTTTCAGTGTAGCGGCACGCTGATATGCCGGCTTTTATGAGAAGACTGTTTTATTAAGCTTTCGATTTTATTAGACAGAGTTTGATGAACTGCTTAAGCCTGTCCAACTGTCACTGAATGGCAAAGAAAACGTCCCTTACCTCAAAACTGTATACCAGAAACTGTATACCTTACCTGCAAATGTACGGTATTCATATCAAATAATTTCATCTATTTTCCATCTAATTACAAAATGTAAATAAAGTTGAGTAATTTTGATAAAATTCTGACAGAATTATTTTTGACATGGTGTATGACATGGTGTATATAATATGCTCATATGGTGTGGAATGCCTTGAGTTGTTATACTATATGTGAGTGGCCCACATTACATTACCACAACATGTGATTGAACATTATCACAATAGCCTGTTTGAACTATGCTACATGCTTCGTAGAGATCTTCTATAATTAATATACAGTAAGCAACTGTCCTCATAACTATATAGTATATTCTCACATTGTGGGGACCAAATGTAAAATGTAATAATTTAAATATAAATCCCTAAAAATATAGCAATACACTGCAAAAAAATGCTTTCCTTACTTTGGTATATTGTCTTGTTTCTAGTCCAAATATAAAAAGAAAATAAATCAATCAATCAAGAAGCATTGTACCAAAAAAATCTTGTTTCAAAAATGATGAGTCAAAATTAAATTAGTTTTTCCTTAAAGCAAGCTAAATAATCTGCCACCGAGTTAATGATAATCTTATTTTAAAATTAAAACAAGATTATTTTACTTATAAAAACTTTTGTAAAAACTCACTTAATTTTGACTTATTTCTGAAAACATGAAAATATTTTTTGTGTGTCTAAAAATTGCTTCTTGATTGAAGAAATTGTAGATATTTGGACTAGAAAGTAATAAAAGCTTTTTTTGCAGTGTACCTGTAAATGCTTGACCTTGTAAGGACTTTTTTTGTTGGTCTCGATGAGAAAAATGGTTTGAAAATACCACAGAATGAAGTATTTTGAAAGTGTAAAAGAGCAGAATGTTTTCTGTGTGCAAACAATTTAATAAAAATCAAGTCGTACATTACTAAATTAAATTTGTTTGTTTAAATTCAGCCATTATAAACTGTTTGCAACCACTTACCTTAAGAAAATGTGTAAATCCAAATAATCATTTTATTCAGTGTAGAGTTAGGGGGAAAAGGGGACAGAAAATACAGTCTGCAAAGTATAAAAATCAGTACATCTACAGGAAGTCCCTATAAAGATAGCTGTACAATTGTGTGTGTATGCATCAAAAATGCACATGTTACTATATCTGACAGATTTCCTTAAAATAGGAGTGTTAAAAAAATCACATCGGTCTCTGAAACACCTCTGCAAGAAAACTGTCACGAGAACAGTGAAATACTCTCGGCCTGTCAATCACTGCACATGTTTGAGTCTGCTGCCATCAGGGTGCCTGTCATGTCTTTTGAGTGCAGGATCTCCTCCAAAGCATCATTAGGAATTTTACCTGGAAAAGAAAATGTCAATTATTTTACTTTAAATGTACTTTTAATATTAAAAAAATATTAAGGATATAGATTTACTTGCACAATCTGATAAAACTGCTAAAGTGGTTGAAAAATTCTGTGGGTTATTTCACAGATAATGCTCAAATGAAAGAACACTGATGCAGCAGCTCATTTACTCAATGACCAATGCAATACCAAGAGCTGCGCATGTTACAGTATACTTGAAATGAAATGAGAATTGGTAATTGATATGTAATAGATATAATGTTTTCTTCTGGCATTCAAAATAAACACATTTGCTGTGTCCCTCTTCCTACAAAAACTATCACAGCATGTGAGCCTATTTTGTGCTTAAGGTGCTTTTTTTGGTGTGATGCCATAAACTAACTACTGCAGATCCTACTAGATTGGATTGCATGATTCAGTTAAATACTCTCCTCTTTTCAAGCTAATTAGAACATTTCAAATGCATAAAAAGCTCAGCGAAAACGCATCACTGTCTATACCTTTTACAAACGTTGTTTTACATACTTTCACAAACGTTTATTAAATCATGATTGTTATTTTTTATTTGTTTGTTTCTTGGCTTCTGATACCAATAATGGTCGATTGTATAAAATACTATACAGTACTATCTATCCATTGGATCCATATAACATTGAACTGTCAAGCATTTTCATAGAAGCACAAGTGACAAAGGTGATAACTGCTATTCAACATTTTTTTTTCACTGCACAGCTTTTATTTTACATAATATATATTATATATTATAAATATGTGGACGTTACCAACATATATTGGTAACGTCCACACAACTTCAAGCTGTAACATCATTAGACGTTGATATTTGGTTAATATTAGGTTGCGTTGGAAAGGATTTAAAATGCAACGTCTGTTGGACATTGATGTCGGCCTGACGTTAGGATCTGACGTCAACCTGATTTTTATTTCCAAACAAATTGCAACATCCCACAACATTGAGGTACAACATCAATCTGACATCATGTTGACGCCCTGTGCCTGCTGGGTATGTTTTTATTTTTTCTCATGGCATCTTCTACTGAAGAAAAACACATTCCAGATAGCCAAGAGCAGGGGTATCCAAACTTTTTGGGCCGATATACAGTATATATGGATGAATGGATGGATGGATGGATGGATGGATGGATGGATGGATGGATGGATGGATGGATGGATGGATGGATGGATGGATGGATAGATGTATGTGTGCACTGCAAAAATGTTTTTCTTACTTAGATTTTTTTTGTCTTGTTTCTAGTCCAAATGTCTAAAAATTCCTAAATCAAGAATATTTTTCTAGACAAGCAAAACATATAGTCTTGTTTTGAGAAGTAATATGCCAATATTAAGTGAATTTTTCCTTAAAACAAGCAAAATAACCTGCCAATGGGGTAAGCAAAATAATCTTACGTCAAAAGAAAAAACAAGATTAGTTTGCTTACTCCATTGGCAAATTATTTTGCTTGTTTTAAGGAAAAACTCACTTAATATTGGCATATTATTTCTCAAAACAAGACTATATTTTTTGCTTGTCTAGAAAATACTTCTTGATATAAGAAATTTCAGATATTTAGAATAGATATAGACAAAAAATCTAAGCAAGAAAAACATTTTTTGCAGTGTGTATATTATTATGGAATTATTTTATTTCGGTCGCCCAACTGTGTTTCTAGAAAGACTTAAGTTTTTTAAAAACTTGAATCTTCTCTGGGCAAATTACAGTTGCAACACTCATCCTTTATAAATTCTCCTTCAGTGAAGGGTTTCCTGTGCTGTGCGATTAGCTGAGCTACCTCATAACTAGCCACACTGCAAAAAATGCTTTTCTTACTTAGATTTTTTTGTCTTGTTTTGAGTGCAAATATCTAAAAATTTTGCTTACCCCATTGGCAGATTATTTTGCTTGTTTTTAGGAAAAACTTAGGAAAAACTTAATATTGGCATATTATTTATTAATAATTGGCAAATAAGAAAATTCTCCTTTATTTAAGATTTTTTAGATATTTGGACTTGAAACATTTTTTGCAGTGCAGTGTAGAATTTTCTTGCATTTTAATAGCACAAAAAAACTGCTGTTGTTGAGCTGAAGGGGCTGCTAATTGTTTTACTTTTTGATCTCGTTCTGCACCAGTGTAAGAGCTGAAGGCCTGATGCTTTGTTTCATAATGTCTTTTAATATTATATTCCTTCATTACTGCAACTGATTTCTGGCAAATTAAACTGATACATTTCCCGCTGACCTCTGTGAAGAAAAATTCTTTGCCCCAACGTGACTGAAATTCTTGCTCTGACTGTTGATTTTTCTTTTTCTTGGTGCGCCATGTCTCGCCAAAATGTGATTATCAGTTATGTTTCCTTCAGTTTGGTCGGTTAGTTTTACTTCATAACAAGAAGTGCTGCCTAATTGAAGGCGTGTAATAGCGACACCGGGTGGTTATTTATTGAATTACGTGCATTTTTGTACAGCGGGCCAGATTCTATTAATATTTATAAAAAGCCTCGCGGGCCGCCACAAAAATTATTGCGGGCCGCAGATGACCCGCGGGCCGTAGTTTGGACACCCCTGGCCTAGAGAGTGAGTAAATATTCATTCATTCATATGTTTTCTTTTTGGTTTAATCCCTTTATTAATCTGGGGTCGCCACAGCCGAATGACCACCTGGTGCTAAATAAACAAAGATTATTAATTTCTGGGTGAACTTTAAAATTAAACCCCAGAAAAGAGTTAAGTGTAAGGAGTGTGTAAATCTGGTCTTTAATTAGATGTTGTGGGCTTGACTGATATTTTTATGCATGAAAGAAAAACAGTATATTTTGAACAATTTAAAGGCTACCAGAATTGTTCTGGTTTAGCATGGTCCCTTTAACATCTCTAATGCACACACACACACACACACACACACACACACACACACACTATATCTCTTCATCATCCTGTCTCTCACAGACACACACATCCACACTGGTAAAACCCCATTATCAATCCGGACACAGCGACGCATCAATGCGACAGGATTAGGATGCTGAGGCTGAATCAGGGAGGCATGATGGGAATACAGAGACAATAACCATCATGATGAGAATACAGAGAACACTGAGCACCTCTCCAGTACAACACCTCTCAGCTTCCCAGAAGACACACCGCACCACCATTCTGGAAATACATCAACTGATATGAATACCTCTGCCACAGCTGATGTAACTTATGAAGTGATATGAAAAGGAAGACAGTAATGCAGGTTACATTTTACAACATAATATTAGCGCCAACAATAATGCTGAGATGCTGCGTGTGGTTGCCATGGTGATGGTATACAGTGACTTAAAAGGAAAGCTCACCCCAAAATATAAATCCTGTAATCATTTGGTCACCCTTTACTTCTTCCAAACCTATTTGAGTTTCGTTCGACTGTTAAACACATAAGAAGATATTTAGAAAAATGTTGAAATGTACAAAAAAAAAATGTGTTGCTTTTTCAAACTACTTATGTAAAATTAGCTTAAACAACACAATTCTTGAGAGTTTTTTGGGGCAACTTATTTGTTTTATGTCCAGTTAAATTGGTTAACCTAATTGATTTGTGTCTCGACAACTGGAATAATTTGTGTGGAACCCTGCAATTTTTACTTTTTTTTTTTATTTGATTTTTTAAAAAAAATTTTGCAGTGTAGTCTAAATGTGCATTTCAATAATCTACCTAATTAGGAGACCAGTTTATTATTATTATTATTATTATTATTATTATTATTATTATTATTATTACTATTACTATTATTATTATTATTATCATTTACCCGCTTTGATGTTAAATTATGGACTCCATGTCTGCAAAACTAACATTTTAGATGAAATATGGATAATTGATCGACATTGAATCGAAATCGAATCAAAACCACATGAATGAGAATCAAATTGAATTGTCAAACTGATTATAATAACCAGCCATATTAATATACATAATTCAATTAATCATTTGCCTTTGCGCTTGGTAGGGTCTTCTGAATGGCCCTTAATGTGTTGTTTGGTTTCTACTGGGTTGCTTACTGGAAAAAGTCTTTGTAGTTTGATAATTTGGAGAAGTAATTGCACATGTCTCTTAAACAAACAGGTCATCTGAGCGATCAGTCATGTTTCAACACTCTCAGGGGGGAAATCTCAACTTTTGCACCTGGGGTGTCACTTAGGTTACATTTTATTTAGCTGTACTTTTTATTACATTGTACTCAATGTGTACTTACCTAAGAAAAGAATTGGATTTTAGATTCAGGTGTAGCTTTAGTGATAGTATTTATTACCCAGTTTATGTAATATATGATAAGTACATTGCATTATGTATATACAAAACGTAACTGAAACAAAGTGCTTATATCTTATGTTTGTGTAATCCAAGTTAGGTTTTTTCCAACCCAAGCTCATTGGGTTGGGTAAATGTTTTTTTGCAGTTTTTGTTCTAGCATAAATGCTGCTGTCAACTGACGGACTGACCGAATGACTGATCCCCTACCGCCCTTCCCTAAACCTAACTGATAGTGTTTTAAATATCCCAGATTGACCCACCCATCGCCTTCCCTAAACCCAACCGATCATCGTTTGAAAATCACAGACGCTCTGTGTCTCAAGTCTGCCAACATATACGGCGAGTCACTGGACAAGACTGTTTTAAGTTTATACAGGTTGATTGATATTTTAAAATATATGGAAACTTGTTGCCCTAAAAAACCCACTTTTGAAGTCATTTCAAGTTTATTCTACTTAACATTTCAATTGTGTTGCATTGGAAGCTTTTAGTTTAGTCTACTAAATGTTTTTAATTAAATGCTGTTGAAATTTTATCTACATTAAACTTGACATTTTTTTGCTGTTTTAACAAGTGTACCTGTACTTGTATGTTCTACCATTCAGCTACTAATAAATACTTTAGATACTAATATAAACTCTTTAGTGGCCAATAAAGTACAAACGAGTATCTTTTTAGGTATGGCTTTTGTACAATTTTGTTTTCTTGCAGATTATGTATTGAAGTATAACTATTAGCATTTTTGGATTTGCATGAATTAATAATAATCAAACATGACAGATAGAATTACCTGCCTTACAAAACTGATCAGAGTGAGAAATGGCTTGTTTAATATGTAGTCTATTAATGTTCCACCTTCAACATTGCCGGAGGTAACAAATGACGACATTTCAAGACCTTCAAGAGAGCACTTATTAGATCTATTTATAAACTTAATCCACGTAGGTTACATAAGCATTCATTTATGCTTTAAAAAGTCTCATATGCATATGAAGGATGCATTCATTCTATTCAAAACAAGTCAAATAAATAATATTGACAAATAATATTTAAATGTAAAATAATTGATTTTGTAATTGATAAAAATGGGTCAGTTGTCATTTCTGTGTGTTTGCATGGTCTCCCCGTGTTAGCATGGGTTTCCTCCTGGTGCTCCAGTTTTTCCCACAGTCCAAAGAAATGCGCTATAGGTGAATTAGATGATCTAAATTTGCAGAGTGTGTGTGAATGAGTGTGTATGAGTGTTATTAAGATATGAAGTCATCTGGTGAAATTGTATTCATATCGCAATTTATATTATATCGCAAAATAAACAAATATTGCAATGTTAGATTAGAATTCGTCTTACAGATACATCTAAAAAGCTGTTTAACGTGTAATCTGAGTTTGAATACTGACGCATCACACAGGTAATAGTTTTGATGTTCATTGTTTATCTGTATCTATTTTCAAATCTCTCAGCGGCAGAAGTAGAGCTTTTAATGCTTGTCAGAATGATGCTGGACTCATACATTGCCTGAGTGCTTTCTGATTACTGTTGATGGCAAAGACAGACTCGATATCCAGATATTTTGGATTCAGAAGTGCAACAAAAAAGGAAATGGAAGCTGCACACGCTGATAGAGTTGCGGCTTCAATGCATCTATGATGAGGCGTCATTTCTGATAGATTTCGGCTTCTTGAAATCATCTTCGTGACCCTGGTGATATAGAGATCTCTTTTTTGCTCCAGTTTTGTTTGATTTGAAAAAGCATCAGTCTTTTTCTCAAATATGATATCAAATATGTAAGAACTAAAATCGCATTGCAGTTGATGTTACTGTGATCATATACATAATTCTTAGATTAGGCTAATTAAGTTGTGCTTACTTAGGGATAACTACATATTTTATGCTGGTAAGTGATTGGCTAATTTGTTGGGATTTACAATGTTGGCTTCCAGAGCAGACACTAAAAAAAATATTAACTGGATTTACTAAAAGTGTTTCTAAGCTTTATTTAAAAATAAGTATTGAACACATCACTATTTTTCTCTAGTCACGTCACTACTTGAAATTGTCACCAGATGATGGTGACCACCAAATAAATCCATACAGTATATGTAAAGAAAACAAATGTAATTCGTTTGCAAATTAAGTTATGCATAATAAAATTAAATGATACAGGAAAAAAGTATTGAACACATGAAGTAAAGGAGGTGTAGAAAAGCAGTGAAAGCCCAGACAGCAGCTGAAATCTCTCAGTAGTTCTTCAGCAACTCTCTGCCTTTCGTCAATGTAAATTAACATTATCAGGATGGTGAAGATTAAACCAGGGTGGACATTCCACCAAGACAATGATCAAAACACAGCCAAGGAAACTCTCAAATGCTTTCAGAGAAAGAAAATCAAGCTGTAGAATGGCCCAGCCAATTACCTGACTTGAACCCAAAATAAAATACAAATTAAAGATCAGATTTGACAGACGAGACCTACAGAACCATCAAGATTTTTACACTCTGTTGAAGTCACACCTGAGCAATGTATGTGACTTCATTTTCCATAATAGAGGTGTCTTTAAGCTGCCATCAGCAAAAAAGCCTTTCATATAAATTATTAAATACGTTTCAGTAGTTTAGTAACTTCCCATTGTGTCATTTCATTGTTATTACTGTCATTACAAATCATTTTTTAAATTTTTTTGTTTTTTATTTTTATGTTTGTATTGTTTTGGTTTTTACCAAAATCTAGTTTAATTCTATGTCAACAGCTCCTTTAGAATTATTATTCCCAGGACAAAACATTTTCTTGCTGTATAAGGCCTGAATTTAACAAATTAAGTTGTACATTAATATTTTTTTATGTTTGTTTAAATTCAACACATATTAGTTATTTGCAACCACTTAACTTTAAAAAAAATTTTTAAATCGTTTATTTCGGGCAAGGCAGTGGCGCAGTAGGTAGTGCTGTTGCCTCACAGCAAGAAGGTCGCTGGTTCGAACCTTGGCTCAGTTGGAGTTTCTGTGTGGAGTTTGCATGTTCTCCCTGCCTTTGAGTGGGTTTCCTCCGGGTGCTCCAGTTTCCCACATAGTCCAAAGACATGCGGTACAGGTGAATTGGGTAGGCTAAATTGTCCGTAGTGTATGAGTGTGTGTGTGGATGTTTCCCAGAGATGGGTTGCAGCTGGAAGGGCATCCGCTGTGTAAAAACTTGCTGGATAAGTTGATGTTCATTCCGCTGTGGCGACCCCGGATTAATAAAGGGACTAAGCCGACAAGAAAATGAATGAATGAAATCGTTTATTTCAATGATAATTGTTCAAATACTGTTCAATATTTGATTTAAAAAACTCAGTTCCATAAACTCTCAAATTTACTTTAAGTACAATAATATTACACATCATTTTAAAAAAAAAATTGGAGATGCACACAATGGGCTCTATGGGAAAAGCTTAATGTGACTTTTCAATTTCACAAGGTTGTTTTAACAGCATCGATGTTGTAATGTAATTACAATACAATTAGTTACATAGACTTAAGCATTCATTTAGTTGTTCGAGCGTAAAATTACATGAAAGAACGTTGTAACCACTAGCGTTGTCTGTGGCAAAGCTAGTGCAAAAATTCATGGCGGGGGAAATAATATATAATGCAGTGCTTCTTGTCCGATCTGAGACCCACTTCATATCGTATATCTAACAGGCAGTGAAGATTACTAATTTTTAAAGAAATCAGATCTTAAACGTGACAATTTAGTAATGGAAAGACAGTTCACCTGAAGCCCTTGGGCTGCCAGGTGAAAATTAAAAGTCTGTGTGCATATAGCACAAACACAATTTTACCACATTCTCACAATTTTACCACATTCTCAAGTTATTTACTTGTTTATTGTATTTTTTGCCTTTTTTGTTTTGTTTTGTTTTACTTGCTTTCTGTAACCGTTCTTCGATCTTGAAACTGTCGTAGCGCTCAACTCCGCTTTGCGTCTCAAATTCTCAGACATACACGACGAGCCACTGGACATACTGATAACAGGGGGGGAAAATGGCGTCATACTGCCCTGTAGCATTCGTTTAAAGACACACATTCCTCTGGCTACATAATTTGAGATCTCCAGAAATTTATATACAGCTACACTGTAAAAAAAATGTGTAATTTCACGGTTTATATATAAAAAAAAATAAACGTAAAATAATGGCCGTTAAATACTAGAAATATGCTGTAAAATAACAGATATTAAATTACAGAAATTTGCTTAAATTTAGATTTCTGGTAAACTTTTGTTATTTAATATCCGTTATTTTAAAGTAAAAAGTTTTCCGGCTCCCCAGCTACCTGAAATAAACTGTAAAATTACAGATTTTTACAGAATGAGCCTATATGTTGTTTAATTGCAAAATTGTTTGTAAAATAAATCCCATTTATCTCACTCAAATTAAGTCATTTAAATTCTGCTGAAATCTGCTGAGGCTTCTGTTGAATTCCGCAGACTTATATAGCTTATTGGTTTCTCATTTGCTCTGACAACTTTCTAGAGACTCGAAGTGTCAAGTATAATCTATGCCTTTGAGCCTGTCATAAGCTAACAGCGTTTGGGGATTGAAGATAATACCGGCGCTCTATCCAAACAAATTCCCATGTAAAATTGACCCGTGCGCCGACCCCGTCACTCACAGATCTGTGTGATGGGAGAACGTGGGAATGCACTGATCACAGGGGTCAGAGGTCACAAAAACCAAAGATTGTGATTCCTATACTTCTATTTTCCTCCACCTCCTCACTCGCTCCCTGCAGATGGAGTCAAACATGCAGCATGAACTATGAAGACCTAAAAATCAAGCGAAGCCGCTCCACTGCTGACCTGCGGGCCAGTGCAGCTAAAACTGAACACAAATGGAGCAAAACAAAGTTTACCGTTGGAAAAAAAAAGATAGGAGACCTGTAATTTGACCTCTGAAGCAGTTCGTTTTGAAGAACAGCAGACAAACCCATTAGCTTACGATGGCGGATCCAGCTACAGGTTGAAAGCATACAAGAATTTCAGTGGATGTATATTTATACAACCAGAGGAATGGGAGGGCGTTGTGTTTTTTTTTTAAAAACCAACATAGGTGTAATATTAAAGCCACAACCCACACACAAACACACATGCACATAACACACTCCATCTCTGAGGCTGATATCACTCTAAACCATCTCTAATGGAATTTGTGAGCATGTTTGCCAAAGTGAAGCTATATGCTGATTCGCTGGATTACATAAAGCTTCCCATAATGCCTTGATCTGTCTCAAAATTTAATAATGTCAACACCGCACTGTGAATTTGCTCGTGATTACAAGCTGCTGCTTGTGCGATTTGGATTTTTGTCGAGTGCATCCTCCTTTCACAGACATTTGCATTTTGATTTCCATGCCAACAGATCAGCTCTTCTAATGAAAGATAAATCATTTGATTGGGTTTTTTAAAAAAAAAAAGTTGTCGAAAGAGTCTATTAGGGCAGTGGCTCCCAACCTTTTTTTGCCTGAGACCCCCTTTTCCCCTGGAAAAAATTTGTAAGGCCCTCCTCCACATTTAATGATATTATCGCTCATATAAGTTTGCAGTAATGATGACAAAAAAAAATTGTTTTAAGCAAACGGTATGTTTATTGCTATATCTAGATATGTTTATGCACAAATAATAGTCTAATTTAAACGATAAAAGCAAAACTTTAGTAGTCCATTTGTAACTGAAAAACATAAGCCTTTGGCCTTTAAATTGGCTCTATTTGAAATTCAGTAACAAAAGAGCAGTATTCACACTGGTATATAAGGGGCAAAAATAATTTATTATTTATAACAGTTGCTGCGAGGCGGACCAGTGAGACTCTCTTTTTTGTGGAGGACAGATAACAAATTTGTCAAATTTGTCCATTTTTGGTCAGCTAGGGCAGTGGTCCACAACCTTTTACAACACTTGACAATTTTACCGCAGACTGGGGGGTGGGATTTAGTATTTCATTGTTTGCTAGGCGACCATCAACTGTTTTCTCAGAGGCAAGCTTACAAAACATTGCTGTCACTCTGATACAAGTTTTATATGGAGAAAATGACAAAGCACTGCAGTATTTGTGTGTTCTGTGTTTGTCTGAGAAAATTAGTCTCACCGAAATGTGAATATTCCATACAAGCTGAAGCTGATTGGTCAATTCTTGCCATATGGCCTGCACTGCACACGCCACCCAGGGCTCATTGGTGCGAATGCGTCACGCTGCTTGGAAACAACAAACTTGTGCAAACTCTAGAAATACGTAATGTGCAAACCGCCCCTAAAAGGCCGCCTTCATTTGTAATCTGCATCAGTTGATCTTGCAGAGCCATGCTGGATTCACCTGATTTTTTGACAAATGGGTTGCGGATCTATTCCTTGGCAACCTGCAGGTCGTTCACTGGTCGTTTGTTTTGCCCTTAGCAAATACTCTTTCCAAAGACGTCTGTTTATTAGTCATTACGCTGCTTATGGGTTAAATTTGGGCGCTCAAGTGACCGAAATGTAAGCGAGAGAATATGGCCATTTTTAAAAAGACTTTTCAGAATAAAAGATCGGTGAGACTCAAATAATACATAAAATGGAAATAATTAATGATTTCTTGTGCAGCCCGGTACCAATTGATCCACGGACCGGTGGTTGAGGACCACTGAGCTAAAGATAAAAGTAACTAAGGCAACTTGATCATTCTCCTAATTGTCCACTGCTAAGATTTTTTTTAAATATGACACGACCCCCCAAAAGCTCGCTGAGGCCCCCTTGTGGGCGGGGACCCCCTTTTGGGAACCGCTGTATTAAGGTGAGTTGAAACAAGATGGACTTCATTTTGAGCGCCATCTCCTGTTCTGTTACACAACCTTATTGATTCAGAAGTTGACAAATAGCACAAAGTGGCTATGCTATCTTGTATCATTTGAATAATCTATACAGTAAAATCTCAAGTAAAATACAGACATAAGCTATTGTATGTTTTGTTTGCTAGATACATTTTTGAAGTGTCAAACACGACCCAGGAGTTAGGTTTTTTTTTTTTTGCAGTTTTTTTGCAGTTTTTTTTTTTTGCAGTTTTTGTTTTTACAAATCCACCAGAGGCTGCTGTGTACTCTTTTTCAGATCTCAAATTCTTTCGCGGGTGCCATTCACACCTGCTGTTCTCACGTAAATCCACCAGAGGCCAGTGTCGACTGACTGACTGACTGACCGACTGACCGACCGACCAATCAAAATCAAAGCACTCTGAAGCAAATTTTCATTCAGGATGTCTCTGTACATTGCTGCATTCATCTTTCCCTCTATACTGACTAGTCTTCCAGTTCCTGCAGCTGAAAAACATCCCCACAGCATGATGCAGCCACCACCATGCTTCAATGTAGGGATGGTATTAGCCTTTATTAGGCATTCACTTCGAAGAGTTCAATTTTAGTATCATCAGACCAGAGAATGTTGTTTCTTATGGCCTGAGAGTCCTTCCGATGCCTTTTGGCAAATTCCAGGCAGAGAGTGGCTTCCGTCTGGCCACTCTACCATACAGGCCTGATTGGTGGATTGCACAGATGGTTGTCCTTCTGTAAGGTTCTCCTCTCTCCACAGAAGACCGCTGGAGCACAGACAGAGTGACCATCTGGATATTGACCACCTCCCTGACTAAAGCCCTTCTCCCCCTATCACTCATCTTAGATGGCCGGCCAGCTCCAGGAAGAGTCCTGGTTGTTTCAAACATTTGTGCTTATTGGGGCTTTCAGAGCAGCAGAAATGTTTCTGTAACCTTCCCCAGCCTTGTGCCTCTAGATATTCCTGTCTCGGAGGTCTACAGCCAATTCCTTTTTCTTCATGCTTGGTTTGTGCTTTGACATGCACTGTCAGCCCTGGGATCTTATATAGACAGGTGTATGCCTTTTCAAATTATGTCCAATCAACAGAATTTACTACAGGTGAACTCCAATTAAGCTGCTGAAACATCTCAAAAATAATAAGTGAAAGTGGAACGTACCTGAGCTTAATTTAGAGCTTCATGGCAAAGGCTGTGAATTTTTATGTACATGTAATTATTCAGCTTTTTTTTTCAATACATTTGCAACAATTTCTATTTTTAAATGGATTTAAGCCCAGAAATCTTGCTACCTGCATGAACAATAATGAAGTCAAAAATGATTTTGACAGTCTTTTATATAAACATACTTTACTGTTCTTTTACAGTTCTAAATGTGCTTTAACATCAAGCTGATGCATATTATGGCAACTTTACAGCACTATGCAATCAATTACAAAAACTGACTGACCCAAAATACTGCACGAAAGGTGTACTTTCTGTGGAACACCAAAGATATTTTGAAGAATGATTCAGGTTTTTTTTTTTTTTTTTGTCTAAAACAAAACCACATTGACTTTTATTATCAGGACAAACAAGACATTTTTCACAATAAGGTCATACAGGTCTGGTATGGCATGAAAGAAAGTGAATAATGGGGGAGAAAAATAACTTTTTTAGGGTTGAACTATCTTTTAAAGTTGCGAAGGGTATATTTTTGAGTAAACACCCAGAAATGGCAGGCATGAATCTTCGTAAAGTTGCACTTTGTACATTGTTGTTTTCTTTTCTGCTGTGCAAAATACAGAATGGTGGAGATTTTGGCAGCATTCTGCACGCACAGGCTTAAATGGGTCGAGTGTCTTTCAGGGGCACAGTGCTGCTGTGATGGTTCACGGATCAACCCATCTGAGGTTTGAAAATACAACAGCCCAGATCATTAAACACTAGACCTCACCACCCCGGGTTGCTCATTACAGGTGCTGTTGCTGTTCTGAAAGTGTCAGATTCACAACTTTTTTTCCTTGTAAACTTTTTACAAAGTTATGCAGTATTACCTTAAACAAACATGTTCCTTATTTAAATACATTAAATTTCTCCATATAAGATAAAATAAATAAATAAAATAAAACATTAAAAATACAATCTCTTAGTGATCTAGAATAGTTTTCATAACTATTTCAAACTCAGTGAAAGTTACAAAATACTAGCCATCTTGCTGCTAGCAATCAAAGAATCTTGAAGTTCTTTTGAATTTCACAAAAAAACTTGGCCAACTCAGACCAAAAGAAGGCACGCTGTGTGAAAGGACACGAGAGACAGAGCAGCAGAAGAACTGCTGATGCCCATCTCCTCACGGACCCGTGTTGAACCTCAGACTGAAGGCGAGTCTACAAAACGCAACAGTCATTATGACAGATGCTCAGCCCCTGGCCTGCCGACAGCTTGCTCCTCCTACTTTGAAGCTGTGCTGCTTTTGATCTTCTGGTTTTCTGACTACAGAAGCAAGAGGAGGCTTGAAAAAGTGAGGTCTCAGTGTAGTCCTCGCCCGTGTGTCAGCAGCTTCAAGTGTATGTGGGTTAGTATATGACAAAATCAGAACTGTCAGTTTTTGATTTGATTAACAGAACTTAAACTAAAAAAGAGACTCTGTAGTGAATGTTGTTTACTTGTTTTTTAAGCTCCTGTATGCACATATAATGCCCTATAATTGAAAATCTGGAATATACCAAGGTATTGACCTTATTCTAAAATGCGGAAGTGCGCCTGTTTTCGCAAATGTCTTAGAACTTCCGTTTCAGTCGCCTATGGGAGAAATGACTAGGAATAATAAACGGCAAAAAAACGGTCAAACTACTTGCTCTACAAACAAATGTTTGCATGACTATACAGACCAAGCAGAATAATATAACAAGGAAATATCAGTTTGCAACATCAAACAGCGAAACGAGCAGTTTTAAATGTCTTAAAATTAATGGAAGTGAATGAGACCGGAAGTCTCGTGCCAAAAAGATTCAAATGGCTGCGCCCGCTCGTCCTTGGAGAATAAGGTGCATACAGACACCGCTGTTTCCTTGTTCTCATATAAATTTCATTAGTGTTATACCCCGGGACAGTCAGAATGGGCCAATCAGAAGGCAAAACAAACTGTGACAAGACTATCAGGTCATGCACTGCTCATTAGCATGTATATCTACTTTAGGTCATTCATCCGGACCTGACGAGCAGCTGCATCATCAAGAGCGCACTAACTCAGATGCAGCTCTGAGAGCATAAAAAAGCTCTGACATCATTAATATGCACGTCTCAGGCTTTATTGTATGAGTAAAACATTTTCTAGTGATACAACAGAGATAATTTTCCTCCCTTAGTTATTTTAAACATATATTTCTCTTAGGCCGTACTCACACTAGGTACAGTTTCCTCGAATCGGGCCAATGCACACTTGTCCCCCCTCCTGTCTCCCTCGACGGCCCGCACTCACACCACAAATGGGCCTCGGCACGCTTACCTCATCGCTGCTGAGCTGTTCAGTGAGAAGCGCTCTCTCACTCAGCAACACAGTGGAGATTTCTCTAGTTATATCGTTTCAGTCGTTTATTATGCAGTGACACGCAGTCAGATATTTCGCCGAACAGATCCGCCACTTATGGCGCTCAAAAACAATCATAATGCTCTCGTGCTGCAGGAATGAGGACGTTTGCTGAAGCCACGCAACTGTCTAGCTGTGAGGAGTTCTCATCTTTAATAATCTACGGCAGTTTGCGTTCACTGAACAGTAAGAATGATTAATAAATCCATATGAAACAACCCCTTAAAATTCACGTCTCGCTTTCAGTTTCGGGCTTTGGTGCGTTTTGCACTCACACACAAGCGTACCGCGCCAAAGCCCAAGTAAACCGCGCTCAGGCACACCTCTTCCAACCGGGCCAGGGCCGGCCAAGTGAACCGTGCTTGAGCCCGATTCAGCGCACTCACACTTCTCAAACGATCCGGGAAACGGGCCTGTGCACGGTACGGATGGCATAGTGTGAGTAGGCCCTTACTATGTATGTGGGACTTTTATTTTGAAAACATGAGGCTTAATATTGTTTACTGTTTGTTACAGGGCAACAACAAGTTCAAAATCATTTCAAAAATCCAAAAAGCAAGATTTTTAGATTACACATTCATTCATCTAGAATGTAGAATTCAGATTTCTAAAATGCATGGCGCTGGTGTGTGACCTGCAGGCAAGTTTGTTATTTTATTTCCAATAGAGAGACACTCGCGTGAGACAAAGACGTTCACACTTTTTAGCTGCACCTAGTTAACATCACACTCACAGGGAGCTTCTGTGATTGTGTGAAATGTAAACGGCTGAAGTTTAAGATACAGTAGATGCATTGAAAAGTACACTAGTTTGCAAACCTACCTACAAACAAACTAGGTTACATACAATAATTACGATTACAGCGATCACGTGGTGAATGTTGATCTTGTGTTGAGCCCAATGAGCCTTACATCTAAAAATAGAGCAAGGGTGTTCCTTCGGTGACATCGCTTTGACTCACACGCTGAAAATGGCGAATCAACAAACTGAGGATATGGTGATACGTGCCTGTCAATCAATTTTTGTGGGCGGGGGGAACGCACTCCTACGTCAAGTTTTTATGTTGTTAAATTGAAAAAAAGACCTGGTTGTGTGTATATCACCCCAATATCACCATTTTTTTTCACCATAGGTGCCCTTTAATATATTATTATATTTAGAATGTATACATTTATTATTATTTGCAGCATTTTTAATGTCAAGTTTTTCTCATTGCCGAGTTTAGGGTGATGTTTCACTCTCAAATCATTAACAATCACTATAATCGTCATATTTACTACATCCCACATGCACAGTTTTGGGAGATCATCAGTGCTTTTCTAAGACCTCCTTCGCAGTATAATGACATTTTGGTTGTCTGACACTGCCATATTGCATTATGGGAGTGATCCTATATTACTAATTGCTTACACCATTCAGAGTAGAGCTTAATCAATAATGTCAAACAGATATTTTAGGATGACTTTTCAGCGACACTAGGAGCTGAAAGAGCTTTATTTTTTAATCATCCATGTAAAGGTAGGGCAACCCATAAGTGGCCCAAGCATCACTTAGTCACATTTCTCGTGCCTTGTTGTTTGAGTCTGATAAGGCAGAGCAGTGTAAAGAGCATTATCTCTGACAGTCTTGGGCTTTAACCTCCCTCGCTCTCGCTGAGGCAGGACTGCCACGGAAACTGCCATATGGTTGCCTAAGCAACAGCTTCAAATGAGATTCTATTATTAATGACTTGAGAAGAAAGTCTCTCTCACACTATTTATCGATTAGTCAAGCCCAACCCCTGCGATCAAAATGTCACCCTGGATTTTTCTCTAGTCAAAACCCCATGGATTTCTGAGTCAATACAGGAAATCAAAAGTGAGATACATTCTGTAGTTGTAGATTATTTATTTAGGATTTCAATTTTTTTGGACTGTTGGGAGCATGTGAGGGATAAAAGCAGGGGTGCTTAACCCTGTTCCTGGACATCTACCTTCCTGCAGAGTTCAGCTGCAACCTTTTTCAAACACATTTGTATTTAATTACCTTTAGATCCTACTTAGCTGGTTTAGTTGTGTTTGATCAGGATTGGAGCTGAACTCTGCAGGAAGATACAGTTGAAGTCAGAATTATTAGCCCACTTGTATATTTTTCCCAATTTCTGTTAAACGGAAAGAAGATTTTTTGTACACGTTTCTAAACGTAACAGTTTAACTCATTTATAAAATTTGATTTATTTTATCTTTGCCATGATGATAGTACATAATATTTTACTAGATTTGTTTCAAGATACTAGTACTTAGCTTAAAGGGCATCTATTTTACCCCTTTTTTAAGATTTGGGATAAGTCTTTTGTGTCTCCAGAATGTGTCTGTAAATCCTCAGCTTAAAACACCCATCACCCATCACATCCCAGGTGCGTTTTTTTAATTTTATTTTTTGCAGTTTTTGCAGTTTTTCTTTCTGCAAATCCACGAGAGACCGCTGTGTGCACTTAAGGAGATTTCAAACTTCTCTTGTAAGTGCCATTCACACCTGTTATTCTCGCCTAAACCCACCAGAGGCCGCTGTTGACTGACTGTTTGACTGACTGACTGACTGACTGATTGACTGACTGACCAACCGATCAACTGACCCACTCTCCTCCTTACCTAAACCCAACCAATTTAAGCGATTGACCCAGCCACCCACTTCCCTAAACACCAAGGTTATAATGGATTTTTCATTAGTTTTAGTTTATGTTTCGTTTTGACTTTTTGTTTTTTAAATTCAGTTTTTATTAGTTTTTAGTGGCAGATTTACTAGTTTTTATTAGTTTCTATATTTTGAAATTATTTAATTTTAGTTTAGTTTTTATTAGTTTCAGTATTAGTTTTAGTTTTTTTTTTCTAAATAAGGATATTTGTTAGATTCAAGATTCAATATCAACAGAATAAAATTTTATAATAAAAACCATACTATCAACCATACATTTTTTGAAACCTGTATTCAGAGGACACATGAACACTATCATCTACCAATACCATATACCCATCCTCAAACTCAAACGCAGCAGCCCACAACTGCAGCCTTAAGTAAAATGTGTGTGCAAGGCAAATGTTAGATTAGATACACAGCAGCGATGGGAAGTTCAGATATTTAACGTAGATGTTTGTACTCAACATGGCAAATTTATGTAGTCAGCAATAGTAATTTCAGTCAGTTAAAACATCACCATGATCTGAAAAATGTCTTACAGTAAAGTTTTGCCACCTAACTGAAGCATGATTCACTAATTCCATTACGATTTTCTGTAACGAAATAAACTCACGTTTTTTCTTCAAATCTCTCTCACTTAAGCCCTCGTTTTACCCATGCTGCAGTTGTTCAAGTTTAGTTCAGTCACAGCAGGCTGTCATGTACTTTTTGTGTTCGGTTCACTGAATCACGCATGCGCAGTATTATTGGTTCACCACTTCTCAAATTGATCTCAGTGTAACGTTGCAGTTCTAATAACTGAATAAGAGTTAGGCCTGTTAAAAAGTAAGTAGTTTGTGGATAAGTGCTTACATTCATTCATTCATTTTCTTGTAGGCTTAGTCCCTTTATTAATCTGGGGTCACAACAGCGGAATGAACCGCCAACTTATCCAGCAAGTTTTTACGCAGCGGATGCCCTTCCAGCCACAACCCATCTCTGGGAAAAAGTGCTTACAGGTGAGGCGAATTGTTTAAATGATTCTGTTCAGTTTGGTGAACTAGTTCAACCGGTTCACTTAGAAGATCTGGTTAAAAAGATTAATTCGCGATCGCGATACAGAAAAAAAAACTCATTATGATGATTGATGATCACAGAACGCTGAACAGGTCTTTTAATCCTGATTGCTTTGCGCACGTCCTGTCTTGTTATGATATGATTATACACATTACTACGGTTAATACATGTTAATACGGCCATGTTAATACGCGGCTGCCAATCAGTTCATTAGACAGGGAAACAGCATTCCTAAGTCATGTTGTGGTTGGCCTCAAAATGAGAGGAATTTGGATCCTATTTTAACAATGGGAATTTTAAAAAATAAGACCCACTATACCTACACACAGTTCTGTCCAAACAGCTTACAAAAGATGATTTTCATCATAGGTGCCCTTTAAAGTGACATTTAAAGGCTTAACAGGGTTAATTAAGGTAATTAGGCAAGTCATAGGTTAATGATGGTTTGTTTTATAGACAACTGAAAAAACAAATGCTTAAGGGGTTAATAATTCTGACCTTAAAATGTTTTTTAAAAATTAAAAACTGCTTTTATTCTTGCAGAAATAAAACAATTAAGACTTTCTCCAGAAGAATAAATATTATATGAAATACTATGAAAACTTCCTTCCTCTGTTAAACATCATTTGGTAAATAATTAAACATTTTGCTTGATTTCTGCTGCACGAAATTAAACAAGACATTTATTATATTGTTCTTGGAGTCCAGAAAGTGTCTGAAATCAGTATACTTTTTTCTTTCCTTACGGCAAAAACATTTGCTCTGTCTGGATGCACTTAGTAAGGGTGTGCTCCTGTCACACATGTGCACTTCAGTATACCGACAGAAAGCAGGTTAATGTGTTTACATGCTGGGTGAAATTGCAGGGCAAAAATCTAGCTGTGCCAATAGGTTTATCCTTAAGCCTTTTATGACCATACTCATATAAAGGAAGAAGGTTTAACATGTTTATATGACGATGTGGATTAAGCACAGCCAAGTTAAGAACGTTAAAGCAAATGACTTTGCTTTAAACACAAATAAAAACACTGACAAAACAACACAAGTACATTCAGGCTATCTTTCATTCCTTCAGTTACAACCTACACAAACACTTCATACCTGCACCACACTCAGATATAAGTCAGATCTAATAATCCTCACTAATTAATTATTTCTATTTATTTAATTGTCTCCATCATCACCCACCTGGATAATGTGACGACCGACACAGAAGCAGAACGCCCACTACACACCTGCTATCAGCAGAGCGGAGACACGGAGATGTTCAGATTAGCACAGAGTAATTGACTTGGCAGGGTGATTGATCACTATCTGGCAACCCTAATCATGGTTACAACCTTACCATGGGACTTTCATTGACCACAGAGACTTAATTAGTTGTTTCATCTAAAATTAAACAACCTTTACCATCACTACAGGGTGTTGTAAAGATGAGCCATACCTGCTGGTCTCACTAACACTTCTGACTCCCACATAGATCCCGATCAGGCTCAACCATAATTCAGCTCAGGTTGAAAAAGGTGCAATACTCTTTACAAAAAGGTTGTATTAGTTAACGTTAGTTAATGTATTTAGTAACATGAACAAACAATGAGCAATATATTAATTGCTGTATTTATTCAGATTTGTTGATATTAGTTAATGGAAATATTGTTCATTTTTAATGTTAACTCACAGAGCATTGCCTAATGGTATCAAGCATGATCTTGGATTTTATTTATGCATTATTAGTGTGCAATTATGATTAATAAATGTTGTACAAGTTGAGTTCATTGTTAAAGAGACACACAATTTATTATTATTTATTTTTTTTTATTTTTTTTTACTGTTATTATTTTTATTATTATTATTGCTTCAGACTGATTTGAAATCCACGCAGCAATCCAAGCATCCCTTGATTCATATTCATATTTGTCACCATTTCAGAAAGCTAACTTTTAAGATGCAAAATTTTAAGGTCAGCAGCAAATATTTGTCTATTATAAAATCATACTTGTATGTAGTATGTGGAAAAGTAATGTGAGCATAGTTGTATGTCCAAACTCACAGTAAAAGGTGAGATGTACATAATACATTCAGCGAGATTCTAAAGCAGGGTTCACCAAACTTGTTCCTGGAGGTCCGGTGTCCTGCAGATTTTAGCTCCAACCCTAATCAAACACACTTGAACTAGCTAATCAAGGTCTTAGGTATACTTGAAACACCCAGGCAGATGTGTTGAGGCAAGTTGGAGCTAAAACCTGCAGGGACACCGGCCCTCCAGGCCAGAGATTGGTGACCCCTGTTCTAAAGCATGCAACCAATAGGTTGTTTTCATTCTCGTGTTTCTGGTGACGCACAAAATTCAGATGGAGGGCACGAAGTAAAAAACTGATAGGAGACTCAAAGGAAAGTTCATATTTTTGCGATTCATTCATTTATTCATTTTCTTTTCAGCTTAGTCCCTTTATTATTCTGGGGTCGCCACAGCGGATTGAACCACCAACTTATCCAGCATACATTTTACGCAGCAGATGCCCTTCCAGCTGCAACCCATCTCTGGAAAACATACATACACACTCATTCACACTCATACACTACCGACAATTTAGCCTACCCAAATCACCTGTACTACATGTCTTTGGACTGTGGGGGAAACCGGAGGAAACCCACTCGAACACAGAGAGAACATGGAAACTCCACACAGAAACGCCAACTGACACAGCCAAGACTTGAACCACTGCGTCGCATTATTTTTGCGATTTATACCATATTTCAAAAGAGATATAATAAGAAAATAACCACATATGTTGGCCATGATCCTAATATTATGAAGAAGGCTGAGTTTTATACTGAATTAAAATATATTTGCCTGTCATCAATGCAGTAGATACGGTATAAGCTTTTATGTTACATGAAAAAAGTACTAGGGTAAATACTACAGTGTTTGGAAGCATTATATCTATAATTACCTGATTTAAACTGTCATAGTAATTTTAACAAACTAATTATTCAGTGAAGTTTATTCATAAACTAATTTCGAGAGGATCAAGTGATTATGATTGAACACGGCTGGTTCTGCATTAGCATGTATGATCCACCAATCAGGCCATTCCTAACCCATTGTAAAGAGCCAGGGTTTTTCACTACAGTCATCTTCGATTTGAAGAATCCCCCTTCCACCCCTACCTCTTCACCTTTCCCTCCATAGGGCGGCATGGTGGCCCAGTGGTTAGCACTATTGCCTCACAGCAAGAACTTCACCGGTTCTAGTCCTTTAACAGGCCAGCGGACGTTTCTGCGCGTAGTTTGCATGTTCTTCCCGTGCTCATGTGGGTTTTCCCCGGGTCCTCCGGTTTCCTCCCACATTCCAAAAACATGCACAACAAGTGAATTGATCAATCTAAATTTAGCACTACAGTCAATCTCTCATCCTGCAGCATACCTCTTCATACTATTCATTTTAGTCATCAGCTCTTTTCAAGGGGGGAGTTGTCGAGATCTACCTGAGCTCAAGGCTCCGCTCTCGCCCTGCAAACGGGAGGAAGTCCAGGGCTAAAGGACCTTTTGAGCTCAGGGCTCTCTCCTGGGACAGCATGCCAAACTTGCTTATAATCAATCATCAGCTAAGTGTGAACTCTTGAAATAGGCTTCAGTTTCTGTAGTTATACACCATCACAATGCACCACAATTTACACTAGCATTATTACTACAATTTATCAGTTTACTATGTTAAAGTATTTTGTAGTATTCACTAACAAAGAGCTGTACACATTATACGCTTTGTGGTTCAAAAAAATTAATTAATTTTGGAAAAAATGTGGAGAAAAATGAAGCGCTATGAATACTTTCTGGATGCACTGTGTGGCCAATTAGTTATGACAACATATGTTGTTTTAGTTTTAGTTCATTGTAACTTATTAAACTAAGCTAATCATGTTCTAACTGAATTTTATAAGTTACACAAGCTGTTTTAAGGCAGTTTAACACAATATAAGTTCAATGTAGGTTCATTTGGTTCAGTTAAAAATATGTAAGGCAACCAGTGTTTTTTACAGTGTAGTGATGCCAACAAACATGTCAAAACCAAGACAATTTACAGCTTAACCATATACACTCAAAAAAAGAATAACATTTTGCTGCTTGTTCGAACTACTTATGTAAAATGAGCTCAAACAACACAATTCTTTAATTTTACTTAATTGTTTTATGTTCAATCAACTTCAATAATGTAATCGATTTGTGGTGGGACAATCTGAATTATGTGGAACCCTGCATTTTACACAGCGTATATTAAGGAAACATACTGTTAACCAGGTTATGGATTTTTACCACCTTTTTACCGTCATTTTTACAGTGAAGTACAGGCTATAAAGAGTTAACATGCCTTTTCCTAAACATTTTTCATGTCCATCATCTATCCTCATGTGTTTGTCTCTTTTTTTTTCCTTTCGCTTTCATTTCCTAGCCTCTCTCCAACATCTGAGCCCCTGCTCGGCTGTAATGGAACATTTACCCTAAAAGCGCGGCAGAAGCAGGTCGTATCTGCTCCATGTGTCCTACCGCGGCTGCTTAAACCCCAGCGCCCCCTCTTATCTCCACGACCCCGTAATAAGGGTTCTGTTCTGTGTGAGTGAACATTTCATCTCCAAGAAAATCAGTCTGTGAATGAGAAGGACATTTCTGGCCGTTCCCAGCAGGTGAGCTCTGCGGCGGCAGGTGAAATCCAATGCGAATCTGATGATGAAACAAGCTCATGCATATCCTGGCATGCTGGCTGCGGGCCCAGAAATACTCCTGTTTGCTGTGAAAAGCGATGCGTGTTGCAGTCTGCTGTGTGTGGAGGAAAGCATATTTTAAGCACCGCTCTGAATGTATAATTTGAGAGGTTTAAACTGCAGGACTGACAGAACGTTGATACTGATAGGATGCTGGTGGCATGGCAAATAGGTTAGCTGTTCTCCGTCCAGACTCCCACTAGGCTTGAGACTGAGAACATCAAGTTTAACAGCAGCTTTCCCAAAAATAACTCACAAAAATTGAGAGACTGTATGACCTCTAGTACTGAAACTTTTCTCCTACGCTGTCTGTGTGCTCCTGGTTTCTACTACATTTTGGGGACCAAACGTCTATGCAAGTGTTATTATGTATTGTTTTTATCCTGTGGGGACTTTTTTAGGTCCCCATGAGGAAATGAATGGTAAAGAATTAGTATTTTGAAATTGTAAAGCTGCACAATGTTTCTTGTATAGGGTTGGGTTTAGGGTTGGGGAGGTGGACAGAATATCCAGATGTATACAACGGTTCTGTCTGGTTCTCGAATCTAATTGGCGTATAGCTGTGCAATATTCTGCAAAATCAGCATTCGTACAGCCTCTTCACCCTTGTGTATTACTCCACCCCACTCACATGACAAGCAGAGGAATAAGCTCACTACAGTTTGACAAATATTGCAGCTGTTGGACAACATCATGACTTTTGAGGCAAGAATGTAGTTGTTTAGATTGCAAACATGCAGTTTATTTAAAAGGATAGTGCCTTTTTTAAAAAAAATAATAATAATTTCGGAGATTTAGCACGTTGGCGGACAGTAGCAGAGCAAAAAAAATTGACGGTTGACCACCACAAAATGGCAACAAAGACCGCATAATAAGTTCTTAGGGAGAAAAACTCAGCCTAATTTCAATCTACAGCTGATAAAATCCTTATAAAACAGGTGAGTGACCTTATAAGTCGATCTCTCTATTGTGTTTCGTAGTACTGTATTTATGCCATTGTAATCTGGTTGTGTTTGCTTTGGCTTTTTGTGTGTTAATTATTGTGATCTCCTGATTGCAACTGGGAACTGAGAAATACTGGGAAATCTCTGTAGACTTATAGCATTTCATGCTGTTCAGCCTTATAATCTTAAAATGTGAGCAAAATCACATGTTTTTATCATCATTTTAGACATTACGCTTAAAAATCATTCAAATACTAGCTCTAAAGTGACATTGGTGTATTAGTAATGACTTCTGCAGTTCTGCAGAAGATGTGAATGAATGGCGGAAGAAAGTAGTTCCTCATACAAAAGGGTTTTTGAGGCATGAAGCCCCCACTATTATTTGTAGCATTCTTATATTCTTTTTGTGCATTTTGATTCAGAAAACTGGCAGAAGCCAAACCCAAAAGCAATAAAGGTAAACCCGCCTTCGACCGTCTAAACCAGATTTGTTTGATTACGTGTTTGTTTAGAATTTATTTTCCCTTGTTTTCCTTCGTCTCGCTCAAACTGCTGCTGTTTTGCATGTAGATCCAATTAGACTCATTGCACCTGTGCTTCAGGGCTTCAGGTGGACACCCACTCCAGCACGTCTCATGAAAATTTCATATGCAACGAGAACAAGGAGCGACAGCGGGAAAGGAGTCAGAGAGGGAGGGAAAGACACTGTTGGATGAAACCAGTTTCCATGGTGAGACTGTCAATGTCGATATCCGACGTGTCATCTTTTAGACTTTAATTGGGTACCCTAAGTGTTTTTCTCTTCGTCTTTCTAGCCAAACCCCATTTTTTGCTCTTCTTTTTTTCTCTCCCACCCACTCATTTGTGTGGATAACGTGCCAAAGTTTGTGCAAAGAATGACTCAACCGCAATGGTTGTTGAATCACCAGAGTTTTTCCAGGCCGATAGAGTCACCTCACACTAACAATGCTTTCTCACATCCCACCGCTGTCGCCAAATCGACAAATCATTCCTAACAAGGAGTCGACAAAAGCACCTCTTTTAAATCTCAAGTGACTTCAAACCCAGTTAAATGGAAAAGGGTGAAGAACACAGTGCCCAAAGATGGCATCTCTGTCTTTATAATAAGATTTCCACCTGATGCCAATCTGCAGACAGGCTATCTGTGAAAGCTGTTAACTTTAGAAGAGAGAGGCAGACGTTTGGGTGACAATGGCACCAACTCTAATCCCCCAAAACACCAAAGCAATCTCAGGCTTAATCTACGGCAGACGATTGGAATGAGACGCGCTGATTAAGAAGGTTTCTGTCTGTCACTCTTCCCTTTTTTCCCTCTGTCTATCTCTCTCTCTCTCTCTCTCCCTCTATCAATATATTTCTCTCTTTTTTTGGTCTTGTGTTCTCTCCCACTTGGCACCCAACAATTCAATTTGATTTAGATTCAGAGAGTCACAATCTGATCCCCAAAGCGATCTCAGTTGTTAACTTTACATAGATAATTACTTGTTTTAACTGAAAGTAAGTCATTCCTGTTGATGAATCGGACTGGTTACATTAACAGTATATAAAGTGATCTGGTTGGTGTTAAGCTTCGAGTTGGAAATGATCATTTGACATGCTCACATGGCACAAATATACAGAGTTTCATATTGTTTAAGGAATTAGTTCACCCAAAACTTTTAATTCTGTTAGTAATTACTCAGCCTCTTGTTGTCCCGAAGACCGCTAAGAAAAGGTTTTAGATGAAATCCTGGAGCTCTCTGACCCTCCAAAGACAGCAATGGTACCAATATGTTTAATGTACAAATAAGGGGGACAAATCAGTCAAAACCCTCCAAAACACCCCAATATTTATGTCAATATAAAATTAGGTTTGTATTTACTACTGGCAATATGAAACTTGTATGCTGCGCTGCTGACTCTATAAAGCTGCGGTCACACTGCATTTTTCACCTCATAGACTTCTATTTATACACAAACGAATGTGCAAACTTGAAGTTTGACCTGCGAAATCACATCACTTGATTGCGTGAGCCCATTTGAAGATCAAATCATGACTTCTCCAAACAGAAGGTATACGTGCGTTGCTCCCCTCCGTGGAAATAGCAACATTGCGCACGGAAAAGACACGATATGTGAGTTATCTCTAGCAGTTGATCTTCTTGCACAGACATGCTGGATTCAACTGATTTGTCGACAAAATTGATTGCTGATACATTCCTTGGCTGTTTGTGGGTCCTTCACTGGGCCTTTTTCCCTTCGCAATAAAACTTTTCAAAGATGTCTGTTTCTTACTCATTTTGCTAGCTTGTGAGTTACATTTTGGCTTCTCAAGTGAATGAAATGTAACTGAGAAAATACGGTCATTTTTTAAAATAAAATATTTTTCAAAATAAAAGTTCGTTGAGACTCTAAATAAATAAAACGATAATGATTAATTGTGTGGCCTGGTACCAATTGATCCATGGACCTGTACTGATATGAAACCTCATTGGCAAATCATCTTGATATTTTGACTTGACTTATAGGATATCCACCAAGAGCAATTTTTGATTTCCAATGGACAAAATCATTCCACACCTTAGTTTGTATTCAATCAATTCACTATTGCATTTTTTCTGCAATTAGTTTAATTTTTTATGTCATAATAGGGAGGAAAAACTAATGCATAGTTAGTTTCTGCTGGTAGATGCTGTAAAATTGCCATAAAGTCTGGTTCTGTTTCCAGAAACATGTGGTTCCATAAACATATAACAACCAATAATGACAAACTGATAATACACACATACTTTAACATTAACATTATATACAGTATATGTAGGCTTGGATTATCCTGTGGAGGCTTAAGCCTAAGGATGTGTGCAGGATTGGCTAGATTTAAAAAATATATATTTTACATTTATTTAAACTTGAACAAAAAAGACCCCCACTGGTCAAGCCATGCCCACACCCTAGGCAGAAATCAAGGGAATCCTCACCCACTCCACCTACCTAAAGCTCAGATCCTACATATTGGGATACAATTGAAGATGTGATGTGGGCATACTGGATCAAAATGGGACCTAAAAGCTGCCAGAATAAACGATGTGGATTTTTCTGCCTCAAAAAGACAACATAAAAAACAAAAGAGGTCCGCTCAAAAGGCAGTTTTTAGCTGCAGGCTGTGGTGATGGAGAAAAATGAAGCTGCATGACTAGCTGAACATGAATCAGAGATGCGCTCATGTATGTTACATGTTGTGGTGATGGTGGGAAGAAAGAAACTGACAATGTTTGAGAATACTGGGCAAAACACTATAGTTTTAGTTCTTTTTAGTTGGGTTATGACTTTAGTCAGATTAAGGTCATCAAAATCACTGTTTACATGGCAGACGCTTAATCAGAGTATTGTCCTAATCATATTAAAAGTATTGTGTTCATGTAAACATACTCAGTGACTATGTTTACATGGACATGAATTGTTTGTCTTAATCTTAATAAGACAATAATGATTAAGGTGTTTACATGTGTTGCTTTTTGAATGTTCCTTTTTATGATCCTGCTTTACATGTTACAGTACATAGATTGATTAACGGCATTGCATCACAGTGATATCCACATTTCCTTCAGTTTCATGTAATTTCTAGTGTTTCATTTGAAATTTTTTTACTTTAACTGCAGTTTGGTAGTTTCGCTTTCGTTCCGGAACATTTCATTTATGCCCCCATGTGAAACTGTGGTATTGGATGTACCACAGATGGATTGGATGGTATTGGATGAAGTAAGGATTGGTGTTTTAATGGAATTTGCAACTGAATGAAAAACAAAACACAACCTTTTGTGAAGTGTGTGTGTGTGTGTGTGTGTTTGTGGTCCTTTACTGACTCGGTAGGAGCAGATAATAGTGTCTAGCAGCTTCTCGCAAAACCAGCAAAAAGTTATGATGATAGTAGTTTGATTGCCATCTTTACATGTCTGTACTGCACTTATTAGTTAGGTTATGACTTTAGTCAGATTACGGTTAACAAAAATCGCTGTTTACATGGTAGACTTTTAATCAGAGTATTGTCTTAATCGTATTAAAATCAGAGTAATGGTGCCCATGTAAAGGTACTCAGTGTCACGTCCTATGCTACATCCTCACACGTCACGCCAACCATATAAATTTTATAAAATAGAGGACAAAAGCTCAAATTTAGCCAATTAATCCATAGAATTAAAGTAAGTACAACTACTGTTTATTAGAAAGTAGTCTATTACTACTGTAATAACAGTCCTGTAATTGTTTGTCACTACTGCATATAGTGAAATAATTGAGTTCACCCCCAACCATTTATCAACAGGAGATTGATGTAAATATGTGGTGGAGTAATACAGACAGTACTCTGTAATAATAATAAGCGACGTAAGCTGCCGCTTAGGGCCCCAGGGAATTAAGGGCCCCCGACCAATGCCAAGAAGCGTATATTAATCATATAGCTCTTTTATAAATTTTCTATCGTGTGTTTTAACCTCATTACTTTTTTAAAACATCTATACAGGTGTGTTGAGGCAAGTTGGAGTTAAAGTCAGAAGGACACCGGCACTCCAGGACCAAGTTTGAACATTTCTGCTGTACATAGTTAGTTTGTGAACTTGTTTTTTTTTTATTTGTAAATGTGTTGCTTTTAATTTTACATTAAGAAGATAAAGGTTCCTTTAATTATTAAAATATTTAAATATACTTTTAGTAATTAATATACTTTTTATATGTTTATTTATTTAAATATCCTACCTTTTAACATACTGTACAGATACTTCAAAAATGCTAGAGCCCCATACCTGAAATTGCTTAGGGCCTCCAAATCAGTAAGTCTGCCCCTGCTCCTATGGTCCTCCATTCTGTCTTTTGTATTCAGAGACATTAAATTACTCTACATAATGCAATGAGAAAGGCTAAATTGAATTAACAACTGTGGGTAAAAACAATTTATGAAATGTTTATGTCTTATATTAGAGACAGTATTGTTCAGGAAGGATCTTAGTGAGGACTTGCATGTTTGTTTGCGTGTGTAAAGACATCTTGTTCATGGTCCAGATATGCCATACTGTATATGCCATGTTGACAAATGTTCATTCATTTATTTTCCTTTGACTAAGTCCCTTATTTATTAGGGGTTGCCACAACAGAATGAACCACCAACTATTTCAGCATACATTTTACACAGCGGTTGCCCTTCCAGCCGCAACCCAGTTCTGGGAAACACTCATACACTCTCACATTCACAAACAAACACATTACAGCCAATTTAGTTCACTTATATTGCATGTCTTTAGACTGTGGGGGAAACCAGAGCACACGGCGGAAACTCACGTGAACACAGGGAAAGCATGCAAACTCCACACAGAAATGCCAACTGGTCCAGCCTGGACTCAAACCAGCGACCTTCTTGCTGTAAGGCGATAGTGCTAACAACTGACCCAAATGTTATCCAATAATGATGTCATTCAGATTTCAGTAACATTACAGATTCTTTTCATTATTGCTATTATGTTATCACTATTTATTTAGGTAACATTTTATTTTGATGGTCCATTTGAGTATTAGTAGACTGTCTGCTTAATATCTGTTGATACTGCACCTACAACAGACACTTAACTCACTATAAGTAACTTTGCAAGTACATGTCAACTTACACTAACCCCAACAGTCTACTTATAATCTAATGAGAATCAGTTGGCATGTAGATGCAATGGGACTTAAATTCAACAAACGGACCATCTAAATAAAGTGTAACCTTTATTTACTTGGATCAATCCTCGAAACACAATGATGAGTTACTGAAACATTGTTTTCTCCACCTCCTACAAGCCGCCCTCATCTCTAGATAGATGACATCATCATCATCATCCCCTATCATTAAACACCCAGACGACCCACCGGTCTTCAGACGGGAACATCTGTCCTATCATCTCCGCGTTTATTAACTCTGACAATATGTCATATTTAGCGGCCACCTGTAGCTCAGCCCAGTGTGTGGACACACAGCTACGGCACACATGAATGATACGGCCATCATTCTTCAGCTTCCATCTGTTCGACACACTCACAGGCTCTACAGCAGCCCCGCGCTATTGTCTCATACAATTTTCACTCCCCACAGTGATTTATGCTCTTTTTCAAACTAGCTCAACTTTGCTCAGCAGTGTTGGAGCATGTTAAAAAATATAATGTCCCTACAGTGTCCAAAAAGCCATCAGGCACTCTGGAAAGAGAGAGACAAAGAGGAAAATATGAGACATCTTTAAAAATAAAAAAGGGTCCCTGACAAAACAACAGCCGAGTAGCCAGATGCCAAAGCGAGAGACGCTGAGTTCATACTAATTAAACCCTAGGCGAGAACAGAGAAAGAGAGAGAAAGAGGGAAAGAGCAAATTAGGACAGGAAAGTGAAGACTCGAGGAGAAGGGTGGAGAGAGATAAACTAGAAGGCATTAAGAAATTAAGTTTGAAGATAGAAAAGAGAGAGGATGTGAGGAGAAAAGGAATGAAAAAGCAGAGGAGAAAGGAAAAAACTCGCTGTAATTTACTCATATTATTTGTCTTAATGCGCTGGATGAAATATTAAACTTGTTTTTTTTTTTTTAAAGATGAGTCACACAGAAAAACATATTTCTTTTCTTCCATCTTAATGTATAAAAATAAATGTACAATAATTAATATATATTGTGTTTGTTTATAACTTTTTATTAAATATAAGTTTGGAAGTGATTTCTCAATTGTAACATCTTGGTTTCTGTTTTTGTATGTTTCAGTTCTGTGTTTTCATGTCACTTCATGCTCACCTTAGTTTACCCCTGATCTTGTTAGCCTTTGAGTTAATTGTCTCCACCGTCCACCCCATTCTATTAGCATTCGTTGTCATTAGTTTTTAAACCTTAATTATTTATAGTAGTAATACTGTAGAAAATGCCTTTGATAACACTTTAGAATCACTATACGTTAAAACTAGTTAATATGTTATGACTAAACCTTTTTTGGGTTATAAATGACTTGTTAAATAATAGTTAATAGTTTGTTAATTGTTTATTGACCTTATTCTCAAATGCGGAAGTGCGCCTGTTTTCGCGATTGTCTTAGAACTTCCGATTCAGTCGCCTATGGGAGAAATGACTAGGAATAATAAAAGGCAGAAAATGGCCAAACTACTTCCTCAACAAACAAATGTTTGCATGACTACACAGACCAAGTAGCATATTATAATAAGAAAATATTAAATTGCAACATCAAGCAGCGTAACGAGCAGTTGTTAACGTCAAAAAATGAATGGAAGTGAATGTGACCGGAAGTCGCGAGACAAAAAGATTCAAATGGCAGCGCCCGCTCGACAGCTGAGAATAAGGTGAATAACTATCCATTATAACTAGTTAATAGTCCATTACTAAACTGTTAGTGGGCGAGGCAGTGGTAGTGCTGTCGCCTCACAGCAAGAAGGTCGCTGGTTCGAACCTCGGCTCAGTTGGCGTTTATATGTGGAGTTTGCATGTTCTCCCTGCCTTCACGTGGGTTTCCTCCAGGTGCTCTGGTTTCCCCCACAGTCCAAAGACATGCAGTGCAGGTGAATTGGGTAGGCTAAATTGTCCATAGTGTATGAGTGTGTGTGTTAATGTGTGTGTGAATGTTTCCCAGAGTGTGGAAGGGCATCCGCTGCGTAAAAACTTGCTGGATAAGTTGGTGGTTCATTCCGCTGTGGCGACCCCGGATTAATAAAGGGACTAAGCCGACAAGAAAATGAATGAATGAATAAACTGTTAGTTAATGGGTTGTAAATTACTTGTTAAATAATAGTTAAGTTTGTTAATTGTTTATAACTATCCGTTATAACTAGTTAATAGTCCATTACTTAACTGTTAGTTAATGAGTTATAAATGACTTGTTAACTATTTTTTTATGATTTATAACTATAGCCAATAAATTAGTAGTTGATCATGAACAAGCTGTTAGTAAATGACTTACTAAAGACTTGTTAAGTATCAGTTAATAGTTTATAAATGTTAGTGGGACGTTATTCTAAAGTTGCAACTATTCTTCATTTGTTAACAGTTAGTAAATGAGAAATAGTTGCAACTTTAGAATAACGTCCCAATATCATACATAAGCTAATAATTAACACTTAACTTAATTAACTAACACTTTACAGATCAGGGTCCGTTCTTCGTACGTGGATTAATCGTTATTGACGATTTGACATGATCCAGGATCATTTCGTTCTTCAAAACTGATCCGAGAGTTGTTGTCACAGCAACAGTTCTGCTCAAACCTGGTCGAAAGCAGGTTTAATCCATATAAACAGAATTAGATTGGCTCAGTTCAAGCAAAGATAATACAGAAAGTATGTACCGAATTCTGATATTTTCTTACAGTAGCTAGTAGTTATATACGTTTGGGAAAATAGTAAATATTTTTAAACTATAGTTATTAATAAAAGAAATAAAGTATATATATATATATATATATATATATATATATATATATATATATATATATATATATATATATATATATATATATATATATATATATATATATTGATAAAACTTATACAATCTGCACCCCCGAAATGAAAGTACAAAGACTGCCACCTGGTAGTGCAAAGAGAAAACTTATTGATTCGAACTTTTTAGATCGCTTTAGTACAATTTGTGTATAATAATAGACATGCACAATATGTGACTTTTTAAAAAGCAATAATACATTTATGCAGTCATAAACATGTTTTGACAGTTAATATGTTGGTGATTTGATCCAAAAAATAAAGCGAACGAGTTCATAACAGGGTGAGAACGTGGTGAAATCTGAAAATGTGGTTAAAAAAAAAAAACAGACGAGAGTTTTTCTTTTTCTAGACGGCTTTTCTAAATTGTTGCTCGGGTTTAGGGAAGTGAGCGGGCGGGCGGGTCAATCGGTAAAACTGGTTGGGTTCAGGGAAGGAGAAGGGTGGGTCAGCCGATTGGCCGGTCGCGCAGTCAATCATTCGGTCAGTCAGACAGCGGCCTCTGGTGGGTTGACGCGAGAACAGCGCGGGCACGAACGGCACTCGCGAGAGACGTTCGAGATACGAAAAAGCGCGCACGTATTTTGCGGTCTCCAGAAACGTCCGCTGGACTACGTTTTCAGAATGAGCCTGGGTTGCTTTTCTGTGTACTGTATTTTAGCTAAGAAACTCTACAGATGGAATGTTGAACATTGTGTTTATTGTATAGAGACACACATACTGAGCCATCACATGGCAGAACAGTAGTATACAACAGAATACAAACCCATCACTTTTTGTGCTAAACATGAAAAGAAAATAAATAATATTTGATTTTATTAGAAAAGTTTTACAAAAGTTTCACTGGTATTAGTAGATAGTAAACAAACTATGAACAACTGATCTGTAAAGTGTCTGCCGCATTCGCATGCATATGAATGGAAGTGTATGGGGTGAAAAGTGCCGTGTGACTGTAGCTTAAGTGTGTTGGAGAAGGGTTGGAACTAAACCGAGTTTGATCTGTACTTCAGTTTATTCAAAACTTTGAGCAGTAGTGTAACTTCCTTTCATGGTATTCCTTTGCAATCTGTTTCCCTTAAACTAACAAACGCCTGCAGTGAGAGGAATATCGAGCGGATGTAAAGTTACAGGGCTGCTGATGTGCCACCAATAATCACCATTGATTTTTACAGGCAGCCATATGTCTACCTAATAAATGATTTATAATGTGATTTTTACTGCATCCTTCTAACCAGCAATCATTGTCTCTCACTCTCACACACACACGGCTGTACTAACACACTTCTCTAATGGGATATTGACTGGACGTGAATTTCAGGACACGCTTGGGAACAAAGTAATACTCAGTTATTACAGCCAACCCAAAGCCTGCCACTGAATTCATGTTATGATCAATATCACATTAATCGCTTTTCTCACCACTCAAAACCCATGACGCCTTTAGAGGATGGCACCGGTGTGAGCGCGGAGCAGCGGAGCGCTCAAGCCTGGGTCTGCAACAAGGTTTCATCGCTCAAAACGCAGCAGACTCTTCAGTCACCGTCTGGCAATCCCACCTGATCTGCCTCAACTTCTTCAAAACAAGCAGCCAGGCAGGGAGGAGGCCTTGGTTTGTCCAACCATGAGGATTGATCGCTCCAAAATCTTCATGAATTATTTATTTGAATTCCCAGTTGACTATTTATGGAAAAACCTTGACTCAATGATAAGATATACGATATACGGGAGCGTGCGAAGATGAGGAGAGTGTTGGGTTTCGCGACTGAACAATAGAGCTCACCAGAAAAAAAAACAGATCTATCATTTATCTGTCATTCCTGTCACCTTGACGTCTGCGTTTTTGTTGGTTTGCATTTCTTAAGTTCTGCTCTTACATTTCAAATCAATGCAGCTGTTTTTCTTTCCAGATGACTGACGGTGAGCAGATGTTTCAATAGGAGGCCTCGAGTACTGTATGACTGATTGAATGTTTGTTGGAATTATTCAATTTTGCAGATTCTGCGTGAGAATGACAGGTTTAAGAGGTTTCAAAGTAACACATTGCTGAAAAAAATCGTTGAGTTTGAAGGAGTGCATTTTACAAACACAGCAAGTGGTGCTGTTTGTGTTTGAAAAAGTCAGAAGGGAAGTTTGGAATTAATTACTGCTCACAGAATACAGAAATTAACATAGTATGAACAGAATTAGTGACAAAGGGAAGCCCTGGACAGAATTTCAAAGCATAGCCTTGGGCTGGAGGGGGTCTGGTTCGGGGACCACAGGATTTCATCTCTATTATTTTGCAGACTATGTTTTTCTGTTGGCTTCTTTGAACATGGACCATCAGCATGCACTGGTGCGGTTTGCTGCCGAGTGTGACACGGCTGGGATGAGAATCAGCACCTCCAAGGCCATGGTGCTCCAATGTAAAAAGGTGGTTTGTCATCTCCAGGTTGGAAGAAAGTCCTTACCCCAGGTGGAGGAGTTCGAGTATCTTGGGGTTTTGTTCACGAGTGAGGGAAGGATGGAGCAAGAGATTGACAGGCGGATCGGTGCAGCGGCAGCAGTAATGCGGTCAATGTACTGGTCTGTTGTGACAAAGAAGGAGCTGAGCCGAAAAGCAAAGCTCTCGATTTACCAGTTAATCTACGTTCCTACTCACACCTATGGTCGTGAGCTTTGGGTCATGACCGAAAGAACAAGATCTCTGATACAAGTGCCCGAAATGAGTACACCCTTATAGACAGGGTGAGGAGCCCTGTCACCCGGGAGGAGCTCGGAGTAGAGCCGCTGCTCCTCCACATCAGGAGAAGTCAGCTAAGGTGGCTCGGGCATCTGTTTCGGATACCTCCAGGATGCCTACCTAGGGAGGTCTTCTAGGCATGTCCCACCAGGAGGAGGTCTCGGGGAAGACCCAGGACACTCTGTAGGGACAATGTCTCTCGACTGGACTGGCAACGCCTCGGGATCCGAGACTGCTGCCCCTGCGACCCGGCCTCGGATAAGCGGATGATGATGATGATGATGATGATATATTATGAGTATTGCTAAGGTTTGGTGTATCTTATAATAAAACTATTCAAGATTTTTCCCTGCTAACAATTTTACATTATAAACATGTTCCCTTAACCTTTTCATTTTTATAAAAAAAGTAGTTTTTAGTTGTTATTAGAACGTTTAAAACATCCAGTTTTTAGATGCTATATTAACATATTTATTTGGTTATAAGAATTATATTAAAAACGTTTTTTAGAACATTTTATTCTCTGGTTTTATTAATGTTTTTAGGTATGCAGCACTATGGATTTTTTGCCTGATATCAACCACCAATCAAAATCCATTTTTTTACCTAATTATCCCAACGTCTCCCATATAATTCATTCAGCGATTCATTTGTTCCCAAATTTGGTTGACTGTGCTCAGCGTGAAACAGAGAGAAATGCCCTCCATGGCTTATTAACATTGTTGAAGTAGTCAATGTGAAGAGTGTGAGAGCACTGAGAATGCAGGAGTGCATTAAAGCAATGTAGTTTAACACCAGCATATTGCTCTATTCTTAACCATAAGTTAAAACAGTGACACACATTCAGTATTATCCACACAGCAACAAAAGCTGAACTATTAAGAAACTTGACTGTCGCAAATGTGTAGGCAGTGGATTGCGAGCTCCCAAATGCATTTAAACGCATCGCATTTTCAATGTTGTTTTAGACTCGATATGAAAATATAAACAGTTAACCAGATACAGGACAAGCGATTACAAGTAACAAAACACAATTAAATACATAATTTGCAAGCTAGAGAAAACAAGGAGGCAATCATTTTAATCACACTTACTTAGACTTGTAAAATGGAGGAAAAAACTGATCCATGGACTGTGTACTGTAAAATTCCTGTCAAGCTCTGACAAAGTCCCATACATCAATAGTGTTTTCTGATCATTCGTTTAACAAACAGCCAACGAATCCCCCGTTGTAAGCATGTAGACTGCTGAAGCACTCGTCTGAAAAATGACGGGAACACAGCAAGAGGCTGGGGCTATAATGCTGAAGTATCTTCACAGCCTCATCTTTGGGTAGAAAAAATAACATCTACTTTCGCTCACACTTTAGAGCACAGCGTCTTCGTGACATAACTTAACCCGTTTGTCTTCCTCTTTTTCTTTCTACAGTGTTTGTGGGAAGAGCAAAGGGTTTAAATTTTCCCGGGTCTGTGCGTGCAGCAGACTCGTTACCTCAGCGATTCATTCGAACCACTATAAGTCGACTGTTTTATAGATGAATCAATAGTTTTAAACTGTGCACTTTCAAATTTAAACCAGTTGGATATTTCACTTCACTTAGAGCTGTGTTACACACTGCATGGGAGGTCATTTTCAAAAACCCATAATAGAGCTCTTTAAAAGTGACAAAATTACTTTATAAAGAAGGCCCATTGCAAGTTGATTTAAGTTCATTTTTCTAATTATGCACATGGTTATTTTAATCATTTTAAGAAACTACTTTTTTACATAAAGTCAGCTACTCACCTTTTACAGTGTAATTAGCTATTTAGCTAAATGGTAATAAGTCTTGTTTTTCTAATATTAAGTCAAACAACTCTTTTTTTTTCTCAACAAGTTTCTATTTTTGTTTGAATTTTTTTTTTTTTTTTTTGAAAGCCAACACATAGGTTAGGGAAAATATCAACTTACAAAATATTGAACTGTGCCCAGCAAAAAAGCTAAATAGTAACTTAAAAGTCAATATCTGTACTTTTAATTCAAAGTGTAAACATGGAATAAAGAAACCATCTGTTTTTTTTTTTTGTTTGTTTTTTTTTTTTTTTTGGTTACAGGAGCCAAAGGTCACTTTATTTATCCTGTGACGTTCTCTTGTGAACTGAAAAACAATAGTATCACTGGACTGGAAAAGGAGATTTCCCCGGCTGAACTGAAAAGCTGCTCACTTAACATGTTTAACTCTGATGGACAGACAAAGTCAGTGGCTAAACGGGAAAAAAATGTTGAGGAAAGAAGGGAATAACTGGCACTTAGATAAAACCGTATAAATCCATAAATATAAAGGTGTGTTATCTTCAATGGGAGCAGACTGTTTGAATTTCCGTTTTCAACCAGCAGAGCAGAAAAGAGACACGTCCATTATTTCTCCTGCCGAGAATTTTAATGGAATCACGTCCCCATGTGCAAGGCTGTTTAACTATTCATAAAAATCTACTTTTTTCCCCTCGCCAGTGTTGAAATATTTCTCTTTCTACTGGTTTCTGAGTGAGATATTCCAATTAAAGCATTCCAAGCATGCAGAGGCTGGCGATTTGAATTCTAGAAGACTTATCATTATAGACACAGGTAAAACAGTCAAATTAGGACTGGAATATGGAAAATTTATTTTTAATTAGAAATTATTTAATGAGCCAATACATTGAAAACAATGTTCACTGCATTGGTTTTTGATGCATAAGTCACTAAGTTTAGCTGATATCGTGATCTGTAGTTCAAACTGTAAAACTTTAAATTTCTAGAACTGTTGAATTTTTTATTATTCATCCTTGCTTTTTGATGCAATGTCTGCAAGTACGTTCAGCAACTATAATAGCACATATGCTACTTTATAATACAAACTTGATGAGTATATGACACCATACATGGCCACTTTTCTTACACTATTCCTTTACAAACTGATTATTTATAACAAGAATTATAAAATAAGCTATGGTAAATTCAATTGCTATTCAAATTAAAAACTTAAAGGTGCAATGGGAGTTCTTGGAAAATGCTAACATTAGCCTGGTTGCTCTGAAAGTCATGGGCCACCCTGCTAAACGCATGAACAAACACTACAGGTACATTCTTAAAATAGGACACATAACCCTGACCAAAAAGAAAAATGAATAGTACAGTTAATAATTACAATGCTAAACTTAAAAAGAAAGGTAGATTGTTTATGCTTGTCTAACAGAGACAATAACGGTGTGCAAAGTTATGCAATTGTTAACTTTTCTTGGTCGTACATATTCCACAGTATATTAAAATGCCTATTAATGCACGTGGAACACTTAATTAAATGCTTACTATCAGGATGTGAAGAGACTTTCAACCAGCGAAACAAAAATTGCTTCTAAAGTCAGGCTTTAATTTTGGACTAATTGTGTACTTAAAGTTTACCACTGTTAGATTTAAAGTCCACTTAAAAGTATACTTTTATATGCTAGAAAGTGGGCTAATATAGTCTCTATTTATAGTATTTAAGTAGTGTACTTAAATTTACTAGTACATACATGTTGTATACTAACTTCATGAAGTACACATTAAATTCAACATTACTTACAGTAGGTATACTTCATAAAATGAACTGTCTTTTGCCAGGAAAAGCCATTTTGCTCGAAAATTATTTCACCCTGCATGTTTATTTTGGTTTGGTTTCTGGGACCATCCTTCACTGAACTCTAAACCCAGTTTGCACAGCACCCAAAGTCTGATGACGTACAATATGAGCTACAGAGCAAACTAACCACTCCTGAAAAGTCACCTATATGGAGGTAAGCAGTCAGCAGTAGTGCGAAAAATGAACAGTAGCATTCATTTTATACACAAAATGTAGCCAGACGAAGCCCCGGGCACATGTTTCATGGTTCCCAGAATTTAGTCCTGGGCACATATTCCCAATGAGCTTGTGTTGCAAAATGTTCATCTGCGAGATTTTTCTTACTATTGTAGGAAGTGATAAGACACCCATGGTTAAGATGTTCAGAAAGAGGAGAGGAAGAGAGACTGAGAGGAAAATCACATGATGTAATTTGAGGTTGCCAGGTATTTATTCCAGGATCATTTGGTTGTTCGAGTAGGAGAAGACATTTGAATTTACGTGCATTTAGGGTACAACAGTTGAGCAGGGAACTCTGTTGCCTGCAGAATCAAAGTAAAAGTACTTTTGTAACTGCCAAAATATTTCTTTCTCTTGAATACAACATTAAAGCTTAAGAATTTCATAATGGACATAGACACCTGGGAACCCAAAAACCGCTCCAAGTGAGCAAGTCAAGCCATATTAAATGACTTGCCCACACCCAAGAAAGCTGCTCAGAAGTGTGTGGAAAATCAGTATTTTAACATGTGTATTGCATATACAAGTATGTTTAACAAAATATCAGAGAAGGTTTGGTAAAACTTTCAAAACATTCAAAAAAGTTGAATCCGATTGGACAGGGAAACTACATTTGGGTATTTTTTTATTCATTTTTGGTGGATTTTGATTTGTCTTTGGGCTGGAAAGTTTTCTTAGACCTGGCAACCCGGGTTACACCTCTACTATTTATGAGAAGTGCCGTGGGATATTTTTAAACTCAATTTTCTATATTTTTTTAAGAGAGTAAGAACCACAGATTTAATGCCTTATCCAAAGGGCAGTACTTCTCACAGTTTAATTTCCCGTCACTATACTGGGGCATTAGAACCATTAGTCCACAGGTAAGCACAGTTGTCTCCACTAACACCACTTTAAAAGCTACCAAGTTTTCCCAGGTGGTAGGCAGTTGCTGGGCAGGCTCAACCCTGCTTAGCTACATTAAGAAATCAGCCTTGGACTACAGAGTGATACAGGGATGGCATTGACGACAAAAGTTGTAGGGTTACTTATTTGAACTGCACTTACCTTTGTAACAGGTCTGTCACGTTCAGTTCAAAACAGCTGGTTTGTTGTTGGATACATAAATAGAAAATAATACATTAAATATTTAAAGACATGGCGCTTTTCTGGTGCTTTTTTCTGGTATGAAGCCCACTATAAGGTTTGTCTGGATGAGGTATGCATCATTGATGATGACCTGAGGCAGATCTTTAAGGCAGTAAGTAGAATGACATATTTGACAGCTGACAGTTCTTAGGAAATATATAGACTGGCTAATCGAAAAACAAGATGGCACCTTTCGATTGCCTAATCAAGTCCTCAAGTAAAGGAAAAAAAACACAAACTGACATGATAAAATTCTTAACAAATTCTGGACAAACATCTTTTTTTAAGATTGTAGCAACAGTGGGTAATTTTTGGTTCTTTGTTATATATAATGGCACTTTTTAAGTGTCTAAATCTGTTCCTGGCGTGGAACTGCCTATTTACAATACATTTACATGTATTATTTAGTAGATATGTTTATTCAAAGTGACTTACAACAAATGAGGACAATACGTTAAATCACCAGAAGAGCAACAGTATATATTGTGAATTTCACTATTGGTGTAGCATCATGTACTTAACATATTTGTTTTTATTTTTATATCTTTTGAAAAATAACAAATAGACTGACTTAAGGCAAAGAGCTTAGAATGACCAAGAGACAACACTCAATAGAACGTTCCATTGCAACAGCAGCACCCAGCAACAGCCCCGGATTCCGCCATTTAACATTTGTTTGTTATGTATTTATTTAAAAAGCGCATTAAAGCTGAGATACAACCTGAAAGACGACAATACAGCACATACTATGACAATAATCAGAACTTTTAATAGTTTATTTTACAGACTTATAATATGCTGTTGTTCTATTGGAATTTTCATTCCAAAATGGCCGCCGCGCCATCTAGTGGCTGTTTCCAAAATTGCACTAGTGTCGCCTCTTGGTGATTTTATGCTCTTTGCTTAAGGTGGGTTTACACAGTGTGATTTTTACTGTTGCATGAGCTTGTTGAGAAGTCATGTGGAAATCATTGATGCTTGTATGGTTACGGCTAATAGGAATTTACAAGCTGAGCCAAGCTTAAAAGCTTCCAACTAGAAATGATGAACTTCTGATGTGTGTGCAGTTGAATGAGCCGATCAGTCAATCTATCTGACATTGACTAGGTGGGCAAACTTTCTGAACACTTGTCAGAGACAATAGTTTACAGCAAACTATATTTGGATACATGCTTTCCTGTTATTGACGCCAAATTCTAACCCTACTATTTGAATGTCGCAGTAGAAATTGCGACTCATCAGACCAGGCAACGTTTTTCCAATCTTCTATTGTCCAATTTTAATGAGCCTGTGTGAATTGTAGCCTCATTTTCTTGTTCTTAGCTGACAGGAGTGGCACCCGGTATGGTCTTCTGCTGCTGTAGCCCATCTGTCTTAAGGTTGGACGTGTTGTGCGTTTAGAGATGCTCCTCGGTTGTAACGAGTGGTTATTTGAGTTACTGTTCCCTTTCTATCAGCTCCTACTAGTCTGGCCATTCTCCTCTGACCTCTGGCATCAACAAAGCATTTGCGCCCACAGAACTGCTGCTCACTGGAGATTTTCTCTTTTTTAGACCATTCTCTTTAAACCCTAGAGATGGTTATGCATAAGAATCCCTCTAAATCAGCAGTTTCTGAAATACTCAGACCAGCCCGCCTGGCACCAACAACCATTCCACCTTCAAAAGTCACTGAAATCACCTTTCTTTTCCATTCTCATACTTGGTTTGAACTGCAGCAGATCGTCCTGATCATGTCTACATGCCTTAACGCATTGAGTTGCTGCCATGTAATTGGCTAATTAGAAATGTGCATTACCGAGCAGTTGGACAGGTGTGCCTATTAAAGTAGCCGGTTATTGTATATGAGAAAGAGAGTTGCTCTGAAAGCAAAGAAAGTCGTCCTCTGTTCATGTTGTTGGCACAGAATTTTTATGCAGCTACTTTGTAATTTGCCAGGTCATAAAATCATGTAGTATATCAGTGCATACAATTTTCTGACCATCAAAATTCAGACTATGCCCGCCTTAGTAAAGCAACCAGGAGGACTGTCCTACAGAGTTTAATTGCAACCCTATAAACACACCAGATCTATCTAATAAAAGTGTTCAGACTCATTAGAAAATTCCAGGAAGGCATTATGGAGCTGACTGGAGCAAAACTCTGCAGGAATCATGCACCTCTGACCTAAAATACCATGTCTATGCTATGGTTAAAGTGCATTTGGTATTTTTTTTAGGGTAAAAATTCCTGTGAAGTACACCTCCACATCAAAACCAATTCTCAAGACTAGAAATCGTATAAACACAACACATATTGCATTAGCAGATTTTGTGGCGTATTTGTACTGTTACCTGATTTGCATAATTTCTTTAGCGGATCTAGTGCTACATCAACACTTGCAAATAAATGAATCTATCTGCAGGTGAAATTCAGTGAATTCTTTCTTAAAACATTCTAAATGGGGCCAAAACTAATTTAAATAAGCCTGAAAGATGAAATTGCAGTTACCCAAAAGCCTCTAATCCTAAAGTAAGCTTGTCGCAATCAAAGGCCCATTAACGCTTAATATCCAGCATGCTAATGCAAACAGCGTCCTCCTGCAAAAGCAATAATCGCTGCTGAAAAGCCCATTCACAAACACACAAACCGAGCTGGGACATCTATAATACCACTATTTAGTGAGGTCTAAACAATTATTGGTGTGTAAACCGAACATAACTGTGGCACAAATATTATTTGCTGTTGAAGCAATTAGACATGTCATTAGGAATGTTCTGTGGCCCTAAAGTTTGTCTCCATCTTCATTTTTTCCTTCCTATATTATACACTATGAATGTTTTTTCTTCTTCTTTATTAAGGAAGACGAGATCTGACTTTTATGTGCGTAAGTCTTTGTGTGGGTGAGAAAGCAAGCCGTTGTTGGGGAACGGACCTCCCTCTAGAAGATCAAAGCCTGTTCAGAGTCGGTAGGAGGAAACGTCCTCTGGTTATGACCTATCAAAGTGATTTCTACTCACGGCTAAGTGCTGTTCAGTTCTCATTTAATGTAGAGAGTAGCCTTAGAAGAAACCTTTCTTTACATTTTTCCCAGTACAAAATTTATCATTTGATCCATCTGCAATAATCATCTATCGCAAATCAACATCTATCTATCTATCTATCTATCTATCTATCTATCTATCTATCTATCTATCTATCTATCTATCTATCTATCTATCTATCTATCTATCTATCTATCTATCTATCTCTCAGAAATAAAGATGCAAATACTGAATAGGCAAATTTGTGCACCTAACTAGTCCATAATGGTAACCTAAAGATACATTAATTAATTTTCCTTCAGTTTACTCCCTGATCCATCAGGGTTGACCACAGCGGAATAAACCGCCAATTCTGGTATGTTTTGCACAGCAAATGCCCTTCCAGCTGCAATTCACCACCATGCTGGGAAACACTCATACACTCTCATACAATTATAACCTATATTGCATGTTTTTGGACTGTTGGGTATACCGAGCACCCAAGGAAAACCCACAGAGAACATACAAAACATCACACAGAAATGGCCTAGCCAGGACTCGAAGTAGCTACCTTGCTGTGGGGGTGACAGTGCTTACCACTGAACCACCATGGCACCCTTAAAGACATTTATTAGCCCCTAAAAAGTACATTATACGCCTTTTCAAAAAATTTAAGAGCTAATGTGCATTGTATGGTAGCATTATGAACCTTTTTAGATACCCCTGCGAATATTCGACTAAGAGATTTGTCAGTCAAATTAGGTTCCTCTCTTCAAATCATTGAATCTTTGATTATTCGGGGTCACCACTGATGCATTTGCGCCCCTATTTCTGAGACTCTGTCTGTCTGTCTACCTTTTTATTAGTCTATCTACAGATCTACCTGTTTCTATTTGTAAAGCAATCAGTCAATTAGTCATCCAGGCAATTTGCTCGTGTCCTGTATAGCTATTTACCAATCTACCATCTATCTACCTGCCTACCTACACATCTGCCTATTTATCTATTTGTTATCAACCAACCAATTAATCATTTAGATTGACTGTCTGTCTGTTAATCAAGCCATCAAGCCACCCACAAAAATAGATTAATTGTAAGACTTTTAAAATTCCTTCATATAGGGCTGCACGATTAAAAGAAAAAGATCACAATCTCGATTAGACCTTACACAAACAAAAGTCAGCTTTTCTGTGATTCAGCCAACTCTTTTTTCAAGGTCAGGAGAGAAGCATCAAGGCGGTCGCACAAGTCTTCATATTGTTTTCAAGAGTTAGATAATGCTTGACTATAATAGCAGTTTTGGCATGCTGTCCCGGGAGAGAGCTCGAAGAGATTACAAATGTTACATTGTTGCTCTTTGCTCTTGTTCGCTTTCACACTGCAAAGTGTGAAACCACAGATAGTCAGGACCTCGTTTTAACATCTCACTTGAAAGACGGCGTCCACTGACAGTGTAGTGTCCCCTTGAATTTACTGGGGCATTAGGACTCACAAAGACCACAGGGAGAGTGCCCCCTGCTGGCCTCACTAACACCACTTCCAACAGCAACCTAGTTTTCCCAAGTGGTCTCCCATCCAGGTACTGACCAGGCTCAGCCCTGCTTAGCTTCAGTGAGTGACCAGTCTTGGGCTGCAGGGTGATATGGCACTAAAGTTGTAAATAATGTTCAGTTTGTTGCACAGAGCACAGTTGTTCTCAGGAGCTGCACGGTAAGTATGATTTGCATGTATGTTTTTTTTTTTTCTCAGAGTGACGGCAGCCATGACATGAGCGCACTCGGCAGTGAAAGTGAAACCGAAAGTGCGAACATCATTTAAATATTCATATCACATTTTAGAGTTACGATTACGACAAGCATTTGATATGTTTTTTTCTTTTATAGCGAACGCAAAATGTTGAAAATAAATGTTTAACAGTGTCAGTAAAGCTACTCTAGCCTATATAATGCTGAATATAATGTAAGAGGAAATCAGATCATGACAAATATCTCATTTTACCAGAGAATAAAATGCTCTAATGATGTTGTCAATGACAAATGACAAGCATATGTCTCAAACATAATAATTTACCTTTAGAATTATGAATAGTTGTATTCTGATGTCGTCGATTTACTCTGCATTAGCAACCAGGACATATTTAAAGTCTGTTCACATCCACCATTCTAAGTCTATACAAAATTTAGCATTTTAACCAACAGTAGATAATAAGCTTAATATTATTGTTGTTTTACCATATGTTCGAGAAATAACAATAATAATAGCCCTCTCAGATTAACCTTTATTTTACTTCTACAAAATCATGAGAAAATCCTGATCCTCGTGATTCTTATTTTAGACAGAATCGTGCAGCCCTGTCAAAAAGGCAATGAAATAGGCAAATTTTTTGATAGGCTATAGACAGACACTTGTGAGTGATGACAGAAACATTCAGATCTCAGCACCTCTTGCACTCGGGGACATCTCTGAGAATTCATTAATAAAGAACACAGCCTCAGATCTCCAAACAGGCGAGAGGGGTCTGGATGCAGACCAAGTGCAGTGCAATCAGAGCTGCATCCAATGCTTTTTAATGCGCTTACTTAACCCTACCCGCCACAGTGACGTCACTCACTCCATTGAGTGCATTGTGTCTGACATTGCATCGCTGAGTGATGCAATCTCAGCTTGCTTCATAAAAAGGCTGCATTCAGATACTATTGAAACAGGCAGCCGTTATCTACATTGTCCAATAATTTGTCTGATTCAACACTTTTGATTTTGAATGACAGTTATCCTTTTTCCTCGTTTTAGTATAGAGTTTGTGTATAATTCATGTGCACTGAACTAAAAGTACTGCTAAAGCATTTATAAAGAGTTATGGTATTCTGGGCACAAGTAATGACAGATCGCCAATTCCTTAAAAATGTGCTAGCCAGCTCAGCCTTTTTATAAGGGGAAAAAAACATTACACGTAGCGGTGCTAAAATCATCTTGTTGACAGTGAGTAAAGAGCAGGAGATGTGAGTGTGGGAGAAAGGATAAGTATGCATGTATATCAAAAAATAAGCTTTAAGTATTTCAAGCCTTTACACATTATGCATGTGGGCGGAGCAGGGGGTGTGGTTTGGTGATGAATAGCGGGGGAGACAAGAACAGTGTGCATGCAAAAAAGGAAGCGAGTTACAAAGGCCAAGGTTTATTCACTCTGTATTGGAGCTAGAAATTGATTTTGTGAGGTGTTCTGCAGGAGTTCACAATGCCAGACAATCCATGTTTATCTTGTGTTCCAGCAAAAATGTTCAATGATCTAGGTGGAAGCCCAGACAGAGACAAAATATCTTACATTTACAGCAAGAAACTGTACTATAATCATGCAAATGATATAGTCGATAAACACCCTATACCCCCCGTCACTGTTTACCTACAAGATTACTAACGTCGTCACCCTGCCTTCAAAAACCAACCTAAATGGCTGACGCTTCCATTGGGCTTGAAAAGTTAGGAAATTGGCAAGTTCTGCAGCAGGTAGCATCGACAGATAATCAATACAGTTCGGCAACGCTTGACGTCACCCATTTAAAGTGAATGAGAAGCGTTGACGCTGACAACCTGTGTGAATGGGGGGTTACGATATCATTAACGTCAATTACCACCCCCTACCCCCTCTTCATTTCTGACATTGCCACTCACCCTCACTCTTCACTTATGCTTGACAAAGGGTGTGTCTGAATTTGAGGCTGATACATACAATCATCATAGCAGTTTCACCCAATAAAATTGGCTACTGTCTGAGCTGGGGTATTTGCATAAAGCGATCTGATCGGCTGACGCTTTAGTTGCCACTTGAAAAGTTGAGAAATTCCCAAATTCTGCAGCAAATAGCCCAGACAGATCCACAATTCAGTTGAGCAACCCTTAACATCAGCCATTCAAAGTGAATAAGAAGCGGTGAGGCTGAGGGGTATTATGAGATCATTAACAACAACAGGGGCGGACTGGCCATCTGGCAATTGTGACAAATGCCAGAAGGGCCGGACCATTTGTTAAATGTGGGCCAGCGTGCTATTTTAAATTATTATTGTTTTTTTATATGTATTGTTTTTACATGCAGGCAGCTTTTATCACTTGCAAGATGTGAATAGTATGATGATGCTGATGATGATGACAATGATGATAATAGTAATAATAATAATAAATGTTAAGCATTGGCCCAATCGGCAATGGCTGGCTGGTTTTGAAAGGGGCCGACCCAATCAGAGGTTACGCGGACGTAATCAAAATCTGACTTTTTTGTCAATGTCAAACAAACAGTAAGTGCAAGACAAGCTAATTGTCAGAGATGGACCGTAAAAAAGAAAGGCGGTGCTGGAAAGCTCAGAGAAAGCAAAAACTTGCTCTAAAATCATGCGCTGCCAAATGTATAAAATTAACTGAAATAGTCTTGAAAGGGGGCAGCGCAGTGGGTAGCTCTGTCGCCTCACAGCAAGAAGGTTGATGGTTCGAGCCTTGGCTCGGTCAGTTGGTGTTTCTGTGTGGAGTTTGCACGTTTGCGTGGGTTTCCTCCTGATTTCCCTAACAAGTCCAAACACGTGCTATAGGTGAATTGGGTATCCGCTGCATAAAACATATGCTGGATGAGTTGGTGGTTCATTCCGCTGTGGCGATCCCAGATTAATAAAGGAACTAAGCCGAAAAGAAAATGAATGAATTAAATGATTGAATATATAAATTTGTTATAAATGGGTTGTTTTTGTTCCACTCACATACATTAAATGTTTAAATATCTATTATGTATGGTACTGCTTATATTATTTCACCATTTGTACACCAATATAAGTCGTGAATGTGCGTGTCCGTGGATGGGGCTGTGTTGGTGTGGTAATGTGGGCTAGTGTGGCTACAGTGCCAGGGCTGATTTTTAGTCCTAGTCCGCCCCTGAACGACAACCACCACCCCCACCCCTGTCTTTATTTCGCACATCGCCACATGCCCCCTGATCTTCATTTACGCCTGTACGCCTACCAATAATTGTGACAAATTGATGCATACTCGCTACAGATTATTAAAAGAAAGTGTCACAGATAGGCTGTGATTATGTAGGCAAGCTAGTAAGCATACATTAATTCACACAAACAATTTCCACTATACATACAGTTTAGGTGCCGGCTGAAAAACATCAAATGTACTGTTTGTGTGGATACTTGACTGTTTTGTGTGATTAGAAATGCTCCATTTGTTTCTGCAAAATCGTTTTTGCTGTTTGTTTATTTATTTTATTTAGCTTAACATTTCATTATTTACATTATTACAACAGACTTTTTTGCAAACATAGTTTATTTTTTCATGATTAAAACTAATACTCAAATAATACTTTCCTATTTACATTCTGGGTCACCTCCAAACAGCCAAACCTGTATGCAGGAAAGGCAGCCATTTTAAGGTTTCCATTTCCCCAGTGATCAGGGTTCTACCATTTTTCATGAGACCATAGGAGAATATATCAAAGAAACCATTGATTTTGATGAAAACATATTAACCAGACACTTTTTTAGATATTTCTGAGATGTATATGTTGCATGTTACTACCACATGTGTTGTCTCTTAAAATATTTTTGACTTGATTTAGAAGTTGTATGATTTTTCATATGGTATGTACAAAAACTGGGTGGAGCCAAACTATATAAAATGGCTCCTGCATGTCGGCCATTTTAGGAAGTTTTTCCTTGTGTGGATAGTTGTTGTGTTAAGGTCTAACTGTTGGCATAGCCAGAACACACATTGATTCTGTAAATTTTGTACATAATTTTGTAAAAAAAAAAAAATAAATAAATAAAGTTTTATTTTTGCTGGGAATCCACAATTTTTTTTGCACTTAAATATACACCTCGGACAGATTGTATTCCTCGTCATCTGCACCATGGTACATCCTAACAGAAAGCATAAATAAATAAATAGCATAAATAAATCCCAGCTGGCAAATTTTAGCAAATGTTTTCGAATTAGATTTTTCACAGTATTTCCTTATAAAAGCAGTTTTTTATTTTTTATTACCATTTTAAGGTCAATATTATTTGCCCTCTCGTAAATTGAAAACCTCATGTTTTAATGCAGCACATTTCATTACAGCACTGATTTCTAAGACCTATCAAAGTAAAATTTGAATTTAAATATTCAATTTAAACTCGTCTCTACAGAACGATATCTTTGATCTTGGTCACCTATTGAGGTGTCTGACTGCTATGATAGACCATGAGTGATAAAAATAGATAATAAGTAGACAGATGAACTCAAGGCTGCATTTAACCATTTCAAATTGGCCATGAAGTCTGTTAATGGAGTGAAATCTCGCAGCTTCATGCCGTGGTGGATTTTATTACGGTAATATTAACATCAAAAGCCAACATACATTCGCAGAAAGATAAGAAGATAGCCAAACCAGCCGCATATCTTGCAGCCTGTAAAGAAAATCTTCACTAGGAATGGAAAGATATTTCCAGTTAGCCTGGATTGCATGGATATAATGCATGTCCAAGTGGAAGATCTGATAGATTTTTTTGAAACATGGCTGTTTTAAAACCCACAATGCTGATCATTTGATTGGTAATGACATAGAGCTGTCATAACAACACCATCAGTCTGTATTTCTCCCTCTGCCTGATGGAAATTCCTGGGAATGGCCTAAAGCTCTTTACTGGCCAGCAGCAAATTGACTGGGGTATTTATTACTCCGGCGATAACATTTGTTTTCTCTGACATCTGGGTCATTACAAGAAGCGGAGGCTTGGACTCGGCCGGCCCATTATGACCCTGATGTGTTTTGCAATGTCATTATGGGCAGATTAATGCCAACCATCAGAGCGGCTATCACACTTTAATCTGAGAAGGAAACCAGAATGATGAAGCCTACTTAGAACCCAAATTCAATCATTCTCCATTCTCTCATGTTCAGGATAATGATCATAACACTTTAGTTTAGAATTTTTTTTTTTTTTAGAAATATCTAAACTAATTACGATTATGGAGAGTCGTTTATCTCCAGCTGCACTCTCAGAGTTCCTGCCTTTGCTTTCTGGAAGAAGATGATCTGTGTTTACACCAGAATATGTCTCGAGTTTGAGCTCTGGAATTGTAATTACCCCAATCACAGTGTTATATCGTTCTTCAATTCTTTTTTTGTGCTTGTTATTTACTGCATACAATAAATATAATCAGAAAATGTCTTAATGTGCTGTAATCCAACACCCATTTCTCTAAGACCTAAAATAAAAACCCACCTCAGTTCTAGATGAAGGACAAAGTGATTATGAATGCTCCATTAAGAGGTGTCACTGCTAGTCCCCGCTGAATAGACAGAGTAATTATGAACAGAATTAGGATTCTGGACTATGAATTATAAGAGCCAAGTTAAAATTAATTAATACAGGGAGCGTCACTTTAATAGGTTTAGGTTAAGAGGAAGTTTCAGTCTGATCTCTCACAGAATTTAACTATTGTACATGTTGTCAGAAAAAATGCACTGATTTGTACAAATTCATATAACTTTTTAAGTGACTTGGGTCATTTACCTTAATCCAACCTACCCATACCCCCAGACCTGTCTTAATCCTTATCCAATATACTATATGAACACTATAAGCAAGTACACAGTAATTTAGTCTACTTGATATGAGGACTAAACAATGAAATTGGATTGAACATAAAACAATAAACCCCCACCCCCTCTCAGCCCCCACCCCAAAAAAAACTCACAAGTTGTTTGAAGAAACAGCAAACAACATGTATTTGAGTAATTGAAGGCAACATTTTCTCTTTAATTAAATGCGCTTGATGCCTCAAAACTTCCCATAATTCATAATCTGCAGTCAGCTATTTGTTAACAGTGAAACAGCTCAATCACAGCTTTTTGTGCTAGTCATACTGTTTTTTTTTCATCCTCTGTGTGTTTTCTTTGGAAGCTCAGCTCAACTGCAGTCAGTGAACAGGAGGCGGTGATGGCGGTGGAGGGTCTGAGAAGGCGGCAGCAGCTGACACAGATGCTTATTTCATGCTCTGAAGCCTGTGCCGCCTTCTATTAAATGATTGGTCAATTAACGTGGGATGAAAGATTTGTTAAGCTGCTTTGATCCCGGTGAGAACATGCACATTCATTTACATTCCAGGGGCACTGTACCATTAGACAGAAGTACAAAACTAAAATATAAACTGTAAAAAAGTGATTTGTTAAAATGTGGGGCCTCATTTACTGTATAAAATGTCGCAGAGAAACTCTTTAATTTTCCTTCAGCTCAGTCCCTTTATTAATCCGGGGTCGCCACAGCGGAATGCACCGCCTTCTTATCCAGCACATGTTTTACACAGCGGATGCCCTTCCAGCTGCATCTTCCCTCATTCACTTGATGGCGGCACGATGGCTCAGTGTTTAGCACTATCTCCTCACAGCATGAAGGTCGCTGGGTCAGTTGGCATTGCTGTGTGGAGTATGCATGTTCTCCCTGTGTTCGTGTGGGTTTCCTCCGGGTGCTCCATTTTCACCCACGAGTCCAAATATTTGCGGTATAGGTTAATTGGGTAAACAAAATTGTTCATAGTGTATTATTGTGTTGCAGCTGGAAGGGCATTCAATGCTCAAAACACATGCTGGAATAGTTGGCGGTTCATTCTACTGTGGCGACCCCTGATAAATACAAAATAAACTAAGCCGATACTGTTGGTTGGTTTCTGTTGGTTGTGCACCTTTTTTACCAACCAAGTTTGTTGAGGCCATTCTCACGGAAAAAGTGATTGACAGGTGGTAATTTGTGTGTAACTTATCTTTATTTATTTATGATTTGGTTATGGGTAAAACAAAAACCATGCAGGCCAGGTAGTTGAAACATTCATTCATTTTCTTGTCAGCTTAGTCCCTTTATCAATCCGGGGTCGCCACAGCGGAATGAACCGCCAACTTATCCAGCAAGTTTTTACGCAGCAGATGCCCTTCCAGCTGCAACCCATCTCTGGGAAACATTCACACACACACACACACACACACACACTCATACACTACGAACAATTTAGCCTACATAAAATTCACCTGTACCGCATGTCTTTGGACTGTGGGGGAAACCGGAGCACCCAGAGGAAACCCACGCGAAGGCAGGGAGAACATGCAAACTCCACACAGAAACGCCAACTGAGCCGTGGTTCAAACCAGCGACCCAGCGACCTGCTTGCTGTGAGGCGACAGCACTACCTACTGCGCCAATGCCTCACCAGGTAGTTGAAACAGTTGGCAACAAATAGTTCATTTGTTGTGAATTAATTAATTATTCATAAATAATTATTTCACCGCCGCCTACGACAATGATGCCAGCGTCCATCACAATGTTTCACATTAAAGATCTGGGCGGGACTAAATTTTGGAGCCCGCTTCCGCCAGGCTTCAGTCCGAACCCGACCACTCCCGCTTACGTTTAGCATTCGTTGTCCCGCTGCCCGACCCGCCGCGTTGTCTACCTGCTGCGCCCGTTCCCGCTAAACAGTAAGACAAAACCGAAAACCACCAAGCTATACAGAGTCCTCCTGACAGCCTATTACAAGCTGACTGTATAAACACACACACACACAGCACCAAGCAAGTGACACAGACACCATCACGCTCTCTCTCATTCACACATATACACACAGACACAGCACCAAGCTCTCTCTCATTCACACACATAGACAGCAACAAACCAGCTAAACGCAGTATCCCGCTCTCTCATTCACACACATACTGTACATACGCGTGCTCACTTAGTCGGGAGCGATATTGTTAGACCGCTGCTCCCGTTCAAAATACACCAGTTATCATCTGCTCCTGCGCTTTATTCGGAAATTTGAGACCTCATACGATGCCAAATTAGTCGACATCGCCCAACCCTACCACACAAGCTCAATCATGAGTCAATATAAGACTGGCTTACACTTGAGTCTACTTCCTATCTGAATGGTTATTCAAATAAAGAGGTACTGTTACTTTAAGCCTTATAAACTTTGGCAATACATATTATATATAGGCTTTGTTTTGTTTTTCCATTTTAGCTTTACAATGTTGACACCCAGCATTTTTTACAGTGTAAGCCTATGCAGAAAGCTTAAGTTTGGCTAATGATTAAAACCATAAAATGTCTTTGAAATAACACTAGGCAAGATCATTTTAGTGCAGCCATATACTATAGTTCCTCAGCTGAAGCTTAAACTTCATAAAGTATAACTGAAAGTGTTATTTAAAAGGCTATACATTTGTTTCTGTGCATTGTAGGGTGCGTGTTCAAACAATAAAAATTCTTCTTTTAACTTTGCCTCATTTTTTTTTCCTCCTGGCATCTGAGCTGACCACTCATGCAGCAGTTGGGGTGTATCAGCAATTATGGATTATACCATTAAAGAAAGTCTCTTTAAAGCATCCCAGAAGGGAATGCAGTTTAGTGTGCAGGGCTCATCAAGGCCTTTCGCTGATGGCTCTTTCTCTCTCCTTGATGTCCACTTTCAGCCCGGATCATTTATAAACAAAATGGAGCCTGCCAGATGCAGAAAGCTTCAAAATGGCTGTCCCTCCGCCTGATTGAGATTAATGCTCCCACCCCGGCACAGATTAGAGGAGTGAAGTAACCGTGTCTGATTTCAGCTCAAACTGGGATTTATGATCGAAAAACACGGAGATGGGGTTACGCTTGTCATTGATCCGGCCCTGGCACGGCTAGGCTAGCGAGTCTTCCAGATGACCTGCTGCTGCTATTGATAGCTGATGGATAATATCTGTCAGAGTCGCTAGACTGACAACCAGTGATTTAGTTGTGCAGTCTGAATGCTGTTGTTTTTGGATAGGCTAAACGGTTAGTTCACCCCAAAGTAAATATTTTGACACCTTTTATTTCTCCTCAGGTCATTTCCATCATCTTTGGAATAAACTGAAAGAAATATCAGTTATTTCTGTCGCTCCATTGAAAGTCTGTTCACCCAAAACTTTGATGAGTCAAAGTTTGAAAGTATAAGTGTACATTGAGATGAACAGATATCTTATGGGTTTGGAAAAAGATAATAGGATAAGAATATACATTTTCTTGGATTATATATATGCTGTTATTTAATCATTTGCAATCAATTAATGACAAATATTTAATATTAATAATAATTAATGAATGTAAAAAACTCAAATGAGTGACATTCTTACTTTAGTTGATGCTATATTACCATTATTGTAGCATTGATATATTATTAAACATTTATTTTTGTTGAACTATATACATTGTTACATCCATAATGGATGTTATAGGCACTATTATCTAGTCTAAGACAAACCTAGCATGACAATTAGTGTGGCTTTAACATTTCTAATCACAAACATAGTATGATGCCCACTCTTTCCATGTTTTAAGCTTTGCTCCTTTCAAAAAAGAAAAACCTACACTGTTAACAATTTCTTGTAGAGTCCACAGTAACTTACTGGCAGCAGTTCGCCAGTAACTTACTGTAAATCAATTACAGCAAAAAATACTGTATTTACATTTACAGCACCATTCTTTTAGCTGTATATGAATTTACAGTTACTGGGCAATGCAGTGGCGCAGTAGGTAGTGCTGTCGCATCACAGCAAGAAGGTCGCTGGGTAGCTGGTTCGGCTCAGTTGGCGTTTTTGTGTGAAGTTTGCTTGTTCTCCCTGCGTATGTGTGGGTTTCCACTTTGTCAATCACAAATTGTCCAAATTATCCGTAGTGTATGAGTGTGTGTGTGTGTGTGTGTGTGTGTGTGTGTGTGTGTGTGTGTGTGTGTGTGTGTGTGTGTGTGTGTGTGTGAATGAGTGTGTGTGGATGTTTTCCAGAGATGGGTTGTGGCTGGAAGGGCATCCGCTGCGTTAAAACATGCTGGATAAGTTGGCAATTCATTCCGCTTTGGCGACCCCAGATTAATTAAGGGAATAGCCGACAAGAAAATTAACGAATAAATATATTTACAGTTATATATCTTTACTGTAAAACATGCTGCATAACTGGCCTGCAGTAAAATAAACAATACAATTTAGTTTATCAGTAACTTACTGTAAATCAATTACAGCATAAAATACTGTATTTACATTTACAACACCACTCATTTTGCTGTATTTGGATTTACAGTATTATGTATATTTACTGTAAAATATACAGAAATTTTCACAATGCAACAGTTAAATACAGTAACATACTGCATAGCTGATCTGCAGTAAAATGTAGCACATAATACAGTTCAGGTCACAAGTAACTTACTGTAAATCAATTACAGCAAAAAATTCTGTATTTACATTTACATCACCATTTACCTTGTCATGTATGTATTAACAGCATTCTATACCTTTACCGTAAATTATGCAGTAATTTTCAGAATGCAAGTTTAACATACCTACAGTAACATATAGAATAACTGGCCTGCAGCAAAATATAGCACATAATATGGTTTAGTTCACCAGTAACTTACTGTAAATCAATTACAGCACAGCATACTGTATTTACATTTACATCACCATTGATTTTGCTGTATATGTATTTACAGTATTAAAATATAGCACATAATACAGTTCAGTTTGCCAGTAACTTACAGTAAATTAATTGCAGCTAAACAATATTGTATGTACATTTACAGCATCATTGATTTTGCTGTATATGTATATACAGTATTATGTCTTTACTGTAAAAATACAGTAATTTTCACAATGCAACTTTAAAATACAGTAACATACTGCATAGCTGGCCTGCAATAAAATACAGTTCATATTACAGTTCAGTTTGCCAGTAACTTAATGTAAATCAGTTAAAGCAAAAAATACTGTATTTACATTTACAGCACCATTTACCTTACCGTGTATGTATTAACAGTATTCTATATCTTTACTGTAAAACACAGTAGTTTTTAGAATGCAAATTTACCATAACACACTGCAAAATTGTCCTACAAAAAATTCATTACATATTACAGTTAAATACTGTGTAATTTGCAAAAATTGTCAAGTGTATGAAACTAAAAAATGCAACAATTTAAACCTAAAGCCTAAATTGTTCTATAATAAATCTAAAACAAAGCTGATCATATAGAAATGCTGTTAGATTTACAGTACTTACAGTAGTTCATGATCAATATTTCCTGAAGAGTAAACACCATCTTTTATGGCTCATCTTTTGTCAAAAAGCAACAAAAATGAGTCGGTTCAGCCTTTTTTTTTTTTTTAACCTCATTCACGAACAGTGCCAAATCTCATTTAAGAATACTTAATGGTTGTTTTATGAGGTATAAATGCTATAGGCGAAGACATGCTGACATATAATCATATTTATGAGTACATATGCTTAATAAATATTTATGCTACCCTGCATTGCTCAGCAGGCAGCTCAGGGAAGATGTCTGATCACACTCTTCCCGTCTCCTCAATGAAGACCTCTGATGCATAAACATTATCTGATACATTTTATATAGTAATATTATAGTTACATGCTGCTCCTTGCCCTACATTTAAAATAATCATTCTGAAAAGAGGAAGAGAGGTTTGGGTAACAAGAATATTAAAATGTACGTCTGGGGGTTGAGATTCTTAGTATTTAATTTGGCCTCTTATAGCCCTGATGAAATGTTAATCCAGCATTCCATCAGACACAGGATGTCAGGTTGATGTTGTATCACAACATCGTGGGGACGTTGCATTTCGGTGGAAATGAAAATTGGGTTGATGTCAGAACCCTAACCCAACGTCAGACTGGGTCTTGCTTGCATTCGATTTTGGTCCCTTTCCAACGCAATCTAAAAACAACCAAATATCAATGCCTTATGATGTTATAGCTTGGTGTTGTGTGAACATTACCACTGACATCTATCAGATGTTGGATTTTGGTTGCCAGACCTGTCGAACAAATGTCAGTATTTGACATCAATATAATGTTGGTTTAAGATGTTAGCGCAATGTTGGATTTTGGTCACTTTCCTACACAACCTAAGATCAACCAAATAACAACATTTGATGTCATTATTGGACACCACAATAACGTTGTCCTTGGACGCTGGCTGTTGAATTTTTGTCACCCAACATCACAACATAAATCTAACCTAATATTAACGTCCAAGGCTCATTCTGAAAATGTCCCTCTATATACATTTCTAGAGAGCACCAAATACGTCCCAGGAGCTACATTTGTTTGCAGCTTTTGTTTTTGCAGATCCACCAGAGTCTGCTGTGTATGCTTTTTCAGATCTCGAATTTCTCCCGAGAATGCCATTTGCGCCTGCTGTTCTCACTTAAATCCACCAGAGGCCGCTGTCAACTGGCTGACTGACTGACCGATCAACTTCCCACCCTCCTCCTTCCCTAAACCCAACCAATAGTGTTTTTTAAAGCACAGATTAACCTGCCCACCAACCCACTTCACTAAACCCAAGCCCTCGCCTGATTTTTACCACGTTTTAGATTTTACCACATTCCCACGCTCACACTGTTATTTACTTGCTTATTTTGTCTTCTGTTTTTGTCTTACCTGCTTTCTGGAACTGTTCTTTGCTGGGCTTGAACCCTGTCGTCATGGTCAACTCTTCTCTGCATCTCAAGCCCACCGACATACATGGTGAACTAACTGGACAAACTGCGGGAAAGCCGTCCATACGAAGATAAGCGGTCAGGTGGTAAGTGAGAAAAGGAACAGTGTCATACCACCCTGTAGCGTTTATTTTAAGGATCAAATGCAGCCATACTTACTTCTGGCTACGTAATTCACGATCGTCAGAAATGTACAGTATATAGGGCTACATTTTCAGAACGTCTTATGATATTGTGTCAATGCTGGGATGATTTATAGATTTTAAAGGACTGTTCAGTCACAGATCTGTCATTATTTACTCTGCCTCATAGTTCCAAACCTTTTTGTTAAACACAAAAGACTATAATTGTAAGAAAAAAAAAGATGTTTTGAAAAAAAATTCACATTGACATCAGTTGGTTAAAAGCAAATGCAAAGAAAAAAACCTTCAGAAAGTTAGAAGATAATTCAGGTAAAAGCTATCGGTTTATAGATCTTTGTAGTTTGAGTCTGCAGTCTAAGTTTGTCATTAGTGTACACATATTTCCAGTCCACCGTGTACATCAATTAAGCTGTAAATCCACCAAAGACTTCTCCAACTTAACTATCCATTGACTTTTTATTCTCTTTTACTCATTTAAAACAACTTTAAATCTATCACTGAGCTTTCAACTCAGAGTTACTGTGGTCTGTGTTTATAGCCTTTGTTGTTTAATACGCCGTAATTATTGCTCATGTTTTTTTTTTATGGATGGTGCGAAAACGTGTTGTGAAATTGGCAGTAAAATTAACAGGCTGTTAGATGATCGTGTAGAACAATTATCTGCTTTGTGTAGGGAGGCGTAAAGCACAGATATCACTACAACAACACGGGGGAAAAAAGTATTTTACTGGATTTCACAGGCTTTCTCCATTTGGTTTTTTCACACTGCATTGAACACCAAATGTTAAAAGCATTTTTTTCTCTTCCTTCTTTCTTATTTCTTCTCTTGAAACGACAGCCGAAAGCTCTCTGCGTTTGTTCTATTGTGCTTCAGAGCAGTTTAGAGCGTCACTGCATGCAGCGGCATTCAGTTAAAGAAGTATCTGCCGGAGCTTGGCTCGTTTCTCGGAGCACTTAAACGTGCTCATTCTTATTTCTGAGAACCTCTTCGTTTTTGGATAAACAGACGGCATAAAGCAGCTTTTACTGGCCCGCCACCTGTTTTAAAGAACAGGAAAAAGTGAAGCCTATGTGTGTGTGGTTGAAAGAGATAGAGATGGAGGTCAGGAGAAAGAATAAGCGAGCTGAAGGGAGGATAGTGTGATTGAAGCATCTGTTTTGCTGTTGCCTTTGGGGAGACAGGGCCACAACATTTTGAATCACACACACAGAAATGCTATGTTATATCACTAGCTGCACCATTTCCTACCTTTCAGAGCTCACACACACACAAACACACACACACACACCACCAGGGTTTATAGGATTTCAGCCGTAGCAAAGAGCCGCTTACCTGAACATGATTTGAGGCTCAGAGGAAAGCCATGTTCACACAGAAGGCGATTTCATAGTAAGAGGTTACCACATTTGCCCTACTCTTAATCACTAGTAGATTGGATTAATGTTAAAGGTGCAGGTTGCCAGATTGACGACATCATAAGAAGCGAGCCAAAAGTGAAATTAAGTATTAACATGAAAAGATTACATACTGTATATGGAGTTAATGCAATTGCTTGCTTCTGTCAGGTGGCGTAATTGAAGCAGAATTCAAGTTTATTTGTATAGCGCTTCATTTATTTATTCAATCATTCATATTACTCAGTCACTATTTCAGAGGTTGCCACAGTGGAATTAACCGCCAACTAATCCAGCATATGTTTTACACCGCAGATGCCATTCCAGCTGCAACCCATTATTGGGAAAACACCCATACACACTTATTCACACAACCTCATACACTACGGCCAATTCAATTCACCTATAGCTGTCCTGCTGGTAGACAAGGATGGTTATCAGTTTATCAGTTTTATTCAAATCAAAGTCACTTAATCGAAGTGAGGAAGTGAAGGAGTGGTGTTAATGCTGTTAGCGATCTTCTTTCACTGCATGGTAATGTAAACATCTGATGTTAGCGATCTCACATATAGTTCGTGGGAACATCAGCAGGTGAGTATACAGACACACAGTTCATCAAGTCAATGGCAGATCTTCTAGTAACACTATATAAGTGTAAGCACTTCCCTTGATCAGTGTGAAGAATCCGAAGGCACATAAGGAACATCCGTGGGTGAGTATACAGACACACAGTTCATCAGATAGATGGCAGATCTTCTTGTAAATACTAGATAAGTATATTCACTTCCCTTGAGCAGTGTGAAGGACTCGAAGACTCATAAGGAACATCCATGGAAGAAGAGGAGAAGACAAAGGAGTGAGGATGAGGACAACCATCCGACTTCAATACCTCGAAGACATGCACTATTTTCACATCCCTGGCTCGAAGGACTCGAAGACTCATAAGGAACATCCACAGAAGAAGAGGAGAGAACAAAGGAGTGAAGATGAGGACAACCATCCGACTTCAATACCTGCCGAAGACTGAGAGGAGAAGGTGAGCTTATATAGTGTCCTTTGGTAATAGGTAAGCCCACACGGAATCTGTGCTCGCAGAATTCCGCAGATTTTCCACAGAATTCCGCAGATTTCTGCAGTTTTTTAGCCCATTATAAATTCTGTTTATTTACTTGAGTAAATGTGTAAATCGGAATTTATTCAGTTTTTATTCAGTAATTTATTACTTTTTATTTAATATATTAAAGTGTAAGTTATGATACTCCGCTGGATACTCCCAAAATAATTCCGCAGAAATCCGCAGATTTTTCCCAAAATTCTCTACAGAAATAGCAAAAAACGTCCGCAGATTCCATCTGGCCCTAGTGATAGGGAACAGGTGCAAGTGCTTAGAAGGCCAATAAGGATTCACGGGATTGGATAGAGGATAGTGTGGGAGAGCAGTGATTGGGTAAGCAGGAACGAGCCAGGGATGTGACAATAGCGCATGTCTTTGGACTTTAGGGGAAACTGGAGTTCCCGGAGAAAATCCACATGAACACTGGGAGAACATGTAAACTCCACAAAGAAATACCAACTGGCTCAGTCGGGACTTAAACCAGTGACCTTCTTGCTATGAGACAACAATGCTAACCACTGAGCCACCGTATATAGCGATTTTCACAATAATTATTGTTTCAAAGCAGCTTTACAAAATGTGTACATTATTGGATTACAAACAAATTCGGAAAAGTTAAGGTTACTAGTTACCATAACTTTATTAGTTTCTAACAACTTGATCTAATTAACTAGCAACTGGTAGCTTTTAACAGTTGAGTAAATGCAGGACGCATTTATTATGAATGTGTGGAATTCACCTCAATCACATCTTACACACAAATTCAATTAATTTGAGCCGAGACTTTGCTTGAAGTGAAAAACATTCCTCAAGTAAACTAGAGTGATGCAGTGCTCAGCATTTGGGTTCAACTCAGTATTACACTGTAAACTGCTCAGCTAATGTTTACATTTGTATTGTAAATACAATATTTGTATTGTTTGCAAGTTAAAAACACATCATGCGTCTCATTTCAGAGGGCATATTTTAGCTCGCACCTGCGTACATTGTGTTTTTTGCCAAGGCAACAAGGAGTGCCAAAATATAATTGGATAAACTGGCATTGGGTGCATAGAGGCTAAAACAAAGATAGACATTTTGACATGGAATACATATTTTCAAAGAAGAATATCTGACTTTAATATTGTTTTTCAGATAAACAAATGTTCACTTAGCATGCTTCCTTAATATCGGCAAATATATTATGGCATTTATATGCTTTAGAAGAGCCAAAAACGTACATACAGCACATTTAAAGTCCCCAAGTAAAAAAAACTATAATATTACTAGATTATTAATTTTGATAGCTCACATTGCCAGTTTTGTGGTGAACAATTCATCTGTGCATGTCATTAAGAAAAAATAGGGTCCCACTTTATATTAAGTGGCCTTAACTAATATGTAATTACATAGCAATTAATAGTTTGTTACAATGTACTTATTGTGTAAATACATGTATTTACTGTGTACTTAAGCTTGATTAAATACATGTATGTAATTACATCTGTAATAAACTTTTGTAATTACATCTGTAAATACATCCCTTACACCTTAACCCACCCTTAAATCTACCCATGCCACCAAACCTGTCCATAACCCAACCTCTATCCCAACTCAAAAGCACCACGTGTTCTCAAATACATTATAAACACAGTAAGTACATTGTATTTATTTTTTTGATGTAAGTACATAGTAGTTAAGGACACTTAATATAAAGTGGCACCAAAAATAGTTTCCCTTGTCATTTTTAATTGATATTTGTAAAAGCATGTCCTGTTTTTTTGGGGGGGGGGGGTTTTCGCTCAAATTGTCAGATTACGTATATTTTAGGATTTGGCCGTGGCTGACATATTTAACCACACTGCTGTAACTCAGTTTTGACAACGAACAAAAATGGTGAGGAGGAGGAGTCTGGCACGCCCACTGTTTTCTAATTTAATATTGCGCTTCTCAAGGAACTGCATAACATTACGAAAAAAAATAATGGTTGCTGTTTCTGGTTCATGGGCACTTTAAGGCATACTTCAAGCTAAATTTGGGAACATAGTGTGACACAATTTCTAACAAAAGCAGGACAAAACAAAGTTCTTTTAGATTTTAAAACCAGAGAAAAGTTCAACTTTAAACTGCAGTTGACAATGACATGACAGGTAGGTGTGGCTCTGAGGCGCCACCTACTTTGATGAGGAAATTCTCTCAGGTTATTCGAGGTCAGAAAATAAAACACTGAAGAGCTGCTTTCCTCAAAATACTGAAGTATAATTCAAATTTTCTAATAACTGAAACCAACACTGTTTTCTTAACGCAACAAAAATAAGAGTTACTGTATTACAAAAAGTTTCTGCAAACTCAAATCGGTTTCCTCAAACAGTTTGAGTTGACTTAACTTACTGTGTTTTACAGTACTCAGTTGGTTTGAGTTCTCTTTATTTATTGGATTTTACTGTGCCTTACTCAAATGGATTAAGTTCACAGAACTCATTTGGATTGGTTTTTGAGCTTAAATGGTGAGCTCAAATTGAGCTTAACTTTTTTGGTTTTACAGTGTATAAATAAGTTACCAGAATAAAACATATGTCTAATCTGAAATAAATATTATAGCTTGTTATTGTTGTACTTTATTTATTTTTAATTTTTAAAGAAAGAAATACATATAGAAGAGTGCTATGAACTCAACTTCTGGTCTTTGCTGAGGCTTGAAATTCATTTATTAGAAATTTGCAGATCGCTGCAGAAAACTCGGAATCTTTAGAGAGGAATCTGAGGGGTCCTAAAGCGGACACCTGAGGCACGCTGCAGCCAGACTCAGCAGACCAGAAAAGATAAGGAATTTTGTGGGGTTGTACATCCACACTCACTGATCAGCAGAAGAGATAGCGAGCCAAAGCATGCCGCAGGGTCCTATTAACAATGAAAGTGGCCAGGCAAGCGTGCGAGCATTTATGACCTCTGTGAAAAGAACAGAGGGAATATTGTTCCTATTATTCTCGCTTCATCATTTCACTTCTTGTGTGAAGGTCAGTTCCAGAAAGAGGTCGAACTAAGAGGTGGGATGGGAGGCAAGAAGAATAATTCATATCCTCATAAAAGGGTCAGTGCAAAAGACCACTGAGTCAATCTCTGTGGTACTCTTTTTCAATGCTTCCCTCCATTTCTGTTTCAAAACTTAAAGAGATTTACAGCAAGCTAGATGCCTATAATCAAAGACACAAAAACACTTTTAAAAATAAAGTTTTTTTATTTCTTGAAGCAAGGAATGTTTCTTGTATACTTGCAAGTGAGGCATTCATGTAATTGAAGCCTTAAATTTAAATCTTACTTGCACAAACTTTCTGTATGCAGGTTTGTAATCTGCAGGATGGCACAATTGTCTTTATTGACTGCTGATGTACAACAGCTACTGTAATTCTGTCATGAACACTCTCGGGATTTAGTATGGTAATGAGTATGTACATGATAATGTTGATGTATTTGGTCTTGGTGGAATAGATCTGCTATGCTGCTGCTGCTCTGTGGTGGATTTAGGCATGGGCAATGTGGGCGATCGTACGGGGCAAAAAAAAAAACGAAACAACGTGCCCCTGTAAAAATCATATGTGCCCCAGTAAGCTTTGAGATACGATTTACTTCATGCAAGTGTATTAATCCCAAGAGTGGCAATCCCAGAATAAAGACGTTAGGGGCTAATCACATTTGCCGTCTTCTGTAAGTGCAAGTTTGTTTTTCTCTATGTACTACAGAAACAACGCTGGTGAAAGCAAACTGACGCATACGCACAGAGGACCTTTCCCACGCACCTCACACACGCTGCATCTGATCCCAGTGTGAATCCCGTTTGTTTACATGCATGCTGATAATATGTGCGCCGTGACCGGAGTAATATGATGATGATCTTATTTTGACTAAGCATGGCTATGAAGCAGAAAGTAGGGAAAAAGAGTCAGGGAAGTAAGACTACATTAATTCTTTGCCTTGAGTCGAGTCTAAGAGTCTTTTGTCTTTACATTGTTTTCCAGTTACATTTAGGATTGATTTTTATTATTAATTTAGAATAATAATTGCATAATAACAATAATAATAATGATTTTTTTAAATGTTCAATTCTCGATTTGTCCATATTTTACCCAAAGTTGGGGTAAAACAACAAACATTTTTTAGAATATACATGTTTAATGGTACTTTTTATATTTAACAACTAGATGTAAACTGGCAACTATTTATCAGCTTTATCAGAACCGCCACCGGCCACAGCTCTAGAAATTTTTTCGGCGACAACCACCAACCCAAGCCATTCCTTACACTTCAACTTCATCCTCGCCCAAAAAGGGCGCCATGTACACTGTGAGGGCGGCATGACCGTCGTTTGCCTAGAGCACCAGTTACGCTTGCAACGGTGCTGCTGCTGCTTCTTTGATTAATATGCCAGAGCAAGTACCGAGTGCCAGTATATACACAGACATACCATGTGAGAATAAAAAACGCACTGCTACTGCAAACATATTTTATATTTAACCCTCGTAGCAGATCTAAACACAGGTGGAGCTGGGGTGGAGGAGGGTCTTCGAAAACAGAACATTTAAACTAATGAGGGGCAAGCTCATTGGCTGCCGAGGTGACAGCAACCAATCTCCTGCAGACCTGCACCATGTAGTTAATGACGCAGGAGCAGATTAGGTAAACCTTTAAGCCTGCGCATGCATAGACTTTCAAATTTCACAAACACTGTAGTTGAAGCTGAGATCTCAAAGTGTTCAATTTATATCATTGACATGTTGAGAAGATGCTGTTTAATGTGATGTGATGCAAACCAACATACTGTAACAACTTGTACAGACGGGCGAGTGAATGATAACAATTTTTCAAGTTTCTATAAAATAAAATAGCTGCTTTAAAAAAACAGCTTTAAACCACTTCTAAAAATGATTATTTTTATGAGACTGTAAAGTGCACACTGTGAATAAAGTGCCATTTCATCTGTGGTTGTCCGTCCTCAGAAAGACACAGCTAGACACACATATACACCAAAATTCACTCACACAACATACTAAACACAGCTGATGGGAAGGCCTGGGGCTTTACTTCTGCAGTCCTTCCGTGTCTCCATGCTGCCTTCTGTGTCTGCATCTGCTTACTTTGTCAGAGTCCATTATAACATAGTCCAAATTATACCTCCTACTACTGACACAGCCAAACACATGGATTCAAAGCCATCAGCATGAAGTAACATTTGCCATGATGTTGTCGAATGCAGCCTCAATAAAGTACCTTTTATTGTAGAAATGTAGAATTTGACTAATATAGAAAAGGATGCTATACAAAAACTGAGATTATTTGTAGATTCTCTTTTTATTACTGCCAATTAGATTGTCATAACATCACTGGAGGAGAACTGAAGATTTAGGAGTTTTGAGTCTGGCTGATTTGTTGATTTGCAGTTTACGAACTCGGGCAATTTATTAATCCTTGCATGTTGCAAAACAAAAGTCTCTGGTGTATCAGTGTTCTCACCAGAGCTGTTAGTTTCGGTCCACTACACTACAGCATCATAAACACCCACCCAAAAAAATGAGCAAAATTATGACGCAAGTGTCATCTTTTATCGGAGGAGTAATTAGAGCTGTGGCCTGTTAATTAAAGCTCCAAGTTTCTCTCTAAATTACCTTAGAGGAAAAGAGTTTTGTTTGTTATACCATGAAGATAATTAGTTTCATGGAAATCTTACATTATTGGTGACTTATTTTAACAGATTACTGATGACTCTATCGCACGACTCACAAAGGCGGCAGAACTTTTTTTTTTTGGCATCAGAAATCAAAACAAAGACAATAAAATCTTTCCATTGTCATTGATTTTGGGGTTAAAAGAAAAAACAATATTTTTAAAATAAACTCATTTTACAATTCCTCTATAGTTGAACAGTCAAGTGGCATTTTTTAATCCATTCAGACGATTTCTAGGTCTGCTGGGAGCACTTTTAGCTTAGCTTTTCATAGATCATTGAATCGGATTAGACCATTAGCGTCTTGCTCCTAAATGACCACAGAGTTTACATGTTCATTCATCCATTCATTTTCTTTTCGGCTTAATCCCTTTATTAATCTGGGGTTGCCACAGCGGAATCAACCGCCAACTTATCCTGCACATTTTTAAGCAGCGGATACCCTTCCAGCTGCAACCCATCTCTGGGAAACATCCATACACTTTCATTCACACTCATACACTATAGACAATTTAGCCCACCCAATTCACCTGTACCGCATGTCTTTGGACTGTGGGGGAAACCGGAGCATGCGTAGAAAACCTACGCGAACGCAGGAAGAACATCCAAACTTCACACGCCAACTGACCCAGCCGAGCCTGGAATCAGCGACCTTCCTGCTGTGAGGCGACGGTGCTAACCACTGAGCCACCTTGCCACTCTATGTTGCAAACACTGTAGTTAAAAAATAAATGAATGAATAAATATGTTGATGACATATAATTTGTTTCAATAATATATACTCATGTCAGTCTCAATATTAAAGCAGGAGACCTCACAACATGAATGATCAGGTTTTTAGTGGATATGTGACATCCTCATATATTTATGCAGTACACTAAACATCAATCATTATGATCTGGGTTTATAGGTTAAAGGTTTCATTAGCTGTTCCTTTTTAAAGTCACCATGAAATATAAAATGTAAACTCCAGTCAGAGGTGAGCGTCTTTATGCCCTGCTTGTTTTCAAAGGGCAAACCATTTGGTATGCATTTGGCGAATGGAGCAATGAAAGACAACATCATTTCCATGTCTTTATTATATTCACCTGGAATGTTACCATGACAACAGGGACATCTTATTACTACTGCTAACATGTTGCGAATGAATACACATTTTATAATGATGTCTTTACATTATTGCTTTGTGCATGTGTGCATGTGTGGGGGATTTTTCTCTGCACTACACTTTATAAAACCTTATTAACAGGTATTAACTTCATATAATGCATGTCAGAAATGCAAAAATATGTCAAATTATCAAAACAAAACTAAAATAATTATTATTATTTTGCATGTTCACTTGCAGTAAAGCTATAAAAATGTACATATATCTGGATTACTTTTACTGGTCATTATTGGTCAATATAACTTTTTCTTTGTTGGTTGGTTGGTTGGGTGGTTGGTTGGTTGGTTGGTTGGTTGGTTGGTTGGGTGGTTGGGTGGTTGGTTGGGTGGTTGGTTGGTTGGTTGGTTGGTTGGTTGGTTGGGTGGGTGGTTGGGTGGTTGGTTGGTTGGTTGGTTGGGTGGTTGGGTGGTTGGTTGGTTGGGTGGTTGGTTGGTTGGTTGGTTGGTTGGTTGGTTGGGTGGTTGGTTGGTTGGGTGGTTGGTTGGTTGGGTGGTTGGTTGGGTGGTTGGTTGGTTGGTTGGTTGGTTGGTTGGGTGGTTGGGTGGTTGGTTGGTTGGTTGGTTGGTTGGTTGGGTGGTTGGGTGGTTGGTTGGTTGGTTGGTTGGTTGGTTGGTTGGTTGGTTGGTTGGTTGGTTGGTTGGTTGGTTGGTTGGGTGGGTGGTTGGTTGGTTGGTTGGGTGGTTGGTTGGTTGGTTGGTTGGTTGGTTGGTTGGTTGGTTGGTTGGGTGGTTGGTTGGTTGGTTGGTTGGTTGGTTGGTTGGTTAGTTGGTCGGTTGGGTGGTTGGTTGGTTGAGTTCTGTTAGGTTGGTTGGTCGGTCGGTCGGTCGGTCGGTCGGTTGGTTGGTTGGTTGGTTGGGTGGTTGGTTGGTTGGTTGGGTTTTTGGGTGGTTGGTTGGTTGGTAGGTTGGTTGGGTGGTTGGTTGGTTGGTTGAGTTCTGTTAGGTTGGTTGGTTGGTTGAGTTCTGTTAGGTTGGTTGGTCGGTTGGTTTGTGTTAGGTTGGTTGGTTGGTTGGTTGGTTGGTTGGTTGGTTGGGTTGTGGTAGGTTGGTCTATTGGTTGGTTGGGTTGTGATAGGCTGGTTGGTTGGGTTGTGGTAGGTTGGTTGGGTTGTGTTAGGTTGGTCTGTTGGTTGGTTGGGTTGTGATAGGTTGGTTGGTTGGTTGGTTGGTTGGTTGGTTGGTTGGTTGGTTGGTTGGTTGGTTGGTTGGTTGGGTTGTGTTCGGTTGGTTGGGTTGGTTGGATAGTTTGTTGGTTGGTTTTACTGTAAAATTAAATTGCAGTAGGGCCCTGCTACGGTAAAACATGGTTACAGGTAAGTTACTGTAAAGGATCAGTTGTGGTAACTTGCAATAAAATATCTAATAGTGCTGTCAAGATCCACTGTTCTGCATTTGGATGCCTTGGGGTAATACAAATGGACTAGAAAGCTAAAATACTAAACCCTAATGCTCTAGGTGTTCATTCTCAGAGACTTCCTTCAGCGTAACACGTGCATTAGGAGTCCATTGATTTCCTAACAAGAAAAAGTCATGTATTTCTCTTTCATCGTTTAGCCTCTGCCTTTTCCTCTCCAGACTGCAGTGATGAGCACATACGAGAAAATAAACGGCTTGAATCTCTCTCCGTCTAATGCACTGTCTGAGATTCATCCTAGTAATGAATGAATCACTAAGGCTTGATGAGACACACGTGTGGCTTAATACCATTATCTGAGTTGCTCGATGGGAGTAAATAAGGATTTATCGATTATCTACCACCGTTAGAGTTTAAAATACCTTGCTTGACAGAAGAAAACTGAAGCGCACATGCATAAACTGCACACGGTTTTAGGGTTATCAAAAAATTCACATGAGTGAAAAACTGTAAAATTTATTTTAATATAGATATTTAAAAATACACTCAAAAATTAAAGCATTAGAACAACGTACCTAGATAAAAGTTTGGATAAACGAACAATTTGTGACATAAATACTTCTCAGTCAAATGTTATAGACCTTTATTTTGACATATTTGTTTGTGTTTCTGTTAATGAATTCATAAATAATGGCTTTTATTTTGCATGTAATTTAAATTCAGGGAATCACCTGCTCCACATTTTAGACAGCAATCTGTCAAATACGTGAAGGAAACTGCACCATAAACAAATAAAGGGCTCACGTAAAAGGCCAGAACAGAAAACAATTCAACCAAAAGACTCATGAAAATGCGACAATCGGGACCAAATGCAATACTTTTCATGCAAAATGGAGTGAGTGGTCAATCTGCAGCTTCTGTATTTTAAAAATGTTACACAGCAACTTTTTTATTAAATAATAATCCCTATATTAAGTATAAAATCAGGCAAAAATAATTCATATTTTTTCAAAAACTAAAGATAAAACGCCAAACAAGATTTCCGTAAATTCACTTCTAATTGTCCCCCAGGGCACAAATCATAGTGATGTTTTTTCTGGGCTATGCCAATCAAGAGCAGTACTCACTTTTAAATAGTTATTAGCTTGTATATTGACTGTTTATTAGTATGCAAGCACATATTAGCTGCTTATTCTGCATGACAATATTTTATATCTCCTAGTCCTATAACTTAACCACTACAATACTTCATAAACTTTTAAGCAGTAAATTTGAAGTTAAGAGTAGAAATAGTTTTAATTAATAGTAATTTGTGTTCTTCATATTAAAAATGACTGTATTTCATTCAGCCCATGCTCCTCGTCTTTGTTTAGTTCTAGTTTCCTTAGTAACAATTAGGGCCTTGTTTGTCTTTATAGTCAATAATCATCTCCATCTGTCTTTTGTTAAGTGCATGTACTGAATATTTTGCCTGTGTTGCTTTGCTCCCTGTTGGTTAATGTAATTTGCTTGTGGTTTGTATGATGTGCTTGATTACAGCCACAGTCAATCAACCAACCAACCAACCAAAATTAAAATGGGTTTAGCTGCTATAAGAAGAAAATAGTTTGTGATGAGCGCCCACTAAACAATTTTGTGTTTAAAAATCATATAATAGTCTAAAAATGTCACGTTCGGTGAGGGGAAAAGGAGCGAGGACTCAAGTGCAAACAATAATTGGGTTTTATTAATAATAAAGTACAAATAAAACAAAAAGGCAAAACAAACTACCCCGAGGGGGAAAACATTAACAAAACACACAAACTTAGCTGGACTGACAGGACAAGGCAAGACTGGAGCAGGAACACGGGGAGTGTAGACAACGAACTGGCAAAGGACTGAAAACATGAGGGGGATTATAAAGCAAAAAGTAAATTGACACACAGGTGAACACAATGAATTAATAATGGGTTAACAAGGAGGGTGGGACTAGACAATAGACGGGAGAGCGCATGACACAGAGAGACAATACAAGCCATGCGCTCACATAACACAACACTGAAGCACACGACAAAAACACGTGACCACAATGTAAACACCGAGCCACTTGCTTTGACAAAAGACGCAAGACACGATCACACGATGAATGAAAACACTCACCGTGCGCTCACACATGCAGCATGCATGCTTCATCCCAGCGCCGACCAAAACCGAAACCAACAAGACTGAGACGCTGGGAATGAAACACCACGCTGCTGACAGACGAAAACACAAACACGAGTACAAGAGCGCACGCATCTGAGGGATGCAGAGCGCGCGCGCGGCCGCGTCAAGCAGGAGCGCGCACACTCTGCGTACACCCACGACGTCGCGCGCGCACACAGAGACAGAAACAGGACCAGACACAGGTAGTGTCCGAGATCTGCCACCAAAACAAGAATTTACAAGACCAGAGTGGCAGAACCCTGACAAAAAATAGATGTCTTGGCTAAAACAGCCAAAATTAGCCAAGATGTCTATGTTTAGATATTTATTAGATGCCTTTTAAACACAAAAAATGCATTCTGGGCATAGTAGTGTGTGGTGAATTGTGGTGAACCAAATACACACAAAAACAGGCGTTTAGAAACTTAACAATGAAGACTTCAAATCAGATTTTTCAGATCTCAAATTTCTCTCGAGAGTGCCATTCATGCCTACTGTTCTCAAATAAATCCACTATAAGCCACTGTTGACTGACTGAATGACTGACTGACTGACTGACCAATCAATTGACCCACCTCCTCCCTAAAAACCTAAACCCAGCCAATAGTGTTTTCAAACGCACAGATTGACCAGCCCACCCACTTCCCTAAATCCAACCGACAGTTTTCAAAAGCAATCCACAAAAAGAAAAGCCTCACCTGATTAATGATTTTACCACGTTTTCAGATTTTACCACATTCTCACCATTTTATTTACTTATTTATTTAATTTTTTGGATTTTGTTTTGTCTTACTTGTTTCTGGAACCGTTTTTTGCCAGCCTCGAACGTCATCGTTGTGGTCAACTCCTCTCTGCATCTCAAGTCCGCCAACATACATGGCAAGCTACTGGACAAACAGCGAGAAAGCCGTCAATATGGAGGTAAGCGCAAAAAGGAACAGCACCATACCGCCCAGTAACGTTCGTTTTAAAGACTAAATGCAGCCATACATACTTCCGGCTACATAATTCGCGATCTCCAGAAATGTATATAGGGCTATGTTTTCAGAATGAGCCTATGTTAGCGGAATCTATATGGTTGTTCTCAGAAATAAAGCCTTGGGCGGTGTAAAACTATGCTAAGTGCAATAAAATATGACCCAGATTAAGTGAAATGCAAGTTCACTTGCAAAAATGGTTTGCATAATAAAATATCTGCTCAGAACACAAAACAAAACTCAGCTCTCATTTAGAAATCAAACATTTAAGACTGTACAGCAAATTCACTAAACTGTAGAAGTGTGATTTGGCCTGTGCACTGTAATGTTGTAAATAATGTTTTATGGACAGATAACTACATAAGATGTCAGGAGTCACGAGTATTTTTTTTTGTTCTGCTTGTATACGTTTTTATTACTCCCAAAGTGATACCCTTGACTTACGATTTATGAATCACCAAGGACTATGGTTTGAGCTAAAAATCTTTTTATATAAAGACAAAAAGTCACAGCAAGAGTGCATTTACTGTATGCTACTAAAAGAGATGTTGAAGAAAAGTGTTTTTTGTTTATGTATAAGTCTCTGCATTACCTACCAGGTGATAAAAAGAAGCCAATCAGAATCAAAGCTCTATTGTAATGTGTTTTAAAGGAATCTGAGTAAAGCGCTCATGTAGAAAGTACAGATAAGTACAAAGAATGCAGAAGTGCAAATAATTAACATAATAAAATAATACACGACAAGGTCAGAGAGATGAGCTTCTCTTTTTTCTAGATATTACCAGCACATATGTATACATTTGAAGAATTTTTAGCCCTCCTGAATTATTGGCCCCCTTTATATTTCTGTTTAATGGAAAGAAGATTTTTTTTCAGCACATTTATAAACATAAAAATTACAGTACATATTATTTTCAGCCTGATCTCACGAGGAAACTTAAGTATTTTACGTTTTTTAAGTTTAGTGGCTAATTAGTACTAATTCGAGTTTAGTCGTACGAAAATGTTCGATTTTTAAAAAGGAGGTGTGGCACCCAACCTCACCCCTAACCCCAGTCGTCATTGGGTGATGAGCAAAAACTACTAAATTGTACAAATTAGATCCTACATATTCATACGAATTAGCCACTAAATCAAAAAATTATGAATTGCTGTGAGATTGCGTTGAATATTTTACTAAATACAAACCTGTCAACATTGGGATAGAAAAATAAGGGATATGCCCACCTGAAATCTTTCGTTTGATTACATTAAATAACAGAGGAGTCACTTTAAACATGCACACACCTAACGTTATAGTGAAAGCATTCGATTGCTTTCCTTTTTTTGCTCATTTAGGACAAAAATAGTTGTGTTTGAAAAAAAAAAACACCAAGATCGACATCTTTAGATGTTATTATTAATAATTATGTCTATATGTCTGTTCAAATACACACCCAAAACCAAGATTTTTGCTCCGCTTAAAATCGTGTGTACAGAATCTGTTTGAAAAACAGCATCTATTTATCACTATGAAGCCTGTCTGACAGTCACGTACCGCTTTATGACTGTTTTAAGGATTGTGTAGCAGGGGCGACGCCACCTGTAATGAAAAGGAAGGGAATCCCGCCATTTTAAGTGTTTTCATGTTTAAATAAGACGAAAGCACAGAACAGAATCACATTTAAGAGCAAGGGGTGTCCCCTGGTGGTTCAGCAGTATGGGTTGAGTATAGGAAGGATCTTTAATGTTTATTGCCACCTTTCATAGAAAGATTGATAATACGGGAAAAATACAGGAACATAACTTTATGGGATGACAGCGGGATAAAACTGTAAAATACGGGAGAATCTCGGGGGAAATGGGAGGTGTTGACATGTATGCTAAATATATTTCAATTAAAAATTGCTTTTGCTCTATAAAAAATATATATATATATCATAGGAAATACTGTGAAAAATTCCTTGGGGAAAATTTGACAAAGGCTAATCATTTTGACTTCAACAGTACGTACATTTATTTATTTTTATTTTTTTTTATTTTGTTAAATTATTTTTCTTTAGGAAAACTCTGACCGTAAAGCTGGTTGCTGTAAACAGCTCTGTTGCAAGTCCTAACAAATTATTATCAACTTATTGCAAGTTGACTGACCTCAAATAATTATGTTAAGCTGTAATTAAATGTGAGAAAATCACACCTCAATTAGTAAGAGAGCAGTTATTTATATACTGAAATGGTCTGAAAACAATTGCCTGGATGACTGATCCCTTGTCGCCTCACAGCAAGAAGGTTGTTGGTTCGAGGCCCAGCTGGGTCAGTTGGCATTTGTGTGTGGAGTTTGCATGTTCTCCCCGTGTTGGCATGGGTTTCCCCCTGGTGCTCCGTTTTCCCCCACAGTCCAAAGATGTGCGGTACAGGTGAATTGAATAAGCAAACTAGCCATAGTGTACAGTATGTGTGTGTGTGTGAATCAGTGTGTATGGATGTTTCCCAGTACTCAGTTGCAGCTGGAAGAGCATCCACTATGTAAAAACACATACTGGATAAGTTGGTGGTTCATTCTGCTGTGGCCACCCCTGATGAAATAAAGCGACTAAGCCAAAGGAAAATGAATGACTGAATGATTCCTTCAAATTCTGTGAATGAAGATGACCATTCCTTGCAATGCTACAAGGTTAGGATTATGGTAATACATCTCCCCTCTCCAATTTTATTTGTAATTGTATCATCACTTACTCTCGCATCTATCCAAAAATATAGCCTTTTTATTTAATGGTCAAAAATATATTTTAAGGCCATGTCCACAATAATATGTTTTCATTTAACATTGCATATTTTTCTTAGAGTTTTGACCTTCTGTCCACGCTGAGAGAGTTTTAATGACAATTTATCTTTGAAAATGCTCTCCAGCTTACATAAATTTGAAGATGTCAATTTTGTGTCGCTGTGTGGACTGTGAAAATGGAGGCTTTTTTTTTTTTAGCGCAGTGGTCTCAATCTCAATTCCTGGAAGGCCACAGCTCTGAACATTTGCTCTCCAACCACTTGTAGATTTTAGTAGATCCTTGAACACCTTGATTAGTTGGATCAGCTGTGTTTGATTAGGGTTGAAGCAAAACTGTGCAGAGCTGCAGACATCCAGGAATTGAGTTTGAGACAATTTAGCCAAATAATGTTCAGTTTGAAGCCTCAGTTTTTAGTCTAAAGGTGTGCCATGTGATGTTAAGCATTTTGATAAAGCAAATCCTTTTATAAGTTTTCAGAAAGTGTGCTTTTTTATCGTTACTATTATTTCCAGAGATTTTCAGTCAGGTTTATATCAGGTCTCTGGGCTGCCATTTCATTTGCTCAATGTCTATTTTAGTTAATTGTCCTGCTTGGAAATCGCTGGCTGATTTGATGATGAATGCAGCGAAGGAACTTTCAACGTTCAAAATACAAGGAAAGATTTTTAGTCATGTGACCAGTTTAGCTAAAATAGTGCAAATGTTCAAAAACAGAATTTTTTTTACCATTTTATTCAGTGTTGTCTAGTGTGGTGGGATCACCAAAACTGCATCTTAATACCACCAATCAATTGTGTGGAAATCAAGAAATAATTTTAAAAGTTTGAAATGACATGGGATTAAGTAAATAGATTTTTTTTTTTAAATAGATGAGGATTTTAATTTGTTTGGACCAGTGCTTGACATTTGCTTCAAGGTCAAACACTCTTTGAAAAGGTAAGAGCATTTTTAAAAACTTCTTTTCTGTTTGAATAAGTCATTACTTGAGTGTGAAGAAAGCACATGTTCTTTCATAATATTAATTATAGATAAAGAAAAAAAATCCACCCCCGGATAGAAAATCTTCACGCAGAGATGCATTCACACCTCTTCAACTAAACAATGTTTAATAAGACTATGTATTTTAGAAAATAACTATATAATACCAATATATATTGAATCTTTTTGTGAGAGTAAGAGTGAGCTCTATTCTTCAGAGCTGAGAATATCCTCCTGATCCAGGGTAAATAAGGTACATCGGTTTAATTAAAAAGCCTCCGAAAGGAGATCTGGTGAGATTTACATTTCAAAGCTCCTCTGTCTCTGCTGTATATCCTCCCGGAATGGAAAACAGCGATGTAATTTGGTTAGAACACCCCTCTGAAAATGATTTGGGTGATTAAGTGACCTGAAATGTTTGAATATCAAATGAGAAACCTGTGAATTAACCATGAGAAAGAGATGAGTTCCAAGAGAAGGGGAAACAAGGTGAGGTTGACAGTGAGATCGAATCTGATGAGGCATCTTCAATGAGCATTAAAATAGCCCATCAACAACAATTCATTTGTATTTTCCAAAGAAGTGATAAAAACTGAAAAGGTAAATTCGTGTATGATCATCTCTTCCCTCCATCCAGACCCCTCAGTTTCAGTCTGAAGGTGTGCCGTGTGGTATCAAGCACCTCACGTTTTGATCCTTTTAAGGTGTACCAAATCTTTTTTTTCCTGCGGCAGGTTTATATCAGGACACTGGGCAGGCCATTTCATTGGTTAAATGTCTATTTTAATTTATTGTTCTGCATGGAAACTTGCTGGCTAATTTGGTGATGAATGTAGGGAAGGAACTGGTTGTTAACAAAGCTTCTAAACATTTGCTTTTACTCCATGTAGCTGAATAAGATACCTCCTGCTACAGAAAACATCCTTTAAATCATGACACTTTACCTCATCCCATAAAGATTTCTGCACATACTTTGGGTTCAGTAATTTCCCAGTTTGATGACAAGCATAATGTTTCATCACTGACTCTTTTACATACAGTAAAACCCACTCTAACTGAAAGGACTTTCAGTTAAAAACAAGCAAATGGTGAGTAGATGACAGAATTGTCAGGTTTGGGTGAACTATTACTTTAATTTTGTTATATAGCGAAGGAATTATGTATCTGAAATTCAAATATCTATAAGTACTTCAGAATAATATATACAGTTAAAGTCAAATTTATTAGCCCCCTTGTTTATTTTTTCCCCCTAATTTCTGATTAATGGAGAGAAGATTGTTTCACACATTTCTAAACATAATAGTGTTAATAACTTATCTCTAATAACTGATTTATTTTATCTTTGCCATGATGACAGTAAATAATATTTTACTAGATATTTTTAAGACGCTTCTAACAGCTTAAAGTGACATTTAAAGGCTTATCTAGGTTAATTAGGTTAACTAGACAGGTTAGGGTAACTAAGCAAGTTATTGTATAATGATGGTTTGTTCTGTAGACTATTAAAAAAACAAAACAGCTTAATGGGGCTAATAATTTTTACCTTAAAATGTTTTTTTTTATTTAAAACTGCTTTTACTTTAGCCAAAATAAAACAAACAATACTTTCTCCAGAAGAAAAAATATTATCAGAAATACTGTGAAAATGTCCTTGCTCTGTTAAACATCATTTGGGAAATATTTAAAAAAGAAAAAAAAATCTAAGGGGGGCTAATAATTCTGACTTCAACTGTATATGGAACTCATGAAATATACTTAAAATCTGCTTTTTTACTCCTGGTATGGCTTTAGCTTTCTTCACCACTGTGTGTACAGCAGTGTGTTACCATGGTCACAAATATAAAACTGGATATAAGCTACATTTCTACTCACACTAACATTGTGGTGTTTAACAGGGTTATTCTTGTGCAAAACAATATTATGTTGTATTATTGTTATTTGTAGCTGAAGTTCGTTATAGATTCTCTCCAATTAAAATGTAAAGCTTAATTATAAAGATTATAAAACTTAATAATGTATCACTATATAACAAATTAATGACTATTTTTATGCCTTTATGATGTATTTTATGACCCAATGTCCTAGAGGTATAAGAATAGCAGTCAATTTTGACCTTATAGAAATATTTAAACATAGTTTTTGTCTCCATAAGGAAAACAGCTGATAAATTACACAGAATTACGTATTTTAAACATGTAAAAATGCAGAATGTGTAATGTTAGGCTACTCTGAAAAAAATATTAATTGGATTTATAATGCATCACTATAAAACAAATTAATGAGTTTTTTCATGCCTTTACGGTGTATTTTATGACCAAATGTCCCCGGAAGTATAAGAATAGCAGTTAACTTTGAGCTTATAGAGACATTTATAAAAAGTAAATTGTCTCCATGATGAAGTGGTTCATAAATTACACAGAATTATGTATGTAAAATGTAGAGCTGCACGATTCTGGCTAAAATTAGAATGATGAATAGATGTAAAATAAAGGTTAAGATGAGTCGGCTATTATTATTGTTATTCTCAAACATGTGGTAAAACAGCAATAGGCTTTGTGTAGCTGTACTGTTGGTTAAAATGCTAAATTTTTTATAGACTTGGAATGGTGGACTTGAACAGACTTTAGATGGGATTTTCGTGAACACAGAAGACTGAGTGGGTATTTTTGCATTTGGGCAGGTTTTGGATACTTTTTGAGCTGGAATCAGTCAGCTACATCTGGCAACACTGTGTGCACGTTCGGTTTCATTTTCACTGCTAAGAGCGGTTCACTTCCCGCGTGGCTACCAAACGATCACTATGCCACAAACTGAATGTTATTTACAACTTTATTACCTGTTATTCACAGCCTATCCAGGTTCTGTTCACTAAAGTAGACTGCATTCAGAGGCGCGCGCCCGCCATCTCTGTGGTAACAGCTGACGTTCAGCTCACGTCACCTGCGATTTTGCGGTCACAAAAACATAACATGAAGTCAGAAATGACATTTTTGGGGTGAATTATATCTTACAAATTCAGCATGTGACTCTTTCAACACCATTTGGAGGTGTCCACGTTGCTGAACAATTTATGTAAAACAACGTTAAGACTTGTGCGGCCACCATTGCTTCTCTCCGTGTGCATTTAACTGGTCCAGTTCTTCTGTGCAGAAAAGAGGAACTAGAGACAACACGCCTTCTCCTTCTTCTGTGTATATAAACTGGGTCTTTAGTCCTAAGAAAACACTCGCAGATCGCCTTGTGTGTTCTCTTAAATAGCATTATATAACCAATAGGACACAGCTGTGCGACCCAGGGTCCTAATCGAATTATTCATTTGTACTTAATAAATTACTAATATTTTTTAAATTGATCTCCGCCTCCTGGGTTTATATTGAACACGCATGTAATAATAGACCTCTTATTCCAACAAGATTAAGATCTCATTTACAAGGGTGACCTGGCCAACACACAACTTATGAAAAAAATTCAATAAAAAGTAAAGATTTTATAAAAATACAGTTAAGTTATTCAGCTATACCACATTACAATTAAAAACACATACATTAAGAAATGGACTGATAGAGCGAAATTGGGATGAGCTCAGATATTTTTAGTTCAGACTAAAGAGTATTCTAGGATGAGGGGGCGACATGTTTAAAGGCTCGTTTGCCTATTTCAGTTTGAACCCGGGTTACAGACAGATGATAAGTTTCACTTAAACGTAGGGTATACTGGCTTTTCAATCTTCGAATAAATGAACAGGAATAAATGCGCCAGACCCAGAGGAGCCTTGTAGACCAGAGTTATCCAGTGGGTGTACCTTCTTACGTTCAAAGAAGGCCACTCAGCTTTGGTGTTCAGTTCACAATGGTGACAGCCTTTAACAGATCTTAGAGCGATATGATAAACAGATTCAAAAGCTGAAGACATTTAATTCATATATAAAACAACACCATCGTCAAGCAATTGTAAAAATGTTGAAGACACCAAATGTTTACGAGCTTCATGACAAAAGCAGGATCCATTTCAATAGTAAAACCCAAGCTTAACTCTGAGTCTGCGAACAAAAATTGCTATGTGTGCTTTGAAGGAAAGCTCCTGATCATGTAAAAAGCCTAGTGAAGTCCCCATAAAGATAGCTGTACAAGTGTGTGTATGTGTGTGTGCACTGCCTCATCGCGTTCATCCATAACACAGACACCTGAGCCTGAATAATGACTCTACAGGGAGATCTTTCCCAAGACTCTTTCCCAGCCCTCGCTTCCAGTCCAGGTGCTCTGCTGCCGAACTGCGCAGCTTCTCCAAACTCCCATAACTGACGGGCCCTTTTCCCTCTAATCTCATTTCTATTGAGTGAGTGCGGCCAGCAAGTGCTACTAAAGCCTCTCTATGGTGTGTTATAAATTTTACCACTGACACCTTAAAAGCCAACAGCCCCCACCAGTCCCGTCCCGCTCTGACAGACCATATAAACACACACACACACACACATATGCTCCCCTTTTGCCCCTTGCCCATGCACTGGCCCGCCGTCTAATGGGGGAGATAGTGTTACGAATGGAGAGGGAAGTGCCCCTATCATGATGTCAGACTTCCTAACAGCTGCTTAAGTGCTGCTTAAGAAATGACCTCGGCACTCTCTGAATATGAGCGCATTGTATCGAGGACTAATGATTACACGTGCAATGAGATGCGGCTTAATGAGGAAGCATTTTATGGCGGAAACGACTTAAACCTTCTTGCTCCGGCTGCGGGCTCGTTTGGCATTAAATGAAAGCAGTCCGGGGCGAATGTCTGGTGCATGCTGGGAAATGTTGCAAATCGCCTTTTGCATCGTTTGCTCTCGCTCTGGCGTATAATTTATGTGCACCACACAGCAGGATAAGAGTCGAATCTGGTTGATGTTTTCATTTGTTTGGAGATGTAGCTTGGTTTGAAAGGGGTTCTCGTGTACACTGAAAACATTTAATTAAGCTTACTCATTTTTTTTTAAATAGGTGGATGCAGCTTAAATGGGCTCAATTTAAACAGACAAGTTCAATTTAGTAACGTTCAACCTAATTTGTTTGTTTAAATTCAGCCCACGTACCGGCCACTTCATTACGTACACCTTACTAGTACCGGGTTGGACCCACTTTTGCCTTCAGAACTTTGTAGCGTAGATTCAACAAGGTACTGGAAATGAAGATGGGTAAACTGTGGTCACAAAGAAATGGACATGGTCAGCAACAATACTCAGGTAGGCTGTGGCATTGACATGATGCTCAATTGCTACTAATGGGCCCACAGTGAAACAAGAAAATATCAAACACACCATTACACAACCAGCCTGAACTGTTGATACAAGGCAGAATGGATCCATGCTTTTATGTTGTTGAAGCCAAATTCTGACCCGACCATCCGAATGTCACATCAGAAATCGAGACTCATCAGACCAGGCAATGTTTTTCCAATGTTCAATTGTCCAATTTTGGTGAGCCTGTGTGAATTGTAGCCTCAGTTTCCTGTTCTTAGCTGACAGGAGTGGCACCCGGTGTGTTCTTCTGCTGCCTCAAGGTAAGACGTGCTCAGAGATGCTCTTCTGCAGGCCTCGGTTGTAACGAGTGGTTATTTGAGTTACTGTTGCCTTTCTATCAGCTCCAACCAGTCTGGCCATTCTCCTGGCCATGACCTCTGGCATCAAAAAGGCATTTGTGACGACAGAACTGCAGCACACTGGATGTTTTCTATTTTTCAGATCATTCTCTGTAAACCCTAGAGATGGAGACCAGCCCGTCTGGCACCAACAACCATGCCACAATCAAAGTCACTTAAAATCACCTAAGACAATTCCTTATTAAAATCAAATTTGTGATCAGTAACATGCTTTTCTAATGCTAAGCACTTAATTTGGACAACTTTAAAAGCTATTTTCTCAGCGTTTAGATTTGTTTAACCCTCAAAATCTAGATTTTAAAATAGTTTCTTGCCCAAATGTTGTCCTTACAAAAATGCATCAATGGAAACATTCCTTATTCTGTTTCGTTTCATGTAGAAATCTCAATTTCAGAAAATGTTATTAAATGAAATAAGCAATATGCTATTTTCATGCTAAACTAACGTTAACACATTTAAATAACTGTACAGTACCTTTATATGAGACCCTGCATAGACCACAAAACCAATCTTATTTTGCCAAAAATAACCAAAAACACTTTTCATGGGTCAGAAGTATTGATTTTGACAAAAATCATTTCAATAATAAGTAAACATCATGTTCAATGAAGGTAATTGACTTGTAAAAACTACAATCAGTCCAAGGCACGTGAAAAATACAAATTAGAAAGCCTTTATGAACCTAATTATAGGACAATTCCTTATTAAAACTTTTTTTTTTTATCAGTAATATGTCTTTCTAATGCAAAATGCTTAATTTGGAACTTCAAAAGCTATTTTCTCAGTATTTAGATTTTTTTAAAACTTAAAATCCAGATTTTAAGATAGTATCTTGCCCAAATATTGTCCTAACAAACAATACATCAATGGAAATATTCCTTATTCAGTTTCATATTATGTAGAAATCTCAATTTCCGAAAATATACCCTTTAGAATCGAGAATCACATATGACTATACCTTTATATACTTTAATTTTTAAAATTTTTAGGTGTATATTTTCAGTGTTATAGATTCATTTTAATTGCAAATGTGACACTGTTATGAAATGTTCCCACTTTTGCCACATTTACCCCAAATATGTCCGCTTATACTTGTACCAACCATGAAACTCTCTCTTATCAAGTTTGTCCCTCACCCATCGAAGGGCTTTTGTCCTATGGTAAAAAAAAAGATTGGGGTTATTTTCAAAGACAGAAGCACTCCAGCAGAAGAAAGGACCATGTCAGTTGACATTTGAAAAGCAGCCACTTTTGCACGAGCTTCAAGTCGCTCTCTCTCTGCCTCTAAGTGTGTGAGTGACAATGGTCGCGGTGCGGACGCTGATGGATGGTCTGCTTTTTTCCTCTTCATCAGTCTGATCAGAAAGGTGGCAGTCGCCTCAGACAAGCCCAGAGCTCCCGCACGCTCTAAATCACAGGCCACAGAGGCGTAGCAGCATCCATCTACGAGTCTCAGCTCTGCCAGCCTCCTGCGGTTCTTCAACTCACAAACCAAACACTGTTCAGGTACATTGAGAGAGGGCTGATAAAGCTTCAATCAATACAGGATGATTTGCACTTTACTGACATGGTGTGTTATCCCGCGCAAAGTAGCCATCAGAAGATGGGTACACTGGTCATAAATGGATGGTCAGCAACAATACTCAGGTAATTTTTTATGTTGTTCACCCCAAATTCTGACCCTAACATCTGAATGTCGCAGCAGAAATCGAGACTCATTAGGCCTGTGTAAATTGTAGCCTCAATTTCCTGTTCTTAGCTGACAGGAATGGCTACCAGTGCGTGGTCTTCTGCTGCTGTAACCCATCTGTCTCAAGGTTCGATGTGTTCAGAGATGGTCCTCGGTTGTAACGAGTGGCTATTTAAGTAACTGTTGCCTTTCTATCAGCTCAAACCAGTCTGGCCACTCTCCTCAGACCTCTGGCATCAACAAGGCAGTTGTGCCCACAGAACTGCCAATGGTTGTGCCTGCAAATCCCATTAGATCTGCAGTTTCTGAAATACTCAGACCAGTCCGTCTGGCACCAACAACCACTCCACTTTCAAAGTCACTTAAATCACCTTTCTTTCCCATTCTGATGCTCGGTTTGATCTGCAGCAGATCATCTTGACCATGGCTACATGCCTAAATACATTGAGTTGCTGCCATGTGATTGGCTGATTAGAAATTTGCGTTAACATGCAGCTGGACAGGTGTACCTAATGAAGTGGCCGGTTAATGTATATTACTTTGCTGAAAAGGGATTACTTTTGATTACTTTTAGTAGTATCCTATTAACTTTAGTAGTAAGTTAATAGGATTTAACTTTTTAAGGTTAAAAGTCCCTTAATGCAATTTAAAAGCATAAATATAGAGGGAGAAAAAAAATAAAATATGAATCACAAAATACAGAACTGCTAATTTATGGATATTTTTCACAGAGTATTTAGTATATTTTGTAATATTAACCACTAAAATTTTAGAATCCTTTTCATTTTTAGGTGTTTAAAGTTACTTTTGATATATTTGTATGGAAAAAACTAAATATTTTAACAGTTCAGAGAAGTGGAGTTATTGTGTTTTTTATACAAGTACATTTTACATATTAATTCTATTTTTCAACTAAAATTTTACATTTATTAAGACATCTAAACATGAATCAATGAACTGATTAAGATATTAATGAAGATATGATATGTGCTGCTGTATGGAATATGGTGTCATTACTTTCAAACATGTTATGTTCTGATGTAACGTTTACCATTACGTATTACACTTCTTAATTAAGTTAAAGGCTCTGTTTTGACTTAAATTGAAAATAATATTCTGTGAACTAATTAAATTAGTTTTCAGACAAAGTAATTAGAAACATTATTTATATACAATTTATATGATGTGCTTAGGAATAAATTACTTTTGTCAAGTAACTTACACAATTATATACCTTTATTTGACCAAAAATTCTGTATGAATAGTAATATTGTCAAATTTATTTTAAATGTTGTTTTTTATTTTATTTATTTTAAAGTTTTGTTAATTCCTGTGATAGCAAACTTGAATTTTCTGCATTATTGCTGCATTTTCAGTCACATAATCTCTGATTTGTTGCAGAAGAAACAATTTTTTATGAGTGTTGAAAACAGTTGTGATTATGAAAGATGATAATTGGTTTTGAAAAAGGACAGCAAAAGAACAGCATTCCTTTGTATGAAGTATAAGTATATTTTAAGCACTCGTGTGAAACTTTTACTGTCATTTTTGATCAAGTCAGAGAAGTCAGTGCATCCTAGTTAAATAAAAGAAATCATTTCAATTCAATTAATTAGCAGAGGATGTTCCTCGTCATAAAAAACATAATTACATTGTGGCACTTTGATACTGTTAACATAAATACTTGCATTATTTATCCAAGTGAAGCTTCAATGTTTCCTAGTGTACCAGAACCAGTCCTTGTGCTCTAAAAATCTTCTTTTGTCTATTCTTCCATTATTAATGCTTTTGTAACATGGCTAATTTTGAAGAATGACTCACAGATTGTTTTTCAATGCATGCACTCATTATATTCTAAAATTAACAATAAAGTTTAGCCTCCTTTAAAGTGGATTCTATATTGCAAACAAAAAAATCATTAATAAAATATGTCATTAATACAATTAAATGGATTATTGTTGTTAACTTATAATTCAGCTAATTATCTATTTGTTTTGTGATGCGACTCTCAGTGTTCTCTTTTCTGACAGTTAAATCAACCCCCAACTCAATAAGACAAGAGTACAATTACAGCAGGACTTCTTTTGTAATGTTAACAAAGATGCGATTCTGAGACGCTCAACAGCAGCATGTTATCATCACCCACCACAAAAGTCCTCATGATTACAGCCTGCTATACCGTCCAGCTTTCAAAGAGATCTAGACAGTACAAAGACAAAGCAGACAACGGCTAAACCCAGACTGTAGTGTTATGCGCGTTTCAGGGTTTATTTTAAAAGCCAACACACCTGCGCTCTTCTCCTGTCCATTCCTGGCTTGAGCCACACATCAGGTGTCCGCCGCATCAGGTGTGAGGAAACTGCGGCTGCGGATGGATGTGAGGCGGGGGAGCAGCGACACCATGTGGCTGTTAATTATTAATCATTCATCAACTGTTGAAGGAAGTTGTCTTCCTTCAGGGCGGCGTGAGACTTCAATCACTTTTTAGTCGCTGGTTGTTTTTGGTAATTGACCCACAAATCGACTACTCTAGAAATACTATCGTTGTGTTCCATTCAGAAGCGCTCACCCATTCTAAAACAGCGTTATAAACGAGTAGGCTGGTTTTAGTTGGTGGACCAGCCTGGTTTTAGAGGGGTTTTGGCCATTTCCATGCTGGTTTCAGTGGCACCCCCAGAATATTTTCTTAGGGGTGGCCAGATGAGGCTAAGCCAAATCTTGGGTGGCACATAAAAAAGATTAAATTCAGTGTAATGTTATTTTTGTTTTAGTAAATTATGCTGTTTTAATTAATTTATTTAATTACTCTTAAAATGTTTTAGTCATTACTAAATATTATTACTAAAATAATGAGGATGACTTAATTAATTAATAACAACCTGAAAAAAGGCGTTACTATTTACACACTCACAGACCCTGATGATATAATTCATCCATATTCCTTTTTGAGCAACAATATTATCAACACAGCTTCTTCTATTGATTACCCTACAAAAGCATTGAGATTTTTGGCCCTTGTAAGTCAGTTAGCCAAAGAATTGACATACTAAACAAACTAGATTCTGAAAAGCTGATTTGAAAATACATTTATTTTTTTATTTATATATTCTTTTTTGGATTTGTGGTTTTCAATTTGATAAACAACAATTTTTCATTTAAAAATAATAATTTCTTCATAAAAAGTGCATTCTCATGAACCCAAAGTCGTGTTTTATCGCTCGTCGTCAAACAATACTAAACAAATTATGTTATAAGAACTTTACTGAGCCTTGAAAATGCTGAGCCTAACGTTATACGTTTCGTATTTACCTAGAAAGGTTTACAGAGAACATAGAGTAGTTACTTAGTGAAGACATAAATGTATGACATACATACCCGTTGTTGTTTCTTAAAAATTTTCCTTTGCTGTCTGTTGAAGGTGTGTGTGTGCTGTCAACAGTGATCAGAGGAGGAGGAGAGGCAGTGAATCAGCTATGTTGGTGGCTGTAATCTATCCATAATAATTTAGTGGCTGCATTTTATTAATTTATTTATTGAAATATTGTTAATTTACATAATTAAATTTAAATCAATAATATCAACAGCAAAATCATATTGGGGTGGCCTCAGAGGTAGCCAGTGTTTACACAGGGGTGGTTTCAGCTCCTGGCTGGTTTCAGCCATTTCCAGCCTAGTCTAAGCTGGTCTGGCCGGGAGATGACCAGCTAAAACCAGCTTGACCAGCCTAGCCAAGCTTGGAGCTAAGCTAAAACCAGCTAGTCCAGTTTAAACCAGGTTGATAATCATGAGCTTAGATTGGTTTAAGCATATTTTTTTCAGCAGATGCCCTTATCCCTTCGTAGGGTTTACAGAATCTCCGCTCTTGGCAAAGCACGCTTAAAATTACACATGATATTTATAAATAAACCGCAGATTTGAGTTTGGAAGAACTACATTCTAGCATGAAAAAACTGTTATAACTTAATTTCATGACACATTAAACGCAATATTTATATTATTATCTGGCTTTTCTGAGACGCCATTACTATTTGCTTGTTGTTGTGAAATAAATTCTGGGGGGAAAAAAATAATTCTAAAAAACACTCGAAACAAACTTTATTCGTATTGTTAAAGTCAGATTTATGTAATATTTTCACTGGTAAAGAGAAAAAAACAATATTACTATATTGTAATCAATATCACGTTTGCACTGGTCCGGTTCAGCACTTGAGCGACACTGAATCGGATTGAACAGGATTAAACATTTGCTTGGGAATAATTTTATTACACGTGTTCACAAGCACATTTAGCAATGTGCAATTAGTGTATAAATGCATGTGGCCGAGCAGTATAACGAAATAGTAATGAATCATATTGGCGTTTAATGATAAAATAAATCAGTTTTTAAAAATGAGTTATTAAAACTATTACATTTAGAAATGTGTGGGGGAAAAAAAATCTCTCCGTTAAACAGAAAATTGGGGGGGGGGAATAAACAGGGGGGCTAATAATTCTGACTTCAACTGTATATATAAAATTTGTATTTTGCAAAAGTATATTTGATGCAAAGGGGTAATCCACACACATGGGTCCGAAATGGGTCATTTCAAATGGTTATTACATACTTTTTATTATTGTGTAAGCAGAGATGGACTTAACTAATAAGTGAGGTGCAGCCCAAGTGAATTAGGGGTCCCTGCCCAGTATATTAATCATATAGGTCTTTTATCCATTTTCTATCATTTGTTGTAAAATCTGTCTACAACCATTAAGATTTTAATTTTTATTGTTTCTTTTCAAAGCCAGGGCCCCCATGAACAGTGGAACGTTCATTCTGTACATGCAAGTAGGCTATTATTAAAATCTAATCACGAATATGGCTGGTTAACTATGCATAGTTAGTTTGTGAACTTGTTTTTTAATTTGTGAATTCAATGTATTTAATTTTACATCAAGAAGATAAAGGTTCCACTTAAAATATAGTTTTAACATGCAGTTTATTCATGAAAAAAATACAAAAGAATCTACAGAGGGGGAAAAAGTCTATATAGTGAATGAGGGTGTTTTGAGTTTTAATGCTAGAGCCCCCATAGCTGGAATTGTTTAGGGCCCCTATATCACTTCACCCATGTGTGCAGTGTAAGTATATTCCTCGAGGGTAAGGGACGGGTTAGTAGATAAAAAAACGAATGCGTTATTCTGTATGTGTATTGGCACTGCCAAAACACTAGAAGGCGGCAAACTCTGGCTCTGTTCTCTGTTTAACCTCACCACTGAGAGAGAAGAAGATGACAGAGGAAGAGATGGGCGAGAGAGAATGATAAACAGAATAAAAATATACTCATAATGCAGCGCTAACTGGAACATTCATAATAAGGTTTCACATATTTGGCAGATTCAGCAGCATAGGAGGTCATGGCGTTTGTTACAGCGAACTGGAACCCACTGGGCGAGGCTTTTTACAGGTAAATTAGATAAATGCTTTCTCATTCTGTTTCTGTCTATTAAATTATGCACAAAACGAGTGCATGAAAGCTGCAGTCTGCGTTTGCGCGGACATTTATTCAGAGAGAAAGGACAGCGTTTAAACTGCATGTGTGTTTTGAATAGGAGTCAGTCATGTGACAGGTGTCATGAGGGACTGTCATTGAAGCAGCACAACAAACTGTTTCTCTTGCTTTAACACTAACTGTCTTAACTTCGGTTTTCTGGAAATGTCGCTAAATTATTTTTAATCTGTTAACGTTACTTGAACCATTTTCGTACTGCTACGTTAGCTTCTGTAAGCTGTCAACAAATACTTTAGCTTGTTTTATTGAGGTAAAGGTGGTTTTATGTCTACACATTCAGACTTTCTACTTAATATTATCATCTCAGAAAAGTATTATTTGCAAATTCTAAGTACGAATATCTTATTAGAATCCAATGATTATCAAAGTACAACATTTTTCACAGCCAATTATTCATTCATTTATTTTATTTTCGGCTTAGTCCCTTTATTAATCCGCGGACGCCACAGCAGAATGAACCGCCAACTTATCCAGCACGTTTTTATGCAACGGATGTCCTTCCAGCCGCAACCCATCACTGGGAAACCTCCATTCACACTTATTCACACACACACACACACACACACACACACACACACACACACACACACACACATATATACACTATGGACAATTTAGCTTACATAATTCACCTGTGCCGCATGTCTTTGGACTTGTGGGGGAAACCGGAGCACCCGGAGAAAACCCACGCCAACACGAGAACATGCAAACTCTACACAGAAATGCCAATTGACCCAGCCGAGGCTCGAACCAGCAACCTTCTTGCAAAGAGGCGACAGCACTACCTACTGCACCACCGCGTCACCCACATCCGAATAAATAGTGCTAATGTTACGTTTAATTTCACACCTAATACAGTACCAATTGAGGTAAAGTTAATTTAATATCCGCACTTTCACTTATTTTAACAGTTCCTATAGTGTTTACTATGCTGATTTGAATATTTGGTCTGAAAACCCATTTAATTATGACTTCAAAACAACATAAGCACTATTTAATTGACAATGAACAATGTTGTACTTTGATAGACTTTGTTTGCTAATATAACTTCCCTGTTTAGAATTTGTAAATAGTAAGGAAAATGTGCGATATGAAACCAACTTTATCTCAATAAAGTACCATAATAAACAACATAGCATGGTTGCACAAACTTATGAATCGCCAAAAGCCAAACTTGATTAAGGGCCGTCGGCCGAAGTTAAATATATCAAATTATATTACAAAGTTGCCATGAATAATTTTCTCATTCATTGCAAAATAAATAAAAACATTTCTTTAATCATATTATTAATGCATTATTTATTTAAAAAAAAAAATTTAATGAACCCATTATAATGAAAACAATGGAGTTTAATGTCGAATACACTAGTCTAGCTCCTCCAACCAAATTGACCTCAATGTTTGTTTTATTTAAACTGCAGTCAGAGTGATTTAGACATGGTGAAACTATTTTATTGTCTATTTATAAACCATTTTGTTATCAAAACCGTTTTTTAGTGCAGGCAAAATGATGGTTTTCATTTAGTTAATCTTAGTTAATTTGACTTATTAGACGTATTTGACTTCTGCAACCCATACTCTATAATACATGTGTCTAAATATACATTTAATTCTGGACACTTCTGTGAGTATTCAATAGCAGTTTAATAAAATGTTGACGGAAATCTTAAGTGATATGTGATCTACTACTGTAAATGCAAAAGCCAAACACATTGCTCTTATCTGTTTACTGATATGATAACTGATACTGATATAATATGATAATGATTTACTAAATAATTTCCATATGGGTGGCTCAGTGGTTACTTAGCACTGTTGCCTCACAGCAAGAAGAAGGTCGCTGGTTCGAGTCCCGGCTGGGTCAGTTGGCATTTCTGTGTGGAGTTTGCATATTCTCCTTGTGTTGGCGTGGGTTTCCTTTGGGTGCTCTGGCTTCCCCCACAGTCCAAAGACATGCACTATAAGTGAATTGAAACTAAATTGCATCTGCTGTGTAAAACATATGCAGGATAAATTGGTTGTTCATTCTGCTGTGGCGACACTTAATCAAATAAGGAACTAAGCCAAAGGAAAATGAAATGAATGAAATTTCTATATGTCATAGTTTATTACTGCAAATTTTTACATGAAAGATTTTAATGACAATTTTAACTTGTTATTTATGTTTTGTGGATAGTGGAAAATTGTATGATCGAGATTTTCCGTTCTGTGAATGTTAAGGTACAATTAGTTTCCCCAAACATTTTTATTTATTTATTTATTTATTTATTTATTTATTTATTTATTTATAAGTAAGAGTGTGGATAATTAAGTTCGTAAATACCTAATAATATATCTAGTTTTAGTGTTTTTGAACAATCTTTTGTTTTGTTTTGGTAATTTTATTTAACTTCCTTTCCACTAAAATGCTAAATTCAGTAGCTGTCCATTTTCAATGACATCGAAATAATGTAATTTGCTCACTGTTTACTAGCCCTCAAGTGGTTCCAAACCTTTATTTTTTCTGTTGAACACAAAAGAAGTTGTTTCGAAAAATGTAAAAAAATCTGTAACCATTGACTTTCATTGTAGGTAACATGAATAACATGGAAGTGAATGGTTACAGGTTATCAACATTTTTCAGAAAATTATATTTTGTGTTAAACAGAAGAAAGAAATTTAAACAGGTTTGTGAAGAGTGGGTAAATGATGGCAGAATTTTCAGTTTTGGGTGAACTGTCTCTTAAAACTTGAAAATTTGCCTTGCTCTTAAAAACTGAATTGTTGGATCAACTTAATGAGTCTTAATAGAAAGCATAAGTGGTGATGTATAGATCTTGATTAACATTGTCCAGCAAATCAGTCATCATCTATATTTTTTTTCTTCTTGAAACAGAAAGATTGAATTGTATGAGATGGCCTGGAATCTCAAAGACGGTCTGAAAGATTGTCTGTTTGCTGCAGCTCCATACGGGGGTCCCATTGGTGAGTTTTGGATGAGATCAACCCAGCAGAATATTATTCGGTAACATTAAATTTCAGTACATAGAGATTGCATTGTGTAGTTCAAAGAGACTGACACTTCTGTCTTTATCAGCTCTCCTAAAATGGCACAACCGACGTTCTCCCAGTGCCAGACCACAGTTAGAGATCTACTCTTCTTCAGGACTCCCTCTGGCCAGCTTTCCAGTAAGAAAACACCACTTCCTAGCAGATCTCCTTAATAAATAGATAAATAAATAGGCAAAACAAGTGCAGTTTTTCCCAAATCTTGCAGTCTTAGCTTTGACTAGATGCACTAGATATGTATTATAGTGTTTTCTCTGTTGTTTGTCTTAGTGGAAGAGTGGTGTGGTGAAGCAGTTGGGATGGACGGTGTCTGATGACCTACTGTGTGTTCAGGAGGACGGCACTGTGCTCGTCTATGATCTCTTGGGCGGCTTCAAGAGGCACTTCAGCATGGGCAATGTAAGAATGCATTTACAAGTAAAAAGAATGCATCTGTAATTTTATACTTTTAAAGGTGCCATGACATTAGCATAAAGTCTATAGATCAGTATTTTTCATTTTTAGGATATCTATAAGCTAGTGTGCTCCAAAACAGTGACAATTTCTGTTTTGTAGATATGTAAGTGATATAACTGTAAAGCTTGCAGTTTGTCACATCCGCCTAAATGGATTATCGTTTTTTTCATGTCACCTTATACTTCATCAAATTGTGACCAATCAAATGCTCTCTAGTATCTGTCATGCCCCGCCCCCTTCAAGACAATTCATATTTGATGCGCTTAAGCTCAACCACTCTCACTGGCAGAGCGGTGATAAAGCAAAACGCTGCTGGCTGTTTTATAAAAAGGGGAGGAGCTAAACCATGCCCCACTCTCTCTTCGTATTTTGGTTGAGATTACGTTGAATAAAAATGCACATTTCAAAGCACTCCACGGGACCTTTAAAGTATTTCTTTTAATCAATGTTCATTCATTATTCATTCTTTCAGGAAGTTTCTCAGAGTCAGGTGCTGGAGACCAAGATTTTTCATTCACCCTATGGCACAGGGGTTGCCATATTGACAGGTGCCTTGCGGTTCACTTTGGCTACAAACATTGATGACATCAAACTGAGGAGGCTACCTGAGGTTCCAGGTAAAGTATGACTTCTTTTGGCTGCTATGAGGATACACTCTTAAATAGAATTTTGATTGATTCACTGTAGATGACGTACATGTATTGACAGTGTTGGGGAAAGTTACTTTTGAAAGTAATTCATTAATTATTAACACTAATTGGATTACTTGGTTACTTTTTAGGGAACGTAATTTATTACATCAGTGTTTCCCAACCATGTTTTGGATGTCTCCTTTGTCTATCACACTCTTTACAGGTCTTTCAATCTCTGCTAATGTGCTGATGATCTGAATCGGTAGGGATGGCTGACGTGGCTAAATTGTCCGTAGTGTATGAGAGTGTGTTTGGATGTTTCCCAGAAATGGGTTGCAGCTGGAAGGGCATCCATTGCGTAAAAACCTGCTGGATAAGTTGGCGGTTCATTCCGCTGTGGCGACCCCTGATTAATAAAGGGACTAAGCCGACAAGAAAATGAATGAATGAATAATACAGAGCAGTAAGATGATAAAAAGATCATTTGATGTTATGTATTGATGACATTTTTACCTATACACATGATATACACTTGACAACAATCTCCTTTTCTTAAGTTCAAAATAACAAAAATACTTCCATTGTAGAAATGTAAAGCTAATATTATAGGCTAATAATTCTGACTTTATATGACTTTTTTTTTTTTTGGAGGCCTGTAATTATGTAGTGATTTTAAAAGCATTCATGCAGTAATCAAATTGTACCATTTGTAACTTTAATAATGATTACTTTTTTGAATGATGTTTGTTTTTATTATTCAATTACTCTATTAAATACTCAGCGCCTTGGAAAACAAAAAAACAGTTTATTTCAATTGTATCTTTTTCATTATTGTATTTACAGGTTGCTTTTTATATTTTATAGAGAAGCACATCCATGGCAGATCATCCTAATTAATCTAACACTATAAATTATTTCCAAATAGAGATATTAAGTCATTTGGTCAAGTTGTATTCATATCGCAATAAATCAGGGGTGGCCAACCTTCCTGCAGATTTCAGTTGCTACCCATATCAAACACACCTGAACCAATTAATTAGGACCTGAACACCACGTGATAATTACAGGTAGGTGTGTTTGATATGGGTTGCAACTGAAATCTACAGGAAGGTGACTCTCCAGGAACAAGGTTGGTCACCCCTGCTATAGATATTGCAGAATAAAGAAACTTCGCAATGTGAAATTTTTTCCTACATTGTGCAGCCCTAGTTGAAGTTTGTAACTCTGAAAGGAAATTTCTATAAATTGACTAATATTTCATTTCAGGTATCCAGGCAGCGCCATCATGTTGGGCAGTGCTGACTCAGGACCGACAAAGTAAAGTCCTGGTGGCCAGTGGTGCTCATCTGTTCATCTTGGACAATACAGCCTGCACTCCTGTGGTAAACATCTTACACAGACAATTAGATTTAATAATTCAATCAAATGCTGCCTCACTGGAACAGGAAAAACTTCCAGATTAATGAACCAAAGTCCAAAAGTATTGAATAGGTGGTCCAATATGCTGTATTTTGGAATGGATAGTGTTATTTATGGTTTGTTTTTATGATATTTTATACTACCTTTCTAAGGTTTAAGGTAAGCAAGTCTGCTTGTTTGTTTATATATTGGTAGAAAAATTACTGTAAATGTGTTATATTAACATATATATTTGTTTAAATACTCTATTCATCAAAGAATGGTGAATAAACATATCACAGTTTCTACAGTATGTGACCACAAAAATAGTCATAAGGGGTTAAAAGCTGAGCTTTTGCTAAGAAAATCGCCTTTAAAGTTTTATTTTTTTTAAAGTTTTTTTTTTATTAAGTTTTAAGTGCTTAGCAATGCTAATTAAATTACTATTTATTGTATTTCTATTCTATTTTATATTATATTTATTAATTACTAATTAAAATGTATTGGTTAAAATTTATTTGATATATTTACAGGAAATTTACAAAATATCAACATGGAGCATGATTTTTACTTAAAATTAAGATTTTGGCATTACAAAAATCAATAATTTTGACCCATACAACATATTTTTTGGAGATTGTTAAAAAATATACATATATATAAACATATACCCATGCAACATATTTTTTGGAGATTGTTAAAAAATATACATATATATAAACATATACCCATGCAACATAAGACCAGTAGTGGTCCAGGAAGAGTTACACATAATATGAAGCAAAACTATTTTTTGGCATTGATTTGCAAATCAGAAAATTAGAGAGAGGGACCTGGATGCAGACCTGGTACAGTGCAATTTGAGCTACATCCAATGCTTTTTAATGCACTCACCTATCCCAACCCCTCACAGTGACGTCACTAGCTCCATTGAGTGCGTTGTATCTGGCATTGTATCACTGAGATATGTGCTCTCAGTTTGCATCATCAAGGCTGCATCCAGATGCTATTGAAATTAGAACGATTTCTAATTAGAAGGATCGTGTGGCATTTAAGACTGAAGTAATGATGCCAAATTGCCAATAATTTAAATTTTCCATCATAAAAATTTATATTTTATTTAATATAAAAATTAATGTTTATTTTATACGTTTTTATAGAAACATTTATCTTTTATTGTGGCAATTTTAAACTTTTATATTAACTTTATTGATGTTATGCAGTACTGGTAAGCAGAAGAAATTGTATTCCAAATAAAACATTCAAAATATCAGCAATCTTAGTCTTCTGAATTGTAGTTAATGTTGTACACCCCCATAAATAATAACAATCTTAGACGTTTTGAATTGTAGTGTATGTTGTACACCCCCATAAATATTAACAATCTTAGACATTTTGAATTGTAGTGTATGTTGTAAACCCCCATAAATATTAACAATCTTAGATGTTTTGAATCGTAGTGTATGTTGTACACCCCCTTAAGTATTAACAATCTTAGACTTTTGAATTATAGTGTATGTTATACACCCCCATAAATATGAACAATCTTAGACTTCTGAATGGTAGTATGTAACAAATACCTATAAATCAATAGCTTTGCATTGTGCTACTCTTTCAAGTTTCATTGTTTTCTTTATGATATTAATAGTTTATCACCTCATAACAACATAATTCAGTGTGTTTTTGTCCCAAATCAAAGTGATTTATTCTGTAACTGGTTAGTTTTTAAGATTACAGCTCTGTAATGATCAGCCAGACATTTAAAAACAGGCTGTGGTTCATCAAACTAAGTGTAATCTCAATAAGAAAGCATCTGCTAAAATAAATAATGTTTGTATATGTGTGTCAGACTCCTCCAGGCCTCTCTCCACAAGCGTCCAGTATACTTCACATGTGTGTCTCGTTCAGTTATAAATATCTTGCACTCCTCACCGACTCTGGCCATGTGTGGATGGGCACATCCAATCTAAAGGTAAGAGAAAGCCAGCGATATCACGTCATTGTATTGTGTGAAGCTGTTTTATCAGTGTTCTAAGTGACTATCTGTCTTTCACTTAACTCTTGTGATCTGTTCAAATTGAGTATACCTTTGTTATGTTTGAGGCTGTTTTTGCCCATTGACTTTCATTATAATGACATTTTTTGATTGCAAAGCTCTGAATTGCATTCTTGACTGTTGGTGGTTTTCCCTGTTGGGAAGAGGTAAAATGCTTCATTTGATCATCAGTTGGCAGCATAACCCTTTAGATAAACCTGTGCAAAAAAGCTTCTGGAGCTCTATAAAGTAAAACAGCACATTATAGTGTGCGCATGAATATACTCACCATGTTTACTATGTTCTGAAAGCTGAAGATCTTATTTAGATTTTCTCAGAAATATCAAGATAAGTGTGCGAATGTCTCTCTCTCTCTCACACACACACACACACACACACTGTATACTCCATAGAGAAGGCAAAAACTTTTTGCCTTCTATGGAGCTTTTTTTGCACTGCAACTGATGATCAACAGTAAAAATCAAACATTTTACCTCTTCCAAACAAGGAAAACCAGCAACAATTGAGAATGCATGATGATATGGTGTCATGGTATTGCAATTGAAAAAAAAAAAATGTCATTGTAATGGAAGTTATTGGGACAAAAACAGCCCGAACATAACAAACGGTAGTCAATTTGTCAAGACTGTATTGTTAAGTTTTTGAACATTTTCAAAGCATTTTCCTAAAATATGTGTCAAAATGAGATTTTGACAGCAAAAATCATTCCATTTGCTGAAACACAGAGAAAGCTGTGGCCAAATAATGACTCAAAATCAACATAAAGTGAAGGAAAACATCCCTAACAGCACACAAGGGGTAACTGATCAGTTGTCTCACTGTTTACTCATCCTAAAATAATTCCAATCATTTCTAGAGTTGAACACAAAGGAAGACATTTTGAAGAAAGCTGAAGACCTGTAGCCATTGACTTCCATAGTAGGGAAAAAACGAATACTACAAACGTCGATGGTTACAGATTTCTTCAAAATATCTTCTTTTGTGTTCAACAGAAGAAAGAAACATTTAAACAAGTTAAAGGTGAGTAAATCATAACAGAATGTTCATCTTGAGTGGACTATCCCTTTAAACCTTCATTACTTCGTTGATAATTCTGCGTCTGTTAATGTTTTCTTGATGTAGGAGAAACTCAGTGAGGTCGAAACCAAAATCAAAACACCCCCCAGACAGATGGCATGGTAGGAAACCATTTTACCCTTTTTATGCATATTTTTCACTCACGATTTGTATTTCATTACTTTACTTTTTCTTGCAGGTGTCGCAGGCCCAAGAGTCAGGAGCCTTCGGCAGTGGTCATGTGGGACGGGCTTCTCCTGGTGGTCGGAGAGTGTAAAGAAACAATTCAGTATCAACTGGATGATGATTCAATCCTGGTGCCGGAGCTAGATGGGGTTCGGATCATCAGTGGAACACACCATGAGCTTTTGCAAGAGGTCCCAGGTTAGAAAATGCATTGGGAAAAATGTCCACTGCTATTTAAAAGTGTTGGGTCTATAAGAGTGTTTTTAAAAGACTTACTTAAAGGGATAGTTCACCCAAAAATGTAAATTGTCTTCCCTCTAGTTGTTGCATACATTTACGAGTTTCTTTTTCTCTGTTGAACGCAACTGAACATATTTAAAAGAAAGCTGGAAAGTGGTCACCTTTAACTTCCATTGTAGGACAATCAAATACTATGGAAGTCAATGGTTACAGGCCTTGGTTCGCTTGGTTCAAAATATCTTTTTTGTGTTTAACAGAAGAAAGAAACTCATAAAGGTGAACAAGTAAAGGGTGAGTAAATGATGACAAAATTTTCATGTTTGCGTGAACTTTCCCTTTAATTTCTGTAATTGCAGTGTTTAATCACATGATCTCTTCAGAAAGCATCTAGCATGCTAATTTACTACTGAATTTCTTATTATTATCAGCGCTTATTACAATTATAGTGAATATTAACATTTGAATGTTTCACTGGGACTGGGAATAGTTTAATACATGCTGCCTGAGTTAAAGTATGTATTCTAAAGCTTTTGACCCCAAATGTACGAATGAATCGAATGGTTTTGGTCTCCATGTTTTACAAATGCACAAGTGTTATGATTTTCTGCAGGTGCTTGTGAGGAGATATTTAAAATTGCCTCAATGGCTCCTGGAGCTTTACTGCTGGAGGCACATAAAGAATATGAGGTGAGACACATTTACTATTCAGGACAAACATTTCTTTAACCTTAGCACAGTATCCAAAAAGCATACAACTATAATAATGATAACTATAATTTGATAATTATGAGTATTTTAAAAGTTGCACACTTTTATAAAAATGTGCAAAGTGTCTTTAGTTTTTACTTATTGAAATATTTCCCCCCAAAAATTAAATCCTGCCATCATTTAATCATTATTCACTTGTTCTCCAGGCTTTTGTTAAATACGAAGGAAGAATGTTGTGGGAAAAAACAGCCATTGTATATTATGTTTTGTTTCTATTATCAATATCAATGGCTGTTTTTCCCCCAACATTCTTGGGGGAAAAAATTCAGTTTAGAACCATTTGAGTTAGAGTAAATTTTAATTTTTTGGTGGGAACTATATCTTTAAAGTTTTCTGAAAGGGACAGGTAACCCCAAATTGTTCATTTGCGTTGGTGATTCATAAATAGCTAATACCTGAAGATTCTTGATGGTGCATCAAGGTCTTAAACAGTCTGTTGTGCAAGAAATTGAACATTATTTACAATTTTAAATTGAACAACGTTATATATTAAACAATATGCTTTTTGTATACAGTGTTGTATTGTTCAGCAAAATAGTAAATGTCAAACATGTATATTGCTGGTCGGTGTTGAGAAAAATAATGCTAAAATGTTAAATTGTTTTATTGTTAATATTTATTAATAATCTGGGCAAATACTAATCTCATACAAAATAAACCTTTCCATTGGCATAATATAAATATGTGTGTGTGTTTATTACTGTGTATATTATATATATAAAACACACATGCATGCATACATTTGAGAAAATGTTTATTTATATTAATTTAGCTATTAAATATGTATGATACAAATTATATACAGTTGAAGTCAGAATTATTAGCCCCCTTGAATTATTAACCCCCTTGTTTATTTTTATACCCAATTTCTGTTTAACGGAGAGCAGATTTTATTAACACATTTCTAAACATAATAGTTTTAATAACTCATTTCTAATAACTGATTTATTTTATCTTTGCCATAATGACAGTAAATAATATTTTACTAGATATTTTAAGACACTTCTATACAGCTTAAAGTGACATTTAAAGGCTGAACTATGTTAATTAGGTTTACTAGGCAGGTTGGGGTAATTAGGCAAGTTATTGTTTAACGATGGGTTGTTCTGTATACTATCGGGGGAAAAATAGCTTAAAGGGGCTAATAATTTTGTCCCTAAAATGGTGTTTTAAAAAAATTAAAACTGCTTTTATTCTAGCTGAAATAAAACAAATAAGACTTTCTTCAGAAGAAAAAATATTATCAGAAATGCTGTGAAGTTTTTTTTGCTCTGTTAAACATCATTTGGGAAATATTTAAAAAAGAAAAAAAATCAACAGAGGGCTAGTAATTCTGATTTCAACTGTATATAAATTTAAATATATACGCCAAATATCTGTTTTGTTTTATGTATGCTTCTGTATTACATATTCAAAATAAATATATACACACATACCTTATGTCCAAAAAAAAAATTTTATTTTGCATGCAATTTATCTCGATTTATAAGGCCCAGCACTATTATGTTTTAATAATAATTGAATATGATGAAAAAATCTGTTATTTTAAACAGGGCCGAACAGTATGTAGTTTGAGCGATTGCATCACAATGTGTGGATAGTCACATTGCAGGATTTGATTATTTATTAAAGATTAAAGGGTCACACTTTACAATAAGGTTCATTAGTTAACGGTAATTAATGCTTTTACTAACATGAACAAACAATGAACAATACATTTACTACGGTATTTATTCATGTTAGTTAACGTTAGTTAATGAAAATACAGTAGTTCATTGTTAGTTCATGTTAACTCATAGTGCATTAACTAATGTTAACAAGCATGGACTTGGATGTTAATAATGCATTAGTAAATGTTCAATTATGATTAATAAATGCTGTACAGGTGTTGTTCATGATTAGTTCATGTTAGTAAATGCATTAACTACTGAACCTTATTGTAAAGTGTTACCGATTAAAGGATAAAGATATTATGAAATATTATTGTATAAAATTATTTATACTAAAATAACCTTGTTATCTTACGTTCGATTGTTCAAAATCTGTATTTCAATACTGTTAGACTCCCAAGAAAACCACAAAGCACTATTTATTTAACTTTTATTTTTGCTCTTTATTATTGTTTTTATATAAGCAGATTTTATGATTTTATCAAGCCAGAAAAAGGCTTGATCACCCTAGTCAATCTAAATTAATGAAATCTTTCAAATCAAACAATTCAGATCATCTGGTGAAATTATATTCATATCATAATCTACTGCATATCGCAGCAAAACTAAATATCGCAATGTCAGATTTTTCCAATATCGTGCAGCCCTAATTGTAAATGCTAATTATATTAGTGATGTCATCACGTCTAATGCTTGTGAGCATGAATGTATTTGCAGAAAGAGAGTCAGAAGGCAGACGAGTATCTGAGAGAGATTAAAGAGCAGAGTCTGCTGAGCGAAGCGGTACAACAGTGTGTGGAAGCCGCCGGGCATGAACATGAACCCGAGACACAGAAAACACTCTTGAGGGTGAGACACACATCTATTAGTAATTCAATTCAATTTTAGTTTATTTGTATATAGCTTTTCACTATAATTATTGTTTCAAAGAAGCTTTACAAAAGATGCACATTACTGCATTACAATCAAAATCAGTAAAGTTAAGGGTATTAGTTACCATAACTTTATTAGTTACTAATAACTGTAACTAATTAACTAGTAACTAATAGCTTTTAACAGTTAAAGTTATTATACTGTGTATAAACACAGTTAACCTGCAGTTAAAGAGTATATACTGCAGGTGATGTCTGTGTGTACATGTTCTAAGAAGTGTATTTGTGTTTTAAGTGTGTTGTCCTCAAAGTCCTCGATGGTTGGCATCATCTCTTCACAGAAAGAAGACAAACCTCATAAAAAGAGAAGACACATTTCATTTACAGTAAGGAATGAATTTAACTTATCTCCTTGTGTCTTGCTCTCTCTGCAGGCGGCTTCGTTTGGGAAGTGTTTCTTGAGTAATTTTCCTCCGGAGCAGTTCGTCAGTATGTGCCGAGACCTGCGAGTGTTGAATGCTGTTCGAGATTATACCATAGGCATTCCTCTGACCCACACTCAGTTCAAGCAGATGACCGTACAGGTGCTCATCGACAGGTGAATAGGCTGTTTGAGGAGGCAAGGATGTCACTTTATTGGAATATTATCGATTATTCAAATGAATGTATGACTTTTACCTCTGTTTTATTAGATTGGTTTATCGTAAACTCTATCCACTGGCTATTGAGGTTTGCAGATATCTGAAGACTCCGGAATATCAGGGAGTTAGTCGTGTGCTCAAACACTGGGCCTGCTTCAAGGTATGTGAATGTGTGTTTGTGTGTGTCAAGGTCAGACTTGAAACTTTTCTCGTTTGTTTGTTGTTGTTTTTAGTAATGGCCATGTTTTTTCCAATGTATTTTTTGTAATTTTGAATTTTATGCTAATTATTTTAATTGTAACTGTGTTGTCTTTTATGTCAAATACAGTTTATCGTCGTACTAAAATTCACATTTCAAAAAAAGGAAAAGTTTAGGCTGCAATAATATGTCAAAAAATGTCTTTTGTTTCTGATAATATTATAATAGTGGCTATTAATGTTTATAAATAGAATATAAATGTAAGCATGTTTATGATGGAACATCATTATATGACACGACAAACAATGTTTGCAAGTTATGCAAAAACTTTCTTTTGTTTTCTTTATTTAATTATATAGCACCATTTAATACAATTCACAGTGCCCAATGTGGTTTACTGTCACATGACTAACAAACTAGAAAAGGAGAAGCCAATGCACACACTACACAACACATCAAGATTACACAACTCTCCATTTGCATTAAGAAAATGTTGTAGCTTCACTTTAAAAATCATTAGAGATTTAGCAGAGAGGAATGTAAAGAGGAAGATTGTTCCACAATTTATGCCCTACATGGGGAAAAAGTTCTGTCACCTTTATGTTTAAATTTGTTCTGGTAGTGCAAAAAAGTAGTTGGTTTTCAAACCTCATAGATTTAGGCAGGCTGTAAATTGGCAGCATGTTAATTAGATAGACAAGAGCTAAATTGTGCATGGCTTTAAAAACAAATACAAGAGTCTTAAAAATGATTGGTAATCTTACTGGCAGACAATGGGCTATATGCACAACTAGTATAGCATGTTTTTCAGCCAATGATGAATTTCATAAGGTTTCTTTTACAGCATAAATGTTGTAATGTAATTCAAATAAAGTGTACAATAAAACGAAAGACTGTTTAAATGCAGGCGCCATTATTAGCTGCAGGCTAGCGCAGAAATTCCATTGAAAACACTGGGGTACAAATAATTTTTTCATATTTTAGAGACATGCTGCTAAAAATATTGTTTAATGCAGTGCTTCTTGTTTGGTCTAATACCCACTTTATATCGTATCTCAGCCAGACAGTGAAGATTTTTTAAGAAATCAGATCTTAAACACAGCGATTTTGTATAGGATGACAATTAACTGGAAGCCCTGGGGCTGTAAATAAGTCCATGTGCATATACCTTATTAAATGAAATTAATACCAGGTCACCGAATCAAATATATATATATTTTTTTTGCAGATTTGATCATTTTTGCTGCCCTATTTAGAATTTTTTGTAGACACATCACTGTACGAACATCAATTGTATAGAATATAGAATTACAATAGTCCATCCTGGAGAATACAATGGCAGAGATGGCTTTCTCAAAGTCTGAGTTAGATAAAGGTTTAGCACATAAAAACAGCTAAACAGCATTTAGTTGTTTGTGCAATTTTAGGTCGCCTATCAATTACAAAACCCAGGTTTTTCACTAGGTTTGACAAAACCAGACAAAGATAATGCATTTAAAAGCTGAATCACTTGCTGCTTTTTTGGACCAAACACAGTTAATTTCATTTTGTTTTCATTTAACTTTACAAAGTTAAAAAGCACCCATTCTTTAACATCATAAAAACATGCTGTTAGAGCATTGAGTGAGTTGGGGTTTCTCTCTCACAGGTGTATAAATATGAGCATTGTGAGCATAGCAATTGAATGACACTTTGGGCCCTATCATACACCTGGCACAATAAGGCACAAGACATGTTTGGCACAATTTGTTGCTGTTTAAGACCAGCGCAACCCTTATTTTCACTTTTTGCACCACATTGTTTAAATAGCAAATCCATTTGCGCCACTTTGTGGACTTATGGGTATTCCGGTCTCAAAAGGAGGCGTATTATTAAAATTATCATTTTCAACATGACTATAAAACCACTACCTCCATGCTTTCTTAATCTCGGTGGGCTTTTTCAGTTTATTCATGACAATTTTTTTTATTTTATAATGTTGTTATTATTAGCAGTATTATTTACTATATGCGTATTAATATATGTTTTAATAAAAACAAGTTTAGATTTGTCCACCTTTTGGAGACATATGCGTCATCATATGGGGCATGAGAATAGGACGTGTGGTTGGATATAACTCAGATTTTTGACCACACTTCGTTTGCTGGAAATTAAATCTGAATTTAGAAATAGTTTTGAAACAAATCTGTGCACGTAAACGAAATTAAAGATGTAGGCTAATGGATGTCTTCAGTGGAGTATTCAACACCGTTACCTTACTCCACAAAAGTAAAGGAGTAAAGTAAAGAGTAAAAGTAAAGTAAAGAGGCTAAATGGAGGAGGCTCATTTTTTATCCTTGTGCTGCTGATGGCCTTGCTAGTAAAGTGTTCACTTTCTCTACTCACAAAGTCTGCATGTAAATAATTATGCTCAAAACACACCCAGAAGTCATTAAGAGAATAAGCACAACCCTGTTAGATCATGCGCCATTGCTCAAACTGTATTTTTTTGTCCTTAACATGGCAAAAATGGATTCAGACATGTCTTTAATGCTTTTGCGCCATGCGCTTTAGACTTTGAGCCTAGATCATTAAAATAGAGTCGTTTGTGTTTCTGAAAAATGACATTAGGTTAATACAAGTTATACAAAAACTTCTTACTGAAGCTTGAAATGAATCTCTTATTTGCTGTATATTATTTAAATCGCTGTATATATTGAGTTTTTAGTGGGGATTTTTATAAATGCATGTGTGTAAATTCCTGCTGCATATATTAGCTTTACAGGAATGTGTGCATAAAAATGTACAAATGAAAAAAAATTAATGCTATTTTCACAGATACTACAGAACTACGTTGTCATGATCAAGGATGCATTTAATTAATCAAAAGTGAAAGCAAACATTTTTTACATAATTTCAGATGAACTCTGTTGCTTTTGTATGACCCTAAGTGTCAAAATATTCATGATAAAGTTATTTTCTACCATTTATTATGAGCATAAAACCACTGGTTTCACTGCTATTGTTTACAGAACATTAAGTACATTTGCAGATGCCGATTGGATTATTTGTTCTTGCTGAACCTTGTAAAGATGTAAATGTCTAAATGTAAATGAACATGTATGAACTGTGAGAGTTGAGTCCATCAGTTAATCATATATAAACGTCTTTTTTCTTTGTGTAGGTCCAGCAGAAGGAGGAATCTGATGAAGTCATTGCAAAAGCTGTGAGTGTGAAGCTTGCCGATGCTGCTGGAATCTCCTACTCTGAAATCGCCACCAAAGCATACGAGAGCGGACGAACGGAGCTCGCCATTAAGGTGCATGCATAAATAAACTGACTGTATGCTCTCAAAAACACAAGCAGAATATTATGGGTTGTCAGTCAGCTTTCGTTATCCTCTCCTTCTTTAGCTGTTGGAGTTTGAGCCTCGCTCTGGTGAACAGGTCCCACTGCTGCTGAAAATGAAGAAAAGTCCTCTGGCTTTGAGCAAAGCCATTGAGAGTGGCGACACAGACCTCGGTACACACATTCACACACACCCATTCCAAATATCATGTGCTACCTACTTGAGGAACAATTTATATACATGCTTTACCATTTAAGTGTAGGGTTTGTAATGTCAGGCTGGTTTTATTTAATGAAATAAAACAAAAAACTGTAAAACTATCTAATGAATACAAAACTGTTTTTGCTTTTTACATGCTAGTGTACACCGTGGTGATGTACCTGAAGAATGAGCTAAACAGAGGAGACTTCTTCATGATGTTGAGGAACCAACCTGTGGCACTGAGCCTTTACAGACAGGTACACACTAGTGTTGTCATGATTACCGGTTGTTATAAGGTAAAACACAGTATACTTTCTGACGGTTAGTATTACCGTTTGATATTTTCATTAGCTATAGAACTGTAATTGATTTTCGTGATTTTAAAAACTGAAGGTAAATTCTGTATGTATATATATATATATATACATATAGTGTGTATATATATATACACTACCTGACAAGCCTTGTTGTCGATCCCAATTTTAAGAGAAACAAATAATAACTTGACTTCTAGTTGATCAATTGAAAAAAGTGGCTGAAGAATTTTTTTTTTCTGATAAATCATCTGTTGAACTGCTTCTAAATCATCACAAATACTGCAGAAGAGCTTTTGGAACCCGCATGGACTCAAGATTCTCAAAGAAATCAGTCAAGTTTGGTGAAGTAAAATTCATGGTTTGGGTTTACATTTCATTTGTTCTATATATTGATTGTTTTGTTGTTGTTGTTGTTGTTATTAACTAAAACGTGATTGAAATTTATAATATTGATGATCATCTAGTGATAAATGGCAATTATATTGCTATTATAGATTGATTAAGGTTTTGCTAAAGTAAAAATCAAATGCATTATAATCATTGGGCTATTACAGCCATGTGTAATCTAATCTACTCATTGTTTAAGACGTAAGGAGCTGTAGAGAATCTAAATTCTTATCTTTAACATTGTAATATTGTCTTTAAAAAAGCCTGTGAGTCCATCCTTGAGATCTTTTTGCTCACAAAGGCTGTCTGTGTGTAACGGAGGCCAGCTAGTGAGTGCTGTGCAGGTAAACCTCACTCCTCTGACCTCTAAAGGTGCTCTGATGACAGATGCTAGAGGCCATGGTCTTTAGCCTCCTTGTTAGAGGAACCAACTTCCATGCGGAAGGTCGCCGGTTCGAAACCAGCTCGGAGAGGGTTGGGTGGTGTAAGACCGGTGGGGTTACATTGGTGCCGTGACCCGGATGGGAGTGAGGTTTAGGGGGGTGAGTGTAACGGAGGCCAGCTAGTGAGTGCTGTGCAGGTAAACCTCACTCCTCTGACCTCTAAAGGTGCTTTAATGACAGATGCTAGAGGCCATGGTCTTTAGCCTCCTTGTTAGAGGAAACAACTTCCATGCGGAAGGTCGCCGGTTCGAAACCAGCTCGGAGAGGGTTGGGTGGCGTAAGACCGGTGGGGTCACATGTGTGTAAGCAAGAATTAAAGCAACTAAAAGACAAACTTTGTCTTATTTTATTACATTTCAGTCTTCACTTTACAAGCACTATTAAAATCACGTAAATTGTTTGGGTTGAAATAATTGTAATAATAATTAAATAATATTTCCTCAACAATAAATAATTGAAGCTTTATTGAAATAAAGCTTGGATTAAAGTTAAAATCTTGATTGTTTGTTTTTCAGTTTTGTAAACATCAGGAGCAGGATACGCTGAAAGATCTTTTCAATCAAGATGACGATCACGAGGAACTGGGCAATTTCTATGTAAAAGCCAGCTATAAAGAGCAGGTAGGCAAAAGCTTTTTTTCTAGTTCCTTTAGCAAGAATGCATGTGACTTAAAAACATAAATGTGTGGTTATGTGTAATTGCAGAGACTGGAAGCACGGATTGCTCTTTTACAAAGTGCCGTGGACGAGTACTACAAGGCCAAGAATGAGTTTTCTGCCAAGGTAAAAAAACACAGAATTTTCTGTTAAACGTTGATAATAAACATGGGAGAGAGTTCAGTGTCTGAGCAGCCAAAACATTAAAGGGGACCTATTATGCACCTTTTTACAAAATATAAATTAAGTCTCTCATGTTTCTAGAGTGTGAAATTGAAGTTTCAGCTCAAAATACCAAAAAAAAAAAAGTTTTATAACTCTTTGAAACTGCCCCTTTTAGGCTTTGATCTCAATTGTGCCGTTTTAGTGACTGTCACTTTAAATTCATATTAGATTTGTGCTTTTTTTCAAAAGAGGGTGGAGCTACAAATGCCTGTGTGTCAGCATAGTGGCAAATTTAAAATCAAAACTAACATCCTATGCTAATGAGGGAGAGATAGTCACTAATGGGCGGGGCTTTCCCCCTCTGATGACATGTACAAAGAAAGAACTGTTTTTAAGAAGTGTGATTATAAAAAATAAAATGATTACATTTTTACTATTCGAAGCTAGTTATATTCACAGTTTATTTCCACACAAGTGTATTTAAACCCTTTATAAAAGTGATTTTCGCACAACAGGTCCACTTTAAATCTGGGTCTTACCAAGCATAATAATAGTCTTTATTGTTTTCTCCTGCCTCAGAGCACAGAAGACGAGATGCGTCTGCTGCGGTTTCAGAGGAAGCTGGAGGAAGAGAAGGGCGAGCCTCTTGTGGGCTTTTCTCTTCATGACACTATGACCACACTGCTGTCTGTGGGACTGCACAAACACGCAGAACAGCTCTACAAAGACTTCAGAGTGCCTGATAAGAGGTGCGTCTTCTACTGATAGTACTAATACTAATAAATTCATATATACACTTTCATATCCCGCTGGCGGTGTTGAGAATCATTAACCACATTCTCTCAGCTTCAGTGGTAACTCTGAGGCCTCTAAAAATAATATCTGCTGTCATTGATGTATTCTGGCTAATCATGAATGTAATCAAAAGTAGTGTAAATAAGATGTAATTTTACTGCCAAACTATCTTTCTATGCATGCAACCCCGAAGGTTACAATTACAAGGTCCCAGATAGTGTGTTTAATATAATATAAGTGTAGCGTATCTTTATAGATAAAGAGTTATGTTTTATTAATATCATGATGATATACAGCTGTCAGAATTATAGGCCCTCCCGAATTATTATCCCCCTTGTATATTTTTTCCCAATTTCCATTTAACGGAAAATAGAATTTTTCTTAACACATTCTAAACATAATATTTTAATAACTCATTTCTAATAACTGATTTGTTTTATCTTTGCAATGATGACAGCACATAATATTTTACTATCTATTTTTCAAGACAGTTAAGTATTCAGTTAAGTGACATTTAAAGGCTTAAATATGTTAATTAGGCCAATTAGGATAATTAGGCAAGTCACTGTATAACAATGGTTTGTTCTGTAGACTATCGAAAAAAATATTGCTTAAAGGGGCTAATAAATTTGACCTAAAATTTTTTGTTTAACTGCTTTTATTCTAGCCAAAATAAAACAAATAAGACTTTCTCCAGAAGAAAAAATATTATAGGAAATACTGTGAGAAATTCCTTGCTCTGTTAAACATCATTTGGGACATAATTTTAAAAAAAAAAATTTACTGGAAGATAAATAATTTTGACTTCAACTGTAATAGCAATGGAGTAGTGAAGATTTTTCTCATCGTCAGGTTCTGGTGGCTAAAGTTGAAGGCTCTTGCTGAGAAGGAGGACTGGGACGAGCTGGAGAAATTTGCCAAAAGCAAAAAGTCTCCTATTGGATATCTGGTAACTGATAATCCGTCTTGAATTACTCTTAGAATGATTGTCGTGAACTAACCTTTCTTTGTCTTTCTTGTATTACAGCCATTCGTAGATGTGTGTATTAAACATCATAACAAATATGAAGCCAGGAAATATGTGTCTAAAGTCACACCCGAGCAGAAGGTCAAAGCTCACCTCGCAGTGGGGTAAGAGTTTATTACAAAAACTGCTAATACAGTATATTACAGAAATATATATTACTGTTGTAGTGATAGAGTGCAATACATTAAAAATGTTTTAGATAACCCATTTACTCTTGTTTTTTTCAAGCAACATTTTAGTAAAATACATTTGTCAGGTTTTAAATACTTAGCCATATACACTCATGTTTCAAAGTTCGGGGTCAATATATTCTTTTATTTTTTTAAGAAATGTATATATTCTGATTTTTGAGTGCCTGAAATTAGTCATCAGAAGTTCTAGTCTTAAAGGGGACCTTTTATGCCCCCTTTTACAAGAGTCCCAAGAGGGTGTATGTGATGTTTCACATTAAAAATATGGCAACTCGACATTTATAATGCCTGTTAGTTGCTGACATTATCTTTGGCACGTATGGTGTGAAAATTCTAACGGTTGACATCTGCTTCTCAGTCAAGGAGAAGGTGCTCGCTGCAGAGCCGCTTGAGTGGAGCATGTTTATATCAGTTTTATATCTTCTAAACCTGAATTTTTTTCACTGTTTTAGAGCACACTAGCTAATAGATATCTTTAAAACTAACAGACTGAAGCTACCATCTTAAAAACTTTATTTTGATTACACGGGACCTTTAACTATTTCAAACATTGGGAGAAAAAAATGTGTAAGCTGTTATATCGACAAAACCTCCAAAAACAAATTTAAAATAGCAAATATGGGGTCGTTTAATAAAGTATATTTAACAAAGCCCAAAACTTATGAACTTTAGTGTATATATGAATGTATAATGTATGAAATGAAGGGATAGTTCACCCAAAAATGAAAATTCACTTGTTATATATTTACTCTGAAGTGCTTTCAACCCTTATGAGCTTCTTTATTCTGTTGAACACTAAATAGGATATTTTGGAGACAACCAAAAACTTGTAACCATTGACCTCCATGGTAAAAAAACTAATTCTATGGATGTAAATGGCAACAGGTTTCCAGATATCTCCAAAATATCTTCTTTTGTGTTCAACAGAAGAAAGAAACTCTTAACAGGTTTGGAACAAGTGAAGGATGAGTAAATGATGACAGAAATTTCAGTTTTGGGTGCAGTATCATGTTAACAGTGTGTCTGTGGGGTCTTAAAAAAGTATTAATTGTTGATAAATCAATTATGAGAAAATTAAGGCCCTTAAAAGGTATTTAAAAATCTTAATCCATTTTTTACGAGGTCTTAAATTTTGTTTAAGGGTTGTCCAAAGTGTTTGACTCCAAAAAGAAGCATAAATCTAGCATAAACATTTATAAATTCCTTCTAATATTAACAACAGAGATGTCACGTAATTTGTGACAAAAGCAGGAAGGTGATGTGATGCTTTCCAGATGTAGCGAATCTATAGAGCAAAACAGACGGGACAATGTAAGTTTGTGTACTCCCGGTTGGACAAAGACGAGTTTAAAGAGTGGCTGAAACTTCAAAACATTCAAAAATTGAATTTTTTTCAAGTTTCGTTTCCTCCAAGCTTATCTGAGTTCTGTCGAATGGTCGTGCTCCAGTGATTTATTTAACTACAACTGTTTATTAAGTTAAAGGTTTAATACTGATTAGATCCTGAAGTGGTGATGAGGTCTTAAAATATTCTGAGAAGGTCTTTAAAAAGTCTTTAAAAGGTTTTGAAATTACCTTTAGCATCCCTGCATATACCCGGTTTAAGATACCACAGAAATATTTCTCTCTCACACAGGGACATGGAAGGTGCTGCAGAGGCTGCTATCGAGAGGCGTAATGACACTGAGATCAGCACAGTTCTCTCACGCTGTTCATCGACCACTGATCATGCTCTTGTGGAACGCCTGAACCGAGCCAGAGCCACGGCTACCAAAAAGTGAGCCTGTACGCTTCTGCCCTGCTCGACTGAGCTGTGCACATTCCTCCAGCAAAAAAGCAACAGAATTTACTTTGAGCTGTGTAAATGACTCCTGGTCGACTGGACGATTTTCACAAAATAAATTCTGCAAAGTGAAGGAAAATGTATTGGGTGGATTCACAGAGAAAAGACGGACAGCAAGAAAACTTGCACGTCAGCAATTTGTGTTTTTTCTGCCTCTGTCAGAGAGCTAAAAGCAGTTCCCATCCTGCGCGTCACTGTAAATTGTTAGGATATAGTTCACCCAAAAATGATTAATTCTTCTGTCGAACACAAGGCAATATATTTCGAAGAAAGCTGAACACTTGTAATCACTGACCTCCATGGTAGGAAAAACAAATACTATGGAAGTCAGTTGTTACAACATTTCAGCTTTTTTTCAAAATATCTTCCTTTGTGTTTAACAGAAGAAATAGGCTCATTAAGGTTTATAACCACTGAAGGATAAACTAAATGTTCATTTTTGGGTAAATTATCCCTTAAAAACTCTTTGTACCTATAATTGTATTATGAGCTGATGTGTGTTTGTTGTAGAATCATACTGTAATCGATCATATGCTGTGTTCTGACAAAGTAACACTTGTTATTTTAATTAAACCACGGTTGGATACAGAAAAAGTCTGCATGTGTTTATGTGACAATTTTTTTTTCAAACAATCACGCTTTCCTGTCATGCTCGGGTATTGTGAGACTGGGGTCAAACTCCTCTCGGTTGTACTTTTATCCTCATTTCTTTGGGTGTATTTATATTTGTGACCACCAAGGGCGCTCTTTTGCATTCTTGCTTGCATTATCCTCCACACACACACCACGGTTGCAGAGAGGAACTTTGCAAAGTTTTTAACTTTTTGCACGGATATCGACCAGAGAGGAAAATAGGATAAACATTTAAAAAGGTAAAACCACACAAACTCTTGATTTGTAGGCAGCACGACTCCCAGCACAGAAATATCCATGACTGACTGACTCTTTATCACGTGATTGTTGTAGTTCAGTGCTTCCAGAGGACTGAGCACAAAATATGCTGATTTTTCTTGTTTTGGTTGTTTCCTTTAACGTTAGTTGATGTAACTTCGCTTATCAGAAATTAATCCTATGCATTATTCCAGGCTTCTGCGTTTCAGTGTAATTTTAATGACAGACTATGACACGAGCATGTTACGCAATGATAAAATGATTGAACAATAATATGTAACAGACATGCTGCTTGCAATTGTGTTTGTAGTTTCATTTGACGTTTGAATTGAGTCATATAGTATTAACAATTATTGTCGTTAATTAACAAAGACTAGAATAGCCTTTATACTGACTTAACTTATTTTGATTTACCATTGAACTTATTAGCTCAGGACTGAATGGGGGTTGGTGGAGTACTGTATTAGTGTTTTTATCAAAACCAAATCTTCTCAAATTAAACTGTCACTAATAAAACATAATTTTGCAAAGGAAAGTAATTGTATTGTACTATCAGTCATACGTAAGCAAGTTTTGTTTAACCGATGGCGAGAGTTTGAGGCGTGACTGTGTGTGTGGTCGACCAATAGCAAGCTGCATGGCACAGTTTTTTAGGGAAACCGGTTTGACAACAAGCTGTCAGTTCTTTAAATTGATGACATCCATTCAAAAGAGATACATATTATATTGATGATGATGATGCTACATTTTAGAATGTAATGTGACGTCACGTGTGGTCATTTCAAAGTTTCTGCAATTAAGATCAGGCAAGAATGCAGTAAAGTATTTCATTATTCAATTTGGTGCATGATTAAGAAATTTTTAAAAAGTTCCTAAAAGCAAAGAAGATCAATGTACCCCGGGATTTGGCCAGCCCAGTCAACAGGAATGAACATTATTGAGCATGCCTGGGCTAAGCTGGAGGAGGCATTAAAGATGAATCCAAAGAATCTTGATGAACTCTGGGAGTCCTGCAAGAACACTTTCTTTGCCATTCCAGATGACTTTATTGATTAGTTATTTGAGTCATTGCAGAGATGCATGGATGCAGTCCTCCAAGCTCATGGGAGTCAGACACAGCGTTAATTTTCTTTCCACTGCAGCTTGACTATATATTCTATATACTGTACATTATTTCTGTTAGGTGACAAGACTTTTGTCTAAGTAAAGTCAGACTTAAAAATCAAGGCATGATCATATTTTATTTTGGTAAAATAAGCATAATCTAGAGGCCTTTGCCTTTCATATGAGCATTTTCTGATACTAAATCCTCTACTTGAAGTCAAGTTATTATTTGTTGTTCCTAAAACTTAGATAGATAAATAGATTTTTGTTATTTAATATAATAATTGTATCACAGTGTTTTACCCTTATAGTGAAATAATAATGAAAATAATTTTATTTCTCCTTGAAATCTGAAAGTGTGAGGATTGGTATGTGCCTAGAATTAATTTTGTGCTTAAATCCAACCCAGATATACTGTATCAAAAACTATATACTGCGTGGAAATTAAGTATTGAACACTTCAGTTTTTTGGGGGGGGGATAATATCTCTAACGGAGCTGTTAATCTGCAATTGAACCAGATTTTGGTTAAAAACTCAAACAATACAAACATAAAAGTAAAACAAAACAAACAAATTCAGAAAATTGTGTTACGTGTAATAGCAATCAAATGACACAAGGAGAAAGTATTGAACTACTGAAATGTATTTAGAACTTAATATAAAAGGCTTTTTGGTGATGGCAGCTTAAAGACGCCTCTCATATGGAGAATGAAGTAACATGAATTGCTCAGGTGTGAGTTTTTTAACAGACTTCAACAGAGTGTGAAAATCTTGATGGTTCTGTGGGTGTCTTCTATCAAATCTGATCTTTATTTTTCATTTACTAATGGATTCAAGTCAGGTGATCGGCTGGGCCATTCTACAGCTTGATTTCCTTTCTCTGAACGCATTTGAGAGTTTCCTTGGCTGTGTTTTGGATCATTGTCTTGATAAAATGTCCACCCTGGTTTCATCTTCATCATCCTTCTAATGTAGATGTTGGACTCAAGCAGCTAATATAAATTTACCCTGACGGAGGCCAGACGGTTGCTGAAGAACTACTTAGAGATTTCAGCTGCTGTCTGGGCTTTCACTGCTTTTCCAAAGCTTCCTTCATGTGTTCAATACTTTTTCCCTGCATCATTTCAATTTATTACGCATAACTTAATTTGTAAACTAAATAAATTTGTTTTATCTGCATATATGGATTTCTTTGGTTGTTACTAACATCTGGGGAAAATTTCAAGTCAATAACACCTTTAGAAATATGTTTTCTGGGAAAATGGTGACAGGTTCATTACTTTCAATACTTCACTTCTTTTTCTGTACCATGATGATTTGTACTTCTTTCTTTTTTTTGTCTAAGTTTATTTCAGGACATCATCATACCCTTACATGAACTATACTTGTGTGCTTTAGGTCATGTCATCAATAAAAGTCGAGTGTGTTATCAAAGAAAAGAATGAAGTCGGTGAGAGTCCAGTCTGGGAGGAGAAGGACTCCTCTTTGCTGTACGTTGATATCACAGGTCAAAAGGTCAGCCGATGGAGCTCCCTGACCAAACAAATAGAGAGTATGAACACAGGTAAGCCAGGAAACATGTTTAGTGGGAGCATCCTTTTGTATTTTAGAAAAAAGTGAATGAAGTGGTTAGCACAGGAGTTACAATATCAAATCACAATACATTTGATGCACATTTTTGCATATTCTTTGCAATGACATACTCCATTTTTTCCAATGCTTGCGACAATGCATTGTCTTAATTTTGAGTCTTTGCATACTGTGTATTTCCTTTGCAATTCCTATCCATTGGGCTCTTGTTGGATGATCAACCTGAAACCATTTCGTGTTATGCCATTTCTCCCACTTGTTGAATCTATGCCACGAAGGATTAAGGCAGTTCTGAAGGCAAAACGGGGTCAAACCCGGTACTAGTTAGGTGTACCTAATAAAGTGGCCGGTGAGTGTAATTCTTCAGTTATCTTTTTTTTTTTTTTCAATCGCTATTTTGTACGAAAAAGTCTTTCATTTTTTTTTATATTTTGCAATGTGGCAATGATTAGCCATTGGGGTTCCACACTGTCTCCAACAAGAGCCCAGACTTTCTTTTCCCTTTCAATAAAAGTATCTTAATAAAAACAGTTTAAAAAAAACAGTCAATAATAAACAGTGCTGCTGATGAATTCAAGTATCTTCTTTTTAAACAGAGAAACTGGTCGGCTGTGTGGTTCCACGGCAGGCTGGGGGTTACGTCATCGCGGAGGGAACTCGATTCACATTTGTTGACTGGGTAAAGCGGTCGATTACAGCTGTTGCCGAAGTTAATGAGAAACCAAACACCCGCTTCAACGATGGAAAAGTAGATCCAGCTGGCAGGTTTTTTGCAGGTACTGCGGGAGAAAATCATGTTACCATGAGCATATTGTCACTGCATATGCATTTTTATATTGTCTGCTGATCATCAAATAGTTTCTAACAGACACTAAAAGGACAGTGCATCTAAAAATGAACATTTATTTAGTGTTTAGATTCATAAGAACTTATTCTATCATTAGAACATCATTATATCCATAGTTACCACTGGATTTGTTTTGTTTTGCCTGCTTGTGCTATTTTTTCGACTCTCATTACATTTTCTAAATCTCAAACTAAAATCTGTATGAAAACAAAAGTTACAATGTTTATTTGCTAGTGGACATTTTTTGTTGAACAATTTATTTATGCAAATTAATCCACTAAAAAAAAGGTTTCGGTAATCAAATCAAACCCAATCAGAGTCTGACCATTTGCATTGGTGGTTATTATTTTTTGACGGCTTCAGCCACAATATTCTTAACCACGCCCCTCTTACCATTAGTTTGCTACTAGGGAGTGAAGCACAAAAAGAAAGCTCCTCCCCTTCTCAATATTTAGTTTTAGTTGGAAGTACATCAACATACTGGAATAGTAGTCTCAGAAACTTTTGGTTCAAGTGAATTAGATTAAACCATTAGCATTACGGAAAAAATATAAATCTAATTTTGATAATTTTCTTATTTAAAGCTTAATTCTTTTCATTCACCCCTATATTAATATAAAAATTTGTAATTATATATGAATATGACAGGATCACTGTGTTATGAACAGTGAGGACCAAGCAACATCTCCAGGGCCTTTGAGAACCAGATCAAAAAAGTGCAATGTGCACTTCGGTCTATAGTATGGAAGTTTTTTTCCTAACAAAATTAAAATGAAAATTCAAATGCTTAAAAGATCAAATGATAAATCAAATGCTCAAACCGACATCGCAAACGATGAATCAAATCCTCAAACCGACTCCGCAAAAAGTGAATCAAATGCTCAAACTATTAATCAAATCCTCAAACTGACATTGCAAATGATGAATCAAATCCACAAGCTGACTCTGCAAATGGTGAATCAAATGCTTAAACGACTCTGCAAATGGTGAATCAAATCCTCAAACGATTCCGCAAATGATGAATCAAATCCTCAAACTGACATCACAATTGGTGAATCAAATCTTTAAATCGACTCCGCAAATGGTGAATCAAATCCTCAAACTGACATCGCAAATGATAAATCAAATGCAAATGAGGTGTCAATCAACTAGCCTAGGCGGAGCTTTAAGGCGGAAGAGTTTGTTGACAATTTTTACACAAAAAAAACAAAAAGCTGCAGCTATTTTATTTTTGTTAAAACAGCTTGGCTAAATTGCTGACAAAATTTGTTTTTATTTCTATATTTGTTTTACTTTTTTTAAATGGCTGCCAGCAAATGCTGAGTGTTTATAAATAAATAATATTTTGATAGAAAAAAATTATGGTGTATTATCGATTTTGTATCGGTATTGTGATATTTAATTTAGGTATCGTATCGAAGTCAAAATGTTGATATTGTGCAACACTACAGTTGAATGCATTAAAAAATGGTAAAACTCAACTGTTTAACTTTAGGTGATTTGTAAAATGAGCTTAATTCACAAAAGAATGTGGAGTGTTTCTTTAACATAGTAAATATTCCAATTGAATTATTCCAGTGTGGACACTCCCACTTCTGCTTTACTTCATGCAGGTACCATGTCTATGGACATGAAGCCCGATGTGGTGGATGCAGCCCTGTACAACCTTCAACCTGACCACTCTGTTGTCCGCCATTTTGACCAAGTGCACCTCTCCAATGGTTTGGACTGGTCTCTGGACCATCGTGTCTTCTACTACATCGACAGTCTGGCGTTCATGGTGGAGGCCTTCGACTATGACATCCAAACTGGAGGATTGTGTGAGTGTTTTGCATTTGACTCTGGTCCTAAAGGGGGCCTATTATGCAAAAATCACTTTTATAAGGGGTTTAGACACAGTTATGTGGGAACAGTGTGTGAATATAGCCAGACTCTAATGATAAAAAATAATTCATTCTATTTTTTATAATCACACTTCATGAAAACAGTTAGCAGAAACACTTTGATTGACAGTCTCCCTTTGTACGTGTCATCAGAGGGGAAAGCCCCGCCCATTAGTGATAATCTCTCTCTCATTAGAATAAACAGCCCTGAGTGAGAAGCAGCCGTCTACCATTTGAGTTTTTATTTGCCAAAGATAATGTTAATGACTGTGACATTTTAAATGTCGAGTTTTAGCATGTGTTTGTAGCTCCACCCTCTTTTTAAAATAAGGTTGGGATCACAATCTCATTTAAATTTAAAGCAACAGTTAACAAAACAGCACAATTTGGTTTCAAGGCTAAAAGTGGTAGTTTCAAAGAGTTGTAAAACATTCGTTGTGCTGTACTTTGAGCTGAAACTTCACATAAACTCTCTAGGGACATAAGAGACTAATTTTAGATCTTGTAAAAAAGGGGCATAACAGGTCCCCTTTGTTTGTTTTTAAGCTAACCGCAGGACGGTTTACAAGATGGAGAAGGATGAAGGCATACCAGACGGTATGTGCATAGACACAGAAGGCAAGCTGTGGGTCGCCTGCTTCAATGGAGGAAGAGTGTTGCGGATCGACCCTCAAACAGGTGAGTGAGTTTGTAAATGTTTTTATATATGAAAATTAATAACACAATGTAGTGCAGATAAAGCAATTCAATTTGACCACAAAACCAATCATAGGTGTCAATTTTATACAATTAGAACTTACACCTGAATATACGCTACCTAACAATTAACGATTATTGTCGTCGATCCCAGTTATAAGAGCAACAAATAATAGCTTGACTTCTAGATGATTATTTGGAAAAGGAAAAATTTTCTGATGAATCATGTGTTGAACTGCATCCCAATCATCACAAATACTGCAGAAGACCTACTGGAACCAGCATGAACCCAAGATTCTCACAGAAATCAGACAAGTTTGGTGATGGAAAATCATGGTTTGGGGTTACATTCAGTATGGGGGCGTGTGGGAGATCTGAAGAGCCTGAGGTATCAATATATTTGTGCTGCCCTTTACATTACACACCACAAAAAAGGGCAAATTATTCAGCAGGATAGCGCTCCTTCTCATACTTCAGCCTCCACATTAAAGTTCCTGAAAGTAAAGAAGATCAAAGTACTCCAGGATTGGCCAGCCCAATCATCAGATATAAACATTATTGAGTTTGTCTGGGGTAAGATGGAGGAGGCGGCATTGAAGATGAATCCAAAGTATCTTGATGAACTCTGGGAGTCCTGCAAGAACACTTTCTTTGCCATTCCAGATGACTTTATTAATAAGTTATTTGAGTCATTGCAGAGGTGTATGGATGCAGTCCTCCAAGGTCATGGGAGTCAGACACAATATTAATTCTTTTTCCACTGCACCATGACTATATGTTTAACTGTACATTACTTATGTTAAGTGACAAGTGTCTAAGCAAAGTCAGACCTTACTGTACTAATTAAATCATTAAAAAAATCAAGGCATGATCATATTTTATTTTGGTAAGCAGCGTGTTCTAGAGGCCTTTGCCTTTCATATAAGCCACTTCTGATACCAAATGATCAACTAGAAGTCATTTGTTGTTCCTGAAACTGAACAGGTAGTGCATAAGCTTTTCATTGGTGTATGTTTTGTTCAGATTGGACACTATTTGGCCGAGATACTTTTGTTTTAACATCTGGAATCTGAAAGTTGAAAAAATCTAAATATTGAGAAAATCACCTTTTAAATTTGTCTAAATCTAGAGCTTAGCAATGCATAATATTAATCGAATATTGAGTTTTAATATATCTACAGTAGATATAATGATTTTAGGTATAAAAGAAAAAAATTGATAATTGTGACCCATACAGAGTATTTTTAGCAGTTTCCAAAAACATACTCATCTAACATTGTTTGATCGTTAGAGTTTAATACATTTTTCATTTTTACAGTTGTATAGATAATTATAAGTGGTTTAGCGAATCACAAAACTTGTGCTTCAAATCACATTTCACATCACAAAAAAGGAGGATGCATACATACTTTTTACTTAAGTATGCTTATGTCTTTAACATATATGATCTATAGAACATATATATTGAGCAAAAATAAATTCAACACATAAATTGTTTGAAAAAATGCTAAATATTCTATTATTAATAATAATTACCATATGAATAAACACAATCATTCCTTGTTGTTCTTTATCTTTGATATAATGTTTAGTCAAATTAATACAAAATAAGAAAGTCAAGAGTTCAATAAAATGTTATGATTTCTTTTCAAAGTAAAAAATAAAGAAAAAAAAAACAATCCAAATTGGTGAATGATTTCCGCTTTTTCTATTTTTTTTACATTAAAAATAACAGTCAACATCCCACATACAATTTTTCTGATTTACTAACAAATCAACTGAAACAGCTCAACTAAAAGACTGATCTTGAGATCTAAGAATTTGTATCAATTCATTAAAATAAAGAAAAGACCAGAAGTTTCCAATTAAGTCTGTTAGCAGAATGGAAAGATGGAAATGTCAGGATGAATGCATGTCACATTGCACCCCTAGTAATTAATGAACTTCCTCTTTCAGGCAAGCGTCTGCAAACAGTGAAGCTTCCAGCAGAGAGAATCACTTCATGCTGTTTTGGAGGGAAAGACTACAGTGATCTGTACATCACCTCAGCATATATAGGCATGGATGCAGAAGCACTGGCTAAACAACCTGAGGCTGGTTGCACATTTAAGGTAGATCATTTATTTCATATCTTAAAGCAGAATCACCTATCATGCATAATGAAGCATTATATGCCGTTTTCTTATTCCAGGTGACTGGTTTAGGGGTTAAAGGAATCCCACCATACTCATACACTGGATAAAAAACCAGGGGGAAGTGATGAATTGTGATCGTTTTGCAGTTTTTTGGTTCTAAATCAATGTTCTAATATATATATATATATATATTTTTTTTTTTTAATTCATAACTCTGATAATTCAGATAAGTTTTAGACATTAGTTTGTCTAGATGACTAAAAATCAGAAATGTAATTTTATGTGAAAGCATTCTCTGCATTTTTAATTATGTTTACATTAACTGCACTCAGAGTGATCTGTGAATTTTTAGACATTTTTTAAATAATTGCTAGTGATGACAGGCAATTTTACTACACTTGGCATATGTAATGTATGTTAAACATACAATGTAATTGCAAAAAATGATTGAAATATTAAACGTTTGCAAAACAAAATATTTAAAGAAAAGAAAGATGATTGTTTAGGGTGAAACAGTGATTGTGGTTTGCTTAATGTTGACTTTGAGAACACTAAGTAAACCTGGTGCAAAGTTTGAATGCTTTCATTTATTTTGTTTGTTGTCTTTCAACACAAGCTGAAAAATAGGAAAAAGTCACTCATCCAGCAAAAAAAACTGACAAACTGCACACTTTTATACTAAATACAGTACAAGACAAACAATAGAGAAAGATGCAAAAAAACAAAAAAAGTTGAATACCTTTGATAATATGCATTCCTTTACAGTTTAATGTTAGAAAAAGATCCTTGCATCATTCATTCAATCATTTTCCTTCGACTTAGTCCTTCTATTTCAGAGGTTGTCTCAGTGGAATGATCCGCCAACTTATCCAGCATATGTTTTACATAGCGGATGCCCTACCAGCTGCAACCCAGTGCTGGGAAACATCCATACACGTTTATCCACACACATACACTACGGCCAATTTATCTTATTTAATTCACCTACAGCGCATGTCTTTGGACTTGTGGGGGAAACTGGAGCACCCGGCGGAAACCACCGGAAACACGGGGAGAACATGCGAACTCCACACGGAAATGCCAACTGACCCAGCCAGGGCTTAAACCAGTGACCTTCTTGCTGTGAGGCGACAGTGCTAACCACTAAGCCACCGTGCCACCATCATAATCACTTTGTTGTTAATTCATACTGTTCATAAAGGGTCCTTTTGCATATTATTTTACATTTTCTAAAGAAGAGTTTGTTTGCCCATGCTGCAAACTGGCAACGGTTGCTACATTTAAAAAAAACTGTGCTAAAGGAAGTGCATTAGCTGAGTTGGCGAGATTTACAAAAACTGTTTGTCAAGGGTGAAGCAGTTTAGATTGGATAAAAAAAAAAAGCCAAATAAGGGGTTTTACAAGAGAGTTAAAAATAGAAATAGTCTTTTGATTTGTTTACCAAGGCAGTATTTATATGTAAAAAACATTCATTTTAATGTTGAAAACAGTTGCACTGCTTATTGCCTATGGAAACCATAGACTCAGGATGAGGATTTTAAAAAACATTTATTTAGAATGACTTGTTTTTGCTATTTTGTTGGGATATTCTTAAAGTAAAAATAACAGTAACAGGGTTGTGCTTATTCTCTTAATGAGTTCTGGGTGTGTTTTGAGCATAATGTGTATTAAACCAATTAGAGTCTCATCTCTCATTCCCTTTAAGAGTCAGTTGCACTGCACAATGGCGCATTTGCTATCTACATGGCCGACTTTTTAAGTGGAAAAACTGAACGCTTAACAGACCATCTGCAGCACGAGGATGAAGAATGAGCCTCCTCCATTCGGCCTCTTTACTTTTACTCTTTACTCCTTTACTTTTGAGAAGTAAGGAAACGGTGGAAACTCACTCCACTGAAGACATCCATTAGCCTGCATATTTAATTTTGTTTGATAAGTGCAAAGAGTTGTTTCAAAACTATTTCCAAATTCAGTTCTAATTTCCAGCAAATTAATAAATGAACAATAATAACGAAGTGTGGTCAAAGTTACATCCACACACACGTCCTATTCTTATGACCCATGTGGTGATGCATAGGTCTGCAAAACCCGACAGGTGGACCAACCTAAACTTGCTTTTTTAAAACAAATATAAATATGCATATGATAAATAATACTGCTAATAATAATAACATTATACACATGCAAATTGTCATCAATAAACTGAAAAAGGCCCCCATGAGGTGAAGGTATGGAGGCAGTGGTTTTTATATTTATGTAGAAAATAGTAATTGTAACATTTTAATCTTTTAAAAACATTTTTTTTTCATTTTTTAATATATTTGTGTATTGATGTACAGTCTGTGTGTATAAAGCAATGTGTGTGTGTGTGTTTTGGACCTGCATAGGCGCATAACTAACGCTGTGCTAGACTTTAGAGCAGCTTTTAGTTGGTCAATGTCGCAGTCTATTTAAATTTCTCAACATAGCAATGCGCCTCAACACGCCTCCTTTTTAGACCAGCACACCCATGAGTCCACAAAGTGGTGCAAATGGATTTGCTATTTAAACAACGTGGCACCAAACACGTCTTTCACCTTATTGTGCCTGGTGTATGATAGGGCCCTATGTTTTATGCTGCATTTCGAAAAATTGATTAGTTGACTTGGCTTTTAAAATGAGAAAACCTACTGCTTTAAAAGCGGTTTGTTGACTTCTAAAAAGTGAGTAAACGCATTACGCATTTCATCAAAATTGTTCAATTAACCATGTGCATAATTTTAAAAACTAACTTCCGAGTTTAAAAAAGTGAGTGAACTCTTTGTAAGAAAATCAACTTGTCACTTTTTAGGGCTACAATTTCATTAGCTAATTGCTTTTTGCAGTGACAGAGCACATTTAGAACTTCTGGGCCACAGCTGTATCCCTTCAAGCAAAGATCCTTATTCAAACAGACTTTTACGGTTCAGTCGCTTATAGAAATTTAGTTCTGTTTTTTTTTTTTTTTTTTTTTTTTTTTTTACATTGTTGGCTGTATACCATGGAGCATTGCTCATTACATTTTTTGTATTAAGTTTGGAATGTCAGGAATTACAGTGAGGCAGCTTCCAGCAATAGAGACAATGGAGCAGATTAGATCACTTACCCCATCCAAAAAACACACCCCCATCCATGGCCCCATTCAGTGTTGGCGTGGTCTAAATGTGCTGTGTCTCTAAAAGTAGAGGAACTGAAAGAAAACTACGGAGTTACTCATTGAATATGAAGCACTTTGTAATGACCTGACGAGAGGGCGTTGCCTAAACATTTAAAATTGACGCAAACTAAAGTGACTGTTACACATAAAAAGGACACAAACGTTTGCATTCAGTCAATAAGCAGACGCTTTTCTCCAAAGCGACTTACAATTGAGGAGCAATTCAACAAGAACAGGTATGATCATATTTATCCTAAAGCTCTGCTTTGATAGCTTTAAACCACAAATGTTCAGTTGAAAAATTCATAGTCAAGTTTAAAACTTGTATTTTTATCTTTAAGCATTTCTATAAGCAGCTTATGATGCTTTTTTTCCTAAGCTACAAGGAGGATCATTAAACATCTGAAAGAACAGAAGAATGGCTGAAGCGGAAGGTCTTGCTGACTGGATGTCCAAATTGAATGAGACATTCACAACAGTCCCCTTGAGCCATATTGCAATTCCAGGTATGCAGTAGTAACTATAGCTAAAGCAATAGTACAGAACTGGCAGATTTTAAAGTCAGAATGAAATTTAAAATGTACTCTTATAATTTTTATTTTTTAAAAGGGCGGGGCTATCAGGGCGTGTCTCATTTTTGCCCTGCTTTTTTTGTCCATTCATCAATATTTTCATTTTGTTGTTGTTTTCAAACGACCCAATCAGTTCCCAAAAGACAAAATCAAGCATTGATTTGACACAAAATGGGAAGAAAATTACTATTTTAATTTCCATTTCATGGCAACTTTAATAACAATAGATTAATTCACTGCCATTTATACAGTGCATCCGGAAAGTATTCATAGCGCTGCACTTTTTCCACTTTTTTTTTATTACGGTCTTCTTCCTCAAAATTCTACACGCAAAATCCCATAATGACAATGTGAAAAAAAGATTTTTTGAAATTGTTGCAAATTTATTAAAAATAAAAAACCTGAAAAATCACATTTACAGCCTTTGCTCAATACTTTGTTGATGCACCTTTGGCAGCAATTACAGCCTCAAGTCTTTTGAATATGATGCCACAAGCTTGGCACACTCACACTTGAGGCACACTCATCAGATTGGATGGAAAGCGACGGTGTACAGCCATTTTCAGATCTCTCCAGAGATGTTCAACAGGATTTAGGTCTGGGCTCTGGCTGAGCCAGTCAAGGACATTCACCGAGTTGCTGTGAAGCCACTCCATTGATATTTTGGCGGTGTGCTTTGGGTCATTGTCTTGCTGGAAGATGAACCGTCGCCCCAGTCTGAGGTCAAGAGCACTCTGAAGCAGGTTTTTATTCAGAATGTCTCTGTACATTGCTGCATTTATCTTTCCCTCTATCCTGACTAGTCTTCAGTTCCTGCTGCAGAAAAACATCCCCACAGCATGATGCTGCCACCACCATGCTTTACTGTAGTGATGGTATTAGCCTGGTGATGAGCGGTGCCTGGTTGTCTCCAAACGTAACGCCTGGCATTCACTCCAAAGAGTTCAATTTTAGTCTCATCAGAACAGAGAATTTTGCTTCTTATGGTCTGAGAGTCCTTCAGATGCCTTTTTGGCAAATTCCAGGAGCGGAGTGGCTTTCGTCTGGCCATTCTCCCATACAGGCCTGACTGGTGAATTGCTGCACAGATGTTTGTCCTTCTGTAAGGTTCTCCTCTCTCCACAGAAGATTGATGGAGTTCAGACAGAGTGACTATCCGGTTATTGATCACCTCCCTGACTAAAGCCCTTTTCCCCCATCACTCAGCTTCTTCAAACATCTTCCCCTCACGGATGATGGAGGCCACTGTGCTTATTTGAACTTTCAGAGCAGCAGAAATGTTTCTGTATCCTTCCCCAGCTGTGTGCCTCGAGACAATCCCGTCTCTGCGGTCTACAGACAGTTCCTTTGTCTTCATGCTTGGTTTGTGCTTTGACATGCACTGTCAACCCTGGGACCTTATATAGACAGGTGTATGCCTTTACAAATCATGTCCAATCAACTGATTTAACCACTGGTGAACTCCAAATAAGCTGCTGAAACATCTCAAGAATGATCAGTGGAAACAGAATGTACCTGAGCTCCATTTAGAGCTTCACAGCAAAGGCTGTGAATACTTATGCACATGTGATTTTTCAGGGGGTTTATTTTTACTGAATTTGCAGCTATTTCAAAAAAAAAATTTTTTCACATTGTCATTATGGGGTATTGTGTGTAGACTGTTGAGGAAATAAATGAATTTATTTTGGAATAAAACTAGCATAAAAAATGTGGAAAAAGTGAAGCGCTATGAATACTTTCCAGATGCACTGTACATTTGGCTGACATTTGTATATAAACCAACCTTTATAGTAAGATTAACAAACTGTTACACACATATTAAAGCTTTACATCTTCTATAGAAAAAATTAACTGTATACATTAGAGTTTAGATTCTCTGCCCGAGCCCAGACTTACTTCCTGCCACTATCTTCGGGCCGAGCCGTGATCAAGCATTTGTGCAATTTTTTTTCAGTCATTACTTAATTAGCCTAATTGGGTAGAAAGCTTTGCAATTAGAAATATGATACGAATATTTTAGCAAAGTTGGCCTACACAACACGTGTGGGTCTACAAAGTTGCACAATTCGCAACGCTCTCCTGCAACAGTGTCTCCTCCACTGCCACACATTTACACCGCAAACGCAAGGAGAGCTAAAGCTGCATGTAGAGCAGAAACAGTGCATAAAAATCAGTGGATATTGTCAATGCATATATTGGGTAAAATTAATAATTGTTACTGTCATTCAATGTGGTTTGGCATGAACAACGGAAAAAATCAATCCAGCACTGAAATTATTGTGGCAATGCTGCTTTAGCTTTGCTCACGATCTGCACTGACGCACTGCTTCTGTGTGCGGTATGAAAGCTCTAATATTTATCAGTTAACATGGATGTTGAAAAAAAAAAAAAACATGCTCTACTCGCGCGTGCGGTGTGAAGGAGGCATAAAAACGAGGAGTTCCACAATGAACAGACACATGAAGCAGGCTTGCCATGGCAGAAAAAAGGATGATATCCATTCTGAATAAACAAACAATGCCGTTTACATGCTTTGTCTATCTTACATCATTCATTAAGATAATATAAACTAATATCTGTAGTTCAAACTTAGAATTTTAGTTGAGAATGTCTGTCATAACAGCTCACGTATTAAAAAATAGTCAGGTTTAAATCAGGCTCATAATTACAGTTAATGTGTCGAACCAGGCCAGACTTGTAAACAAGACGCACGGGTTCGGGTAGGGTCAGGTTTCATTGTATGGACCCAATCTAAGCTCTACACTCTGTGACTCTAGAAATTAGACAAAAATTGATACAAAACACATTTCTTTTAGGTAGCCACGATGCTATGGCCTACAGCTTAGACATGGACTCTCCAGTCCTGGAACCTGACAGTCTCAAACCTATGGACAACATGTTCAGTGCATTCTTAAGGCCCATTGTCAAGAAATGGGGCACCGCTCAGGTAAAATATCTATCAAAATACAATAATCGCACAGTCAATGATGATGAATCCATGATCCAGTCTTTGTGTTTATGTTTTCAATTAATCATCCAGGATAAAACCATCTCTGAGCAGCTTGATGCTGGTACGCGCTATTTTGATCTGCGGGTTGCTGGAAAGCCTGAATCCAGCGATTTCTTCTTCTATCATGGATTGTACACAACGATGACTGTGAAGGTTGTTGACCTGATTCAGTTTTTTGTTATTTAAATGAATTGAATTCAACAGGCTTACAAAAGGCTGCATTAATCATATATTAAAGTTATAGTTCACCCAAAAATATTTATTCTGTCATCGTTTACTCACTCTTTACTTGTTTCTTTCTTGAACACGAGAAGATATTATGAAGACCTCCATAGTCAGGGGCGCTAGGGGCTAGGAGGGTTGGGAGAAAGCTAGGACGATTTTAAATGGTCACGAAACACCAAAATGATGTTGACAGTCATATATGTGTCCCACGCTGCTAAAACACTATTAGGACACATATTTCACAAAGTGAAGTTTATGTATAAACTAATTTTGAGAGGAAAAAAAGGTGTTTACAGCCTGGTACAAAGAACGATTTTGGTTCATACAGCTAATATTACTCTTCATGACAACTGTGATGGGGGTGATTTTTTTTTTTTATAACTCATCAGTTTCCTTTCTATTAGGTTTTATTAAGTTTGCATAATTAAGGGCGTGGCCACTTGATTGACAGTTAGATCTCGCTGGTCGCCGTCACGTCACCTCAGCTGACTCCGGCAGATTAGCCACTGAACTCTGCATATTCATCGTATTTCTATTTTGTTATATGTGGCTTTACACAGTTGCCTTTTGGGATTATTTCCTACAATTAACAGATGATACGGCATGCTCTGTGCACTTAATTATGCTCACAAACCATTCACGTGGCCTCCATTTCCCATCTGAGTAAAGTTATATGCTTGTAAACCATCTCTATTGATGCATTTGTTTTATTTAATATCATTTATAATGTTCTTTAGAGCTGTTATGCACTCTAGAATCTGACAGATTGATTAGCTGTAGGCTCTAGATCAGTCATCTGAAGTGTTATCATACAGTGTTATGCTGGATTTCCTTGTATTTACTAACACACAGATTATATTTTAAGTGTTTGGAAGTCAAAATATATCGTATTTTAAATTTGCTAAAATGTAGACAGTGTTCTCTAGTGGATTTGTCCTCTGAAACATGCACTGAAATGTACCTGGAGAAACGTATTTGATGTTTTGCAAAAAATGCAGGCTGAGGCAGATATTTCCAATGAGCCTGGGTTATGCAGTTATTTGTAATTGTATATATTGTAAAAATGTATCATTATTCAAGAATTAATTCAATCAAAAATGACATTTTCTTGGAAAAAAACATCAGTCAATAGATATTTGCATATATACAAATATACAATATTTTAACTTTAATAGCATTTATTTCTGAATTCTGCAATAAAATGCGAAACTTATTGACTTTAAATCTCCACAGGAGGCAATGACAGAACTGAAGACATGGTTAGGACAGCACTCTAAGGAGGTCGTCATCCTTGCTTTCTCACATTTCAAGGAAATGTCAGCCGATCAACACACAGACCTGACCAACTTCCTCAAAGAGCACTTCAAAACCAAACTCTGTCCTAAGGCTAAAATGGTACGTACTGTACTGTAATCGTCTATGATAACTTCACATCCTTCACTCCTTAGCTTTTTGTAGAAGTCCTTCAGTCGATGTTTTAACCATTAAAACATTTTTCAACTTTTCCCTTTTTATAAAGCCTTCAATGAAGGACTGCTGGGAAAGTAGCTATCAGGTTATCCTCTCTTATGATGACAGAAATATTGAGGATCCTGTTTTGTGGCCTCGAATCGGGTACTGGTGGGCTAATAATTCAGACCCCAATGAGGTCATTTCATTCCTCGATAACAAGAAACAGACAGGCAGACCAGGTGAGTTTGAATGGCTTAAACAATTCACTTTCACCTAAAAGCCTATTTCAGGGGTGTTCAATCTTGCTCCTGGAGGACTAAAGTCATATTATAACAACACATGACGTGACAAGATTCCAGTGACAGGAAATTTGTCTGCACCAGATGTGACATGACATTTAATCACCAGAGCCATTCCAACACTATCTAACGGGCATTCGTCACTATTTGATTTTGTGGCAAATTTATATGAATTTGTACGATCCAATTCATACAATTTAGTAGGATTCGCTTATCCCACAATGATGAGTGGGTTTAGGAGTGGGGTTTGGTGCCATGCCTTCTTTTAAAATCTTACAAAATGATCATGAATTCATCACTAAACTGACAAAACGTAAAACTGTTATGTTTCCTCGTGAGATCAGGCTGGCCATTCAGAAGTGCCAAATAGTGGACTGCAATTCCAACAAAAAAGATATATAATCTAATTAAGTAAGGGATAAAGTACATGCAGCCAGTTGTTATTGTGGAATAAATCCAGATAAGAAAATTAAACTTACTTACAGTAATGCCTCCTTTCCACTGAGTGGTTCGGTACGGGTCACCTTTATCAGTGTTATGTCTCTGCTGCCCAATGTTACCAATTTAGGCCTTGTTTGGGTTTATAAACGATACAAAACATATACAGTCAGTACAAACCTCTCATTTTTATTCTTCACCAGCACATGCAACGATAGCATCTTGTTAAAGGCTAATTCCATCATTCCGAATTCATAATAGTCCAGAAGGTAATGATAATAATTAAACATGGCAGTTTGTTCATGTTTTAGTTTGCTGAAAGAATCATTTGCTCCTTTGTTTTTTCAGGTTTCTCCTTTGTTTTTTCACGATTGCCTCTCGCATTTGTCCTTTTTTGAAAGGATGTGAGAATTCCACATTAATATCATGAGCTCGAGTTCGTTATTTCATATATAGAAGCGTGGCGAGCGCAGCAAATAGAGCTCTCTAGAGAAAGTGAAACTGATCTCGCTTTTAGATGGCCTCGTCAACAAAACCAGGGCACACAGCAGATTCTGCTCTTCATCTTGGCTTTGTGGCTGTTCATCAACACGACGACAGGGTTTGTTTGCACTCTGGTCGACCATGGTTCATTATTATATGTACTGTATATATTATTACGGTGTAATGTCTGGGCTGTGTATGTAAAAAAAATGGTGCCTTCTTTGCTATGCTGGTGACGTTTCTCTGTAAACCAATAGCATTTAGCTGCATGTCTAGCTTCACTTTTTGGTACCCTTTTGTTGTGCTAGGTACCCTTTGGAAAGGGTACCCAAAAGTGGTACAGTACAGTTCGCTTTTTGGTACTGTTTGACAGCGGAAATTACCATAAAAGCGTACCGTATCGTACCACTCAGTAGAAACATAACACAAGAATACATTTAAATTGATATATTAATGATTATGGCTCATATGATAATTTAAAGTGTTTAAATTGAGTCAATATTTAAGTTAAATATGTTAACTTAGGCTTTACTTACGTCTGTTTGGTCCACAGAGGGATTGTTTGTTGCTGGTCTCAACCTGACTTTTGATGCGAATGACATGCTCCAGTACCTCACAACATCATTAAAAGAGAAGACCATGACGGCTTACCCTCTGTTGCTGGAATGGGTGAAGGAGCAACACCCAGGCTCGGGCACACAAAGCATCAACATCATCGCTGGAGATTTTGTTGGCGTGAACAGCTTTGCTCACGATGTCATTCAGCTCAACAATGCCAAAAACTAGTTCTTGAAGATCTAGTGCAGGGGTCACCAATCTCGGTCCTGGAGGGCTGGTGTCCCTGCAGGGTTTAGCTCCAACTTGCCTCAACACACCTGCCTGGATGATTCAAGTATACCTAGTAAGACCTTGATTAGCTTGTTCAGGTGTGTTTGATTAGGGTTGGAGCTAAAATCCAGTTTGGTGACCACTGATCTAGTGGTAGATACTGTTACATTTCGTGAATGAAAGAAAGAATATATATTGTAGTCTGTTAAATGGGGGTGTAATAAAGTGCTGCAGAGATGACATGTTTTGTTGGCCAAAATATGGAAATGTCAGCATTTTTGTTTTGATGTCAGTGTATTTTTTGAATGCTTTTTGGGGCAAGGCCTGAGATAAGGTCTCTAATGACAAGTGCAAGATATAGTCATGCTTTATTAATAAAATAAATAAAAAAATACCATCAGCAAACCTTCATCTTATGATTTTTTTAAAACTTCTACTTGTCTTGATTGTGCTTGCTGACAAGTTGCTAAATGGGACCACAGTGGCTAATGCGTTAAATTTAATCTAAACTGGAAAACTCCCTAGTCCACTTTTACAGTCTTGGAATCAACATGTACTGTACAGTTAAAGCTCAAAAATTGAAAAGTTTGAGATAAAGACTAAGAGTTTAGTGGCGAGGTTGGACTCTGATTGTGGTGTAGTTTGTTTATTACAGTCTTTGTTTAGCTTTTTACTTCTGACTGCCAGTTTATAAAAGTATTGTTCAGAAAATCTTATTGAATCAAATGTAAAAACCAAAATCAATATCATAAACTTATTTTCCATATAGGGTGTATTGTTCTGCAGTAATCCAAACGCTAAATGGAAAATGTTGGTATTGGTAGAGGTATCTGTGGTCATTTAGTGTTGGCCCAATAGAATTTAAATTTCCTTATGATTTTCTAACTTACCTAATGGCAAAGAAAACTTAACAGAGTGTACTTTTCATTTCTCATTTTCTTTCCCAAAAAAATATTATCTCAATTCTGGGTGAGTATACATTACCTCCTTCACAAAAAACACTTTTTTTTGTTGATGGTGAACGTATTACATATAAAGGTGATGTTTGAATGAACTTTCATTTTACAGTCATTAAAAAAATAAATGATACTTCATAAAAAATAAACAAAACAACATTTGAGGTGGAACAAACGTGCACCAGTTTGTTTTGGCTGTTTGGCTAAAAACAAACAAATTTTCAGATGATTCCTAACACTGTTGTCATTGATACTAAAGAAACAGAAAATGTCACAAGAGCGACATGAACATGGAAATTCTCTATGTTCTCGAACATCCACAACAAAACAAACACTGAATAAACATCCAACAATGTGTCTGACATGAAAACAATGCTCATTTTTCAGCTTTAGCGTCATTTTACAATCATTAAAAAATACAATTGAAATAATAATAAATTAAATATAATTAAATAATAATAATATAACAAGGTATCTGGTTATGCTAACTTACTGTTGGCTTCCTGGTCTTCTAACTTACCTGGTGGCAAAAAGAAAACTTAAGACTGTACTTTTAATCTCTCATTATCTTTCCCAAAAAGTATTACCTTAATTCGGCAGCACGGTGGCACAGAGGTAGCATGATCGCCTCACAGCAAGAAGGTCGCTGGCTCGATCCCCGGCTTGGCCAGTTGGCATTTCTGTGTGGAGTTTGCATGTGCTCCCCGTGTTCGTGTGGGTTTCCCCCGGGTGTTCCGGTTTCCCCCACAAGTCCAAAGACATGCGCTACAGATGAATTGGGTAAGCTAAATTGTCGGTAGTGTATGTGTGTGAATGAGTGTGTATGGATGTTTCCCAGTGATGGGTTGCAGCTGGAAGGGGATCTGCTGCATAAAACATATGCTGGATAAGTTGGTGGTTCCTTTCACTGTGGCAACCCCAGATTAATAAGGAGAATAAGCCAAGAACTAATGTATTATCTCAAATCTGGGTGAGTGAACGTTACTTCTTCACAAAAATCCCTTTTGTTGACAGTAAACATATAGGCTAAAGGTGATCTTTAAATTACCTTCATTTTGCAATCGTTAAATAAATAAATTAAACTTCATAAAAAATAAACGAAAGATTTGGCATGAAACAAACGTACGCCAGTTTGTTTTGGCTGTTTGGTGAAAAACAAACAAATTTTCAGACGCTCCCTAACACTTGTCATCCTGGAGAAGCAAAACATGAACATGAAAAATCTCTACGTTTTCGAACATCCACAACAAAACAAACACAAAATAGACATCCAGCAATGTGTCTGACATGGAATGACGTGAAGAAAAACACAAAAACAGTGCTAATTTTTTTTTTTTTTTTATAAGGAGAATAAGCCGAAAACTAATGTATTATCTCAATTCTGGGTGAGTGAACGTTACTCCTTCACAAAAATCACTTATTTTATTGACTGTGAACGTATCAGCTACATATAAAGGTGATCTTTAAATTACTCTTCATTTTGCAATCATTAAATAAATAAATTATACTTCATTAAAAAATTATGAAACCCAATATAGGGGTGAACAATTGTGCACTAGATTGTTTTGCATGTTTGGCATCCAAAAACAACCAAATTTTCAAATGGTGTCGGCACCAGTGGTGTGGTTAGTGCGTCGACACATGCACTCCGATGCTTAAGGCGACCCGGGTTCGATTCCCACTTCGCAGTCCTATGCCGATCCTTCCCCTCTCTGCTCCCCATGCTTTATTGAAGATAATATCTACTGTCCTATACATTAAAAGTGAAAACCCCGAAAAAAATATTAAAAAAAGAAAACATTTTCAAATGGCCCCTAAAACTGATGTCATCTATGCTGACAAAAAACAAATAGTGTCACGAGAGCGAAAACCTCTGAAAAATGAAGTTTACAATGCATGATGTAAGATGGGTAGACACATGTATGTGTGTACATGTAAGAGTGAAATACTGTATTTCATTATATAGTAACATAGTCGTTGTCTTATTTGGTAAACAAAATATGCTAAGTGGTGGTTCCTGTGAGATTTATACTAAATACAGTACAAAACAAACAATAAAGAATGATGCCGATCAAAAAGGTATAACACCTTTGATGATGGGTTATTATCATTATAAAGTCCCTTTGAGACATCCAAATTTAAAAAAAAAAAAGTTTGAGATTTTTTATTTAACCACATAGTGTATTATATAGACCAGGGGTGCTCAAACCTGCTTCTGGATATCTACCTTCCTGCAGATTTCAGTTGCAACCCTTTTTAAACACAACTGCATTTAATAATCAAGTCCTGTTTAGGTTCTAAATGATTGGTTCAGGTGTGTTTGATGAGGGTTGGATCTGAACTCTGTAGGAAGGTAGATCTCCAGGAACAGGGTTGAGCACCCCTGATATAGACCAAGGGTCACCAAACTCAGTCCTGGAGAATCAGTGTCCTGCAGATTTTAGCTCCAACCCTAATCAAACACCTGAACAAGCTGATCAATCTCTTACTAGATATACTTAAAACACCCAGGCAGGTGTGTTAAGGCAAGCTGGAGCTAAACCCTGCAGGGACAGCAGCCCTCCAGGACCTAGATTGGTGACCCCTAATATAGACCTTAGGCCAGTGGTTCTCAAACTGTAAGTTTGAGATGAAATTCATTCCTCTAATTATATTAAAACATCAGAATTTCATTATTTGACATTATGTTCATATAGGTCTGATTCAATCTTATGGGACATCAAAGGTACTTTATAGTGATAATGACCCTTAAATGCATTCTGTTACAGTTTAATTTTAGAAAATAATCATTGTGCTTTGTTGTTAATTCATACATCAGGGACCGTATATTCTCTTTATATATTCATATTCTCTTTCGTTTTCCTAAACGAGTTTGTTTGCCCATGCTGCAAACTTCCATCGTTTGCTAAATTTAAAAAGAAAAAAAAACTGCACTTAAGGAAGTGTATCAGCTGAGTTGGCGAGATTTACAAGATCTGTTTGTCAAGGGTGAAGCAGTTCAGATTGAATAAAAAAGCCAAATAAGGGGTTTTACAGAGAAGTTAAAAACACTGCTGATATATTGAAAAAAATCTTTTAATTTGTTCATCAAAGGCTTCACTGTAAAACCCAACAGTCAATGTTATCAAATGAAATTGAACTCAGTGTTGAAGGTAATGAGTTAATTAAATACCTCATTACTTCAACTTAAATGGAGTAAGTTCAGAGTACTCGTATTAGTTTTTAACACAAATGGTTTGTAGCAATTGGTTTCCTCAGACGGTTTGAGTCGCCTTAACTTATTGGGTTTTACAGTACTCAATTGGTTTGAGTTCTCATCATCTATGGGGTTTTAATGTGCTCAAATTGCTTTTACTCTAATGGATTAAGTTCACAGTACTCATTAGGATTAAACTTAAATGGTTTTTTGCAATCAGTTTCCTCAAATGGCTTGAGTTACCTTAACTTATTGGGTTTTACAGTGTGGATATACATTAAATGTAAGAAACATTCAATTCAATGTTGTTGAAACCAGTTGCACTGCTTATTGCTAATGGCAATCATGGACTCAGGAAACGCAATTTTAAAAAGCATTTATTTGGAATTAATTTTTTATAATTTTTTTCAGTTTTGTTGGAATATTCTTCTGAATATTTGCTGGGAAAATGGACAATAGGGAAAGACTATGTTTTATACTGAATATTTTTAAGAACATGTTATTTTACACTCTACAACTCATTGATTGGTTGACTTTGCTTTTAAAACAGTGAGTTAACCTCTTCTTCTTCTTCTTCTTTGGCCTTAGTCCCATATGGTTGCGGGGTCGCAAAAAAAACAACTTTTTTTAAACATTCCGACTGGCCTGTCGTCAGGGCCTGTCACCCTCATACACTCATACCACTGACAATTTAGCCTACCCAATTTACCTGCAGCATGTCTTTGGACTGTGGGGGAAACCGGAGCACCCGGAGGAATCCCACGCGAAGGCAGGGAGAACATGCAAACTCCTCACAAAAATGCCAACTGCATGGCTCATTACATTTTTTGTAATAAGTTTGAAAAGTCAGGAACAACAGTGAGGCAGCTTCCTTCAATAGAAAGTCAACTGAACGGTTCGTTAGATGGTTAGATCATTTACCCTGTCCAATCCACACCCTATCCATGCCTCCCTTCAGTGTTGGCGTGGTCTAAATGTGCTGTGTCTCTAAATGTAGAGGAACTGAAAGAAAACTAGAGAGTGACCCACTGAATATGAACCACTTGACCTGACGAGAGGGCGTTGCCTGAACTACATATAAAAACGACGCAAACTAAATTTAGGTGATTTGTACACATAAAAAGCACATAAACGTTTGCATTCAGTCATTTAGCAGATGCTATTCTCCAAAGCGACTTACAATTGAGGAACGATTCAACAAGAACAGGTATGATCATATTTATTTTAAAGCTCTGATTTGATTGTTTTAAACCACAAGTGTTCGGTTGAACAATTCATAGCCATGTTTGAAAATTGTATTTTTATTTTCAAGCATTTTTATTTTCTATCAGCAGCTTATGATTGATCAGATGCTATTTTCCTATATTTCAGTTTATTTTCCTAAACTGAAAGAACAGAAGAATGGCTGAAGCGGAAGGTCTTGCTGACTGGATGTCCAAATTGAATGAGACATTCACAACAGTCCCCTTGTGCTATATTGCTATTCCAGGTATGCAGTAGTAACTAGCTAAAGCAATAGTACATAGCTGACAGGTTTTAAAGTCAGGATGAAATTAAAAATGTACTCTGCTTTTTGTCCATTTTTTAATACCTCCATTTTGTTAGCAATGCCTATTTTCAAACTATCGGATCGATTCCTAAAGGACAAAATCAAGAATCGATTTAAGCAGATGTACATCATTGGAAGAAAATGACCATTTTAACTTCTATTTCACTGCAACTTTAATAACGATAATTTAATTCACTGCCATTTATACATTTGGCTGGCATTTGTACATAAATCGACATTTAGGATTTACAAACTATTATACACATATTAAAGCTTTTCATCAAGTGAACACACGGTACTCTATGATGAAAAATGAGACAAAAACTGAAACAGCACACATTTGTTTTAGGCAGCCACGATGCTATGGCCTACAGCTTAGACATGGACTCTCCATTGCTGGAACCTGACAGTCTAATAACTATGGATTTGATATGCTGCGGTTGCTGTAGGAGCATTGTCAAGAACTGGAGCATCACTCAGGTAAAATACCTATAAGTACACAGTCAGTGATGTGATCCAGTCTATATGTGTTTATGGTTTCAATTGATCATTCAGGATAAAACCATCTCTGAGCAGCTTGATGCTGGTATGCGCTATTTTGATCTGCGGGTTGCTGGAAAGCCTGGGTCCAGCGATTTCTTCTTCTATCATGGATTGTACACAACGATAACTGTGAAGGTTGTTGACCTGATTCTGTTTTTTGTTATTTACATAAATTAAATTCAAAAGGCTGTATTAATCAGAAATTAAATTGATAGTTCTCCCAAAAGTGTCAATTCTACTCACCTCTTGTTTCTTTCTTGAACACAAGAAGATATTATGAAAACCTTCATACTAATTGTTTTCCTACTATGGAAGGCATAATTATGCAACACAGTCTCATTGGAAAAATGAGCTTCAGTCTACATTTCAGTGAAACCGCAAAAACCCACTTCAACATACGTTTGACTGCAGTTCAAATGAACCCTGTGGGGCTGTATGACACCAACAACTTTTGTTCCTTTTCACACAAATTATATTTACAGGGACAAATTATTGATGAATAAAAGATTCATTTTGTAGAGTTCTTTGCAAAATACCACAATATGTTTGCCTCACCCGTATCTCCTTACTGACAAATGTTCTAGCGTGATTAGTTTACTTGGTAGCTCACTTTGTATGGAGTGATCGTTGTGAAGCAGAGGGCTCAAGTTCGAATCTGGTAAAACATGGTTCCACGGAAGAAAAAAAAAGAAATGTAAAAGCAAGGTGGTCGTAGTCCACTATTCTCTTACTGTTGCTTATGAAAACACAAGGTTTGTTAGTAATGGGAAGGGTTTAAGGGTCAGTGGTCCACAAGGGGATCTGTACGACAAGCCCCAGCTTCTCATGGGCTTGTACAAGAAGGGCGTGTATCTGAAATGTACAACAAATCATATTCAATGTGATGTATTTCAGATTTGCAAAACTGTACACAGCGTCCTCTAGTGGATTTGTCATCTGAAACATGCACTGAAATGTACCCAGAGTAACGTATTTGATGTTTTGCAAAAAATGCAGGCTGAGGCAGATATTTCCAATGAGCCTGGGTAATGCAGTAATTTGTAATTGTATATATTGTATAACTGTATCATTATTCAAGAATTAATTACATTTAAAAAAAAATTCTTGGAAAATGAACATTAGGCAATAGATATTTGCATATATAGAAATATACAATATTTTTAGTTTTCAATTATTTTTAAGTTTTTTGTAATTTATTTCTGAATTCTGCAATAAAAAGCGATTCTTATTGACTTCAAATCTCCACAGGAGGCAATGGAAGAAGTCGATACATGGTTAGGAAAGCACTCTAAGGAGGTAGTCATCCTTGCTTTCTCACATTTCAAGGAAATGTCAACTGAACAACACACAAAGCTGATGACGTTCCTCAAAGACCATTTCAAAGCCAAACTCTGTCCTGACGATGGAATGGTACGTATTGTACTGTATCATTCATGATAACCATCCATCACATCCTTCACTCTTCAGCAGTTAAGAACTGAGAAATAATTCATTCATTGACCTCAGCTTTTTGTAGAAGTCCTTCAGTCAATGTTTTAACCATTGAAACATTTTTCAACTTTTCCCCTTTTTATGAAGCCTTCACTCAAGGACTGCTGGGATAAAGCCTATCAGGTTATCCTCTCTTATGATGACAGAAATCGAAAACAGGATCGTGTTTTGTGGCCTGGAATTAAGTACTGGTGGGCTAATAATTCAGACCCCAATGAGGCCATTTTATTCCTCGATAACAAGAAACAATCAGGCAGACCAAGTGAGTTTAAATGGCTTACTTTCACCTAAAAGCCTATTTCAGGGGTGTTCAATCTTGCGGGCTAAAGTTTTGTTATAACAATACAAGAAATAATAAATGCAAATATTATTAAATACAAATATTTAATCTCCACAGCCATCCTCAGGGCAATTCGTAACTTTTTGATCTAGTGGCTAACTCATATAAATTTGTACGATCTTTTGGGTTATCACCCAATGGCAGTGGAGTTTAGGGGTGGGATTTGGTTGCTCCCTTTAAAAATCATACTAAATGATCATGAATTCACATGCATTAGCCACTGACAAATTGTAAAATAGCTAAGTTTCCTCATAGGATCAGGCTGACTATTCAGAAGTGCAGAACAGTCGTTACAGTCACCAGCGATCTTGCCTATGCAGTTCGCTGGAGAACTAGAAGATTCAGTCATGCACCACTTACACACCTGGCCAAGAGCCTGTCTGATTGCAAACACTCACAGCTGAAGCTGCTCATGAGCTGATTACATGGACTATAAAGTTAGCACACAAACACACAGAAGTTGCTAAGTCTTGTTGTGCAGTATTGTGAACATTACATTTTGACCCTCACTTTGTTTTGTTTTTTTCTGTCTGTCTGACCATCTGCCTGTGTATTCGACTATGACTCTAGATTTGCCTACATACATCTGTTTGCTCCTGATTGTGATTGTTGCTTGCCTGACCATTCTTGTTAATAAATCCTGCATTTAGATTCGAACTCCATTGTCAATGCCCATTCACATTACAATAGTGTACTGCAACAAAAAAGACAGGTTTATAATCTAAGTAAGGGATAAAATACATCCTGCTGGTTTTGATTGCAATACAATAACGATATTTTGTTGTTGTTGTTATTAATGTTTACTTAATACATTGTCCACTACTAGGAACAGATTTGGGGTCTGATTCTTAAATCTACATCGAAACTTTAATAAAAGTGAAAGTACACAAGAATACATTTAAATTGATTTATTAATGATTATGGCTCATATGATCATTTAAAGCAGTGGTCACCAAACTTGTTCCTGGAGGGCCGGTGTCCTACAGATTTTAGCTCCAACCCTAATCAAACACACCTGAACAAGCTAATCAAGGTCTTACTAGGTATACTTGAATCATCCAGGCATGAGGCAATTTGGAGCTAAACCCTGCAGGGACACCGGCCCACAAGGACCGAGGTTTGTGACCCCTGATTTAAAGTGTTTAAATTGAGTCAATATTTAAGTTAAATGTGTTAACTTAGGCTTTACTTACGTCTGTTTGGTCCACAGAGGGATTTTTTGTTGCTGGTCTCAACCTGACTTTTTATGGGTGTAGCATTTTCTCGAACCTCACAGCCTCATTAAAGGAGAAGACCGTGACGGCTTACCCTTTGTTGCTGGATTGGGTGAAGAAGCAACGCCCGGGCTCAGATACACAAAGCATCAACATCATCGCTGGAGATTTTTTTGACGTGAACAGCTTTGCTCAAGATATCATTCAGCTCAATGATGCCAAAACCAATTAATGAAGATCTAGTGGACAGAGGTAGATACTGTTACATTTCATGAATGAACGAAATAATATATATTGTAGTCTGTTAAATGGGGGTGCATTAGAATGCTGCAGAGATGACATGTTTTATAGGCCAAAACATCTACAGTTGGAACCAGAAGTTTACATACACTCTAAAAAAAGGAACATAACCATTTAAAAAAATGTCTGATGGTAATCATACTATATTTTAGGTCCGTTAGGATTACCTAAATGATTTACATTTGCTAAATGTCAGAACAATGAACACTTTTTTTTTTTAGAATTTTTTTATTAATTTCTTGACAGTCAAAAGTTTAAATACATTACCTTGGTATTTTTTAGCTTTGCTTTTAAACTGTATAACTTGGATTAAATGTCTTGTGTATCCTTCTGCAAGCTTCTCACAATAGTTTGAAAGAATTTTGGCCCATTCCTCCAGACAGAATTGGTGTAACTGTGTCATATTTGTTAGCTGCCTTGCTCGCACACGCTTTTTCAACAAATTTTCTATAGGATTGAGATCAGGGCTTTGTGATGGCCACTCCGAAACATTCACTCTTTTGTCCTTAAAACACATTTTAACTAATTTGGCAGTATGCTTAGGGTCATGGTCTGTTTGGAATACCCATTTGTGGCCAAGTTTTAATTTCCTGACTGATGTCTTAAGATGTTGCTTCAGTATTTCTACATAATGTTCTTTCTTCATGATGCCATCTATGCTGTGAAGTGGACCAGTCCCTCCTGCAGCAAAACAGCCCCACAACATGATGCTGCCGCCCCCATACTCCACAGTTTGAATGGTGTTCCTATAGGCTTGTAAGCTTCCCCTTTGTCCTCCAAATGTAACACTGGTCATTATGGCCACACAGTTAGATCTTAGTTCCATCAGACCACAGGACATGTCTCCAAAAATTATTCATTTTCTCAGTGTAATTTAACAAATTGTAATCTGGCTTTTTTGTTGATTCTGGCTCATTAATTTTCCCATGTTGTCACAAAAGGAAGCAGTGTGTTTGAGGTTTTCCCTAAATACTATTCTACTGCTGTGCCTCCAATTAACTCAAATGTTGTCAAATGTTAGCCAATCAGAAACGTCCAAAAGAAAAGTTATAACAATTTATCAAAAAATATCTCTCTCATTATTCTGCTATTAAGCATGACAGAAACGAATTTGATAATCCTAATTTACCTAAAAGAGAAAAAGTTTAGACACATTAACATCTGACTTTTTTATATGGTTATGTGCCTTTTTATCCAGTGTATGTAAACTTCTGGTTTCAACTGTAAATGTTAGCATTTTTGCATATCCTTTGTTTTGAAGTCAGTGTCTTTTTTCAAATGCATTTAGGGGCAAGGCCTGAGATAAGGTTTCTAATGACAAGCACAAGATGTATTCATGCTTTATTAATAAAATAATTAAATAATACCATCAGCAAACCTTGTCTTGATAAAGACTGTGCTTGCTGACAAGTTGCTAAATGGGACCACAGTGGCTAATGCGTTGATTGTGGAGTAGTTTGTTTGTTACAGCCTTTGTTTCGCTTTTTACTTCTGACTGCCAGTTTCTAAAAGTTTTGTTTAGATAATCGTATTGAATCAAATGTAAAGACCAAAATCAATATCATATAGGCCTATGAATCAAATTAATATCATAAACTTGTTTTCCATATAGGGTGTATTGTTCTGCAGTAATCCAAACGCTAAATGGAAAATGTTTGTATTGGTAGAGGTATCTGTGATTATTTAGTGTTGGCTTTTATAGTTTTACAGCCGACTCATCACAATTTAAATTCCTTGATGGTTTTCTAACTTACCTGATGGCAAACAGAAAAAATAAAAATAAAAAACAGACTGTACTTTAATCTCTCATTTTCAGTACACTTTTTAAAAAGGGCAAACATGGTACAGGAAAATACGAGTTTGTGGACAGGAAGAGACACTTGAACATATTATATTACACAGCATGAAGTATGAATATGAAAGGAGGACTATTAGTAGGAATTTAGAAGAGATAAAAGTTCAATTTAAATTAAATGAAATTTTACAAAATAGCTTGAAAAAGTAATGTTATATGTTTTTACTGCAGTATCTAAAAATACTCATGTGTGGGAGAGGATTTAATAAAAGAAAGGGGTAAGTCATAATGATCCTCACTCCATACCAGTTGGTGGCAGAAATACACTATTCTGTTGTCAACCGGCAACAAATTTAGAATTAGAAGAACAAACGTGCACCAGTAACAGATTTTAGAATAAAAGTCAATAAAAGAGTGTCAGTTGATCTATCAGTTTATACTTAAGAAATGGTGGCAATACTAAAAGCACTTCAATGGTTCAAAACAGACAATTTTTGTATGTTTATTAGTATGTTCAGACTCAAATTTCTCACTGATGACATTAGAGAGTGGCCATTCTGAAAACAAAAAGGATATATTTATTAAGATATTGCAAATGGTATTTCAAAATCAGATGATGGGATTAGAAATCAAGTTCTGTTGGGTTCCAGCTCATAGTGGAATAACGGGGAATGAATTGGCAGATGCGGCCGTGAAGCTACAAGAAAATCAATTATAGACATGGAAGTAAAATATAGTAAAGTGAGATGAAGGTTTTAATCAAGCGATTTTTAAAAAAATATGTGGCAAAAACAATGGGAGGAAGGAAAAAATGGGAGGTGGTTGTAATATAAAAAGAAACGTGGATAAAGGAAAAATAACAAGTAGAAGTATAGGGAAGAGAGTATAATTTCAAGAATTAGATTTGGACACACGGGACTCAACAGTACAAAATGTAACAACATCAGACTGGAAAATGTGATTATTGTGGGCAAGAAGAAACAGTGGAGCATGGCATTATGAAACGCCCAAAGTACTTTAGGGAAAGGAAAGTATTTATTTTAAATTTGAAAAGAGTTAATATGAATTTTATTTTGGTTAAAGTGCTAAATAATATTTAATTTTATAATGAATAAATTTTAATTCTATTTTTAAAAATGTCTAAATTTGATAAAAATAATTTAGATAGAAGTGATATGTATAAATGCACCCAAAAGTTGTATGCCAACTGCCAATAAAACTCATGAGATGAAGAAGAAGAATAAAATCGAATTTCGAACATGAAGAAACAAAAAGTGTCACGAGAGAGACATAAAAATGGAAAATTAATCCAAATTACTGTTGACTTCTATAGTTCCTGGTCTTGTACCTGATGGCAATAAGAAAAATTAACAGACTGTACTTTTAATCTCTCGTTTTTTCCCCAAATGTATTATCTCAATCACTTATTTTGTTGACAGTAAACGCATAGGCTACCATTTAAAAGTGATCTTTGAATGAATTTCATTTTATAATCGTTAAAAAATATGTAATTTATAAAAAAATAAATTAAACAACATTTGTGGGGGAACAAACTTGCAACGGGTTGTTTTGGCTACTTGGCGAATAACAAACGAATTTTCAGACGGTCCCTAACAATGTTGTCAAACTTGTCCATACAAAGTGCCACGAGAGCGACATGAACAAAGAAAATCGATAAGTTTTTGAACATCCTCAACAAAACAAACACAAAATAGACATCCAGCAATGTGTCTGTCAGGGGATGACGTGCAGAAAAACGCGGAAACAGTGCACATTTTTCGGTTTTAGCGTCTGGCGTAGGCAAGGATGGTTAGGCTACTGCGAAGTGTCAATAAGAGCATTCTAGGTTTTTGTTAATAAATCACAAAACGCAATAAAATGGAGGATGAAGATTGTTATGAGGATTGGATGTCCAAGATGCCCTCTCATATGTGGGATATCCCTCTGTGGAATCTCGCTATACCGGGTACGTAAAATTTGCTGATTGCATTACGTTAATTCACTGTATCACTGTTATTATTTAACAATAAACATTTAATTTTTTGTTTTTCAGGAAGTCATGACAGCATGACTTACTGTTTAGATAAGCAATCCTCAGTATCGAACTCCACGCCGAGGGTGGTGCAAGTGTTGGACAAGTATTTTCCTTGTATCGTTCGGCCCTGTATAATGAAATGGGCAACAACACAGGTTGTTTGTTTGTTTGTTTATCAATATTATGTGGTAATGTTAACATGACCACAGCATTAATTGCATCTATATGGTGTCATTCTGCCTCATATTGTATTCCACATATAAAGTCATGCAGATTTAGAGTAACTATAGCCGATTTTGTATTAGACTTGTCTTCTCATGGGAAATTATTAAGTTTGGCCTAATACGTAAGGATAATAAGATATCTTATATAATTAATACTTTAATGTTATTATTAAAACTTTATATTCATAAATGTATTTTTTATTCCCCCAAGACTAGTGTTTAAAGAAGAATTTGTGATGCATTTAAAGACATTAGAAAAGGCAAAAAGAAAGATATTTTTATTCATCATTAGATGACTTTGGTTTACTTTAACTCCCATGATACTTGAGTTTCTTTAGAATTTATTTATTTTTTGTTAATTTTTGTTATTTTATTTATTTATTTATAAATGTTGTATTATTAATGAGGATGGAAAGATAGTGAATGTATGCAATCTGATTGTTATCTCAGTTTGTGTGTGTGTGTGTGTGTGTGTGTGTGTGTGTGTGTGTGTGTGTGTGTAATTCTAAAAAGTATTAATGCCTTTCTATTACGGTTCAAGCATTGTTAATAAAATAAAATAAAAAAACACGTATTTTATTTGCAGGAGGGCGCCATCTCTAACCAACTGGATTTGGGCATTCGGTTCCTGGATCTAAGAATAGCACACAAAATAAAAGACCCTGATGAAGTTTTCTACTTTGCACACGGAGTCTACTCTCTTCTGACCGTTAAAGTATGTCTCTGATACGCATTACTTTTTAAAAACAATGTTACTTCCTCATTCCAAGACTGAGAATAACTTTGGTTTTGTTTTATTTTAAGGAAGCACTGACAGAAGTTGTACGTTGGTTAGATCAACACATTAAGGAAGTGGTCATCATTGCACTTTCTAATTTTGAAGGCATGAACCTGGACCAGCACAAAGACCTCATTCAGTTTCTCATTGCCACATTTAACAAAAAAATCTGTCCCAAATCTGTAAGTAACCCGTTTTTAAAACATTTGCAGGTGATAATTTCTTTTTTATTGATCCTGCAAGAAGTTTTTAGGACATTTTAATAAATAATTCACCCAAAAATTACCCCATCATTCACTCAAGCCATGCTCAATGTATGTGGGTGTTTTTTCCTTTCAGACAAACACAGTGGGAGTGGTTTTAAATTATTTTCTTATATAGTGTCAAGTGTTGGGCAAGCTCCTTAAAAGTGTAGTGAGCTAAGCTATTAGCTACTCTACTTAAAATGTAGCTTAACTACACTAAAAGCTACCATCTGGGAAATGTAGCAAGCTAAGCTAAAAGCTACATGCCAAAAGTAGTTTAGCTACATCTAAGCTATTTTTACAATTTTCATTATTTAAATTGAAGCAACTTAAATCCAAGTATCTTAGTGATCAATAAAACTGTCAATGAAACATATGAGGCAGAACTGTTCAGTTCTATTGAGAATAGGCAAAAATAAATAAATTATCTGGACCTGGTTGCCCTAATGAGCTGACTCTCTCTTGGTTGCCCGTTGATGGCATAATTTTCCAAAGTTCTCTGGCAACATTGCTCTAAAAGTTGCCCAGTGTATCATTAGCTTCAAAGGGGAAATAATGTCATGTGAACACACCTGAGCCTGTCATTTTTCCTCTCTGCCACATGAGGGAGCAATTGCATGAATTCTGATCTTTACAGTCTATGATTCTGATAACCAGCATACTTGAATCTTGTTTTTTTCCATTACACAATGTATAAATGAACTCTGAATGTGTCAAAATAAGAATGACATAAAAAATGTCCACACTCTCGGAAATAAAGCTACACGAGTTGTCACTGGGGTGGTACCTTTTCGAAGGGTACAGATTTGTACCTAAAAGGTCCATATTAATACCTCAAGGGTACTTATTAGTGCCTAAAAGGTACAAAAGCAATCCTCTTTAAATTTTTAGGTACTATTATATACTTTTGAGGTACCAATATAGACCCCTCAGGTACAAATGTGTACCTTTTAAAAATGTACCACCCCAGTTACAGCTCGTGTACCTTTATTTCTGAGAGTGTAGAGGCTTAGGTCCTTGATCATGTCCAGGATCAAAAATCACTGTCCTATCTTCCATATCTAACATCAAAATTTATCAAAATAGCATCAATATAATTAAAGGGATTTCTTTTAAAGACTGAAAATCACTTTTGGTCACTGTGCTTCTCTTTTTTTCTCTCATTTTCGTTAAATCATACCTAAAGTTTATCTGTATTTATCGCCCCGAAAGTGAGAAAATTCTCAGTTTGTGTCCTCAATTTTTATCTCCCACATCATTGGTACCTTTTTTACACGCAAAGCACCAATTTAAACTTTTTTGAAAGGTTACATATACATTAAATAAAAAGATCTGTATGCTGTAAAAAAAAAGTCTGTAACAGTTTCCATTTTTTGTGATCCACACCGTTTATTTACTGTTGTGAATTGCATCATTGGAGCTTGATCTCTGCTCTGTCGACTCTTGATGTTGAAAATTCAACTCTACAGTTTAACAAAGTGACTTTTAGTAGACACCTTAGTAATATAAAATACTGTATAAGAAATTATATAGAGAGAAATAAGTCTGTAAAGCAACAGAAAATGTACTGGTGTTTATTACAAGGGTTTTGAACTGTAATATTTGACACCAACCCAGACAACGTCACTTTTTTTTTTTAACTTTTCAAGGTTAAAAGTTGTTAAGAGAAAGATCAAAGTCCCATAATGCAATTCAAAAGCACAAATAAACAAAAACATGAATCACAAAATACAGGAAACTGCTAATTAACGATAACATAAAAGCTAAAACGAAAGCTAAAAAGTTTAGCATAAGATCATGCTATCATGTTATTGATTAATAAAACATGAAATCTAATGGGATTGTGATGATGGCCAAATGTATATTACAATATTCTACATTTTATTGATCTCCCTGAAATTGCGATTTCAGGTCACCCCTTCACTACAGGAGTGCTGGAATCACAGTTATCAGGTTATTCTGTCATATGATGATGAATCTTCAACTGGATATGTAGAACTGTGGCCTCAGTGTCCATACTGGTGGGCGAACAAGTCAGATCCAAACCTAGTTATATCCTACCTGGAGGACCAGAAAAATGAAGGAAGACCAGGTCAGTTATAATAATAAAACATTAAACCATGAACCAAAGAAACCAGCTATGAGAAGTTTCTTTATACAAACTTATATTACAAACTATATTTAAAGCAAATAGATATACGAAAATTATCTAAAAATTGTGTTCTTTAAGGCTTTAATGAGAGACGAACAACAGTCCAATAAAGCAGTGCAAATGACAGTTTAAAAATGATAGAAAACCTGTCGTGTGAAGTTGTTGGTTGTATCAATAGAAACGTTAAATATTACTGTAATTATTTTGAAAGTGTGGGGAAATGGACTTTATGGGAGTGGACGAAGCTAAATGTATCTTGGTGCACTCTCTGATTGGTGAATTATCCTGAACAGCATCATAGCTAATGCTGTTCTGGTCAAATTCCACTAATTAAAGGATAATTCACCCAAAAATGAAACGAAATCACGAAATGAAAATGAATTATCATTTACTCTCCCTTCACGTGCTCAAGACCTAGTTTGATCAGCTTCTTTGTTTTGTTGAACATAAAAGAAGAAATTTTAAGAGAATGCTGCTTAGGGGTGTAAAGGATCAGAGTTAATTCGTGATTCATACGGATCACAACCCATAGTTCGGAACACACTGTGGATTAATACAATTATTACTTGTAGATTAATCCTAAAATTGTAACGATCGCAGAGAGATCGCCTCTCGCTTCATTCAAATCACGTGTATGAAACCATATAGGCTTTTCTGTAAAATATAATATTGACGGAAGAAGTTGCGGTAGGTTATTCAGGATGTGGTGGGTTTCTTAAGAGTTTTCTGTCACTACTTGTTTAGACTGCATTAATGTATTCAGTGTAAGCTGCACAATTAAGCCTTAAAAGATCGGGATCTCAACACCCACACAACACAAATTATAAATGATAGTGATTAGCATATGTTCATTAATCGTTTCAATAGTCATAGTGCGTTCAAATCTGTGTTTGAAAAACGCAAAAATCAAGAAAGAGATCGAGTCTTTAGTCTTTTGAATTGGATATGAAGTTACAACCAGACAAACAACACAGAAGTACTGGGATAACAGTTTATAGTTTAGATAAAACCACAAGTGTTTATAGTAAAGATTAAAATCACTGTCATACTCATTTAGCTTGACACTCAAAAAACTAGGTTGCCAGGCTTCAAAAATATGCCACTGAATAATTCTTCAAAGATTAATCCATCCAGCAATGAAACATGAAGTTTTATGAGTGAATCACTAAATCATTTATTGAAAATGAGACTCAAATTAATTATGAATTAAGCAAATTATAATTCTCGATTTAGTGTTATTGGCAACAGTAGTAGTAACAGTGATTTTTTTTCACATTACTGAATATTTTACTATTACTTTTTTCAGCTGATTATTTCTTCCTTTTTTAATATATTTTTATTTATTTATTTTTAAGAATTTATTATATAAATTACAGCTTCTAAGTTCTGTTTGTTAAAACCAGAAAATTCTTGCAGTACTGTTTTTGTAACAAATGGAAAGCAAATTACATTTGTCTCCTCTGCTCATCCTTGACCATAAGCCATAATGTGATCCATTCCAACACTAATGTTGGTTGATTGACTTCCATAGTAATCTTTTTTCGTAGGAAATCAACCAGTCCCAGCAACCATCATTCTTCAAAATATCTTCTTTCGTATTTAACAGAAGAAAGAAACTGATAAACGTTTAAAACCACATGAGAGAGAGAGTAAATAATGAATGTGATTACGTTTATTATTTTTGGGTTTAATTATTCCTTTAAGCATGTTTTTTTTAAAATAATAAACAGCATTATTATTAAATAATATTGTATAAAATAGTATTATTATTAGATGACCCTTAAAAATCAGTTTCTCTAGGGAGGAAACTAATCATTTTTGCTTTTTCAAAACTGTCTGTTGTAGTCAGATAAAATTACACCAAATAATTACAGTGAGACAAAAAAAAAAGATGTTTCTCTTAATAACTGCCCCTGAATTTGTTTTCAGGTCAGTTTTTTGCTGCTGGCCTGAACCTAACTGAGGATGCTCGGTATGTACTTTGTCATCCCTGCCAATCATTGCAAAGCATGACCCGACGTTCCTACAGTCTGCTTATGAAGTGGGTGAAACAACAGCGGCCAGGCTCAGGCCAAGCATGCCTTAACATCATCTGTGCAGATTTTGTTGGGATTTTCGGCAGTGAATTCACCCAGCTGGTTATCGGACTCAATCAAATAGAGGCTTGACCCATAAATACACAGCAAATGACGTTGTAGTGTGGTGAAGAGTTGCAAAAAAGCCTCTAAATATGAAATGTTCTTCTGAAATAAGCATTTTTTCACCTTGTGTAGGTCCAGTAACTTAAATTTATGACAAAGAACAGCATATTGTCATTACTTTTAAATAAATTATTTAAATAACTGAACATTAACATTGGAGGCTAAGAAACATGCTAATTTTAGAAGAAAATGGCAGATGGCATTTAGGTTTTACTCTTCAAATGTGTTACATAAAAATGTAGCGTCTTTATTACAATATAATTACACATTTTTTGATATTTAGAATGTTTACTTCTCAGTGTTTACATATCAATCACCTATATTTATTTTACGACAGTCCCTAAACTATCATGGCGGGGAAAATTGTACAATGCTGCCATCTATTGGTAATCGATATTTAGGTTTCATTTTTGTTTCAGACTTTAACAGTTAAATAGCTCAAAAATAATGTTACTTTAAACCTCACTGTTACTGGAAATGTCGAATATCTAGTTTTCTACTTTTCTTTACTAAAATAGAAATGGCGGATTCACATAATCAAAGACTAAGTGGCTGAGTAATGAGTAGATAGCATTACCTGTACAATGAGTCACGCTAAATTTTAGTAGCATCTAATGTCCTGTCATGACTTTGTATGTTGTTGACACTGTTGGGCTTTTTCGGTCCATGTCAACACATGTATCTGCGGGGGTCTAATTTTAGACGGCCCCTGTGGGTGCACTCTATAAGGTGCTTAACATTTATAGTATCTACTTAAATGATAATCCCGTTCACTGATGCCTTTCACACTCCTGTTTGTATGTGTTTATGTACAGTAGGGTGTATATGATGTAAATAAACAGCTATTTTTTGTAAGCTTGTTTTTAATTAATCAGAAATTGCTAGTGAATTTGAGTGTAGATCATAAAAAAAACTGTAAGTAAATTATAAATAGACAAAAATAGTATTTTTTTGTATAACACACTCCGGTGTTACAATATGTTTTGTTTATAACCATGAGAAGAATTTATGAGACCATTTGAAGATTTCTAGTGTTTTATTCTGTGACATTTCTTCTGACTTTTTAAAATGTTGTAATATTCACTCACTGGCCACTTTATTAGGTACACCTTACTAGTACCGGGTTAGAACCCCTTTTGCCTTCAGAACTGCTTTAATCCTTTGTGGCATAGATTCAACAAGGTACTGGAAATAGTCCTCAGAGAGATTGGTCCATATTTACATTATAGCATCATGCAGTTGTTACAGATTTGTCGCTGCACATTCATAATGCAAATCTCCCGTTGTCACCTGGTGTGGTCTTCTGCTGCTGTAGCCTATCTGCCTCGAGGTTCATACCTTACCATACCTACGATTGATAATTTGAGTTACTGTTGCCTTTCTATTAGCTCGAGTCTGGCCATTCTCCTCTGACCTCTAGCATCAACTAGGCATTTGCGCCCACAGAACTGCCACTCTCTGGATATTTTCATGTTTTCGGACCATTCTCTGTAAACCCTAGTGATGGTTGTGCGTAAAAATCCCAGTAGATCAGCAGTTTCTGAAACCGAGCACCCGGAGGAAACCCACGCGAACGCAGGGAGAACATCCAAACTCCATACAGAAACGCCAACTGACCCAGTCGAGGCTCGAACCAGTGACCCAGCAACCTTCTTCCTGTGAGGCGACAGCACTACCTACTGCGCCACTGTGTCACCCGTATACATATTGTATATAAAATTATACATTTATTTGTAGATGTGAATTATTTATAGATGTGACGTTGTATTTACGCAGTCACATATGACAAAAAAATTATATAATTATTTTTGTCTTAATTTAATATGTGGTAAATGGTTAAACATTGCTTTGTCTTCGATGAACCTCTTGTTATTAAAAACTGCTGTTATTTCTTTTTTCAGACAAATCTCAAAACTATTCTATGGTGTGACTTTCTCAAGCATAGTACAGTAAATTTTAGCTCCTATAAATAAAAAAGAAAACCAGTCATTCATTTTCTTTTTGGCTTAGTCTCTTTATTCATCAGTGGTCACTACAGCGGAATGAACCGCTAACTTATCCAGCATATGTTTTAAGCAGCGGTGCCCTTTCAGCTGCAACCCAACACTAGGAAACACCCATACACACTCTTTCACAAACATACACTACGGCCAATTTATCTTATTCAATTCACTTAACCGCATATCTTTGGACTGTGGAAGAAACCGGAGCACCCAGAGGAAACCCACACAAACACAAGGGAGAACATGCAAACTCCACATAGAAATGCCAACTGGTCCAGCCGGGGCTCAAACCAGTGAACATCTTGCTGAGAGGTGATCGTGGTACCCACTGCGCCACCCTGAACTAAAAAGAAAATCAATCAAGTGACTTTTAGTAAGTGATCTTTTTTTTCTTCCGTACAGTATATATAAAATCACAAGTACTTGATACGTTTTGTAACATAAAACGATGCTGGTGTGACGCTAAATGGTAATTTTAAATCAGGTAATTTAATGAAAAACTTAAATAGTTGAAGGACACCACTGAAGATGTTTTGACTGAAGCCTACTGTGAAGCACCATGACCTGTTTTTGTTTCAGAATTGTTCACATATTTAATTTTTTCAGAAGTTTTAAAAAAAAAAATGTTTTATTTTCCTTTAGTGTGACACCCCTATTTATTGAAAATGAGCAAAAAGTCTAACAAGTCATGGAGGAAAATAACTAAATAACTAAAATCACTTTCACAATATTTGAATTTTTTTAAAAGCTGTTTTACTAATTTTTTACTGTCACACCATATATTTAAAGTACAATTCTGTAAAAAAATAAAATACTGAAATAATTTTATAAGGAGAGTGACCCATGCTCAAAAAATTATTTGAGGCTCGTTCAAACTACTTATGTAAAATTGTAGAATGTAATGTAGAATTTTAACTCCTTCAGGAGGTACAGTTAAAGTAAGAATTATTAGCCCCCCTGAATTATTACCCCCCGCCCCCGTTTATTTTACATAGTAGTTTTAATAACTCATTTCTAATTACTGATTTATTCTATCTTTGCCATGATGCCAGTAAATAATATTTTACTAGATATTTTTCAAGACACTTCTATACAGCTTAAAGTGAGATTTAAAGGCTTAACCAGGTTAATTCCCCAGGTTAGGGTAATTAGGCAAGTTATTGTATAACAATGGTTTGTTCTGTAGACTATTGAACAAATATATATCTTAAAGGGGCTAATAATATTGACTTAAATGTTTTTTTTTTTTTAAGAACTGCTTTTATTTTAGCCGAAATAAAACAAGTAAAACTTTCTCCAGAAGAAAAAATATTTTCGAAAATACTGTGAAAATTTCCTTGCTCAGTTAGACATCATTTGGGAAATAATAAAAAAAAAAAATCAAATGGGGGCTTATAATTCTGACTTCAACTGTATCTGTATATGTATCTCATAATACAAATTATTTATCTGGTGACTGACCTAGATGTCATTTTGCCCAGTTTTTCAGGAATCCATCATATTATAGTGTGCACTTTAGAATATTCTTAACAGACCCAGAACAAGATGCTTCCAGAGCACTTGAAGAATCCCCTCCCTTCACTCTCTCAAGTCCCCACCTTTCTCCTAAACAGATTACTCGGGAGTTAAGGGAGCCTGCACAGGTCTCTGTGAGGCTTAGAGCCGCAGAGGAAACAGATGGGATAAGAAAACCAGGGGATCTAATTACAGAGGCTTAATCAGCAATCCTAGGCCCGTCCAGTCTCAAGCCACTGCCCACGGCTTTTTCTTTCCCTATTAGATGTGTTTGTTTCAGAGTTTGAAGACGACTGTTTAACATGGAGAAAGAGGAAGAGGATGATGAAATCTTTACAGCAACTCCAGGAGAATATGAAGAGAGAGAAGATGATGAGGAGCAGGGGGAAGAGGAGGAAGACGAACAAGAGGAAGAGGAGCCGGAGGCCGAGAGGAAGAGCAGCTGGGATATCCCCATACCGAGTCGATCGCTGGCCAGTCGCAGGGCTTCACTTCCATGCCCGGTGAGTACACAATCCTGTAAAAAAATGCTGGGTTCCACACAATTACTTCATGTTGTCCCAACACAAATCAATTAAGTTAAGCCTTTAAAAAAATTGAGTGGATTGAACATAAAACATTTAAGTTGTCCTAAAAAAACATTACGAATTGTGTTGTTTCAACTCATTTTAAATAAGAACAAACTGGAATGACACAGTTTTAGTTTACTAGAACTTCTATGTTAAGCTGATTTGACACTACATTGTAAAAGTGCTGTAGAAATAAACATGAATTGAATTTAATAAGTAGTTTGAACAAGTTGTAAAAGTCATTTATTACTGCTTGTTAAATCTACATATTTAAAATGAGTTGAAACAACACAATTCTTAAGTTGTTTTTGGGACGACCTAATTGATTTATGTTTGAATCCACTTAAATGTATAAAAATGATGAAGTTAAATTAATCGATTTGTGTTGGGACAATATGAAGGAATTATGTTTATTATTGTTAATTATGGGACTTCATAGTTTTATGTTTACTCTACTTAAATGAGTTACATTAACTTGAACTCAATTCACTTGAACAACATGAATGAATTGGGTTCAACCCTGCATTTTTTATTGTGTATATGGCTTGAATATCCTTTGTATATTTATTTTGTGATTTTTTTTTTTATTCTTAATATGAGTAGTATTTCACATATAAAATTACAATATAATTTTCTTTAAAAAATCAGTTTTCTTATTTTATGTACAATGTGAAACCCAATAAGTTAAGGTAACTCAAACCATTTGAGGAAACCAATTACAACAAATCATTTAAGTTTAAAAACTCAATATGTTTGAGTAAACGAAGCAATTTGAGCACATTCATTAATTTTCTTGTTGGCTTAGTCTCTTTATTAATCCGGGCTCGCCACAGCAGAATGAACCGTCAACTTATCCAGCAAGTTTTTACGCAGCGTATGCCCTTCCAGCCGCAACCCATCTCTGGGAAACATCCACACACACATTCATACACACACTCATACACTACGGACAATTTAGCCTACCCAATTCACCTGTACCGCATATCTTTGGACTGTGGGGGAAACCGGAGCACCCGGAGGAAACCTACACGAAGGCAGGGAGAACATGCAAACTCCACACAGAAACGCCAACTGAGCCGAGGTTCGAACCAGCGACTCACTTCAATGTGAGGCGACAACACTACCTACTGCGCCACTGCCTCGCCCAATTTGAGCACAGTAAAACCCAATAATAATAATAAAAAGAGAACTCAAACCAACTGAGTACTGTACAACCCAATAAGTTAAGGCAACTCAAACTGTTTAAGGAAACCGATTGCTACAAACCCAATTTGAGTAAAAAAATAAAATAAAATAAAAAACCTAATCTATATGAGTAGTGAACTTACTCCATTTAAGTTAAAGTAATGAGGTATTTAATTAACTCATTACCTTCAACACTAAGCTCAAAACTCTTTTCAAATGAGTAGAATTAACTTTTATTTAATCAATGTTGAGTTACACTCATTTCATTTGACAAAGTTGACTTTTGGGTTTTACATTGGATGTATTTATAAGGACGTTTATTCAAATTTTTATTTTTTACATTTCTACAGTAGCTTTCCTTGAAAGTACTCAAATGATTTGCATGTAGTTATTTATTATTTTGTTTCTGTCTTTTAGTGTTTTTTTCCTTTTTCTATTTTACACAGAGTTTAAGTCAACATCATTATTTGTAAAAAATAATTTCCCAGGTGATGTTTAACAGAGTTTGAAATTTTCACAGTATTTTTTCTTCTGGAGAAAGATTTCTTTCAGTCTGCATGTAATAAGCACTTAAGAAAAACTCTTGAGGTCAATATTATTAGTCGCCTTGAGTAATTATTTTATCCGATTGGCTACAGAACAAACCACTGTTATCCAATAACTTTCCTAATTAACCTAACCTGCCTAGTTAACCTAATTAACCTAGTTAAACCTTCAAATTGCACTTCAAGCTGAATACTATCATGCTAAATAAGTAGTAAAATGTTATGTATTGTCATCATGAAAAGAGACAAAATACATTTTTGTTTGAAGATGTGTTTTAAAAATCTGTTCGTTAAACAGCAATTGGGTAATATTTTTTAAAGAATGAACATTTCATAGAAGGGCTAATCATTTTGTCTTTCGTTGTACGTAGAGGCGTTGATATGTATAAATGGTCTTGTTAAATTAAATTATTTGTGTGAATGTTTTTTTATTTTGAGTGTGTGTTGGTGCTGGACACAATTACAGTAATAAAGGAAGGAGATATTTTTTTTAAAACAATACTTAATTGGCATAATTGTAAAACATGTGCTTGCAATTGAATAAAGTTAAAAAAAGTTATTGTATTTTACATTTGTTTAGCAAAGGAAACACATGACAATTAAATAGAAATTAATTACTTCAATGCATAAACAACCAACTTATTATGAGTTCTTGTTATATGTTTCAATAGAAAAATAAACACTTGTGAGGTTATGCATCAAAAATTTGTATCTCACAGCTGGGAAAAATGCAAAATGTTGGCTTTTATTTACAGGTTAGAGGTATCAGAGATCAAAGCAGGACAACGTTTGCATAATCCAAACTCTTAAGAGGAGTTTATCCCTAAATTACCTTCCAGCGTTTGGATAAAACTGATTAAAATAGAGTCAGACAGGCTAAAAGTAGCATTTCTTTGTGTGCTGCATCTCCATCAGAAATCAATTTTGAGCATTTTAAAATTGATTATTCGAAAATATGTACGACTTCGCATTCACAGCCTATTCAAAGTGACTGGAAAACATGACTAATCAGATTGTACTCATAATTATGGAGTCTTGAAGCGGAGATGTTACATCATAATTATTAAAACATTCAGAAATTCTTCTTTAAATCCAAAATAACCCTAGTGTTACTTTTTAATATGAATGAATTTTTTTAAAATAATTGAATTAATTATTTTACAAATGTTTGTTGTTTCAGCTGGGTCTTAAAAAGTTTTTTTTTAAATGATAAGTCAATCTAGAGACATTTAAGACCTTTAAAATATTTAAAGGTTTTAAATGCTATTTTACAAGGTATTAAATTTTGTATATTTTTTGATTATACAATGTATAGTATGTTAAATGTCTGTGCTTATGTGGGTTTCCCCTGGGTTCCCCGGTTTCCTCCCAATGTCCTAAAACATGCAACTTAAGTTAATTGACTAATCCAAATCGGCACTATAGACATGCACCTAGTAAGTAGTTATCTTTTAAGAGCAATCCCTATCTGTTCATTAGCCACTACAGCAGGGGAGTTCTCGAGATCTACCTGAGCTCAAACTCCCCTCTCGCCATGCAAACGAGAGGGAGCCCCGGGCACGAGGATCTTACTGTATGAGCTCCGGGCTCTCTCCCGGGACAGCATGCCAAACAAGCTTTATAATCAATCATCAGCTGAGTGTGAACTCTTGAAATCGCTAATACCGATAATATGTGCTAGATTTGACATTACGCTGCTTTGTTTATTGCAGTAACCAAGGCAACACCGTCATTTCTTCAGTTCTCCTGCCGTATTAGCATTTTCTCACAATTATTATTTAGTAAATATACTGTAAGTTGAAATGTTGCCATTGTTACTGATTGAATCCTAAAGTGTTGATAAAGTCTTACAATGTATGGGAAGAGTTTTAAAAAAATGTATTAATATCTATAAGATATTGATATCCATTAAGATATTGAAATCTATAAGAAATGGGATATATTCCTGATTTCTGTACTCTGTAAGAGTTTTTCTAGCTGAGATACTCAACTCCTTTTTGATAACATCCAGTCCACTGACTTTGATTTTACTAGACATCATAAAGGCACAGTATGTGATTTTCACCACTAGAGGGCGTGTATTCACAAACAACAAAGATGTGGATGTATGACTACGTGACATCATGGGAGTTGTGGTCTTCATTACATCTTGTGCATTTTTGCTATGAAAAAAGTGATGGATCAAATTTCCAAGTGAACAAAAATTATTTTCTTCAAATATAAAAATAATAATGTTCTATTTTGCATATTTTCCAGGCTCAGCTGAATGCGAAGCGCCTGAGTCTCTTGTACTCTACCACCATGATCCTGATATATTTAAGTTTTCATTATAATTTTAGAACGTTCAGAAACTCTTAAATGAATAAATAAATAAAGCCCAGAGGAGCTTTTAAATAACATTTTGCACCGATGTCCTATTCAAACTCATTAAAAAAAAATTCTTTCTTTCATTCTTAAATTCTGGAAATATGATTGAATTATTCTTTTTTTACACACGTTTGAAGTTTTTCTAGGTCAGATACTCACCCTTTTTTAAATATTCATCCAGTCCAGTGGCTTGCATTTTACTGCATATTTCAAGGCACAGTATGTAATTTTCACCACTAGAGGGTGTGTATTCACAACCAACAAAGGTGTAACTGTATGATGACGTGGCATCAAGGGATGTTGTGGTCTTCATTACAATATGTACCATTTTGAATAATTTCCAGGCTCAGCTGAATGTGATGCACATGAGTTGCATGCACTGTTCCGCCATGATCCTGATATATTTAAGTTTTAATCATAATTTCAAAACATTCAGGAAATTCTTCAATGAATAAATAAAAAAATAAACCCCAGAGGTGATTTGTATTCAAACACACTGTACAAAATATTATCTCCCTCATTATAAAATTCCTGAAAAATATTGGATTATAATTTTTTTTACACAAATATTTGTAGTTTTTCTAGGAGAGATACTCTACATTTTTAATAATCATCCAGTCCTGTGACTTGCATTTTACTGGACATCTTTAAGGAACAGTATGTAATTTTCACCACTAGAGGGTGTGTTTTAACAACCAACAAAGCTGTAGTTGAATGATAACATGGCATCATGAGAGTTGTGGTCTTCATTTCATATTATGCAATTTTGTAATGAAAAGATCAATAGATCAAATTCCAAATGAACTAAGAAGAGGTTCTTTAAATATAATAATAATTATGTACTACTTTGCATATTTTCCAGGCTCAGCTGAAAGCAATGCACCTGAGTCGCACGCACTCTGCTGCCGTGATCCCAAGTCCAGCTTTCCTGAGCCACTGTCTCCAGAGTAGCGCAGCGCGGCCGTGCTCTCGTTTCAGTCATGTTGGCAAAAATGAGGATGTCACACACACCAAGAGCAGCTTATATGAACGGCAGCCGCACACCATCTCTACCATCCCAGAAGTGCACGAGCCTCTGGAGAGAAAAGCAAGATTTAGGAGCCGCAATGTTATGTCTATGGTTAGTGTGAAATGATTTTGCTCTTTAACATGTGATAAATGTGAACGATCACCAATAGGTTGCACAATCATACGATAAGATCATTATAAGATAGTGTTGTCAAGGCTGGAGAAATTTGAGATAAGATCAACAAATTATATGTCCTAAAGATAAAAACTTGAAGTGTAAAGTTAAAGCAAGTATTTTCAGACTCTTAAATCAAATGATCTACAGTAGCTATCCACACTCCAAAAAAATATGTTTGGTGTTTGTTCAAGCAACTTTTTTAAAATTAGTTGAAACAACACAATTCTTACATTTTATGAGACAACATAATTGTTTTATGTTCAATCCAATTACATTTGTAAAAACTTATAAGATAACATAATTTCTTCATGTTTTCTCAACTGTCAGTCTGTCTGTCTGTCTGATCTATCTGTCTGTCTGTCTGATCTATCTGTCTGTCTGATCTATCTGATCTATCTGTCTGTCTGTCTGTCTGTCTGTCTGTCTGATCTATCTGTCTGTCTGTCTGATCTATCTGTCTGTCTGTCTGTCTGTCTGTCTGTCTGATCTATCAGTCTGTCTGTCTGTCTGATCTATCTGTCTGTCTGTCTGTCTGATCTATCTGTCTGTCTGATCTATCTGTCTGTCTGTCTGATCTATCTGTCTGTCTGATCTATCTGTCTGTCTGATCTATCTGTCTGTCTGTCTGTCTGTCTGTCTGATCTATCTGTCTGTCTGTCTGTCTGTCTGATCTATCAGTCTGTCTGTCTGTCTGATCTATCTGTCTGTCTGTCTGTCTGATCTATCTGTCTGTCTGTCTGTCTATCTTTATATCTATCTGTCAGTCTATCTATATTTTTATATGTCTATCTTTCGGTCTTTCTGTCGTTCGGCCTATCTTTCTATCTATCTATCTATCTATCTATCTATCTATCTATCTATCTATCTATCTATCTATCTATCTATCTATCTATCTATCTGTCTGTCTGTCTGTCTGTCTGTCTGTCTGTCTGTCTGTCTGTCTGTCTGTCTGTCTGTCTGTCTGTCTGTCTGTCTGTCTGTCTGTCTGTCTGTCTGTCTGATCTATCTGTCTGTCTGTCTGTCTGTCTGTCTGTCTGTCTATCTTTATATCTATCTGTCAGTCTGTCTATATTTTTATATGTCTATCTTTCGGTCTTTCTGTCGGTCGGTCTATCTATCTATCTATCTATCTTCTATATGTCTATCTATCTATCTATCTATCTATCTATCTATCTATCTATCTATCTATCTGTCTGTCTGTCTGTCTGTCTGTCTGTCTGTCTGTCTGTCTGTCTGTCTGTCTGTCTGTCTATCTTTCTATCTGTCTGTCTGTCTGTCTGTCTATCTATCTGTCTGTTTGTCTGTCTGTCCGTCTGTCTGTCTGTCTTTTTATCTGTCTGTCTATCTATCTATCTATCTATCTATCTATCTATCTATCTATCTATCTATCTATCTATCTATCTATCTATCTATCTATCTATCTATCTATCTATCTATCTATCTATCTGTCTGTCTGTCTGTCTGTCTGTCTGTCTGTCTGTCTGTATTTTTATGTCTGTTTGTCTGCCTATATTTTAATCTGTCTGTCCGTCCCTCCGTCCGTCCGTCCACCCGTCTGCCTGCCTGCCTGTCTGTCTGTCTGTCTGTCTGTCTGTCTGTCTGTCTATCTATCTATCTGTCTGTCTGTCTGTCTGTCTGTCTGTCTATCTATCTTTTTACTTTATTTATGGATGGTATGGCAATATTACAAAGAAAGAAAAAAGTAATGATAGAACAAAAACAAATTATAAACAATGTCAACTTATGCAGAAGCAATGAATGCAATGAAATAACAATAACAGGATTTTCCACAATTTTTTTGTCACAGTTTTTGAAAATCAAGTCAACTAAGCGCTTTAAAAACGAGTGGTTTACTCACTTTTTAAAAGTCAAGTCAACTTATCACCTTAAAAGTCACAGGTTTAGTCACCTTTTTAAATCAAGTCAACCATTTGCTTTAAAATTAGAGTGTTTTCTCATATTTTAACAACCAATTCAATTACTTGCATAAAAATCAACAGGTTTACTCTCATTTTTTAATATCCAGTCAACTAATTGCTTTCACCTTTTAAAAGGTAAGAAATCCATTTACTTTTATTAAAGTCAATCAGTTGCCTTAACATCAAGTCAACTTATCATAATTCGTTTTAAAAGAAACGCTCACTTCAAGTCAAGTAACTCACTTCATTTACACTGTAGATGATGACAGCTTTTTCGTTTTGGGGTCTCATTAAATTTACATCTTGTCTCAACCTTCCCAAAAAAATCCAGTGTTTTTCACCCATGGAGCAGAATTGAAATGTTTATTAAACAGAAAACTCCAAAACAGAATTGCAGTTCTATGGCGGTGGTCAAATATTATATCAAAACGAAGAAAGTAAGCCACTGATATAACGTGTTGTTTGTTTTTTAGAGTGATGCGGACAGTTTGTGTTTAATCTGCCATGACGACCTTCGCAAAGGAGGAGGCGTGATCAGAGAGCTTCACTGCTCCCACAGCTTCCACAGTGAGGTAAGAGCTCACGCTTCATAGACAGCAATACTGGAAATCACCACATTTAACTACAAAAACCAAATAAAACCTAAAAAATATCACCCAGAAATCAGGGCGTATATTTAATAAGCTGTAAAACCATCTATCCTGCATTTCGATTATTGCCACTGAGCCTTTATGTTCTCCTAAGAGTTGCTCCTCTGAGTTTCCTATCTGCCTTTGACCCCTGTGGTTTATTCACTGGGGTATTGAGACACAGTGTAAAGCTGCTTTAGAGCAGTGTGTTTTTGAAAAAGCACTGTACAACAAGGGCTGCATAATATATTGTTTCAGCATCAATATCGCAATGTCTGCATCCGCAATCGTCACATCGCAAGATATGCAATGTTGAGTCTGAAATATAGATGACCAGGATCCACTGCTAAGTTTAACCAGAATAGTGTGAAAGTCTATTATTTGCATGTGTTTTTCAGGCCTCTGGCTGTGCATTTCAAGAGAGATTTTAAAAAATATTGATGTTTGCAGTTGTACAAAAGATTAATTGCATTTATTTATATGATTTATGTGCTGTTTTTAGTACAAATATCTACACTTCAAAGTAAAAGCAAGATTATTTTAATTACCTCATTGGCTGATAAGTTTAAAATGTGGATTTATTTCTTCCGAAGTTGAAAACAAAACAATATTTTTACTTAATCTACAAATATTTTGATAATTTGACTTGAAACAAGCTTTTTTTTTTTGCATTTTGATTATTCAATTTCTGTACATGAATACTCTTAATGGCGTCACACACCAGGTGCGCCACTCAGCGCCGCGACACGGGAGATATATCCAACTGCTTACCCGCAGAACCAGCAGAACACAGAACCTAGTGCATACGATCTAGGCAAACCATTTATAGCAGGGATCACCAAACTTTTTCCTGGAGGGCCGGTGTCCTGCAGATTTTAGCTCCAACCCTAATCAAACACACCTGAACTAGCTAATCAAGGTCTTACTAGGTATACTTGAAACTCCCAGGCAGATGTGTTGAGGCAAGGTGGAGCTAAACCATGCAGGGACACCGGCCCTCCAGGACCGAGATTGGTGACCCCTGGTTTATGGTAACTAACTAACTCCTTAGAAGCATTATCGCCACCTATTGACTTTCACAAATATGGTTTCCCATTTCAGTCATTATATCAATATTTTACTGAAACGATCATTTGAACATCTCTGCAGTTTCTGAACTCAAATTATTTAAATAAAAATAATTGGTTAAACACTTATGACTTTATTCACGTGTCCACATACACAAAGAAAACATAATAGACCGTCTAATTGTAGGATTAAGTGTAATAAACTAATTCAGGATCTTAATATTATCATACTTTGTTAAATCGCTTTGTTGTAAAATATAATGAGTAAACAATAATGTGTCACATTAAAATGAATTACTATAGTTACTCATTTAAACAATATGTAATATAGTTATAAACTGATTACCTTAACTGAATATAAACTAGTGTCTTTTACTAAACTGTAGCAACTGTTTGTAATTATATATATATATATATATATATATATATATATATATATATATATATATATATATATATATATATATATATATATATATATATATATATATTATAATTATATACATGTGTATAATCATTTACAGTTAATTTGTTTGTAATGCTAAATTTGTTGCAACTATAATTACAATTACAACAAATTATCAGCACTTTGTGGTTTAAAAACAAATTATTGCTTACTATAAATTACTATAGTATTTAATGTGGGAATCATTAATAAAAAAGTTATTAAAAAATTAACCAAATAAAATAACAAAAAGAAATTAAGCGAATTAAAATTAAAAAAATTAAATTCAATTACTAGAGTAAAATATTATTATAGTGTTATACATTTATTACATGTAAAAAGATTTTATTACATATAAAGATGTATTATTGCCTATATTAACTTGCTATAAATTGCTTCATTACAAATGAATCCATTTTATAAATGAAACCTGTCCAATTTAGATTGTTCAGCAAGACCAGCAAATAAGTATCTGCTATATTGATTCTGTCAGATAAATAATGACTGATTTGATGACTGATAGAAAACTGTTCAGTCTATTATATTGAATGGCGATCGGAAACAACGCTCCCCATTCGCCCGTCTCGATCTCAATATTTGTGAAATAGTAAACACTATTGTTTATTGTGTACAATATTTATTAACAATATATATAAAATTATATTGATGACGATGTCTGAGAAGACGTTAATAACATTAACATCCGTCGTAACCATATATGGTTTGCCTAGATCGTGTGTGCTGGACTGTGTGTGCTGAAACGTGTGTGGTTCTGCGAGCCTGCAGCAGGATATTTTTTAGCGACACGGCGCGCACATGACAGTTGGAAGTATCGCACACCAGACGTGCACATTTGCATGCTGTTTTAAATGAAACTATTCAGATGCCGATCTGTGGTGCGGCAGAAATATGAACAGTGTCCTAAGTCAAGGCTCGGTTCCGCGCACAGCTGCCGACTTGCGTCGCCAGTGTGTACTTATGTTTAGAATTCTGAAATGCATGGTGCAGAGCGACACTTCTGGTGTGTGACCCCCTTTAGACTCCACAGAAAACTGTCAAATAGACTTAACAAAAAAAAGAAAACCTCTTGTGAAACTATATTCATATCACTATTTATCAAAAAGTATATATATATAGTTAGGTCCATAAATATTTGGATATCAACACAATTCTAACATTTTTGGCTTTATACACCAACACAAGGGACTTGAAATGAATCAAAGGATGTGCTTTAACTGCAGACTGTCAGCTTTAATTTGAGGGTATTTACATCTAAATCAGGTGAACGGTGTAGGAATTACAACAGTTTGCATATTTGCCTCCCACTTGTTAAGTGTCCAAAATTGATCAATTGGCTTTTAAGCTATTCCATGGCCGGGTGATGTTATTCCCTTATTATCCCAATTACAATGAGTACACTGCAAAAAATGCTTTTCTTGCTTAGATTTTTTGTCTTATTTCTAGTCTAAATATCTAAAATTTCTTATATCAAGAAGCATTTTCTAGACAAGCAAAACTAATTGTCTTGTTTTGAGAAATAAAATGCCAATTTTAAGTGAGTTATTCCTTAAAACAAGTAAAATAATCTGCCAATGGGGTAAACAAATTAATCTTGTTTTTTCTTTTGACGTAAGATTATTTTGCTTACCCCATTGGCAGATTATTTTGCTTGTTTTATGGAAAAACTCACTTAATATTGGCATATTATTTCTCAAAACAAGACAGTATGTTTTGCTTGTCTAGAAAATTCTTCTTGATTTAGGAATTGTTAGATATTTTGACTAATAACAAGACAAAAAATCCAAGTAAGAAAAGCATTTTTTGCAGTGTAGATAAAAGGTGCAGAGTTCATTTCAAGTGTGCTGTTTGCTTTTTGAATCTGTTGCTCTTAACTCTATTGCAATATATTTTTCCAATATCATGTATCCCTAGTAGAAACGTAACAATGTTGTGCTTTTTTTCTGGTTTAGTGTATAGAGGAGTGGTTGTGGACCAAGCAGACCTGTCCCACATGTCATAAACATGTTGCCATGCCTGAGCCGCTGTACTGGACATCCACCAGAGTAATAGTGCCCTAAACCTGTCCAGCAAGCCCTCAAACAACACAGGACATCAGCTAACGGGGACACAAGTTGGGTAACCATTAATCATCAGTTACGAAGCAGACAACTAACAAAGGATATGGAAGAAACGACTATTTTCTCCAATGAAAAGGTCTCATTTGACAATTCACAAATATAAGGTTTTGGATGGGTAGACTTTGCTGTGTAAATAAACAAGTGTGTATTTTTTAAAGTTGTATTTACATATTAAGAAAACGAATGTGATATTTTCTATTGTGAATATCGTTTTCCGCATCAATGTGAGTAAATATGAGCTGTATTCTTCCTATATTTAGATTATTTGAAAGTTTATGTGAAAAAAAAATCGTTTTACAAACATGTAATAATGATTGTAGGCCTGCACTGTCTGTTTACCAGATGTGTACCTGAATAACTGTTTATTTATTACACTTAAGTACCATTTGGTGGAGAATTTGTGCTTTCTTCAAGACCATATGCCCAGTGAAAAATGAATAATGTACAATTTCCCTAAATAATACTTGAAGTAGAGAGTAAATCTATCAGTATGACTCGGATTGACAGATTTATACTGAATTTAAAAATAGATACAATACTGAGCTAACAAATCATAATCATATTCCTGTAAAGCTTTTTATTGAGGACTGCAAATAAAATATATTTGAAATCAAATGGTTTTTAGTGTTTGGCTGAAAGCAGTAAGTTTTATTTATGGTGTAAACATCTAATGCCTAACATAAAACATGACGTTGAGGGGAAAACTGCGGTTAAACTGGTTATTACAGTCTCTGACATGACACATTTTATCTGTCAAAAGCAGAGATCCCCAAACTAGGGCTGGCGTGCCAAAGTTGGCCCATGGTAACCTTTGATTTGACCAACCAATCAGTGGTGCGTTTCCCAAACAATGACGTAACACGCAGCTGAACTATCATAGTACCATGCATCGTTTGGGAAAATAACGATGTAGTGACGAGTTTTTCCCAAAACCAGTAGTTTCTCTGTCACAGATCCATCGTTTGAATCACATTAGTTATAACGTAAAACGCCCACAATGATGCTCTAAACGGGCTGGAGTAACAACTTCTTTGGAGCAGAACCCCATAATTTCTTTGTGCAAATTATGTTATTTTACATGCAAACGCATTATATATATATATATATATATATATATATATATATATATATATATATATATATATATATATATATATATATATATATTTTTTTTTTTTTTTTTTTTTTTTTTTTGTGAAAACATCCACTTGCTTTCCATACTACTTGAAATATATGTAAATGACACATATAGGGCCTATGTTTGCTTTTGAAATATTATTGAGAACATTACATATTCTAATCTAAAACAAAGTTACATAAGCTAACACGTATTATAATATCATATATACATTATATAAATAAACAAAGGTGATGAGGCGATTTATTAAAAAATTTAATTCATTCATTTTCTTGTCGGCTTAGTCCCTTTATTAATCTGGGGTCGCCACAGCGGAATGAACCGCCAACTTATTCAGCACGTTTTTACGCAGCGGATGCCTATCCAGCCGCAACCCATCTCTGGGAAACATCCACACACACACACACACTCATACACTACAGACAATTTAGCCTACCCAATTCACCTGTACCGCATGTCTTTGGACTGTGGGGGAAACCGGAGCACCCGGAGGAAACCCACACGAACGCAGGGAGAACAAGCAAACTCCACACAGAAATGCCAACTGAGCCAAGGCTCGAATCAGTGACCTAGCGACCTTCTTGCTGTGAGGTGTTAGCTCTACCTACTGCACCACTGCATTGCCTAAAATTTAATTTAATATTTATTATTTTTTTAGAAAATGAAAAAAATCCTACTTAAATAATAATATTAATGATGACGATGATGATTTTTAGGTAGGATATTGTTTTTTTTTTTTAAAGCATACGTTTACAATTTGACATGCACACCACTGCAGAAATGTTCAAACCAGCAGGCCCATGTCATATACAGTACAAATACTTAATAAATAACCTACTATAAATGAAAAGCATTAATGTATGCTGTGTTTTTTTGTTTTCACAAGCTTTTGAGACATAAATCCCGCTTTTAAATAATAGGTCATCTATAACTTCTGTCATGAGCCACGGCTGTGTTCAAAATGACATCAATGTTTTCAAAGTGCACTGCAAAGGGAGCGCAATTGTAAACATAAAGATCACTAAAACTAAACTGTAAAAAATACTTCAAAAGCAAATTACACCTAAGAGTGATGACTTTAATGCTTTATTTTAATAATTCCAAGTTTAAATGTTAGAATGTTCTAAATGAGCAGGGCATGGGGGGATAACTGGGAATAAAACACAGCCAGGAACTATGTTTCTAACTACAGCTCTAGAGGTGTAGTTGCAAGTGCACAAGTTTGTGACGCAGTTTGCGAGTATTCGTTTGAACGATAGATTTAGGAAATGTCAAATCAATGAACTATGTTTGTAACTACGGAACTTGCGACCTCAGTTGGCTAACGATGGTTTTGGGAAACACCCCTGGCCAGCACATTCAACTTTCCTCTGTCAGAATTTGGATTTTGAATCATTCATTCATTCATTTTCTTGTTGGCTTAGTCCCTTTATTAATCTGGGGTCGCCACAGCGGAATGAACTGCCAACTTATCCAGCAAGTTTTTGCGCAGCGGATGCCCTTCTAGCCGCAACCCATCTCTGGGAAACATCCACACACACACACACACACACTCGTACACTACAGACAATTTAGCTTACCCAATTCACCTGCACCGCATGTCTTTGGACTGTAGGGGAAACCGGAGCACCAGGAGGAAACCCACGCGAAAGCAGGGAGAACATGCAAACTCCACACAGAAATATCAACTGAGCCGAGGCTCGAACCAGCGACCCAACGACCTTGCTGCAAGGCGACAGCACTACCTACTGCGCCACAGCTTCGCCCGGATTTTGAATTTAAATAATAAAAAATTAAAACAATAATAATAATTATTTAGAGCTTCACAAATTTTCAAGTCTCTCTTGTAAAAGTGTTTGTTTTTTTTTGGTCCTGTTTACTTTCAAGATTAAGGTCCAAGATTAATTAGAAAAAAAGTAAATGTTTGCATTGGCCAAAACTGATTAACTGAAGTCAAACCAGGATTCCGCTTGGTCTTAAAGTGTTTTTCGATGGGTTATTTTTACTATTTTACTATGGCATAGCAGTCAAAATAGGACAAAACAGCTCATGAATGGGATAAATTCTAGACCGTTGTAGGTGAGGGGTGGCTCTTCCAGACCACCTGAACCCCCACTGGCTTTGGGCCTGGATTTATATGTTGCTTAAAACAGGACACATATTGTTCACTGTCGGAGGAAAATTTATTATTTTTGTAAATAAAGAACTCCATTGTGTTATAATAAATGAGACTGTTAATGTTTTTATTGTAAGATGTACATTATAAAATGTAAAAAGAATATATATATATTAAATTATTAATATGAATAAACTATTTTTTTTCTTTATATTTTTTACTATTATTAAATTCGGAAGTTAAAATGGCAACTGTAATGTTTACATTTTATAGTTTGGTATATTTAACTTCTGATGTCAAAGTGGTGCATAGTGGGTAGCATGATCACCTCACAGCAGGAAGGTCGCTGGTTCGAGCCTCAGCTGGGTCAGTTGGCGTTTCTGTGTGGTGTTTGCATGTTCTCCCCATGTTGGCGTGGGTTTCCTCTGCGTGCACTGGTTTCCACCATATCCAAAGATGTGGTATAGGTGAATTGGGAAAGATAAATTGTCCGTATGTGTGAATGAGAGTGTATGATGTTTCCCAGTGATGGGTTGCAGCTCCCTACTGAAAAAAAACAGCTTAAACCAGCCTAGGCTGGTTGGCTGGTTTTAGCTGATCAGCCAGGCTGGTTTTAGAGGGGTTTTGGCCATTTCCAGGCTGGTTTCCAGCCATTTCCAGCCTGGCCTTAGCTGGTCAGGCTGGGAGATGACCAGCTAAAACCAGCTTGACCAGCCTAGCCAGACTGGGAGCCCAGCCAAAACCAGCTATGTCCAGCTTAAACCAGGCTGGTCAAGCTGGTTTTAGCTGGATTTAGCTGGTCATTTTCCAGCCTGACCAGCTAAGACCAGCCTGGAAATGGCCAAAACCCCTCTAAAACCAGGCTGGTCAACCAGCTAAAACCAGCCAACCAGCCTAAGCTGGTTTAGGCTGGATTTTTCAGCAGGGCGGCATCCACAGTGTAAAAACATTGGTGGTTCATTCCGCTGTGGCGACCCCAGATTAATAACGTGACTACGCCGAAATTAAAATGAATGAATGAATGATATAGCTTCGGCCCACCACCCTCAATCAAGCTTGTTTTTTGGCCCATCATAGGAAAAAGGTTTGGGCACCCCTGGTCAAAAGTCAAATATATTTTTGAGTATTTATGTAAATACTTAATTATGAATTCTTTAAAAACTTATCTTGTCTGCGTGTGTTGTCTACATCTTGATGCTTACTTTTTCCCATCGATGGTTATATAATATATAATTAGAGAATATGTAAGACTAAATATAAGCTAGCGAGCATTTTGCCAAGCATGTATTGCTGTAGCCCGGAGACCTTTTGTTGCTCTCAGTTGATTCAGGCGTCCAACGTAATGACGTCACACAATCGTTGCCGTGGCTACACGCGGAAGTTATCTCATGCACCTGTTACACTTTCAAACAGGAAAGGGAACGAATCAATACGTATTTACTTACACGAAGTATCTTCGCGACAGCTATTTTTCAACTCAAAACACATTATTGGACTGTTTTATATTAAAACCGTTAATCTGAAGCCTAATGGACAAATTAAAGAAAGTTTTAAGCGGCCAAGATGGCAATGACGACCTCAACGTACTGCAGGTAGTTGTATTTGACAGTTGGCTGGACCAAGTGCTGAAATCGATATTAAGTCTAACGTTATTTGAGTCTTTGAACAATACACAGTACTGAATTATCTTCTTGAATTCGAGACTATAGACTTAGTATTTGTTGTGTTTACTTTCATTCGCTTAAGTTTAATATCTGCCTGTTTATGCATATCAACTTGCTCATTTTCTGTTTTTGGTGAATGTATTTCCATAAACATGTAATAACGTAACGTAACAAGTCGGCGAATGAAGCATCAACACTGGGATGGGGCACGCGCGTCAAGGGATTCCTCGCGTGTTTTGTGTCGGGCGTCTTGTGCTCGATTTTGGTAAGAATACCGCACACATGTACTGTTATTTTGTCTTTTTTTAGATGCATGTTATAGTCAAAAGTATTTTGTCTTTCAGGGGACCTGCTTGCTTTGGGTCCCGGGAAAAGGACTGACACTGTTTGCAGTCTTTTACAGTTTAGGTAACATTGCTTCTCTTCTGAGGTGAGTCATGGAGCTTTATCTAGCTACCTTTGATAGATTTCACCCAAAGGTGTGTCACTGGACACATTGTTTATAATCGTAGAACATGTTTGCATTAGCATGTGGCCAAAGACAAACACGGATGTTCGAGATAAAAAACGCCATTTTCATCAACTGAATTTAATTAGAAAAATGTAACCGTAATTAAAAAGTTTTCCTTATTTTATAAATATGAGTCATTATAGACTTGGCAAATGTCATTCTAAAAGCGATTTATTGAGATATATCACTTGTTAATTGTAATAAACTAAGCTTTATTTGCATCTCATATGCTATCACTTATGTTATTAATTTTACCAACTTTTAGCTCCTAAAAATTCTGATTAGGCTAAGTGTTTATGCTTAATGTATTATACTATTAATTAATAATCATAAATAAAAATATAAGAAAGTGAATAACAATAAGCCAGAACGTTGAAACATGTTTATCATAGAAGAATGTATGAAAATGTTAAAGAGATTAATTAAAAATGTCAAATTTGCTGTTAATGTACACACCCTCAGAGGATCGAATATGTTTTTATCAATAGGAAATTTAGCTCAAACAGTTGTGCTTAGTGATCCATAAATTACTACTCTGGCCGGCCCTGTACATTTGGGAGCTCTAAACAAAATGATTTAGGGGCCGTACCTTGCTCTAAATAGTGAAGTTTTGCCATTGCAAACAGGCTCGCAATGATTTTAGTGCCTATTAAATACAGTCAATGAAACAGAAAAGTAAAGCCTAATTTATTTTACCTAATAACTGTCTAAATGATTTGGACATTTTAAAACAGCAATGTTTTTGTCAACTAGCAGCTTCAATAATAAAGGATTAAACAATCTTTAATAAAGGGACCAGTGATTCCTACCCAAGCAAGTGAGTTGAGGCAAGTTGGAGCTAAACCATGCAGGGCACCGGACCTGCAGGAATGAGATTGGTGACCCCTGTTCTAGAGTGTTTAAAACATATTCTATTAATTTAGCAGACAGATTGAAAATTCTATAGCTAAAGATTCTAGGTTGAGTTTTTATTATTATTATTATTATTAATAATAATAATAATAAATTCCAAAAGCAAAATACTTGCATTAAAACGACACTGACCAATAATTAGTAAAAGTGAAAATGCATTACTTAGTAATAAAATAAACATTCTGTACTCATTAAAAACAATTAACATTAAGGCAAAGATTGATCCATAAATAATAAAATCAATGTGAAAATATATATAAAAGAATTAGTGTCTTATAGAATTAGATTCTTGAGATGCATGGTCCAGAGCTTACAATAAACTGATTAATTCAATTAGGAAATAACTTTTACAAACATGTCTCAGGAAAAATCAAATTTCCAAAATAAATCAGGAATATAATGGAAAGGCAATAAAGCAAAGGTCATGGCTGTGTCTGTGCACAGATTCACGCTCTTGTGGTGACCAGTTTGACTTGCAGGTTTTCTTGGAACTCGAACAGAACGCATATGAGAAATAAGATGCTGCAAGCTTACTGTTGATATGACCGTCACACAGAAATAATTTCAACTTGAATGAAGTTTTTTTTTTTTCAGTAAAAAGTTATAAATATTAAAGTACTAAAGCACTGTCAATGAAGATAATATCCAAATAAAACGATTTCAGCAAGAAAACAACTCGCACCACTAGCATGTTGTGGCGGCCCTCTAGTGGCAGCAGGGCCCTAAGCAGTCGCTTAGTTCGATTATAGGGAGGGCTGGCTCTGTCTGAGAGTTAAAAAAACATTTACAGGTATTACAAAATTAACACAAATGGCTCCTGTCGATTAAATGATCAGTCTGTGCATTATATACAAAACTATTACCTTTAATTTATGAGCACTTCATAAAAACCTCAGTGAATTTTCAGAAGCCATAGGTATTAATTTTGTTTTGCCTGTGTAATATTTACTCTCTAAGTGTTTGTAGCTGTTGATTAGTCTCTGCTAAAAATCATTAATTTCATTCACCTGACCAAAAAAAAAATCATGGCCTGAGGGTGAGTAAATTAAGACATTAACTTTTTAATGTCTTAATTTTTTTAAATTAAATTTTCTGCATGAATTATACCTTTAAATGATTGTTGGAAAATATTAATCGACAAAAAAGTCAGAGATTGTGCCATGTATGCACTGATGTGTAACATCTCTGAGAATCTCTTAAGTCTATACTGAGGTCTTTTGGGTGTGTATTATTTTATTTTCAGCACAATGTTCTTAATGGGTCCATTAAAGCAGCTCAAGAGGATGTGTGACAAGACAAGAGCTCTGGCAACCGGCATTATGATTGTGAGAATACACATACACACACACACATGCATCACAGATTAAAGTGCACAGAGTGATTCAGTGTTTCGTAGATGTTGTAATTTGCACTTTTTTAAGTAAATTGAACATTTGTGCGTTTTATTTATAGACATGTCTGGTGTTAACCTTCTGTGCTGCTTTTTGGGTAAGTAGTTTTTTGTTATACCTATTCACTTGGTGTCAGTATTATGTAACACTGTTTAAATCAGCATGTCGACTGTGGTGATACTTGGCTTCTCTTGTTGTTGAATTAATTGATCTATTTTTGTTTTAGTGGAAGAACAGAGCCCTTGCTCTACTTTTTTGTATCCTCCAGTTTTTGGCTTTCACATGGTAAGACACCAGAAAGGTTTTATTTATATACATACAGTTGAAGTCAGAATTATTAGCCCCCCTTTGAATTTTTTTTCTTTTTTAAATTTTTCCCAAATGATGTTTAACAGAGCAAGGAAATTTTCTTAGTATGTCTGATAATATTTTTTCTTCATGGAGAAAGTCTTATGTGTGTTATTTCGGCTAGAATAAAAGCAGTTTAAATAAAAGCAGAACGAACCATCATTGTACAATAACTTGCCTAATTACCCTAACCTGCCTAGTTAACCTAATTAACCTAGTTAAACCTTTAAATGTCACTTTAAGCTGAGTAGAAGTGTTTTGAATAAGATCTAGTAAAATATTATTTACTGTCATCATGGCTAAGAAAATCAATCAGTTATTAGAATAAAATAAATCAGTTATTAGATTTAAGTTTTTAAAACTATTATGTTTAGAAATGTGTTGAAAAAATCTTCTCTCCCTTAAACAGAAATTGATGAAAAAAATAATAAGGCGGATAATTCATGGGGCTAATAATTCTGAATTCAGCTGTATATCATTTTTGTTATTTGATTATTAATGCAACATGTTATGATTGAATATATTATTTTATACACACATTTATATGAGAGAGTGAGTGAAAATGAGGGAGAACTGTCTGTATCAGTAAGGCAATAAACTACCTTGTACCTTGAACTTCACTGAGCTGTAAGCAATACCTTTTGTATAATAATGAACTATAGCATTATTATAATGCAGACATTACTGTATTATATGTTCTGAAATTACAAACCGGTCTCTGTGATCGCCCTAGGCCTTTTTTTCTGAAGTTATTTCATGCTTTCTGTAGATAGCCCCTTTACTGTGGAAAGCAGAAATCTGAGAGTGTGATTTTTAAAGTGTTTTTGACAACACTAAGATGTTTTTGTGCCATTTTTTGCTTTATCTATGATTAAAGTAATCTCCATTGGGGGGTTCTGGAAAAGGAAATGTCTGTAATTAAGTTTGACAGACATTACAGAATGGCTAATATTGATTACTCCACCCAAAATGATTTTTTTACTGAACACAAATTAAACAACAAATGTGTTTAATAAAATCTGAGAGATTTTTGTCCCTTCTGTTCACCCAAAGCTTCAATAAATTTTTATAGTGGGGCGAAAAAATAATATATATTACTATTAATATATAATATCATGTCAGTGGTTTTATCCAAGACTTTTTAAAAGAATTTTACTTTAAACAATGAACAGCATCTGCTTATCATATGAAGTTATTGTCTCTCTTTGACAGACTTCAGAATAAACTTTAATAAACTAAGAATAATTTTAAATATAAACTTGATTCATATGGAATTTGTTTAATCATTTTAAATGATAAATAAATAAATAAATAGACTTTTATTGGAGGGAGGAAAAAACATTTTATAATATCTTCATTTGTGTTCTGAAGATACAGAGAAATAGGTTACACTTTGTTTTACAGTGTCCTTATTACAGTGTAATTATACAAGTAATATTAATAAACTGCATATATGGTTAGAATTATAGGATGAGTGTTAGTTGCATGTACAGTATTTAAGTGTGATTTATTTACATGTTTGGAACATAACGTTTAACAATGGCACTGTAAATCAAAGTGTTGCCCAAAAATCGTATGGGTTTGGAACAATATGAGAGTGACTTAATTTTGAGCAGAACTATAAGCTTTTAAATGCACTGACAGTAATACACTGCTCCGACAAAAAGCAAAACGTTTGTTGCTATTAGTCTGCATCTGTGTTGTGAATTGCAGAAGTAATACATAAGTGATGACTGACGGTTCTATTTATGAAAAATAATTTACACACAAGGCAGTAATGTAGCCATGATGTGAAGCAAATTTAAGTGCCTGATTAGTATTCACACAGAAGTTCAGCTTTTTTAGGTGTGTGCTATAGTGTTGTCTTCTGCTCCTTTAAATGTTAAAACATGATGTTGTCTAATTGGCTGTCAGTGTTTTTATTGTTTTAGTCCATTTGTACTATGATTACCACCCCTCAAGATGTTGTTCAGGTGTTTTATTTTTAAAGCATTTGTCTGGTTTTGATCTTTTTGTGTAGAATTTTTTTTTTTTTAAGATTTAATTTAAAGTATTAATTCATTGCTACATGAATAGCAGACGTGTGAATTACAGTTCCTAATGCGAATTTCTGAACAGTTCAGCAGTTGAATTTTCAGTGATGGTGAAGCGATTTGTGTCCAGGTATATGTTTCAGTGTTTGCATGAGTGCATTTTTTGTTGGATGTATTTTAATTTATTTATTTACTTGGTTCGTGTCAAGACCTCTAATAAACTGAAATAACTTGGATAAATGATATGCAATTGTAAAGCAACCAGCTGTTTACTGAAATTAGTTACTGTAGCTGTTTGTTGACTTAATGAATTAAATAATGTTTATTGTCCAGTCAGAATCAAGCTTTAAAGAGCCCTTCCATATACGTGCACATAATTGTTAAACAAATCTAATGTATAATATCTGTTTTCCTAATGTATTATATTTGTATAGTGTACACTGTTTAACAGAACTTTTGACCATGAAACTGAACAACTGGATTTTCCTCAAGGGAGAAAATAAATAAGTATTGAGCTTTTAATGAACTTGTGGCTGTAATACACATAAAACTGAGATTTGAGGAGTTATTTCAGTAACTATTACACAAACAAATGATGTTTGCTGTTTGTGTATTTAAAATTAGCTGAAACAACACAATTCTTGAGGCTTTTTGGGACAACTTAATCATTTTATGTTAATTAACAAGCTTAATTCTGACAAATCGATTGTGTTAAACCATGCATTATCTTTTCACTTTGATCATTTCCACATGTACAGTGATTAAATTGTACACTGAAATATTTTAGACATGATCAAAAATGACTTTCACAAAGCTATAAAAAATATTGCATTCCTGATTCTTATTTTACTATTTGCAAAGTAACAAACGAAAGTGAATGCTATTACATTTTGTGTGATAAACATTTACCTCTTTATCTGACATGAAATAATGTCTCTTTTGTTTATTTACAGGTACAGCATATCCTATATTCCATTTGCAAGGTGGGTTTCTTTATATATTCAAAACTACTTAATTATTGTCAAATGAAATACAAACCAATTAGCTCAGAGATTGATCAGAGCAGCAGGAAAAAAACATAGACACACTTTAGTTTAAGAAACAATTCTCCCTATTAAGTTGTGGCTTATTTCCTGCCTCTTATTAAGATAAGGGATGTTTATTATACCTTATACTACATCTCTAATGCTTAGTAATACCTAAATCTATACTACTTTAATAACTATTAACAAGAAGCAAATATGATTTTAATAGTGAGAATTGTATCTTTTATATATCATAGAAGCAAAGTCTGTGGACCACTTAATCAGAATGTATTCCAATAGCAACATAATGTAGTAATTATATACACTCACTGGCCACTTTCTTAGGTACAACTTACTAGTACCGGGTTGAACCCCCTTTTGCTTTCAGCATTGCCTTAATCCATCGTATCATAAATTCAACAAGGTACTGGAAATATTTCTCAGAGATTTTGGTCCATATTGACATGATAGTTGCTGCAGATTTTCCGGCTGCACATTAGTTATGCGAACCTCCCCTTCCACCACATCCCAAAGGTGCTCTATTGGATTGAGATCTGGTGATGGTGGAGGCCATTTGAGTTCAGTAAACTCATTTACATGTTTAAAAAACCTGAGATGATTCCCGCTTTATGACATGGCACATTATCCTGCTGGAAGTAGTCATCAGAAGATGGGTACACTGTAGTCATTATGGGATGGACATGGTCAGCAACAATACTCAGGTAGGCTGTGGTGTTTACACAATGCTTAATTGGTACTAACAGGCCCAAAGAGTGCTAAAAATATCCCCCACACTATTACACCATCACCACCTGCCTGTTGTTGTTGCCAAATTCTAACCCTACCATCCAAATGTCGCAGCGGAAATTGAGTTTCATCATACCAGGCAATGTTTTTTTCCAATCTTTTGTTGTCCAATGTTGATGAGCCTGTGCAAACTGTAACCTCAGTTTCTTAGCTGACAGGAGTGGCAACTGGTGTGGTCTTCTGCTGCTGTAGCTCATCTGCCTCAAGGTTGGACGTGTTATGCATTCAAAGATGCTCTTTTGCATTCCTCAGTTGCATTGAGTGGTTATTTGAGGTACTGTTGCCTTTATCAGCTGAAACCAGTCTGGCCTCTCTCCTCAGACCTTTGGCATCAACAGGGTATTTGCGCCCACAGAACTGCCACTCACAAGATATTTTCTCTTTTTTGGACCATTCTCTGTAAATCCTAGAAATAGTTGTGCGTAAAAATCCCAGTAGATCAGCAGTTTCTGAAATACTCAGACCAGCTTGTTTGGCACAAACAACCATGCCATGTTTAAAGTCACTTAAATCAACTTTCTTCCCCATTCTGATGCTCGGTTTGAACTGCAACAGATTGTCTTCAGCATGTCTAAATACCTAAATGAATTGAGTTTCTGCCACATGAATGGATGATTAGAAATTTGCGGTTATGAGCAGTTGGACAGGTGTACCTAATAAAGTGGCCGGTGAGTGTAGTTTCAACTTTAAAAACATCAGTTTTGCAATTTATCAGAGTACCACAACTGGTCTTAAATGTGTGCGGAGTTCATATTGTTTTATAGGATGAAAACAGCCGTTCTGTCACAGCCAAAAAACACACTTTTAATCATGTTTTTTGGCTTAGGCGTTTGTTTACCTTTGCCTGTTTGTTTTTGTGCAGGGATGCAATTATTAAGTTGTTCTCCGCGTGCTTGAAGTGAGATGCCTGTACATTTGGCCTTGGCCGTCTCTCGCTCTCTCTTTCTCTCTCTGTGCTCTGTGCTCTGCTCTGGCTCCAACTTTGGTGCTGCCTTCAATGCCACTCATGTGCCCACTCTGCCACCTGGCACAGACACCACAGCACACTACACTACAGGCTGCCCTCGCTCTCCCAACCAATGGACAATCTCCATCTGTGTGAACAAGTACTTTCTCTCTCTTTCACATACGCACATGCATACAAACAAACACCTGTGCTTTACATTCAGGTTGGAAACTATGAAGGATGAATTTTGTAATCAGGTAAATGTTCGAGTTTTGGGTTGTAGTGGCTAGGTGCAACAAGACCGAATTGCATATTTTGCATTTAACTGCTGTGTAATTGCTTAAAAATGCCATCCTATGTGCCTTCCTCTCTGCTCTTCATCCAAGGATTTCTACTTGAGGGCTATTGTGTAGAACTGTAACCAGTGTTTGCTTTATTGTTTAAGTTTTAGGTGCAAGAGAATTATTTTTCTATATATTCTGAATATATGCATTTCGATTTTTAATCCAGTTAATGCCCAAGTAATAGTGTGATGGAGATGGTTTATTACTTGCATAATGCTAGCTATATTATCTTATTAGAGAAGTAAGAATATTAACACACATTAGGGTGCCAATGTATTTTTTGTAGTGTTAATTCTGTCATCAAGCCCATTTCAATTATCTTTGTATTTAGGAGCTAAATCCTCTTATTTTTCAAATCATGTAACATTTCGCTTTAATGCTGATTTCAGGTAGATTTTTCTCCTTGTTGTCTTTTGAAATAGCTGTAGATGTGAAGAAGAGATTCAATTTATTTATATATATATATATATATATATATATATATATATATATATATATAACACTGACTGAATATATATGTATATATTTTTGAGTCAAGATCCCCTACATTATTAGGATCAATATGCAGGTTTGCTTCTTTAATGCATTACTGCTAAGAAAACAAAATGAATGTATATGTGAAATGTTTAAGAATGATCGTATATGGACAAATCGACAGTCTTTGCTGTATTAAAGTTGTTGAGATTCATTATTGAGATTCGTTATTCATTTAAACTGTTGAGTAGTGTTGTTTAATTTCATTCGCAATGCATCTTATTTTTCCTGCACTGTAAAAAAAAAAGCAGGGTTCCACACAATTTCTTCATCCAACACAAATCATTTAAGTTAATTCAATTATTTAACAAAATGTATAAGTGGATTGCACATTAATTAGTCCCAGAGAAAACTCTCCTTTTGAATAAGTAGTTTGAACAAGCAGCAAAAATATTTATTTTAAGACTGTTTTTGTTTTATTATTCAAGTTGATAAAAGTGCTGTCATTAAAAAATCATTAGTGTTATTTAATTTCATTCACATCTTAGTTTGTATATCTTTAAATGGTGGGTTCCACACAATTGTGGATCCCACCAAATGTGTGTGCATGCGTGTGTGTGTGTACATATACATACAGTGCTCAGCATATATGAGTACACCCCCACAAATCTCTCATTTAAATTAATATTTTCTATACAAGCTTTACAATATTATATTTGTGGATATACATTATAGTCATTACTGTAGCCAAATCTGGAGCTAATCTTACAAAATAACTTAAAATAATGGTTCAAAAATTAGTAGCCCAAATTTATGTTAGGGAAAAATATTAAATAAAATTTTCAAATATAGTTAAAATTAAGAGAAACAACATATTTACAATTCTGTTGAAATAATATAAAAATGCAATATTTTGCATGAATTTCAATGTATAATCTTTCCATTTATAAAGATGTTCTGTGACTAAAATATTATTTTAATAAATATATCTGTTTAATAAATCTGTTTTGTTTAAATGCACCATTACCCATATTTACTGAGAAATTGAGAAAAAATATTCATTTTGAAAATGGGGTGTACTCGTTTATGCTGAGCACTGTATATAATAGTGGATTGCACATAATACAATTATGTTGTCCCAAAGAAAACCCTCAGAAATTGTTAATTCGTCACATTTTGAATAAGTAGTTTGAACAAACAGCTATAATATTTATTTAAATGTTTTTTTTTTTTTTGTCTTATTCTAATTAGCTAAAAGTGCTGTCATTTTAAAATAAGTCTCAATAAGACTTTTAGCTGAGTTAAAGTTCAGGGATGTGCGTAAGTCATCTCTGCCAGTGAAAGGTCAGGTGCTTGATTTTCTGATGTTTGATATATAGGAGGATTCTCCGCTAATGAGACTATTTTTTTCGGATTTAAACTCTTTGAGTCCTCTAATCTCCATGCGCGTGGCTCTGTGATTAGAGCGCCGGTCGCTGGATCGGGTTTCCGTTCATTCTCGTTCGCTAAAGAGAACATCCAGTATTTTATTTCTCCTCCACATGGCTTGTACAATACTCAAAGCTCTTTGACAGTTTGCCCTTACGTACGCCGTCACATAGGACTCCACGTGAATCACAGAGGATGTTCTGGTGTTTCATATTATAGGCTACCTTTCCGACTACAGTAGGAAAAGCATGTGTTTTTAAATTATCACGTACAAAAGATCCTTCGTAACTTACAAATGATAAATGAAATATTAAGATTTAGTCTTTTTTTTTTTTTTATAAAAATGCATATCTGTTTCAAGATTAAATTGTTTTGTTATTTTGTAATTTAAGAGAGTCGAGTTTAAATTATATATATATATATATATATATATATATATATATATATATATATATATATATATATATATATATATATAATTTTAATAGAAATTATGATTGAATATTGCAATATATCTGAATCTGAAACGAGTCTTTTAGTTAGGTCAAAACAGTGTTTATTGCGTATTTTTTTATCTGTCTATTCCCCCCTAAAATAATTAGCCTATAATTTGACTGAAATGTACACTTAGTCCAAAGTCCTTGCAAAATAATGGATATAATAATTATATTCAAGACATTAGTTCTGCATTATCAATTAATATATTTACAACATAAATGTCATTTAATTGAGCTTGGATTTATAAATTATTAATATTTTAAGAGTTTGTCCCCTAACAAAAATTTTCATTTACAAGCTGCCCGCTTTCTTGGAAAAAAAAAAGGTCATCTTATGGTATCTGCAAAAATATCCGGATGATTCACGAGTTAATCTGGCATTATGTTTTTCACTGCTTTTTGCAAATTTATTTTTCTCGATGTTTTGCCTGTATTAAGTTTCGTTTGAACTTGCTCCCCGGGGTTTTTGCTATTACTGAACCCGCATAGCATTGCCTAAATATGCATGTGAGGACTGGAAATAATCTTGAATTTAGAATATTAGCATGAAAACAAGGGGATGCGAATGAATCACTTAATTAGAGCAAACCACGTGACTGCAGGTTTGTCCTCCGGTCATAAGAACAGGTGGTCGCAGTGAGCTGAAGTACAGTTCAAACTAGTACACACACTGCTGGTATACTCATTGTTTTATTAGCTATATTTGTTCGATGCCTGGTTGCGTTATAGGCAAAAGTTTACTGTCAGAATCTGATATATTACAGTAAGTTAGAGTACAGTTATTTTAAACTTGCTGTGTGAGATTTTTTCGTCACTCAATGAAGGTGGAGGAAGATCTGCGGAGCGGCGGGACGGTAAGCAGCGGTCGAGGCGGCAATGACTGCTGTATTACCAGACTGCTGAGCGTCGTGGAGAGCGAGTTACAGGCCGGCCGAGAGAAGGGAGACCCGACTGAGAAACAGCTCAAAGTCAGCCTGGAAGATGCTGAACTCTGGAGGAAATTTAAAGAAGTCACTAATGAGATGATTGTGACCAAGAACGGCAGGTGAGGCGCAAAGTTCTGTCACGAGTAGCCTAAGTAACGGTACTGTTTGATAGTCTTAATTATTAATATATTTGTTTTCCACAGAAACGTGTTTTTTACTCGAACTTAATGGCATTTCTTTGTACACCAAAAGTTTGTACAAATAACTAAATGCTCTTTTTAAGGTAACGCATACTATTTGAATTCTGTCAGTCAATTTTGAGACCTGTCAGAAAAAAAATCTTAATTTTATTTATAAAATAAATACGAAGTTGTTGTCTGAAAGTTTTTAATTTAAAAGTAATTTTAATTTAAATGGTTAATTCGGATGCATAAAATGGCATTTAAAATATTTTAAAAACGAGGTCACAAATGTTTGCAGTAATGCAATAATAAATTGATATTTTCGGAATTAAGTAGGCCTATATGCTTACTTCAAAGGAAGAAATAAACATACAATGCTCACACGTTCAATATTAATAACATTAGACAAAAATGCTAATCTAGAGACATTATTAAAATGTATTTTGTTGTTTGTAAATAATCTAAAACTTTTTGCTCATAAATCCTTTTGAAAATATTTAATTATTTGTGACTATTTTTGGTTTTACTGTTTTATTTTATATTCCTAAAATATTGAACAAACTGCATATTTAGTCCAGAATTCATCTGCTTACTAAATAACTCCTAATTTCTAGAGTTTTATTATTTTGTGTTGCTGGTATTGGCACATGGTGGTGTTTTTGAGTTTTTTTTAATTATTATTATTTTTTTTTTTTTTAGAACAGGTAGATTAATTGAATTGAAAAGGCTTGTTGTGGTGTTGTCGAGCTGAAGGGTGACTTGACCAGCTTGTTCAGTAGTTACAGGTCAGCTCTGCAGGTGGGTGTCCTTCCATTTGCAGACCCTCTTAAACCTGTTCTCATCCATGAAATATAGTCATAGGAAAAAAAAATAGAAAATGACTAGCTTCCAAACTCTCCTAAAAAAGTTTGTGCCTGTGACTGCTCATAGAGTTTTGGCAGCCGTGTAAATCTTTTTTTGGTGGAATTTTTTATTCATGCATGTTATTTGACAGATTATGTTTTTTGTCTTGAAGGGATATTTCTGTTTAAGTAGGAGTATTTAACGTGAATTACCACTTTTTTTCTGTACGTTTAACACAGTAAGTTGTTTGCATTAATATTAAACTGGCTCCAAAGCAACTTTAACCTTAAATGACATATAACATATTTACAGTAATAAATACTTTTCAAGACTTATTATTTTTTGTTTTACTCTTTTTGATGTGAAGAACTGGAAAATTATAGTCTGACAAACTTTTTTTACAAAACCATAAATGCCAATAATCTATAATTTAAGGGTGTGTTCACACTTGGCATATTTGGGTGTATTAAACTCATGTGCTCTGTTTGTGCAGTTCGTTTCAATAAGTGTAAATGCTGTCATCTGAACAAAACCAAAAAAGGACATGATCTCAGGTTAGACCACAAAAAAGCAGGGATAATAATATTTAGCATATCTGATTTTCCTCATCAGTCACAATGTTACCCGTTTAGTACACGCAATAAAATAACTCATTGGATGAACTCAATTTATTTGAGGGCAGGATTTCCATCCAATAAATTTAAGCATTAAAAAAAATGTACACAATTAAATGCAATTGAGTTAGTCTAACATGAATTTATCAAATAAGTTTAAATACATTTGAATTTTTATTTAACTTAAATTCAAAGATCTGATTATATCATGTATGTCCTCGTACATGTCGAAGTATTTTAGTTTCATTTGAAGTTATCCTAAATGAGCCATTTTTATGCATATTTCATGAGTTACATATACCAATGATTGAGACTGATCTCAGAACTGATTATTTTAGTTAATTTAGGACAGTTATTGCTCACTGAACAAAGCAACAATTATTGCATTATTGCTAATTAAGCTGCCAACACCCAAAGCACGGGTGCTTCTGCAAGGTGGTAATCTCAAAACTCAAAGCATTACATGAAAATCTTCTAAATCTTCAAACTAAAGTGAAGATTAAACTCTGACAAGTCTTTCTATTAACTTTAAATACATGAGATTACTTTTATTGTCAACATTTCCCTTTCTTAATTCAATCCGCAAAACAATCTGGGAACTACAAATACCCTAATCGGGTAGTTAAACCAACACATTTTCTTCATGTTGTCCTAACACAAAACACGTAAGTTAACGTTATGGTTAAGTGAACATAAAATAAATAAATTGGCTAAAGAAATGACAAGAATTGTGTTGTTTCAGTTTATTTTAAACGGGTAGTTTGAACAAGCAGCAGTAATCATTTTTTGATGAAGGAATTCCTGATTAAATATTTCAGAAGTTCTTAGCTGATAAAAGTACTATTGCAGATTGAAAAAGCAGGGGGAAACTGAGTAAATTTGTTGCCTTAAAAGCGACAAGTTGACTACTTAAACGGAGTAAACCTGTTGTAACATAGAACTGTGAAATCAACTTAATTTTTGTAATCATACACATATAATTAATTTACATGTATAATGTCTTTTTTTTAATAGTATATTATTAAATTACAACAACAAACCAGTGAACAGAACAAGGAGGGGGGAAAGAAGTTAATAAATTAATAATACTGTTATTAAACATAATAAAAAAGGGGGTCAAATTAGAGATATTGCATATTCATACACCACAAACCTTCACAAGATCTGACCTCAATAAATCAACCCTCTGGTGAGTATGAAGGTTATGTTCAAACCCATCTGCAAAAAAATGGACCCCACCTCTCATGAAATAAAACATCTTTGCTGTGTAAAACACAAGTTAAATAGTCCAGTGGTACATATTCGAGTATTACCCTATGCCATAAAAACTTTGTAGGTTTTTTTTCAATTATCCAGTTCAGATGTCAGGAACTTGTGTGTATTTTTATGTTTGTGCATATTAATCTCATTGTATATCCCAAGCAGCATATGATTTAGGTCGCAAATAATATTTATATTTAAGAGACCATTAATTTCTTGTTAGTCATGGCCCAGAACTTTTAAATTTCCCTCCAAAACCAAAAAAAAACAACAAGGTCTCCTTCCTCTGTTAAACATTTTACATTTATAATTTGTTGAAATGGTGGTTCATTCCGCTGTGGTGAACCCTGATTAATAAGGGAATAAGCCACAAAAAAAATCAATGAATGAATTTGTTGAAATGGTGGTTCATTCCACTGTGCCAATCCCTGATTAATAAGGGATTAAGTCAAAAAGAATATTAATGAATGAATTTCTTGAAATGGTGGTTCAGTCCACTGTCCGCTGTGGCAACCCCAGATTAATAAGGGAACTAAGCCTAAAAGAAAATTAATGAATACATTTGTTGAAATGTATCATTTTGAGGGAGCAGATTTACTCACTTTTGTAAAGTCAACTAATTGCTTTTTACAGCATTGTGTTGGGTGCTCAGTTTTGACGATTGTACACAATAAAAGCCTGTTTGTTCAATATTTTTAAGCGCAGTCTTTAAATAACGGCAATGTGAATGCTAAACAAACCAGGATGAAATGTATACTTTTCTCTTTTGGTTTAAACCATAAACAAACCAAGTAGTTGTTCTGTCATACAGGAGGATGTTTCCAGTTCTGAAGGTCAGCGTGACGGGTCTGGATCCCAATGCCATGTATTCGTTCCTTCTGGACTTCACCCCTGCAGACGGGCACCGCTGGAAGTACGTAAACGGAGAGTGGGTCCCGGCGGGCAAACCTGAGCCTCACAGTCACAGCTGTGTCTACATCCATCCCGACTCCCCCAACTTCGGCGCACATTGGATGAAGGCTCCGGTGTCCTTCAATAAAGTCAAACTGACCAATAAACTCAACGGAGGTGGACAGGTGCTGAAACACACACACACAGAAGATATATGAATGAATGGGTCACACTTTACAATAAGCTCATTTGTCAATGCATTAATTGACATAAGCTAACAATTAGTCGCTTATTTTGGTTACTCTATTTTTCTGGTAATTCGTTTATTAATTAACAACATGCTAGGAGTTTAGGTTTGATTTAAAAAATATTGCATATAATAATTACTGTAATTATGCTTGGTTAACACTTAATAATAGTGATTCACAGATAATGCATTATTTAATTTGACCACATTTCAAAGAAATATTTATGCAGTTTACTAAATACTGTTTAAAAGTATGTCATTGTCATATTCAGTATACAGTTTAATAGTAAATATTGATTCTGGAAGTCAAAAATAATAATAATTAAAACCAAGTGTTAATGTTAATGAAGCAATTCTCAGTTGCTTCAAAAAAATTTTTATCAAACATCAGCCAAAACCTTCTGAAAAAAAAATGGTTATAAGAATGTATAATAGATAATAATTATACTACAATATTTAACATGTTCAAATGTTCACAATTCTCTGGTGTCAGTTAATGGTCACATTGACCAGCAGGTAAACTAAAATAAGTAAAGTTTCTATTTTTTGAGTTCCTGTTTAAACATATATTTTATTATTACAACTTTCTTAGGACTCATTTATAACTGCAGTTTTTACATTAAGCTTTAAAAAATCCTGCTCTGGTGCAATGCAATGCAAATTAAAAAATGTAGTATTATTTACTGACCTTAATGTCCTTCAAAACCCATATAAAATTCATTTTCTGGCAGGAAGGTATTTTGAATTAAAATCTGGGAGATTTGTTAGTTCATTTACACCATTCATTTACAATATACAGCCTGCAAATGTGGTCAAGGAAGCTCAAAAATTCTTGCTTGATGTATGAAAACTAACAAGGTCCATTTTTCCCCTCAAAAGCCCAATTGAGCATCTGCAAGAACCTAATAAGCATCTTCTCTTGATACCAAGAACTTGGTTATTTTTACTGATCAGTATTCATATGCAAATTAAATTAAAAGTATTTTTACCCAGAACTGTTCTAATTAATGTAGGTACTGGAATCTCTCAAAACAAAAATGTAAATTGGTTTCAATATTCGACTAAATCCTGACACGATTTTCATTTTAAAGGAAAGTTGACCCAAAAATAAAAATTCTGTCATCAATTCCTCACCCTCCACATGTTTCAAATATTTTTTTCCTAAACATAATAGTTTTTTAAAAAAAATGCTGGAAACTAGTAGCCATTAATTGACTTCCACATACCGCATATCAGTTTTAAATTTTCTAAAACAATTAATTTGTGTTTAACAGAAAAAAGAAACTTTTGCAAAGTTTGCAAGTAGTAAGGGGTCTCTCTTCTTATCTCATCTCTTTTGAGGATATAGTAGTCTTAAAGTGTTTGTTGACCCAAAAATGAAAACTATTTAATGAATTACTCATCGTCATGACTTGCCAAACCTGATACCTTGGTTCCTCTTTAAACACAAATTAAGATATTTTAAGTGAAATCTGAGAGCTCCCTCATCCTCCATAGACAGCAAGCTACCTGACTCATTCAAAGTCCAGAAAGGTACTTAAAAATATCCTAAAAACATACCATATGCCTTCATTGGTTCAATATCATGAAGCTACAGTACAAGAATACTTAAATGCACACATGAAACAAAAACAACAACTTTATTCAACTGTTTCCTCTCTTCAGTGTCAGTATAGGGGAGCTCGTTCACAAGTCACTGTTGTGGCTGTGCCTCTGACATACACCTTATACTGACACTAGTTTTGTTTCCATCTAAAAATATGAATTCTATTTATGCACAAAACTGGATTATCACATAAAAGGCGTGTGAATAAAGCAGCGTTTCCATCCAACGAGTCAAAGAGAACGACGAGTCACTGAGTCACGAGTCAACTGGCGCCAAATATCAAGTAAAAATGGAATTTGCTATGGTAGGAGAAGCTGTGTGAATCTAAATGATTATTTATAAACGACTCGTGCCTCAGTAGACAAATGCCGACATGCAATGAAAGCAAGGTGACATTTGAAGGCGTGAGACGTGAAGCACAGACACTCTTGACATTTTTAGAGGTAATTGATAATATACTGTAATAACACTAAAACTGAAATGGTTAAGGCGTTTTAGAATGATCAAAACAATGTTTTAGATGTTTTGCAGTGTGGTCAGCCATCTTTATCATCACATGATCTCTTATAGCAAAGACCCTTTTTAATGCGCAGACTGGAATTTGTTCGGGAAAAGTGTTTCCATCATAGTGCATGCATAGATGCATAGTTTATGCGCATCTTTTCTTATCGAATAAAAAGTTTATCCTGCTCAGTTATGAGATTTTTATGTTTTTTATGCTCTTTTCTTTTAAATTTATGCGCATCTTGGCATTTCCATCAACAGATTTTGTTTTATGTGCATATCCAAAATGTGCATAAAAATAGGTGGATGGAATGATAGCTACTGAGAAGTTAAATAAACTTGCTATTTTTGTTGTAACTACACAAAAAAATCCTCATAGCTTGATATTATTCAGAATGAATATGGCCAGTTTTGTACATATTTTGGTACCTTTCTAGACTTTAAGGCCGCATTTACACTGCATGGTTCAAGCGACTCAATTGCGATTGTTTTCTCCCATGTGGCACAGATCAGATATGGCCCATGTACTTGTAAGCAGGAAATAATCACATGGATTTACTCAAATCAGATTCAGGCCTTGATCATATGTGGCAATTTATCCGATATGAATCTGATCTGTGTTCTCGTGTCTGCAGTGTAAGCAAGTAGATTGGATTTTCACCTGTCGATGCAAATCGCGCATCATTAAAAAGCATAGTGAATGACCTCAAGTCTGATGCTTTCATTTCAGAACAGACTTCAGCAGAGTCCCAAACCTTAAATCTCATACAAGAGGACTAAATACGCTTTTATTTTATCACATAACATAAGTATTCAAGCATGTTAACGAGAGAGAGCGCAAGAGCGTAACATCCGCCATGTAACCATAAACTAATATAAAACCGTTGCATACATCACATGGATAAATCACACTATGGACATTACATTAAGACGCCTACTGGTTTAAATAGTCCTAGATTAAAAGAAGATTACCAAATGCACACTTTTCTATCATAAACTATAGTAAAACAAAAACTTAAGCCAGTGAACAGATTAAATACAGGAATGGAGAAAAGAGCGCTCTTTAATTATCAGCTGTCAGTCAGCACCTGCTCTTTTTTTTTCCGGGTCATTGCGCCTTTGCCGTGTGCTGTGTAAATGCAGACAATCGGATACGAGTCACTTTTAAAAGATGATGCAAGCAGGTCAGCTAAAAATCGGATACAGTCACAAAATCTGAATTGACCATCAAGATCTGCAGTGTAAGTGCATCAGGACGTCTATGGAGGATGAGGGAGCTCTCACATTTCACTTAAAATAGCTTAATTAGCATTTTGAAGATAAACATTGGTTCGGAATTACATGGAGGGGTGTAATTAATTGCATAATTAAATTTTTTAGATTAACTAATCTTTAACCCGTCTTACCAATGAATGACAGCAAGTTCCCTCTCAAAGCATTTTTTTTCTGTCATACTCCCTTTTCAGCAGTCAATTTTGTTTAGTTCTTTCCTAATAAAAAGACAAGAGAAAACACAGAGCGCCCGCACATTGTGCTCGTGCTGCGCAGGTGTGTATAGCCATACGTGGCCTGTTCTGCAATCTTGAGTAGCCTCTCAGGGCTCTTGTGTGTCCAAACAGGCCTCTGTAGCTTTTAGGAGTCTTGGCCTGCCTTTAATCACCCTGCGCACTGCCACGGGGAAATTTCAAGTGCGCATTTATACAATTAGTGCTCTCCTCTGCATCCACTTCACCTATGGAGCCCCTTTGTTCAGCAGGGACTGCATGTAAACAGGAATAAACAGCTCTTAATTGCCACTTTTCTCGTTTAATGCACTTCCTGCCGTTCAGACAGAGAGTGGTCTACTTCAGCTCGCCATCCTGGCTTTCAGCAGGGCCGCTGCGAGGTGCTCCAGCCCGCTCCATTCGAGTATGACTCCGCCACCAAATTATTATTGGTATTTACATGACCCCTCCCCTGCGCCCTTCCCGCCACCCCGTCCTCTTCTGCCCCGTTCCTGTCTGTTGCCTATTTACCGGGCTTTTTAAACGCGGAGCTGGCAGCGGAGAGGACGATGAGAGAGAACCAGCTCTAAATGAAATAATTGCTGTGGTTAGTTGTACATTATGGTAATTACCTCTGTTTTTTCTATGCAAAATTAATTTAGCCATCAGTCCTTAGATGTTCAAAAAGGCAACATATTAAAAAAGGCAGCGGGGAGAGAAAAGCACACAAAGCCCTTTATGTCCCCTGTAGCCATGCAGATGAGTACCTGCCCCTCATCAGTCATTGTAATCTACCAATTAGAGAAAAAAAATCAAATTATTCTGCTTTTCTCTCTCGTTCTGACAGCCTCTTTCTCAGAATTGGGTTGAAATGTTTATTCATGCTTGACGTGGTCACTGCAGTCATCCGAAGAATTTTTTTATAAATACAATGATGTAGGTAAATGTAGAAACTTGCTAATATGGATAATGATACTCTTAGCTTTTTTCATTTAAGATGTTAAAACTTGGCTGTTGAGATGGAAAGTGAAAGTACATCATCAATACACACATAGGCAAACATAATTACATCTAAACACAATATTTTTTCTCTGAATAAACATATTGCCCTTTACTAATTTATAGCCATCAAAATGTTTTAATCAATGCCACACAGCATAAAACACAATAGAATATGGTGCCATTAGCCTTGTAATTATAGTGCGCCAATATACACTACCTGACAAAAGTCTTATCGTCGATCCCAGTTGTAAGAGCAACTAATAATAACCTGACTTCTAGTTGATCATTTGGAAAAGTAGCAGAAGGTCGATTTTTCTGTTGAACTTCATCCAAATCATCACAAATACTGCAAAAGACCAATTGGAACCAGCATGGACCCAAGATTCTCACAGAAATCAGTCAAGTTTGGTGAAGGAAAAATCATGGTTTAGGGTAACGTTCAATATGGGGGCGTGTGAGAGATCTGCAGAGTGGATGGCAACATCAACAGCCTGATTTGTGCTGCCTATTACATTAGAAACCACAGAAGAGGGCAAATTCTTCAACAGGATAGCGCTCCTTCTAATAGGAATCTTGAACTCTGAGAGAACGCTTTCTTTGCCATTACAGATGACTTTATTAATCAGTTATTTGAGTCATTGCAGAGATGTATGGATGCAGTCCTCCAAGCTCATGGGAGTCATCCACAATACTAATTCTTACTCTGCACCATGACTTTATATTCTATAAATATGTGCATTTATGTAAATATTTCTGTTTATTGACAAGACATGTGTCTAAAGAAAGTCAGACCTTACTGTCCTAATTAAATAATTAAAAATCGAGGCATGATCATAATTTATTTTGGTAAAATAAGTGTAATCTAGAGGCCTATACCTTTCATATACGCCACTTCTGATACCAAATGATCAACTAGAAGTCAAATTATAAGGTAAGTGACAAGACTTTTGTCACGTAGTGTATAACATTAAAGTGCTTGTGGTGTATGTATGTGTTTATGTATGTGTATGTTTTGTTTTATTTTTTTCAAAAAAATTGACATTTATAATATATACAATTTATGCTTGTGTATGTGTACGTGTGTGTGTGTGTGTGTGTGTGTGTGTGTGTGTGTGTGTGTGTGTGTGTGTGTGTGTGTGTGTGTGTGTGTGTGTGTGTGTGTGTGTGTGTGTGTGTGTGTGTGTGTGTGTGTGTATGTATGTATGTATGTTAAGTAACTTTATAAAAAAAATTGACAAATTTAAATCTATTGATTGTATCTATTGATGTACACTCAAGAACTATTTCTTAGTATTGATAACAGTAAGAAATGTTTATTGTGCTCATGTGCAGCATACTAGAGTGAAGAATGGAGTAAAGATGTAGAAATTTCAGTTTTACCATACATTTTGTTTTATGATATATTCAAAAATAAAACACATATTTATGAAATAAATACAGCATTGGCCAGTAAAAGTGACTTCTTTCAAAACCATTTTCAACTTTTCAATGAAAACTTGCTGTTTCATAACTCATTTAAAGTTGAAAATTAAGAAGAATGGGGTATATGCACACAGACCTTTAATTTCAGCCAGCCAGTCTCGCACTTCCGGTGACCTGTCTTTCCATTATGAAATTGCTACATTTAAGGTCTGATTTCTTTAAAAATCAGTGATCTTCACTGTCTGATAGATAACTGATATGAAGTGGGTCTCAGACAGGACAAGAAGTGCTGCATTAAATTCCATTTCCCCCCGCCATGTCTTTAAAATATGACAGTTTATTTTACCCCAGTATTTTAAATGGAGTTTCTGCGCTAGCCTGCTGATCCTAATGGCGCTAGCGGTTACATGGTCCTTCATCTCCTTGAGATGAACAACTAAAACTGAATGTATTTTAGTTACATTACAACATCAATTCTGTAAAAACAACCCTATGCAATTGAAAATAGTCACATTAAGCTTTCACTGGAAGTTAATCATTGGCTGAAAAACACTAGCCGTGCGTACTGTATAGCCCATTGAAAATCTGTTGAAAAAGTTTAATAAAGAAATGAAAACAAAAACATGTTCGAAAATATATACTGGTTTGTACATTTTTGCACATTCATAAAGTCGATATGTGCACTGTATACAGATTGTCAATTATTGTCAAGCAAAGCACTAATTACTTTTTTTCCTATCCTCTTGTCTTCTGTTCTGTTTACCTGCTCCAGATCATGCTGAATTCCCTCCATAAATATGAGCCTCAAATTCACATTGTTCGTGTTGGGGGAAGCCACAGGATGGTGACCAACATCTCCTTCACAGACACTCAGTTCATCGCTGTAACAGCCTACCAGAATGAAGAGGTGAACAACATCTTTACAAAATCTGAATCAGAATAGACAACAGGCATACTTGAGGAACAATTCACTTCAAAAATTCTGTCATTTTTAAAAATAATTAGAATTCTTTAATTATGCATTTACAATCATGTGGCTTAAAAACACACACACACACACACACACATTTTCTGTAGATCTTGACAATATTGTTTTCAGGGCTGTTTTACACAGAAAGCAAAGTATAAAATTGTTTGTTTGTGTGGGGTTGTATTTATTCAACTTGATTACTTACTTAATTTTTAGAATACCGTCTCAAAAAAATGCTCTAAAAACCAAGACTCAAGTACAACAGTCTAGCGCATGTTGATTTATTGTTAAATATTAATATTATTGTTTAGTCGATATTAGATCTAATAAACAGTAATTAATTGGAAAGAGGAAATATTGACTCCTTAATGTGAACTTTTAATTACTACTTTTTTATTGTTATTATTATAATTTTATTTTCTTTTTTTTTTCTTTTTTTTGCTTTTATCATAAACTTGCTCATTTATTATTATATTGTTTAACAATTTTTTTTAATTCTTGTATTTTATTTTTTATTTATTTATTTTTTTAGAGGATTTGTTTGTTTATAATTCATACATTTAAATTTATTTTATTTCAATGGGATAGTGGCAAAATAAGAAAAATAAGACAATCTGTAAAAAAAAAAATAAATGATAAATAAATAATATTAATATTATTAAGTTTTATTTCCCCCCTAAATACAGTTTTTTAAATGCCCTTTTTAAATATATGCGATTTAATTTTTGTACATTTTAATAATTTTTTTTTTATTTGAATATTTCTCAACTAAAGTTTTAATGGTTTGATAAAATTTTTTATTATTATCTGTTTTCATTTAATTAAAATCATGAAGTTTGTACAATTTAACATTCTTCAATTGTTTCTAGAACGATATCGCTTTATTATATAGTTATATAACTTCAAGTATAACTTTTTTGTGTCGAATTTTATTACATTAAGGCTGAAAATGAATAACACAGTTTAGCTCAAAAACCTACTAATTAGCTGCTTACTAATAATTATTAAGGATCTAATTTGGTTTAGGTATTGGCTATCATACTTTATAATTGTTAACAGTTAATATCTTAATAATAGGCAGGTAACAAGGCAGTAGTGAACAGTGTGAGTTTGACTAAAGTGTTACTTGTTATTGTTTCACTTTGAAAGATGGACTCTGTATTATAGTGTACCATAATGTCATTCTGTACCATCATATCAAACGTATCATAGTAAAACCAAACTTTTATTTTGATGGGTAACACTACACATCCTGACAAAAGTCTTGTCGTCCATCGTAGTTGTAAGAGCAACAAATAATAACCTGACTTCTAAATAATCTTTTGGAAAAGTGGCAGAGGGTAGATTTTTCTGTTGAACTGCATCCCAATCATCACAAATACTGCAGAAGACCTATTGAAACCAGCATAAACCCGAGATCCTCACAGAAATTAGTCAAGTTTGGTGAAGGAAAAATCATGGTTTGGAGTTACATTTAGTATGGGGGAGTGTGAGAGATCTGCAGAGTGGATGGCAACACCAACAACCTGTAGCATCAAGACATTTGTGATGCCCATTACATTACAAACCACTGAAAAGGGCAAATTCTTCAGCAGAATAGCGCTCCTTCTCATACTTCAGCCTCCACATCAAAGTTCCTAAAAGCAAAAAAGGTCAAGGAGCTCCAACATTGGCCAGCCCAGTGACCAGACATGAACATCATTGAGCATGTCTGGGGTAAGATGAAGGAGGAGGCATTGAGGATGAATCAAAAGAATCTTGAAGAACTCTGGGAGTCCTGCAAAAACGCTTTCTTTGCCATCACAGATGACTTTATTAATCAGTTATTTGAGTCATTGCAGAGATGTATGGATGCAGTCCTCCAAGCGTATGGGAGTCAGACACAATATGATCAATAATGATCAACTAGAAGTCAAGTTATTATTTGTTGTTCCTAAAACATGGATAGACGGCATGACTTTTGTCAGGTAGTGTAGAGTTTCTGTGTGTACATGATATCATGATCTCAAATAAACATAAAAATGCTAATGAAGTGATTCTAGTGTGTATTTATATTTATTATATTTATTTTTTATTCTGACTGGATCCCATGATTCCATCTACAATTAAGCATTATGAAACTGGTAGGTCAGAAGAGCAAGAACAAGAAAGCCACAATAATAACGAAAGGTTTTTTAAGGAAAATCTTTCTGGTTGAACTTTACCTTTTTGTTCAAAGCAAATACAACATCTATAAAGAAAGTTGATATTATATTTATATTATATATATATATTTGATCTCTCATGTCCAAGTGTTATATTTGATCCTCACTACGCTCTCGTCTTCTTCACAGATAACTGCGCTGAAGATAAAACACAACCCGTTTGCTAAAGCGTTCCTTGATGCGAAGGAAAGGTACAAATGAGTGAAATGACGTTGGACAACAAACATCATTAGTGTCAAGTTTTCTCACCGATTTAACAATGCGCATTTCAACTCATAATAATATCATAGCAGGCATTAGCGCTAGTCACGCTAGCATGACTGTGCGAAATCAGCCGTGATTAGCGACCAATTATTAAACGTTTATGCTTTGAATGGAGTGAGTGTGTGAGTAAAGGAGCTTGTTGGAGAGCCGGTGTGAAGTGAGAGTGAGAGATTTTTGAGCGGCTACAGTGAAGAATGTGTGAGATATTGCACAATGATGTTGGTGGAATGAGCGCTGAATAAATATACACTCCAGTAAATGTAATCAAAACTTCACTGGAGCAGAAGATCAACACTACTGTAAAAAAATTGACTGTCTTCCACACAAAGAAAAGAGGAAAAAGTTTTATTTTCATTATTGCTGTCAAACAAATAATCGAGATTAATCACATCCCAAATACAGTTGAAGTCAGAATTATTAGCCCCCCTAAATTATTAGCCCCCCTGTTTATTTTTTTTCCCGATATCTTGGTTTAATGGAGAGAAGATTTCTTAAAACATTTCTAAACATAATAGATTTAATAACTCATTTCCAATATATTATTTTATCTTTGCCATGATGACAGTAAATAATATTTGACTAGATATTTTTCAAAACACTTCTAAACAGCTTAAAGTGACATTTAAAGGCTTAATTAGGTTAATTAGGTTAACTAGGCGGATTAGGGTAATTAGGAAGGTTTTTTTATAAGGATGGTTTGTTCTGTAGACTATCGAGAAAAAAAAATTAGCTTAAAGGGGCTAATAATATATTCCTTAAAATGGTGTTTATAAAATAAAAACTGCTTTTATTCTAGCCAAATTAAAACAAGTAAGACTTTCTCCAGAAGAAAAAATATTATCAGACATATAGTGAAAATTTCCTTGCTCTGTTAAACATCATTTGGGAAATATTTAAAAAAGAAAAACTAAATTTCAAAGGAAAACAAGAATTCTGACATTAACTGTACATATGCAGCGCTCAACATAAACCCCATTTTGAAATACATATATATTATACAAATTGTATATAAATATATAATAAATGTATTTCTTTTTTATTTTATGTACAGTATGTTTGAGTATTTATACATATATTCATAAATATACACTACGCAAGTATATATTAAATGTAAATGCAAACGTTTATCTTGAATGTGATTAATCGTCACACAACAAATTTTAACTGCCATAAATGCTTCATAAATTACTATAATGAGTCATTTGCATTGTTGATTCTCATTACTGTATTTCCAAGAAAATTCATTCATTCATTCATTCATTCATTCATTCATTTTCTTGTCGGTTTAGTCCCTTTATTAATCCGGGGTCGCCACAGTGGAATGAACCACCAACTTATCCAGCAGGTTTTTACGCAGTGGATGCCCTTCCAGCCGCAACCCATCTCTGGGAAAGAAAATTAATTCATTCAGACTATATTTTCACTGTGCCAGAACTAAACTCATCGGCCACTTTGTTAGGTACACCTTACTAGTACCACGTTCAAAGTCACTTAAATCCCCTTTCTCCGTCATTCTGATGCTCGGTTTGAACTGCAGCAGATCGTCTTGACCATGTCTACATGCCTAAATGCATTGAGTTGCTGCCAGGTGATTGGCTGATTAGAAATCTGCGCTAACGTTTAAAAATAGTTTCCAGTTTAAATATAATAATCTTCACATCAATTTTTAATCAATCCATTTCAATAATAATAATCAAGAAAGCAAAGTGTATTAAAATTATTTTTGCAGGATTATATGGCATTAAAGACTAGTAATGTTGATAAATGTGACTTTTTTCCATAAGAGGAATTTGTAAATAATTAATATACTTTTATTTTATTTTTTAAGTAAATAAATTCTTTGAGTCCGGTGAATACTTTTTATTCTAAAAAAAGGAAAAATAAAAATAAAAATAATATAATCAACTGACCAGTGCGTATGAATTGTGTTGATTGTTTATTTGATAATAATATCTGTACCTGATTGGTTGTTTATTTATTTGAGATTTGTCTCATGCGAGATGTTCTTTCCACAGGAGTCATCCTAAGAATCATCTAGAACCTCCAGTTGAGAACCAGCACATGGGCATCCCGCACTGTTAGTCATTCATTTCACAGTTGTTTTTATATAAACAAAGCTTTGTTTTTCTTAAGATTCATCAGCGTTATTCTAACAGTGTTACTGGTGTCCATATCTGTTGGTTTGCAGGCGGATGGTTCATATCAAACCCAGACTCTTTGTGTTCTGCTAGTGGTGGAAACTTTCCATATCCAGGAGGTTTACCGCTCACTCATCATCACCATGGGTATAAACACTACCCAAGTCTACATGGGCATCGGGCAGCCCCGTACCCATCGCCCTACCTGCCCCGCCATCATCACCGTGGCCATAACACAGGTAAAATGTCATTTAATAGCTCGGAATTTGAATCATATCACATAAAAATATTTTTTTATTAATAACTGATGAACAGACAGGCGTGCTGAACTCATCTGTTGCCATAAATTCATCTGTATTTTTTTTTTACAAGCAATCATGTTTAATGGCAGAATTCTGATGGAAAAATGTTATGCTCTGCAGAAAATGCAACCAATCAGAGAGTTGAATTGAGAAATGTGTCAAAAGAGATCTTTAGCCCCACCCACTCCCATGGCGCACCATCAATAAACTCCTCAACTCCAAAGTAATTTATATATGCATATTTTGCAGTGAAATTGAGATATTTGTTTCTGTTGACAATCAGCAGCTTTAAATGAATACTTTCATATGTTCTTGTCATTTCGAATTCATTCAATTGTATCGTTTGCAGTGCTTCGTCATATTTTAGTTCTTGTGTCATTGAAGCCGTGCTGTAAATTAATAATACAATCAAATCTTGCTAATGTACGGTTGCAATCAGAATCATTAAACCCCCTTTTTTAGATTTCCTAAATGTTTAACAGAGCAAGGATAGTTTAAATATAAAAATAATATTCTACAGAACAAACCATCGATATACAATAACTTGCCTAATTACCCTAACCTGTCTAGTTAACTCAATTAACCCAGTTAAGCCTTTAACTGTCACTTTAAGCTGTATAGAAGTGTCTTGAAAAAATCTAGTCAAATATTATTTACTGTCATCATGATAAAGAGAAAATAAATCTGTTATTAGAAATGAGTTGTTAAAACTATTGTTTAGAAATGTGCTGAAAAAAATCTCTCTGTTAAACAGAAATTGGGGAAAAAATAAACAGGGGGGCGAGTCATTTTAAACTGCATATAGAATGTTTTTAAATATTTTATGTGTTTGGGATTCGGCCCTAAGTATTAAAGTCAACCAAAACTGAAGCCTTAAAACTCACGTGTTACTTGAAATACATTATTTTAAAAACTTTTAAAAATAAATATTATTTATATTACCCACAGTTGCCAAGGAAATATTTCTCCTTTTCAATTAGATTTACTCGACACAACAGAAACTGAAATAAACAAAATATATTAAAAACTGTTGTCACAGACATGAAAAAATAAATCATAAAAATGAGGTGAAAAATTCTGATTATTACAACAAATACAAAATACCAGTAGTTAACTTATTGATACTAAAATAACATTGACTGAACCACCATGTTTCAAACACATAGTCAAGCCCGAAATTATTCACAGCGCTGGCAAATTCTGACTGCCACTTTTTGTTCAAAGATGAGAAATATTTTTTCCATCCACCTGGAAAGGCTCAGATTTATCAGGTCTAATTCCCACGAAAAATTATTTGCTACCTGGTAACTCTTTCTTGGAAATTTTAGACTTGAAACGGGCTCTATCCAAATCCAGCACCCTTCATGAAAACTGACTGTGCAACACTACATTTTGTATCCCCAGCTGAACAGCTGAACCCACATGTATGGCAATTCATATATTTACCTGCAAAGTTTGTAAATTCTGAGACAATATTGTTTGTTTGTTGTTTTCTGTTGTACTTAAAAAAACCTTAAAATAAAAGTAAAAAAAAAAAGATTTCTTTCATAAAAAAATTGATGCTGCCTCTTGTGCATCGTTTAACCTTTTCAGTCAAAAAAAAAAACTTGTTGGTTAAATAAAAGTTAGAATTTGACAGGGGTATGTATAACTTCATGCTCGAGTCTGACTATCTTCTTTAGGTGGAACACTAAAGGAGAAATTTTAAAAAACTTAAAAACTTATAACTCTCCTTTTTCAGAAATCTGAAAAAAATCTAATGTAACATTTAGATGCTCTTGATGTTTATTCTTTGCTTACTCGCTTCTGTTTTCCTTTTGCAGTTTCTTTATCAGACAATTTGAGTCCAGGCATGCAGATGTTCTCCGGTCACGAGAGCTGGACAGGTGTGTCTCCTCCAGGTCCTGCTGCCATGCTGTCCATGCAACCTGCTCCAAACTCACCTGGAGCCAGCAGGTCAGAGAGAAAACTTCACCTCACATTTGACACGCTATTATACTTGAATGTCTTGTATATAAAGAAATTTTCCATAAAAACCTGAAGTTTGTCTCTCCATCTGTGATTTTCAGTCAATATCCCTGCCTGTGGACTGTGAGCAGCTGCACCGTCTCCTCCAGTCCTCCAGGAGGCGTTGTGAGCCTTACACACGGCCAGGATGAGCCTGCGGACGGTGCATCTACTTCTGCTTCACCGTGCTCTTTACTGCAGGCCCACGGACCAACCGGCTCAGATGGTGCCGTAGATCCAGCCAATCACAGTAGGGTAGGCGGGATGAGCTGGGCTTCTGTCACCACCCACTCGTTCTAAGCAAAATCATTTAATCTGAAATAATTAAAAGCGTACATGAAATATGATCAGCGGGTTATGAAATCCATGAGTATGAATCCATGCTAAAGGTCATGGGTCTCAAACTGGATTCCTGGAGGGCCGCAGCTCTGCAGTTCTGCTCCAACCCTAATCAAACACAGCTGACCCAGCTAATCAAGCTGTTCAAGACTACTAGAGACTATTGACCTTATTCTTCAATGCGTAAGTGCACTCGATTTTGCGATTGTTTTAGAACTTTCGATTCAGTTTCCAATGGGAGAAATGACTAGAAATAATATATGTAAGAAACTGATCAAGCTATTTGCTTTACAAACAAGCAGTTGCATAATTATACAGACAAAGTAAAATAATGTAAGAAGCAAATGTCAGTTTGCAACATGAAGCCGCATAACAAGCTGTTTTTAACATCTAAAAATCAATGGAAGTAAATGAGAGCAGAAGTCTCGAGCCAAAAAGATTTCAAATGGCTGCGCCCACTCTTACGCAAAGAATAAGGTGAATTAAGCAGGCGTGAGATGGAGGTGGCTGAAGCTGAACCATGCAGAGCTGCGATCCTCCAGGAATTGAGTTTGAGACCACTGCTTTAGATGTATACACTAATGCATCACAAATGATCAGATATAAAGCCCGCACAAAAAGGGTCGACCGGGGTCCAGTTTGATTCCACTTTCTAAAATTTTGGCAATAATGCTAAAGCTGGAATTTCTTACAGAATAATCCATCCACTGTAAATAAAGGTAATTGTGCATTTTTATCCCTGAAGTTCTGGCTTTTTTTCTAAGAATTGCTCAACATTTTGAGGGGAAAAAGTCAGAATTATAAGATAAAATTTGCTATTATCTTCCTTTTTTGATCAAGCTTCCATAACATTCACACGACACCAACAGACACGTATTGACATTTTTGCAGGGTCACTGTGTTTGTTAACCCTGTGAGCGCCGTTGCTTTTGCCAGTTAAACATGTTGAAGTACTGTAGTCTAGTGATGGATCACATGGGTTAACATGTCAGTGAAATGCAAGTTGTCCTTCAAGCATGCCTCTAACTTGTATGTCAAACCCAGCCTGGATTGGGCCTCACAAATATGGGAGTGTAATATGTGATCTAAATGGGAGTGTTGGCAGCTATGCTTTAAAGCAGAGATGCCCAAAGTAGGGCCCACTGTAACCTTTGATTTGACCCACCATCCCATCTGAAAAGAGAGTGAGAATGATGGAGAGGGTTGGGGCGAATGCCTTAAACAGATCGTCATTTCTAATTCTAATTTCATAACTTTTGTTTTTTTGTTTATTTTATTGCGGAGCTACAAAAAGAAAAAGCTAACTGGAATGAAATGTTTCAATTAAATGTTGTAAGTGAATCAGATGTAAATAATGTCACTCGACAGATAAAGGACTATTTGTAGTCTAGTGTAACTTTTTACTGTAATAAGTTCATTATAAAATTAAAGTAATATATGCTGTGTTAGTTAATATAAAGCAAAGTTTTCTAGTTAATTTTAAAATATTATTAAATAAATCAGTAAATTACCAATGACAACTATATTTACCTTCGGCCCACTGGCCTTAATCAAGTTTGATTTTTGACCCTTCATAAGAAAAGTCAAAAAAATGATGCACTTGATATTCTTTACGTAATCTATAGGAAATCTGACGAATGGCACTTTTAAAAATAAATGTGTTTTTTTTAGTCAGGATATTCTGAGAACCCCTGTAAAGGCATATGATCATTAATCTGCATTATGTGGGACAGGTGCATCTTTTAAAATGGAAAAACTGGAGCATCTGGTGCTTCTGGTGTATTGTAAACTTCTGTTGTAGTTGAGTGTGTTACAATTCAGTACAATATTGTCAAGTCAATGATCATCTAACAACACCAAGGAACTCTGATGATTTAAAGAAATGTGAATAAAATCTGTTTACTGTACTTGTATAATTGTAAATATTCAGCAATGTTCAGAAAGTGGAGTCGGTTAGATTTTAAAGGTTCCATGAAATTAAAATACATTTTTTTTTTAGATGTTAGGATTAGTATTTGTTCGTAACAAGCATATCTATAAGCTAGCGTACTCCATAACAGTGACAGAATTTGCATTTAGAAGACATAAAACTGATATAAACATGTAAGGCTTGTAGTCTGTCACTTGCGCTTAAATGGGTCAACAGTTCTATTCACGTCAGCTCACACTACAGTTTCTCATCACATCAAATCAAACGCTCTCAGTCTGACATGCCCCGCCCCCTTCAAAACGCTTCTCATTTGCTTTTCATGTGATGGGCTTGAGCTCAACCACTCTTACTAGCAGAGCTGTGATAACAAAACATTAAAAAGGGGAGGAGTTACACTATACCCTACCCTTTCTTCGTGTTTCTGAAATAAAAATGCACATTTCAAAGCACTTCACACCACCTTTAACATTTTCATGTGTGTTTTTGAAGTTCTCACCAAGATTGAATTTATTTAATTTAAAAAAAAAAAAAAAAAAAAACTATTTATGCTTGTTTTCATTGTCACATTTTTCTCCATTTTAGTATGATGATTTCCCTAGTAGCAAAGATTTCTGGCCCAGATTTGGCAAAAAGCTGGCACAGCAGGCATTCATCCGGCACTGGCATACAGCATGTGGGCCAAACATGGCCCGGGTTTGGCAGAGGTGGCACCGTTTTTAAGGCGGCACACAAGATTTGGGCCAGATGTAAAACGTAGTATTTGGCCCAGATTTAAAAATTTGATAAGTGGGCCATGTGAGTTTGGCCAGTCTTGACCCACATTTAAAATACACTAAAATCATTTTTGAGTAAAGAAAAAAAATTCTACCAATCAGGTCACTTTGAGAAAAAGCGTGCCCATATTGTGCCTAAAGCGCATCACTCCATGGGTTTATCAATTTCATTGCAATCGTGACACACCAACCTATCAGGCCCAGTTCAGGCCCAGTTATGAGTTATTAACTTGGCTGAGACTTGGCCCAGATATGGTCTGTGTTTAGCCCTTGTCTGGAAGCCAGATTTGGTCCAGTCATGTACCGTAATTCACTGCGGCATGTGGGCCAAGCAAAACCTGATTGTGTGGGCCAGAGCTGGGCCAGAGAAATTTTGCTATGTGGGGGTTGTCATACTTTCTTTTTCCTTGAGCTTACTCAGTTTATTTATCAGGGATGCCACAGCGGAATGAACCGCCAACCTATCCAGCATATGTTTTACACGGCGGATGCCCTTCCAGCTGCAACACTGTGAAACACCTATACACTCTGATTTGGTTCTCAAGAAACTCTAAAGTTACTATCAATATAAAAACTGCTCTGTATTTGATTGGAAATGCTAAAACGTTTCTTTAGACGTATTTGACTAAAACATTCAAGCATTCACAAGGAGAACATTTATCTGACGCAGAAATACATTGTAATCGCAATGTTATTACATTCAAATAAAATCTTACCGACCCTGACCCTCTTTTATTTCTCTTCACAGTCCATTTGTAGTTTGGTGCAACAGTCTGGTCAAAAGTTCAAAGCTGTTACCTGAACAGAACATCTGACCGGAGTGAATCAGAGAGAGCGCAATACAACTACAACTGAGGCACAATTAAAGCCCGCATAAATGGCTTCTCTAGTTAATCAATTAAACCACTTTGGCATGCGGAACAAGGCAGTGTTTTGGCAGACGCAGTGCTTTCGCTCTTACCTGGCCTTTTTACCTTCTAGTGCACACACATTCATTCACAATCTCTTTCTCTCACACACACACATTCACAAGCACAAACACATTACCGTTACATTCACACAGCTACACACACACGGCTCCGATTCCTCCAAAAGCAGGCCTCACTTACCCGCAGTTTTAAAACGCTGCATAAAGAGAAGGCAATTATTCCCCCATCATATTTTTCGGCTCTTGAAAATGTTATTTTAATCGTGCTGGTGGAGTGGACCACTCTGTTGTTTTCACATGAGTGTAAAAAATAATGACGGCTGTCCAGTGAATGGGGCCTTGGCATGAGTTTAGGCCACTATGGGCATGCGGTCGAACACACACACGAACACACACAAATACACAGACTTAACTTTCTGAGTTGAACAGAAAGCAAACTAATGTCGTATGAAACACATGCAGAACTCTTTCTATACACTTTTAATTTAATCAATACTGATTGTTAAATGGTGTGACACGGTGGCTCAGTGGTTAGGACTGTTGCCTCACAGCAAGAAGGTCGCTGGTTCGAGCCCTGGCTTGGTCAGTTGGCATTTCTGTGTGGAGTTTGCATGTTGTCCCCGTGGGTTTCCCCCACAGTCCAAAGACATGCGCTATAGGTGAATTGGGTAGACTAAATTGGCTGTAGCGCATGTGTGTGAATGAATGTGTATGGATGTTTTCCAGTACTGGGTTGCAGTCAGAAGTGCATCCGCTGTGTATAACATGCCGGATAAGTTGGCGGTTCATTCCACTGACAACGGATGAATAAAGGGACTAAGCGGAAGGAAAATGAATGTTCACAAGTTGCTGAAACACTGAGTAATTAGTTGTTCACTCGTGCTTATCTCATGCTGTGACTTGTAGTAAGAAGAATAAAATGGTCACAATTATTTGAATTCTCTGAAATATGGACAGATTTTGAAAGATGAAAGTTTGTTTCTTATCTCAAGTAACTAAACACAAAGCTTCTTGTCATTATTGGACAAGTGTTTGCATATAAAATGTAATAACAAACTTTGCATAACCACTTTAATAAAATTGTAATAATAAGTGAAATTATTTATAGACAGAACCACGATTCATTCTGTAAACTATAATTTAATTAAAAAAGGTAAATAAAACCAATCCGTTTTTACATTTAGTTACTACATGAGTCTTAAAACTGGCTGCTTGTGTACCTGAGATGTTTACTTGTGGTGGGGGATGGCGCTTGTATTATCGTGCTGTTACTTAAAGTGATTGTTCACACACTTAAAAAAAATTACTACCTTCGTCATCCCAAATCTATAAAAATCTCAGTCTGTGGTAACCAAAACTTGTAAACCTTCTAAGTGTTTTCTTTAGTTTACCACAGGAGGAAAATGATTAAACTCAAAGAAATGCAGAACTTTCTTTTTTTGGCAGGGAACTGTCCCTTTAATAAAACATTATTAAATTAGAATGCCTTCAGTTCTTTTCTGTTCAGGAATATTTATCTGAATGTGGCTAAAGGATTTCAGCTTCACTGTACCCGTTCTGTCACTGTGATGTGATCATCTTGCTCTTTAATCATGATGGAAGCCCTGGCATAACATAAAACCTGTTCAAATGTACCGTTCTTTTAAATACACTGATATAAAACATCTTTAGCAAATAAAGCCTTCTTCATATCAGTAAATAAAGTTTCTTCATCAAGCCTGAGATCATCTTTTAGCTTCCACCGAGATACAGTGACTCAATGTCTATGTCGTAGTCTTTCCTGGGCTCCTCTGGGTTGGATAAATCATCTCCTAGCGTCCTCCACCAAGGCAGACGCATACTCTGTAGCAAGGCATTATGGGATTGACGGGCACGTGTAGCTACCGGACATGAACGGCTCAGGAACAGATTCACATCTTCCTCTCTGACATCCCTCAGGGACGGTGCATCTAACAGGAGAAACAAACCAATAATCTCAGATCAGGGGTTCTCAACCTTTGTTTACAAAAAGGCCATATATATATATATATATATATATATATATATATATATATATATATATATATATATATATATATATATGTATATATATATATATATGTATGTATATCCAACAGTTCTGTCTGGTTCTTGAATCTGATTGGCTGATAGCCGTGAGATATTTTGCCAGTAACAGCACACAGACCTCTTCACCTTTGTGTATTACTCCACCCACATACAAGCAGAAGATGCTCTACAGTTTGACAAATATTCCAGCTGTTAGGCAACATTATGTACTTTTGAAGCTATCTTAGTCCAGAATGTAGTTGTTTAGATTGCAACTATGCAGTTCATTTATAAGGGTTGAGCCTATTTTAAAATATTTATCATTTCTGAGACACAGCCCGTCGGTCTCCATCAGTCAAAGACTGATGACGATGTCCATCCACAAGATGGCGCCAGGACCACATAATTAAAACTGCGCATTTTCTTGAGCGCGAATAAAGAAGCTGAAAAACGGAAGCATCGCGGTTTTTAAGGTAGACCGAATAGAGTCAATAAGAAGCTGCGATTGAGAAGCTAGATTCTTTGTGAGCCAATCAGCTTTTTGAAGGCAAACAAGAATTCCATTCAGATATTAGGTCCAGGTTTATATTCATGCCACTGCTGTGTTGGAAATAAAAATGGAAAAAATACATTTTTAAAAAGCAGATATGGAAAACATTTGCTTCTGAAACTAAAATGAGTGTCAACGTTATGATTTAGAGGCATTTTATGATGTTAAATAGTTATATAATTTCATTGTTGCATAGTTTAAATATGTTGTCTATTTAAATGTTTTATTTTGTATTTTTTTAATCAATGACCCACCTATTGCCACCAGAAATGAACATCTGCACTAGACAAAATCTTTAGCTCTGCTTTTTATGTTTTAAATTAAATCAGCCTTAAACTTTGCATAAGTTAAAGAGTTTTCCCAACAAAATAAAATTGAGTTAACTCAAAAAATACACATTTGAAAAAAAATGCTGGTAGCTGGAACCAATTGATTTTCAACAAAGGGAAAAAATACTATGGATGTCAATGGGTGCCAGCAAACAACATTTTTCGAAATATCTTTTTTGTGTGTTCAGCAAAAGGAAGAAACTTAAAAAGATTTAAGTTCACATAAGGCAGAATAAATGGGGATTCAATTGTCATTTTACGCTTTAACTATCAACTTAACACAATGTTACAACACTAGTTTTAAAACAAATATATAAAATATGTATTTAAGTCGTCACAAATGGCTTAGTGGTTAGTGCGTCGACATGGCACTTCGGTGTTCACGGTGACCTGAGTTCGATTCCCACCTCAAGGTCCTATGCTGATCCTTCTCCTCTCTCTGCTTCCGATAATATCCTGTCTATATTCTCTACTGTCCTATCAATTAAATAAAACCCCGAAAATATGTATTAAAAATATAAATTAAAAGGTAGTAGAGGTAGTAGGTCATCCGGGTATTTCTCGCATACTGGTTTTCAAATTCTATGAATTCAGACATACTACTCGGCTGACATACTGTTTTTAGCATACTATATAGTATAGAAGTATGCGATTTTAGACGCAGTCAAAGGCATTTGTAGCTCCGCCCTCTTTTAAAAAGAGCACAATCTCATTTGAATTTAAAGTGACAGTCACCAAAACAGCACAATTAAGATCAAAGCCTAAAAAGGGGCAGTTTCAAAGAGTTATAAAACATTATTTGTTGGGGTTTTTAAACAAACCTAATACACACACTCTAAAAACTTGTTTAACTTGTAAAAAGGGGCAAAATAAGTCTCCTTTAAAGTAAAAAAACACACTACATTTTTTTTTTTGAATGACCAAATCAACAGCAAAAAAAGTATTTCTTCAAATACAAACCATATGCTATGGCTGACATGTTGCCCTTGGATAGAATCTGCTTTTGGCTTTATGTTCTGCAGAATACTCCAGACATTACTTCAGGTACGTACTCAGCAAAAGCTCTATGTCCGTGTTGATCTGTGCAAGTAGAGCCTGTCTGTGCTGCTCCTGCGCCCGATCAGACGCTCTGTTGACCAGGTGACGATGGAGGAGACTCTGCGCTCTCTGATGGAGCTCTGCGCTGCCCTCTGCTGACTGCACAGATGACTGCACAACACAACAACACTTACTCAGAAGACAACAAACATCAGGAGAACACAAAAGATTCTATATCTTCCTGTGACTCACGGGATGTAGAGTGATGTGCTCCTGAATCTGCTTTCTGAGCTCTGTTCTTCTGCTGTCTGTCAGTCCTTTGGGTGCTTTCAGTGGTGTAAGAATATTCCTCTGTGCTTTACGACGTTTTAAAAAAAGCAGAACCTGACAAAATAACGAGCATGTGGATGATCAAAATTATTAGGGAATTTAAAAAAATAAACTAATGTAAGGTTTTCACTAGGTTTATATATTACAGGGTACCTATTTTACCCCTTTTACGAGATTTAAGATGAGCCTTTGGTGTCTCCAGAATGTGTCTGCAAAGTTTCAGCTCAAAATATCCATCAGATAATTTATTATAGCCTCCAGAATCTGCCCGTTTTGGTGTCTGAGTACAGTGTAGCTGTTTGTAGCCTGTGGCTTTAAATGCAGATGAGCTGCTTCTCCCCGCCCACCGTTCCCACATGCATGTCTGCTTTTCCTGCCTTACATCAGATAAACAGCAGTCAGTGATAGAGACAGACTTGAATGAAGCTGAATTTACAGCTCATTAGTCAAAAATACTAAGTAAGTTTATTTCATATATTTGTGGTGGAGTTTATACAAGCCTTTCTGAAATGATGAGTCTCACAGAAATGCTGTTTGCAGTACACACATGAAAATATAGGTACAAAAATTAAATGTAAGAAAATGAAAAACTAAAATGGCTCACGGCTCTCTGCAGCGTGACAGCAGCTCTGTGTCGTCTGAGGATGTGTTTGTGCTGCTGGAAGTGGCGTCTCTCTCTGTGTCCTCTCCACACTCTCTGAATCACCAGCGCTGCCTTGTTCTCCAGCTCCCCCAGGTATCTCTGCACCTGACCTGACAAAGGTGGACATGAAATACATTTATTTGCTTGCGTCAGGGTTATTATAGTTAACTAAGACCATTCAATTACATTTCTCAGTTTCATTTGATGCATTAAAACTAAACAAAATAAAAAATAATATAAATAATAAAAATATATGAATAGTTTAATGCAATAATACTAAACAATTTTCTTTATTTTTACAAATTTGAGGTTATAAAATTAGTTATTTTTATCTATTATTAACAATTGAAATGAGCTTTTGCTATTTATGCTTTTAATATAATTAAGTCATTAGGTTATAGTTGCAATTTTAAACTTTTATTTACATATTTGTAATTTGTCTTCAGTTTTAAATATTGTTTTACTGTATTTACTGTTTTAATTTGGTTTTAGATTTCTAAAGGAGTCTTATTTTTATTCCTTGACCTGATACACAATTTAATATATAGACTCACCGGCCACTTTATTAGGTACATTTTACAATTATCGGGTTGGACCCCCTTTTACCTTTAGAACTGCCTTAATCCTTCATGGCATAGATTCAATAAGGTACTGGAAATATTCCCCAGAGATTTTGGTCGTATTGACATGCTAGCATCACGCAGTTGCTGCAGATTTGCTGGCTGCACATCCATGATGGGAATCTCCCGTTCCACCACCTCCCAAAGGTGCTTTATTGGATTGAGATCTGGTGACTGTGGAGACCATTTGAGTACAGTGAACCCATTGTCATGTTCAAGAAACCGGTCTAAGATGATTCACACTTAATGACAGGGCGCATTATCCTGCTGGAAGTAGCCATCAGAAGATGGGTACACTGTGGTCATAAAGGGATGGACATGGTCAGCAACAGGTAGGCAGTGGTGTTGACATGATGCTTAATTGGTACTAATGGGCATGTTGTGCATTCAGAGATGCTCTTCTGCATACCTCAGTTGTAACGAGTGTTTTTTTTTGAGTTACTGTTGCCTTTCTATCAGCTCAAAATAGTCTGGCCATTCTCTTCTGACCTCAGGCATCAACAAGGTATTTGCACCCACAGAACTGCCGCTCACTGGATATTTTCTCTTTTTTGGACCATTCTCTGTAAACCCAAGAGATGGTTGTGCGTGAAAGTCCTAGTAGATCAGCAGTGTCTAAAATACTCAGACCCATCTGCCACCAACAACCATGCCATGTTCAAAGTCATTTAAATCCCCTTTCTTCCCCAACCTGATGCTCGGTTTGATAGACAAGTCATTGGGCAACTGTTTCTTTAGTCTTAAAAAAACGAATAATAGGGCTAATAATATTGAGAAATTTACAATTATTATTATTCCTGTCGAATTAAAAGAAACATGACTTTCTACATAAGAAATATAATCATTTCACAGGAGGGTTAATATATTTTTTTATTTAAAATGTAATTCTAATTTATTTCAGTTATGCGAGTTTTCATTTTTTATTTTAGCAATATTTCTCTGTTATTTTAGCTGTATTAATAATTATCAATGTATTTAGTTTTTTATTATTATTATTCAGAATAAACTTGGTCACCAAACTCCTTTGGGCTGAACTGATCCAGTAGATCTGAAGTGTTTGTTACCGGCTGGTAGAATCTCCATCAGATGCAGCTGGTGTTGGCGGAACAGTCTCATGGCTCTCTGTCTTCTCAAACACACTTGATGGCGTAATTCCTCTTCTGCACGTCGTCTCTCGGTGTGTTCCTGCTGCTGTCTCCGCTTTTCCCTAATTTTCAAATGTACATACAGTTGAAGTCACTATTGTCTTGTGAAATTTTAATTTAATAAACGATTTCCAAAGTTTTTTAACAAAGAGAAGTTTTTTTTTCAACACAACCCTAAACATAATAGTTTTTAAAACTAATTTCTAATAATATCTTTCATCTTTGCCATGATGACAGTACATAATACTTTTCTACTTCATTTGCAAGATACTAGTATTCAGCTTAAAGTGCAACTTAAAGACTTAACTAGGTTGTTATGTTAACTACACAAGTAAGGATCATTAGGACAACAGTGTTTGAACAACAGTGGCTCGTTCAGTAGACAATCGAAAAAAAATTCTTAAGGGGCTAATAATACTGACCCTAAAATTAGTTTAAACAAATTTAAACTGCTTCTATTCTAGCCAAACTAAAAGAAATTTCCCCAGAACAAACAAGTAATAGCAAATACTGTGAACGTTTCCTTGTTCTGTTGAACATCACTTTGGAAAAGAAGAATGAAAATTGCACTGTGTATAGCATCTCTAAAGTGCAGTTTTCTTCATAGCTGTGCTGTATTCAGAGGATCTCGACTTGATGATGTCCTGACCTGAAGCTGCGCTGTAAAGTGCTGACGGCTCTGGGGAGTTTCTTCAGTCTTCTTCTGGTCAGATGAGCTCTCCAGGCTGCCTGAATCACACACGCTGCCCTCACACACTCCTCAGACGACTCCTATGATGAAGAGTGGAGAAATAATGAAGAATATGAACACCTCTACAGTTCACTGACAGATGCCAGATTCTAATCCCACACAGTGTTGCTTGATGCTGTTCGTCATTTCTTGAACAAAGAGGATGGAAGAGCAAAACACAACCAGTTTCACTGTTAAAAAGGGGTCAGAGAAACACAATTACATAATGGACACGATTGAATTATTCGAATATGAACAGACTATTAGTAATACATGTATTACGGTGCTTATTCATGTTTGTTAACATTATTTAAATTAAATAACATTAGTTCATGTTAGCTCACAAGCACTTTGGAGTTCATGTTGAACTATGGTTAATAAATGCTTTAGAAGATTGTTATTTATACTTAGTTCATATTAGTAAATACATTAACTAATGGACCATTATTCTAAAGTGTTACGCGTTGTTGTGGTACAAATAGCCTCCATTTATGTAAATTAGTGTTTTTTTTGGCCTTGAATTCATGTAATTTGGACTTCCAAAACTAAATCAGCAACTTTAAAATAGTGTGATACATCATTTTATAGCACCTTAGGTTCTTTCCATGGGACATCTAATTGCAGGTGATCAATAAGCTGATCCAGAGCTGAGTCAAAGCCTTTACCACGCCAGTCCTTCTCAGCCAAATCAGACAAACCTGGAGGACCAAGCATTGACATTTTGTTCAGAACCCTTAGGGACTGTATTGGAAGATGTTCTGAGCTCTATAAAGAGTGATTGTACCTCTGTATCGTCTCTGAATGAGCTGTTGGGTAGAGCTGCTGTGGTCTAAAATCAGAACAAGAGTCTTCACTGCTGCTCTGCCAATCACAGGGTTTGAGCTACTGGACATTTTATACACAATATCATCCATGATGTCGGTCAGAGCCCTGTTTCCCATCTCAGCCAAGACGGCACTGCAAAAACAAGGGGGAGAGGTGTGAACCATGGAAAAGAGCTGTATTAAGCGGCTTTTCTGTTGTACCTGTTTGTCCTGAAGATATCGTTCCACAAGGTGACAGTAACAATGGAGACGTCATCATCCTCACAGATCTGAACACTCTCGTAATGTTTACATCTCAGCACTGAGGAGAGAATGGAAAAACAAGGTTTCAGTTCATTTCAAGCTGAAAAACAATCTATAAACAAACACACACACTCTGTGGAGTTCACAAGCTGGAAGAATTTACAGAAGTTACCATGATGAATGAGATGCCTGTGAGCCCTGAGAAGCCAGCCGATGGAATCAAAGACTTTTCTAAACAAACGAATCATCTCACTAGGTGCCTTGTCCTGTTGGAGAGAGAAATTATTTAATCTCAGAATCTCATAAAAAATACTAATTAAAGATGAGATTTGATAAATGAGACCCACAGAACCATCAAAATCTTTACACTCTGGTGAAGTCTGTGAAATAAATCACACCTGGGCAATGCATGTGACTTCATTCTTCATATGAGAGGCGTCTTTAAGCTGCCATCACCAAAAAAGCCTTTTATATATGAAGTATTAAATGCATTTCAGCAGTTCAGTGCTTTCTCCTTTTGTCATTCCATTATTATAACACTGTAAAAAGTGTTACAATTAAATTAACACAATTTATGACAGTTTTCAGTAGTAAATTAAGTTAATTATTTTAAGTGTAACAAGTTTTAGTAATTTATTTATGGTAAGCATAAGTATTGTTCGCTATTAATAGTAAACAATACTTGTACCTGCCACAAAACATAAAAGTATTATTGTTATTGTTACATTAACATAGAAAGGAAATTATTTGTACTACAATAAAAGTATTTTTACTATTATTATTATATTAACATCCACTTAAAAAGACTTTTATATCAGTGTTGAATACAATTTACTAGTTCAGTGGTTCCTCCTTGTATCATTCAATTGTTATTATTACACACACAACATTTTCAGATTTTTTATTTTTGTTTTATTTTTATGTTTTTATTGTTTGGGTTTTTAACAAAATCTTGTTTAGTTCCATGTCAACAGCTCCCTTAGAAATATTATTCCCAGGAAAAAAACATCAATACTTATTTTCCCCGCTGTGTAGACATCATAATTAATATTTAATCAGAAATAATAACAGACATTTAAGCCTTTATATTACCATAAAAAGAGTTTACCTTGCATCAAACTTTGTTATGTGAGGGTCACTATGTGATTTAGAATGCTGTAATATCTCACCCTCAGAGCTCTGTTCATGAGACGTTCTGCAAGAAAAAGAAGACTTTCGACCACTGATGGCAGAAATTCATGACTGAACACCTCGATGTCTCTGAAAGCAGCCAGACCAACGCAACATGTGCTAGACAGACAGAAACATGCATTAATCTCCTTTGACACTGCACATAAAGACAGAAACAACACTGAGGTAAAGTTGGTTTTATATTTGCAGATTCTTTCATTTAACAGTCCCTATATTGTTTACCATGCTACTTTGATTATTGGGTCTGAAATCACATTTAAGTATGACTTTAAAACAACGTAGGCACCATTCAATTGCCCGTGAACAATGTTGTACTTTGATTGCCATTGGCTGCTTATATGATTTCCCCTATTCAGAATTTGTAATTAATATATTTTTCTGAAATTATATTAAGAAGAACGTCTGAAAGTGTCAATATAAAACCAACTTTACCTCAATAGAAACCACTGTGCATTTCAAATCTGAATACCTGAGGAGGTCTGCTATCTGTGTGAGAGCTGCGTAGCCTCCTTGAATCCTGGCTGGACGGAATCTCAGAGAAGAGGAGCAGTACTGCAGCACACCATGAGTGTAAAGTCTCAGTCTACACACCTCCAGATCCCTCTGATCTCCTAAAGACTTCAGGTCTAGAAGTTCTGAACATGAGAAAAGGTTTAAGGCAGCTCATTCATGTAGGAGAGGCATATTGAGATAAAGTTGATTGTATATTCTCACATTTTCCTTAATAATTTAATTTGAGAAAATTATTATTTGCAAATTCCACCTATTAGGGAAATCATATTAGCCACAAATGACTATCAAAGTACAACATTGTTCACAGTCAATTAAATAGTGCTAATGTTGTTTTGAAGTCATACTTAAATGAGATTTCAGGCCCAATATTCAAATTAGGGTGGTAAACATTAATATAAGGACGGTTAAAATGTGTGAATATGCGAATATCAAACCAACTTTACCTCAATGAGAGTCATGGCTGTGTTTTAAAAATATATATATTATTGTGGTAATAAAATAATGGTTAATTTTTTGTAAGGAAAAGAAATTCTGTCCCTTGCTGTAATTTTAATTCATGAAACTGTTGGTAGCAATAAAAAATGAGTTCTAACATATAAACAATACAACAAAAAAATATAAGAAATAAATAAAAGTAGAATTATGAATAGATTATTGACCATTTTTGAGGGATGTAAACAAAAGCAATGGTCCCGAGGCATTTCCTGATTTATATTTTTAATTTCTATAACTGCCGACATTTCAAAAAGAGCCACATGTTGATAAATAATGTTATGCTAGCCGTTATAACATAAAGTTATGATTGAATTGCCTCTTGTTACAGTTATGAAATGAAGCAGGAAATGTTCATGGGACAATGACATGACCACATTGAAATGGTCTATAGGCAATTATAAAAATCAAACTAATTATAAAAATCAAATCTAAACCATTCAAATTATGCATTTATGCAAACATCCAAAAAGTTTCAATATTATACATGAACCTAAAAGTTGCACACTTTTACGTTTTATTTCAATACATTTTTTTATTTAATTTATTCAAATTAAATGCTTTTTTCTAATTTTTACAATATTAATAAATAACTTGTGAAAATACATTTTCATTGTGAAATTTATGCAACTTCATATCTACCCTGCGCAATAATCCTGCTGGAACTGTATATTTTATTAGACCTGTGGGATTGCTGTAATTCTTGCATAAATGTTGTTTCCTTCATAAAACACTTGCAGGTATTCTTAACGTTACATGGAAATGAGCTGCAAATCCTGTAGGAAATTTTTGTATTTTTTTTTTTTTTTTGTAAGAGAACACTTGGATAAAAATACTAACAAACCATATTCTCCAACAACAAATATAAGACAGGCAGACGTCTTGTTTATCTTTACCTTTTAATTTTGAAAGAACGTCGTTAAACTTGTCTTCAGATATTTCTCTGGTGTCTTCCACCAAATCCTTGAGCTCTGGGTATATTTCGTCTCCTGAAGGACCCATTGCACTTGAAAAAACGACTCCAGATTCAAATAAAAAGATTCCTGTTGATTGTCAAATGCTCGATTACCTTCTTCCTTCTCATATCTTGGGTGAATATGCAACTTTTACAGTCAATTATGTGTAAATTACACGATTATATTCCGCTGAGGGAAAGCGACACAACCGACAACGAACAAGAAGCTATTTGGTTTCTACAGAAACGCCACGTCATCAACCTGCGACATGAAACTAAGCCAAAGGTTTAGGTTTTAGAAAGGTTTTAACAAAGGTTTTAGTTTTTTGTGAATTTACCGAAGATAAATCCATATAAACCTAAGCGACTTTTAAATTACGTTGAATGTTATAAGAACATTGATTCGTGCGCACGTTGAAATATCGCTTACATATTTATAATTGGTATATCGCCTACTTAAGAAACAAATTACATTGCTAAATTAAACTAATATATTACATTAGCAAAACCACTGCATCAGTTATTTCTGCAAACCATTCAAATATTTAGTTATCACAAATAAATATACGTGTGATAAATACTAAATATAATAAATTATTTTTGATTAAATGCAGCCTACAATGACTAGAAATAACATGAAGTCAAGAAAAATGTATTACGACGATAATATAGATAATAAACTAAAAATAAATATTAAAATAATAACAAAAATCTGATAATGTCGTTGTTTTTACGACAACAGCACCCCCAAGTGGGTAACTCGAGGATGAAGAAAGTTCGTATTTCTAAAAAGTTCCCGCTCTTATCTTTTACATAGGCCACATTTGATTAATTTACACAAATTAAGGTGATTGTGACAGATCAAATTTCAAGATAGGTTATTTATAGAAAAATAAAGGGACCAGTTCACTTTATCAATTTTCTGGATTTGCCATGATGTGCGTTTTGTGTTTGTTTGTTTTTTGTAGGTAATGTTCATTTGTGTTTTATTTAATAAACTACTTTTAATGTGTCTTAAACATTTTATTATCAAGCTGTAGAACTAAACGATACAAAAATAGTTCCATACCAGCAGCCATAGACATTTAGAGGCGTAGAACAGGGGTGCCCAAACTTTTTTGAAGAAGGTCTAAAAAAAACTTGATTTAGGGTGGTGGGCCAAAGTTAGATACCACCTGTATTACATTAAAGCCATCATGATTTCCCAATTTATTATTTGAATAAATAAACAGAAAAAAAATCATTTGTATAAATAACTTTACATTTTGTAATGAACTTCTTACAGTAAAACTATAAACAATTCCCCCTTTTCACGATGTAGATCATTGCTGAATGAATTAGTCAAGCTGCACCTGCCTTTCCCTTGATTTGCTTGCAAATGTCTTGTGCGTTGTCCTCTGTCCTTTAGACAGTTTTTACATGTACAAAAAACCTGATTCATTCACAACATTTAACTGAAACATTTAATTTCAGTTAGCTTTTTTCTAGCTCAACAATTTAAAAAACAAAAGGTTATGTTGAATTTGAAATGACAATCTCTTTTAAAGCCATTTCCCCCAACTTTCTTCATAATTTTCAGATAGCATGGCGGGCCAAATCAAAGGTTACCATGGGCTTTGACCCACAGGTCCTGTTTGGCCATCTTTGGCATATAGACTAAAGCTGAGGTATGTTTGTGACTTGTATATTTTACATTTTATAGATTGTTTTATATATTTAAAGTGATTATTTATTTATTCTTTATTGTTTTATTTACTTATTAAAAGAGAGTGTTTTGTATGTTTATGTTTTATGTCTTTATGCTCATTTGTTGTTTTCACTATTTTAGTTTTTTTTTTTTGTGTGGTTCTGTTAGGAAATGAGGACTCAAGACTGTAAACCAAATTTACCCTTGCGTAAAATAATCAAACCCAACCTAAATTTGCTTTTAGAGAATTTATTTGCAGAAAACTCTATTCGTTATATTATACACTCTCAGAAAAAGAGGCACACAGTGGTACAAATAATGTTTTTGTACCTTTGTAAAAGTTGTACCTCATATGGTACAGAAAAGACCTCTGATACTGTTCTGTACCTTTTATAGTACAATTCGAATGAAAGTACATAATTGTTCTCATAAAAAGGTACACTCTCAGAAATAAAGCTACAGGAGCTGTCACTGGGGCGGTACCTTTTCAAACGGTACATATTTGTACCTGAAGGGTCCATAATGGTACTTCAGAGGTACTTTTTAGGTGCATTTGGGTACTAATATATATTATTTGAAATGGTACTGCCCCAGTGACAGCTCCTGTACCTTTATTTCTGAGAATGTACATAAGTGTTGGACAACTCCTTCTTTGTTACAATATCTATGAAAATAAATATTACTGGAAAGGCAAAGAGATTTATAAATAATTTCCATATTAAAACATGAATCATCATTTAAAAGCATATGTTTAAAGAAACTCATAAACAATAATTATTAAGTTCTATAATGCAATAATACAAAACAACTGGTAAAACATTTGTATCTTTGATGAGGGTATATTTTGGTTTCCCATGGTATAAATCGTTCTTAGAGGTACAAACTGCAATGGTACAAATTAGTTTCTTTGTCTTAAGGTACAATTTTGTTCCATAAAAAGGTACTGCCCCAGTGACAAGGGTTTGTATCTTCTTTGGTACCACATTGTACCATTTTTTTCTGAGAGTTTAAACAGAAGGAAATGGAAAGGGGGACATTTTATATTGACATTTTCTCCAAATAAAAGTTCTTGTTGAAAATATTCTTGTGTGAAATTATGAAAGCACGTTACCTGTAAGCTATAGTTAATAACAGCACAAATAAACAATTTGATAGCTCAAGTGTATATTAACTACTTAAATGTATTTTACACAAACAAAACTTTTTTTTTTCTCTCTATAAGGTTTGGACTTCATATTTTGATTATTTATTTTATTGATCTTATATGGAGAACTCTGCTGTGACGTGAATTTCCCTTTGGAATTAATACACTTTAATATGGTTTTGGAAACTAGACTTTGCCCTTGCTAAGATGAATGTTGTAACTGTAGTATTATCTGAAAGACAAGCGAAGTATTAGCCCTTTTTCTGATCTGTTTTATTCGGGGTATAATCCTGTTTTATAATCTGAGCTGGAGTTTTTCTTCTTCTTTTTTCTCCCTTGTTTTGTGTTGATATTTTTCTATGCGTGTCTTTTGAAGATGTATTGTTATGTCTATATTATTGTAAAAACCCAACAAACATATATATTTTAAATATTTTATGGTAGCAGGTCTTTTGACGTAAATTGGCGTCTACAGCTGCTTGGTGTTGAACTGGCTGGCGTGACAACGCTTAATAAATACTTAGACTATATTAGACCACAGGAACAATGCAGAAAAAGGAGGAAAAACGTTTCGTTAATTCATTCAAGTCATTTATTGAATTTTAATCTTTTGACACGTGAGAAAAAAAAACATTTAAATGAATAAAAATGTAATAACTTCACATATATTTGATATTTACCAAATGACCAAATAGCCGAAAAGCTAAACAAACTGAATTGTGCTGGGGCTTTTAAATGAACGTATATCTGAAATAAAATATTTCGGAAATTAATATCGAAAGGAAAACAAATGCAAAAAACAGACCATATATTTAGACTTCGTTTTTACAGGCATTCGTGCATTGAGTTTAATGAACAAAACCGAACAAATGTGAGCGTATTTCGTTCTTTAAATTAAATTTAAGAATTTTTTCCACAAATAAAAATGTAATGTTTATTGCCTTAAATACACACACACACACACACACACACACACACACACACACACACACACACACACACACACACATATATATATATATATATATATATATATATATATATATATATATATATATATATAAAATCATGCCTGTAGGTTAGATATGCCAATATAAAATGTAGTAACACAAGAGTAAAATGTATATAGGCCTAGTAAATGTATTTATAGTATTTATTTTTGTGACATCTTATTAAATCTAAGTATATTTAAACATATTTTATTAAAAATATGAGCATGTGTATATTTATACAGGTCTATTTGGCCGGAATTACATAATTCTTTTTCTGTATCATAATTTCTCCCACTGCGTTTCAAATAACACAAACCTCTGCTGTTGCGTCATAATTAGAATAGAACATTTAGAATGTCTTGCATTCTTAAACAGCTTCTCTGTACAGATTTGTCATTTGGCTTGATTTTTCTGTCTGCGTTACACGAATTCAACGTTAATGTTTTATCAAACCGCTTTTGAGATCATGGGACAGAAGAGAAAGAGAGATTGTTTTTCTGACAGCGATTGCGTTATTGCGCACAATTTCCATCATGGTGCGCAAACAAAATCCTGCCCCAACGAGGCGTTCAACCATCTTGAGCCCGTTGAGGAGAGGCGACCATCAAAAAAGATGAGGAGCGGGTCGTCTTCTTCTTACTTCTCTGCTCAAAGTGTCACCTCTGAGGAGAGAAATATGGAATATTATGATTGTTTTATGGATTTCTCTGTGGAGAATCCTAAACTTACGGAAACTGATACCAGCAGCGGCCTGAGTCTTGACGAGGCCAGCTCCAGTTCCAGCTCCTCCAGCAGGACGTCCAGCACCAACAGCAACTCCAGCAGGACGTCCAGCTCCAACAGCAGCTGCAGCAGGAAGTCCTGCTCCAACACCAGCAGGACGTCCAGGTCCAGCAAGACATCCAGCTCCACTTCCAGCAGCTCATCCAACTCCAGCAACAGCCTTGGTGGTCAGCAGGTCCAAGATCCAGATCAAGACATCGACAGTAAATTGACCTTTAAATGCTCTCAATAATGTTCATGTGTTCCAACAACATTATAATGTGTTAATTATCTACTTAATTTAAGTAAAAGGCTTTAATAAACTTGAGTTGTGAAGAAATGTGAAATATTCAAAATAATAGACAAATTTTCTTTCAAATTATGAATTAAAATGTCAGCTTTAATCCTCTTGTTGTGTGTTCTCTGAAATGTTTACTCATTTTCCTTTTTGCAGATGACATTTTGGGCCGCTACAGAATTGTAAAAAAGCTCGGCCAGGGAGGATACGGGACAGTGTTCGAAGCAGTTCGTGTGAGGGACGGTCTTGAGGTATTATTTTTACTCTCTACATCTAGCAAAATATTTCTCTCAGTGTCTGTTCAAGTCTGGTTATTGTGTCACATGACATTGAAAAAGTTGAATGACTGTGATGATTTGAGCTCAGAGCACAGGGCTACAATTACTAATGATCTGTTCTGCTGATCAGGTGGCAATGAAGGTGGTTTTGAAGAGCAGTGACATGGATTACCTCAGCATTGTAAGCAGATTTCTTGGTTTTTACTTCAAGATATGTTATTTAGAGCCAAAAATGATTTTAAACATCACTGACAACAAATGTCTTTCCTCTACAGCCTGGTCATCCTACACCCCTTCCGTTAGAGGTTGCTCTAACCATTCTTGCCAACAATGGTCCGACCGTTCCTCAGATAATCCAGATGCTGGAGTGGCAGGAGCGTCCCGACTCCTATATAATGATCTTGGAGCGTCCCTCACCCTGCGAAGACCTTTTTGATTTCCTGGAGCGGCACTTAGGAACCCTCAGCGAGAACATGACACGGCACATCATGTGGCAGGTAGTGCAGGCTGCCCACATGTGCTGTCAGCGAGGGGTCCTCCATCGGGACATTAAATTAGAAAACCTGCTGATAAACAAGGAAACTTTAGAAGTGAAACTTATCGACTTTGGCTGCGGTGACCTTCTGAAGACCTCAGCATATACAACATTCTGTGGTATGTATTGTCCTACAAGTCTGCAGTTTGAGATTTTACTTCTTCAACTCCATATTTTGAACAGCATCAGCTTTCTTACTGTCACTAATGAAGAAAGTCTTCTTTTTTTCAGGGACTGAAGATTACTGTCCACCTGAATTTAGATCCAGTGGCAGATATTATGGAAAAGCAGCAACTGTTTGGTCACTGGGGGTTCTCCTGTATGAGCTGCTGTGTGGAGAACCTCCAAAACACAGTGACCTGGACTTGACAGATGAAAGGATTTGGATCAAACCTGGATTGTCAAAAGGTGAGCTGGCCATTTATTACAGCAGAGAAAGCCAACTGTTAATCTAAATGACACAGAGGAATAATTCAGTGATGTTCATTAGTTTTGGCCTTCATGTTTCAGCATCATCAAATCTTATTGTTTGGATTGTGATTATTAAAGCAAGTAGATGTAGTTTAGGTATTAATAATCAGACTCCTCCATCTTTCTCCACAGAGTGCTGCCAACTGGTCCAGTCCTGCCTGCAGAGGAGCCCCAAGAAGAGGATCGCTTTGGGGAAACTCAGCAGCCATCGCTGGTTCAAGGTATTCAATTCTACATTTTCTTTCCTGACCATTTTTATACAGGAGGTGTGTGTAACATAGAGACCAACAAATGTGTGTGTTGCTTGTTTCAGGTCACCAGATAAAGAAAAAAGAAGTTCCAGAGCCCTCCGTCAAGAAGATTATATCATCTGATCTTCTACATCTTCTTGTCATGAGACTCAAATAAATTATTGTTTTATAAACACCGTTGTGCCTGAACGTCCTGTAATGGATTGATGAGAAAATGTGCCTGCAAGACGCAAACCAGAGCTGATTCTCAACACTAACCCAGTTCCAGTGCTGTGTGTCAACACTGTCCTCATCTGTCAACACTTACAGATCCTGACAAAACTGTAGGTGTCTTAGGAAAGCTCGTCCCCCTATCCATATCATGCTCTATAGAGGGACCCTCAGGAGCACAGGTGTCAAATCCAGTTCCTGGAGGGCCGCAGCTCTGCACAGTTTAGTTCCAACCCTACTTCAACACACCTTCAAACAAGCCTGAGTGACCTAATGAGTTTGATCAGGTGTGTTTAATCAGGGTTAAAGCTAAACTGTGCAGAGCTGCGGCCCTCAAGGAACTGGATTTGACACCTGTGCTCAAGAGCCTCCCGAGCAGCTGCATCAACTGAACTACCTCCAAACACACACACTAGGAACTGTGTTTACTGATAAATGTAATGTTCTGCTTCTGAATTGTTTAATGCACTTTAATGTCTGTCTTGCACTGTTTGCACCAGGTTGCACTTTACATCATCAGGTAGTTTACTCTTTAACCCTTGGTTCTGAGGTGTTTTGTGTTGTTTGTGTGTCTCCTACTGTTTTGTGTAGTTGTGTGTGATTTTTATGTGGTAACTGGATAAACATGGTCTCATTTCACTGTGTACTGTTGAGATGCCAATAAAACCTTTTTGCACTTGAACTTGCTCATCTCACTGTCTCAGCCGTCATGGTTTTAAAATGGTGCCTGCTACAAGGTTATTTTAGTAAACAAAGACTGAAACTGGTGGTCAAACAACTTTTTCATGAACTGAAAAAGAAAACCGAATAAATAAAAAACACAAATTATACAAAGCTAAAATAAATGCAAATTAAACAAAAATAATAATAAATAAATGCAAATTTCAGATTTAATGAGCACTATGATTGGAATTCTGGCTATTCTCTATATTCTGACAGTATCTGTGTTGATACTTTTACAGACAATCACATCAGTCAAATGCATGTTTATGTACATTAAACATCTGTTATACCTTGTCTTTAGACTATCTGCCATAAATATAAACTTTAGGCATATTTAACTGCAGATAAAGAGTTAATAAGTTTCTTTGAATTCTTCCTCATTTCTTCTTTTAGAAATTCAAGTTTGAAAAATAAAGAATTAGTGATTTGATTTGCATTATCCTGATTAATCAAAAAATCAATCCCTGAATAAATTGACGGTAAATCAGGTTTATTTTGTACAGCAACATAATAGATATCCATACAGTAGTGGATATAAACACATATCCTGTCACATATGCGTACAAAAACAGTGCAAGTTTAAACGCGCTCACTGTGTCTGTGTTTTAGTATTTCTTACAAACGTTATGCAAGATCTGCTTTCTTCATGTCTGTCACTGTGCTGTTTATCTGACACAGTCGAGGCAGAAACACTCTGACAGGCATGTGGGAGCGGTGGGCGGGGAGAACTAGCATTAAAAGCACAGGCAACCAAAACAGCTACATTGTGTTTAGGGCAGTAAATCCAATATTCTGAAAGGTATAGTAAATAATCTGATGGGTGTTTTGAGCTGAAACTTTACAGACATTCTGGAGACACAAAGGACTTCTCTTAAATCTTGAAAAAGAGGTAAAATAGGTAGGTAAAAATTATTAAATTAAAAGTTGTGTGTGTTTTATTTAAATCTATAGTCATCTTGACATGTAAAAGTAAAAAAGGGAAAAAAGAAATATATAGACAGCTTCTTCTGAAACATTTAAATGTCTTTGTAGATGAGCTGGATCATCATGTCTTTCTGTGTAAATATAACTCCCCACTTAAACTACGCAGCTTCTCTGACTTCATTATCGACCTGAAACAAGTAAAGCTGATCTCTTCTGTCACTCCATCCTTACAGAAAATGAAGTAATAACCTATAGTTAGAAATGTTCTTGGTTCGATTAAAGTCCTTCTTGGTTATCTGAGGAAACTCTTTAAAACAGCAAGTGTAACCTATCGTCCTCTCCTGCGCCATCCGCATACAGTGATCTCCGTGCTGCACCTAAAGTAGACATGCAGGCTAACCGCAAACGTGGAAGAGTCCATTTCCATCTTAATGCACAAACAAAATCCTGCCCCAACGAGGCGATCAACTATCTTCATCCCGTTGAGGCAAATGAGAGGCAGCCGACAAAAATTATGAGCAGGTCACCCTCTAATTACTTCTCTGCTCAAAGTGTCACCTCTGATGAGAGAAATACTGAATATTATGATTCTTTCAGGGATTTCTCTGTGGAGAATTATGAAGTAAAGGAACATGACACCAGCAGCGTCCTGAGTCTTGATGAAGAGGCCAGCTCCAGTTCAACCTCCTCCAGCCGGACGTCCAGCTCCAGCAACCTTGATGATCAGCAGGTTCAAGTTCCGGATCTAGACTTTAACAGTTAATTGACTTTTATATGTTCTTTGTAACTAATGTTCATGTTACAGATTGTGCAAACATCAACGAATGTTTCAGTTCTCAATTTAATTGAGCTGTGAAGAAAGTAAATATTCAAAATAGTTGAGAAATCTTCTAGCAAATTGTTCACGATAATTTTACTTTTTGCAGATGATATTTTGGGCTGTTACAAAATTGTCAAAAAGCTTGGTGAGGGAGGTTACAGCACTGTCTTTGAAGCAGTTCGCATGACGGATGGCCTTGAGGTATTATATTTTACTCACTACATCTAGCTAGCAAAATATTTCTCTCAGTCTCTGTTCAAATTTGTTTATTGTGTCACATGACATTGAAAAAGTTGAATGACTGTGATGATTTGAGTTAATTGAGCTAATTGTTTTGATAATCAGTTGGCATTAAATGTCATTTTGAAGACAAACACCATGGATTACCTCAGCATTGTAAGCAGCTCTTATGGTTTTTAGTTCAAGATATGTTAATTAGAGTCAAAAAATGACTTTAAACATCACTGACAACAAATGTCTTTCCTCTACAGCCTGGTCATCCTACACCCCTTCCGTTAGAGGTTGCTCTAACAATACTTGCAAACGAAGGTATAAATGTTCCTCAGATAATCCGGATGCTGAAGTGGCAAATGCGCCTCTGACTCTGCTCAATCAACTCAAGAAAACTTGCTGATCAACAAGGACACTTATGAAATCAAGCTAATCGACTTTGGCTGTGGTGACCTCCTGAAAACATCTACCTACACAACATTCTGTGGTATGTATTGTCCTTCAAGTCTGCAGTTTAGGACTTAAATTCTTAAACACCATATTTTGAACAGCATCAGCTTTCTTACTGTCACTAATATAGAAAATCTACTTTTCCAGGCACAGAAGATTACGGTCCTCCTGAATATTAACATAGTGGCAGGTATTATGGAAAAGCAGCAACCGTTTGGTCACAGGGGATTGTCCTATTTGAACTGTTGTGTGGAGAACCGCCAGAAAAAACAGTGACCTGGACTTGACTGATACACAGATTTGGTCAAAATATGGATTGTCAAAAGGTGAGCCGACCATTCATTATAGCGAAGAAAGACAACTGTTAATCTAAATCACAAGAGTAATTTTTATGAGTTTTGGACCTCGTATCTGATTATGGTCAAATATTATGGTCACATCTTCCTCAGATAATCCGGATGCTGGAGTGGCAGGAGTGGTTCGACTCCTATATAATGATCTTGGAGCGTCCCTCACCCTGCAAAGACCTCTTTGATTTCCTGGAGCGGCACGGAGGAACCCTCAGCGAGGAATTGGCGCGGCACATCATGTGGCAGGTGGTGCAGGCTGCCCACATGTGCTGTCAGCGAGGGGTCCTCCATCAAAATATTAAACTAGAAAACCTGCTTATAAACAAAAGACACTCTGGCAGTGAAGCTCATCGACTTTGGCTGCAGTGACCTTCTGAAGATTTCGGCATATGCAACATTTTGTGGTGTGTATTGTCCTTCAAGTCTTCAGTTTGGGACTTAAATTCTGCAGTGGCCTGAGTCTTGACGAGGCCAGCTCCAGTTCCTAAAGCAGAACGTCCAGCTCCAGCAAGACATCCAGCTCCAGCAGCAGCCTTGGTGGCAAGCAGGTTCAAGGTCCAGATCAAGACATTGACAGTAAATTTACCTTCAAATATTCTCAATAATGTTCATGCTGTTACAACAACATATGTTAATATATTATGTGTTAATTATCTACTTTAGGTTTATTAAAAGCCTTTTACTTAAGTTGAGTTGTGAAGAAATGTGAAATATTCAAAATAATAGACAAATATTCTATCAAATTATGAATTAAAATGTCAGCTTTAATCCTCTTGTTGTGTGTTCTCTGTAATGTTTACTCGTTTTATTTTTTGCAGATGATATTTTGGGCCGCTACAGAATTGTGAAAAAGCTCGGTCAGGGAGGATACGGGACAGTGTTTAAAGCAGTTCGTGTGATGGATGGTCTTGAGGTATTATTTTTACTCTCTACATCTAGCAAAATATTTCTCTCAGTGTCTGGTTATTGTGTCACATGACATTGAAAATGTTGAATGACTGTGATGATTTGAGCTCAGAGCACAGGGCTACAATTACTAATGATCTGTTCTGTTGATCAGGTGGCAATGAAGGTGGTTTTGAAGAGCAGTGACATGGATTACCTCAGCATTGTAAGCAGCTCTCTTGGTTTTTATTTCAAGATGCATTAATTAGAGCCAAAAGGAATTTAAGCATCTCTGACAACAAATGTCTTTCCTCTACAGCCTGGTCATCCTACACCCCTTCCGTTAGAGGTTGCTCTAACCATTCTTGCCAACAATGGTCCGACCGTTCCTCAGATAATCCAGATGCTGGAGTGGCAGGAGTGTCCCGACTCCTACATAATGATCTTGGAGCGTCCCTCACCCTGCGAAGACCTTTTTGATTTCCTGGAGCGGCACGGAGGAACCCTCAGCGAGAACATGACACGGCACATCATGTGGCAGGTAGTGCAGGCTGCCCACATGTGCTGTCAGCGAGGGGTCCTCCATCGGGACATTAAACTAGAAAAACTGCTGATCAACAAGGAAACTCATGAAGTAAAACTCATAGACTTTGGCTGCGGTGACCTTCTGAAGACTTCGGCATATGCAACATTTTGTGGTATGTATTGTCCAAGTCTGCAGTTTGAGATTTTACTTCTTCAACACCATATTTTGAACAGCATCAGCTTTCTTACTGTCACTAATGAAGAAAATCTTCTTTTTTCAGGGAGTGAAGATTACTGTCCACCCGAATATAGATCTAGTGGCAGGCATTTTGGCAAAGCAGCAACTGTTTGGTCACTGGGGGTTCTCCTGTATGAACTGCTGTGTGGAGAACCTCCAAAACACAGTGACCTGGACTTGACAGAAGAAAGAACTTGGATCAAATCTGGATTGTCAAAAGGTGAGCTGGCCATTTATTACAGCAGAGAAAGCCAACTGTAAATCTAAATGACACAGAGGAATAATTCAGTGATGTTCATCAGTTTTGGCCTTCACGTTTCAGCATCATCAAATCTTATTGTTTGGATTGTGATTATTAAAGCAAGTAGATGTAGTTTAGGTAATAATAATCAGACTCCTCCATCTTTCTCCACAGAGTGCTGCCAACTGGTCCAGTCCTGCCTGCAGAGGAGCCCCATGAAGAGGATCGCTTTGGGGAAACTCAGCAGCCATCGCTGGTTCAAGGTACTACAATTTCTTATATCTTTTTTTTTTAGCATTTTTATACAGTATGTTTATCATATACTGTACAAGTGTAACAAGCATAAGGCATGTAGACCAACCAGTATTTTGTGGGCTTGTTTTAGGTCACCAAATAAAGAAATGAAGAGGAGGTCAGCTCAGTTTCAGAGCCCCTCCATCAGCTCAGTGTCTGGCAGCCTGACATGAATGGACCAGAGCTGGCTCTCAAAGCCACACCCGCAGAGTTCATTTTATCAATGAAAAAAAAAAAGAGACGGAAAATGTCATTGCCTAAAACTTGAAACAAGCAGAAGCAGCAAGCATGAAGCTGAAATAAATTGACTTGCAGTGCAAGGACCTTCAAAAATGGTCTGTTTTAAAACTGGCAAACACTGAGCTGCCATTCTCAATAGTCCAAAAAATTCTTGTGAAGGGAGCGCTTCCTTTCCAGAGCAACATTTACACATGAGCTCCTTTTCACAGCCACCTCAGTGACAAAGCAGAACCAAAGTTTTCTGCATTTACTGCCTTGATTCAAGCAAGGATGTCAACTCAGGCTGCCAGATCGTGGACCTTCCTTTCATGACACTCCAACACAGCATTTTTTCACAACTTCTTCTTTTTAGAGCTTCTTGTAAGGGATTTCTGAGAAAATGTGTCCGCAACAAGAAAACCAGAGCTGATTCTCAACACTAACCCAGTTCCAGTGCTGTGCGTCAACACTGTCATCATCTGTCGAGATTTTTCAGATCCTGAAAAAACAGTAGCTGTCTAAGGAAAGCTCATCTCTCCATCCCGAACATGCTCTATAGAGGGACCTTCAAGAGTATCCTGAGCAGCCGCATCAACTGAACTACCTCCAAACACACACACTTAATCAAAGGAACTGTGTTTACAGGTAAATGTAATGCTTCTGCTTCCGTTTCTTCTTTTGAATTGTTTGATACACTGTCTGTGTTGCACTGTTTATTCTTTAACCGTTGGTAATGTGTTGTTGTTGATGTATCTTTTTTTTTTTGTAGTTTTTTATCTGATATCTTGGCCCTGGAACGGCACTGTCTCATTTCACGGTGTACTGCTTTTGCTATACAGTGTGGTACAATTCACAATAAAAGCTCTTTACTTGAACTTGACCCGTCATGTCATTCCCAGCCAAAACCAGCCTGCCTGATTTTAAAACAGTGCCTGGTGTAGTCAACATGGCCATAAAGTTCATATTTCCCCGTCACATGAGTGGTCAGAGACCTGAAAAAAAAAACATTACATTAGAACTGCAATGGCCTTTTATATTATGGGCAAATTTGTTCATATGCATACGGTGCACATCATCGAGGAATGTACTAAATTTGGTCTTTCAACATTAGTACAAACCTGGGAAAAATGAATGGCAGTCAGTAGAGGAAAGCCATTTTGTCCTCCAGCTGGGTCTTCATATGAGATTGTGACATCAAGCCTGCAAAGAAACAAGTGCTTAATAAATGACAATGCCCTGCCCTAAAATTTTACTCTGCAACATCTAAAATTCTGAGCAAACTGTGATCAGATGTAGAATGACAAAATGTTTTGTACAAATGCAGAATCTGAGAACCATGTCAAACAAAAGTGTGTCTGTAATGCATGAATACAGATTGTAGTAGTTACAAGAGTAACTTAACTTTCATTAGGTACAGGATAGTAAGCTGAAAAAGTTGTTAATCAAGATCTCTGATGTCTTTTTGGATTTCTTCTACTCCTCATAGATCTATTTAAGGTAGACACAAAATCACAAACCTCTAATCAAATCTTTCAAGAGTTCACACTTAGCTGATGATTGATAATAAAGCTTGTTTGGATCCTCGAGCCCTGGGCTCCCTCCCGTTGCAGGGCGAGAGGGGAGTTTGAGCTCAGGTAGATCTCGATACCTCCCCTCTTGCTTATTGTAGCTAAGTGTCAGATTTAGAAGTGTGTACTCAGAGCTTGGCTAAAAATATTTTGGATTAATTGTGTAGGGTGCTTGTTTTTGAACTGTGGGAGGAAACCGGAGGACCCAGGGATAACCCACGCGAGCACGGGTAGAACGAGCCAAAAAAAAAAAAAACTCCGCACAGAAATGTCGCCTGGTTTAGAAGGAAATTAAACCAGGGGCATTCTTGCTGTAAGGCAACAACGCTAATCACTGGCCAACGTGTAGCCTGTATGAAAGGAGGGAAAGTAGGGTTGGGTGGGGGGGTTTCTTTAAGATGAAGATATGGAGATGAGAAAAGTCTGGCTATTTATAGTGAGTTAAGAATCGTCTGATAGGATAATTAGTCACGAGCGAATGTTGGAACAGCTGTGAACAATCACAAGCACGTGATCCTCTCGAAAAATTTTTATAAATAAACTTCACTTAAAATCAAGCTGTCCTGCTACCTTGGCCAACAGAAGATAGCTCTTGCTTACTATTACATTTATTAAAGCTTCTCTCCACTTTAATTTGAAATAAAATTAAATGCTTTTTTATTATTGGCTGTCTTTCATATACTAGGAACATTACAATAGTGTGCTTACACTCTCAAATATTTAATAAAGTTTCAATTACTGAATTTGATAGCAGTTCTAGTATGTTGGCACATTCAACAAGGAGTAAAGGATCCAATGGATGGTGGCAAAGAGACACACTGGGCTGATGGTTATAGGTGCACTGTACTGGGCTGTAGAAACAGCAACAGTAGTATCTTACAGAATTAAACAGACAAATGTGTGATGAAAGTAATACTAATGTAATCAAGTTGTGATGTGGACTAGCATCGTTATTATTGGTTACATAGACCTTTTTTTCTTTGTTGCTGCATGGAGGGTGCCATAGTGACCAGCATGTTCTGGTAGGGTGCTTAGAACTTTTAAGAATTGTCATCAGCCAGAGCAGCGTTTTTCAACTGGGTGTCAATACTGTTTTCAGTGGCTTATGGAGTGTTTTTGTAATGCAAAACTTTAATTTTAAAAGAAAGATGCGTGTTAAAGCCATTACAGTATGCTGTCAGATGCTGTTCAAGTGTGAGAGAAAAACGCTCTACTGATTCAGTGTCTGCCATCAGATCAGATGCTGAAATATAGTCAGTGTTCCCGACCTGTCAGCTGTTATAATGTACTTCAATGCACAAACACAAGATTGCTGCTTTATAAAGAGCAAACCATATTACTGGCATGAAACTAGCAGGTATGTAAGCCATGCAATTTCCAATAATTACCAATAAAAGTCAGTTACTGATACTATGCTAGCTGATTTGCATGGTGATTCTAATCAGGAGCAGTTATGTTTCATTTAGTTAGTTTGTGCTGTGTAGTATTTACCATGGTTTGTGCTTTCCTGCCATTTCAAAAATCCACTTTATTTTCACTGTGTCAGTTTTTCAATCAATGTGTTAGTAGGACAGTACAGGCTAGAAGTGTGTCAAACATTTTGGTGAATTACATTTGTTTGTGTTGATTATATTTTTGAAGAAAGAGAAAATGTTCACTTTAGCGATGACGAGGCTTCATTTAACGGCACAAGATGCCGTCTGACAACGAGAGAAAAATTACCATTAGATCACACTTCAATGATCAGCCTAGGAGGTGGCGCTGATCAACAGCAGTATTAGTTCAAAGACATTAATAACAAGGAAAATAGATTACAACTATAATTTCAAAAGGTGTCCTAATGTGACTTAATACCAGCGGTGTCCAAAGTCGGTTCTGGAGGACCGGTGTCCTGCTGATCTTAGCTCCAACTTGCTTCAACACATCTGCCTGGAAGTTTCTAGTATACCTAGTAAGAGCTTGATTAGCTTGTTCAGTTGTCTTTGATTAGGGTTGGAGCTAAACTTTCCTGGACACCAGCCCTCCAGGACAGAGTGTGGAAACCCCTGGTTTATACGCATCTGCAGCCAACTGGAAGTTCGAAGCATCCTCCTAGCGTATACATGCAAAGCATAATGGGTAATTTTGCGTTCTAAGAAAAAAAGTCTTTAAGAATAAACCAAGAAGAGAAAGAATCTTAGCACTTCTCCTCTGCATCACGAATGACGACTTACAAGCAAACCATTAGCTTGACATCCAACAGCACCTCCACTTCCAAACAGGCTGCAAATATTCCTCGAAGATCCCTCAAATATGCCGCTCCCACTTGGTTGCCCTTCTTTCCTTAAGCAGTTCCTGTTTCTCCCAAACTGCAAATTGATATTGTTACCTGCAATGATATGAGCACGGTTCAATTATTGTTGTACGCAAAAAATTAATAATAGAAGGATTCTGAACTGCAGAGACATACCGATTATCCTTAAAGACAGTGGTGTCCAAACTCTGTCCTGGAGGGCCGTGTCCTGGAGAGTCAAGCAAAGTTCAACTTGCTTCAACACAGCCTGGCCATCTTTAACTTTCCAGCACCACACATCCATTTAGCTGAAAGCCCATCTGCACACGTCCTGTAATCCATTACAAGCCCTTCGATTGCAGCTCTGTGGTCTGTCATCCCCTTAATCAGGCTCATCGGTGGCTTCGACCTAGGATTCCCCTCTTCCTGCCCTCAACCCTGAGGTTGCCCACCTCAGTTTGGCCGATATCTCCTGAGAACTTTGGTTTCTTCTAACGTGCTGCATTCTAGACTCGGTCTATGCAACCCAGGCGGGCAAAAATATTCCCTCAAATGGGATCTCCGTAGAAAAGCAAAACAACAGTTTATTGTGACTTAAGCAATGAATATTTGGATACTTTGTCAACTGAACAAAACCAAAGAAGAGTATAAAATTCAGGTTCTGGGCTCCTGCAGTCCATATAAAGCACATAAAGTCATTACAAATTATTCTGACAGTTAAACCAATAGCGCTTCATGTACTTAGCTATGGTCAAGCTGCTAACTTGTTCATCAAGGGGTCCTCTATTTTTTTGTTCTACCTCTGGATAAATTTTAATTGAAGGCAGAAGCAATCAAAAACCACGCATTATTTTTTTCAAAATCAAGCTGTTGTGCTATCTTGATCAACGACTTAAACCATCTCAACGGATCAATGGTAGTACTTAAAGGATCACGAAACACCAAAACACATTTTTTGAGATGTTGACAGTAATATGTGTCCCTCGCTGCTAAAAACACTATTAGGACACATTTAAAAATTTTGGAGCAATGTCACGGCGATGAGATCATTGTGTAAATTCTAGCATGGAGATTGGCTGTCTGTACTGGCCAGTACTAAGTGACTTCATGAAGTTTTCAGCACATCTGTTCTTTAATTGATAAGTAAAACTTGGTTCTAACCAATCAGTGTGCTCTATTGTGAATGAGAAGCAACTTCATTAATATGCATGATATCACTTAGAAGACTCTTTACCTGTTAAAGTGTTCAGAGAGACGCCATGTTGTGTTGCCAACTGTGCTTCAAGCAAGTAGCAGTGTTCACAACATGGGTCGTTAGTGTTCCATTTATAAATGTGCCGCAATAAAGGTTTTGTTTCCATTTCTCTGCGATGGGAGCACAGCCTGCATGAGGACCCAAGCAGTTGGATTACAGTGGTCTGCTAACATGGGACAAAAATATGTTTGTAAGGAACATTTTTGTTTATCCGAGAGCTTTTCAAATCTAGAAATGCGGATTTGCCACTCATTTTCTTTAAAAAAAAAAAAAAAAAATGACGCGGTTCCAGTACATGTTGATTGTCCTGTCTCTACAGATTTGGTAAGTGTGTGATTAATGTTCTTTATGTTTATTCAGAAGGCAAAGTTAGTTAGTATCGTCAGCCTCTTAAGACATACCTTAGGGCGTACTCACAATAGGTACAGTTACCGAAGTACGATTGTCCCCTTTCCTTTCTCTCTCGACCTGCACTCACAATGCATTTTTTACCTACTGAACTGGAGCACGCTTATGTTATCGATGATGCGACTATTAAGTTAAATAGGAAGAGAAGCGCTTTCGCTCAGCACAGTAAAGATTGCTTTAGTTATATCGTTATGTATTATTTTTAGTCTATGACACACAGTCAAACATTTTCCCGAACATCTAACGCTCATAAATTATCATAAAAGTCTTCATGCCGCAGGTATTAGGAGGTTTGCGGAAGTTTAGGCTGACGTGCTTCAAAAGCAAAAGATTTACTTTTTACTAAACTATGACAGTTCACGTTTATTGAGAATTAAGAATGATTAATAAATCCATATGAAACAGTCCCTTAAAAGTCACGTCTCGTCTTCGGTTTCTGGCTCAGGCGTGCTTTGCAGTCACACTACAAGCATACCGCAACAAAGCCCAACTGAACCATGTTCTGGCAAACTTCTTCCAACCTCCGGTGCCTAAGCCTGATTCAGAGCACTCGGACTTCTTGAACGAACCGGGAAATGCGCCTGGGCACGATTCAGATAGCATAATGTGAGTGCGCCCTTGGTCAAAATGATTTAGATACTAAGTTTACAGTAATATCACTACAATATTATGAACTAAAAATCCTCCAATTCCACACAGTTCTCAGATCCACTGTAAAAGCTGCTCTCCGAATAACTCTGCGTCTGTGTTTGTGTCCCAAGAGTAAAAATCAGCATGTGCACATACTGAAACTCCCCTTTTTTTCCAAACTAGAGGTGTGAAAACACCCTGCCGAGACAGGTAGGGTTTTATGGCCCTTTAACTAGTTTACTAAAGGAACACTCCACATTTTTTGGAAAAATTGGCTCATTTTCTAGAGTTAAACAGCTGAGTTTTACCATTTTCTAATCCATTCAGCCAATCTCCAGTTTTGGCGAATTACACTTTGAGATTAAAATCTCGCTCAAAAATTACCAGAGTTTAGATTATTATTCTTTTCAAAGCTGGACTCCTCTCTACACGCTGATGAATGGAAAATGAGGTCAATATTTAAGGACGATGGCTAGGAACAATATTATCATTTCGATGAAATAAGAGACTTTGCTGCCTTACCATGGCTACAGCAAGTGCAGTGATACCACACAGCGCCTGAAAATAGTCCCACACAATAATTTCATATAATAATTTAATAAAAAAAAAAGAGAAACAAATAAAAACACCCATTAATTGCATGTAGTCAAACTAAAAACGCAGTGCACGCTGAAATACCAAATTATTTGTTTAGATCAACTTTCAGGGTTTTCTGCAGACTTTCTATGCTGGCGTCAAGTGCTGCGAGCCCGTCCCTGAAATTCTGCTCATCTTGTGTGTTAAATGTGGACCAGGAGTTTATGCTCCAATCAGAGGCTAAAGATTTAATATCACACGAGGAAAGAGTGCTGTCCATCGCTGAAGGTCGTCCAGTGTAAGCAGACTGAGAAGCCAACCGTGGAAATCGATGGACATGTTGGGTTTGCAACTGTTGATTGTTTAGTCCCTTATTTTGCTGATTTAAATGTAAACCCACACCAAGATAATCTCGGCCCTCACATGTGGCATTCTGAATGTGGAGTCCAGAGATGTCCAGCTTTTCAAGACCACGGCCCACATATTTCAGCTCAACATCCACATCTTTCCTGTAATTTCTGGCTGCTATTTGCTGATTACAGTGAGTTAATGGATCACTACGAGCAAGCTGCACCAATGGAGTCTCTCTTAAAGGAGCAAACACAGTTTTTTTCTGATCTTCTAACTGTGGCATGTCCTCAGCTATGGTTTCCAGGGTTGGTTTGTGTATATCTCTATCTGTTTTTAAGCAGATTTTTGTATCTGAAAGTAAAATGTCATAGTTTTTACCATCAGTTTGACCTGGATGTAATTTCTCTGACCTACATTTAATGTGGTTGGAAGGAGAGGCCTGTCTGATGTCCTCCAGAGTCTGAAGGTAGGTTTTAACTGAATTTGAAGGTTTATCCGATGCCGCAGCTTCATGCAGTTCCAGAACACTCTTAGTGAGCTGGGAATTTGGTTGAAGCACATCCTGGTGAGGAGAATAGCTCACGTTTGATTGACTTTTCTGCAGATTTCTGTATGTAGGAAAAAGATTGGTTACAACATTGGTTAAAATATTATATATTAGTTTGTTTCAGAAGCTGGTAGATTTGTCCGTCCCTTTAGTTCATGTAGGCATATACGAAAACAACACTGAAGTGCACTAAAATATGGTGGCACGTTACAGGGAAAAAACTAATATTGATATTTGATTTTTTTGCAATACATAATGTGATATTGAGTATAAAGGGCACCAGATTAAATGAATAGAGTGATTGTAATGATTCTGTAGGGGAGAGAATACGAATAAAATATAATGGTATTTAAGGGAAAGTCATTGTGCTAAAGGTGGCAGCTGACGTGCAGCGGTGGGTTTGCATCTTTGATAAACGAAGACAGTTGAGTTCATTGAAAAGAAAGAATGATTAATAAATCCATATGAAACAGTCCCTTAAAAGTGATGTCAGGCCTTCAGTTTCGCACTCAGGCAAGTTTTGCACTCACACTACAAGCGTAACATGCCAAAGGCCAAGCAAACTGCACTCTGGCACACTTCTTCCAACCGGGCCAGGGTCAGCCAACTGAACCACCCCCGAGCCCGATCCGGAGCTCTCCCACTTTTCAAACAAACAAGTTTCTTCTGTTGAACACAAAAGAAGATATTTTGAAAAATGCTGGTTGCTGGGATCTATCAACATCAATAGTAGGCATGGGTTTTTAAGAAATGCTGCGGTTTTGAAAAGTGAAGGTTTTAAAACCACCAACATTTTCTGCTATACCGCTCCTAAGGTATTTGTACGATTTTTTATTTACATTTTTTTTTAGAAAAAATATCAGAGGATGCCATTTTAAATCACAATGAAATTGTTTTTGAAACAAATGGAGACAGCAGAAGCTAATGATATTTAGCCTGACATGTTTTACTGCACCAAAATTTTATGAATGTTTCTCAAAACAAAATATATTGTGTTCAAAGGGAAAACATTTAAGTTTTTTACCAAGACATTTAAAAGAATATATTTTAGAGCAGTAATCACAATACCGTGAACCCATGATATTTTTATCCACTGTTATCATACCGTCAGAATCTTATACCGGCCCATGCCTAATCAAGAGTGCTTTTTTTTTTCTTGCTATTGAATTCGATGGGTCCCATAAGGCAGCAAAATATCTTCTTTAGTGTTCAACAGAAGAAACGCATGCGTTTTGAACAAGTGAAGGGTGAGTGAATGATGACAGAATTTCCATTCTTGAGTGAACTGTACCTTTAAGATATTTTCAACTCAAAATAATTTTACAATTTATTGCTTTTTTTTTCATCCATCACAGCTTTTAACAGCTAGTTTAGTCAGATACCTGATGATGTCCTGCAGTTTGCCGATCTCTGCCTCCCTCTGCTGGAGACTCAAATTCAGTGCCATCTTTTCAGTCTCAGATTCTTTGAGTTTACTTTGGCAGCTCTGCATCTCAGCTAAGGCCTCGCTCACATCTATACGTATAAATTACATGAAAAAAAAAGATTTTTTTTTTTTTTAAATTGTAAATTTAACAGCAGTCGTGCATTTTTAATATTAGTAAATGATAACTTAGGATTTGTGTTATAATGAAGTCATACCGATCAACAAAAATAGAGAATAAAAAGTTAAGTTTACAAAAAAACATTGGGTAAAAAAAAAAACATTACAAAGGAATGACATATTTAGTGTAACGTAATAACATATAATCAAAATAACAAAGCCGGTTCCCATGAAATGACCTAAAGGGATAGTTTAATCTCAGAGAGCACTCTTACCCAGCCTTAGCCGACTGTTCTCCAACTCGCACAAGTCTTTCAGGTGCTTCAAATCACCGTCTTTGTCCTCCGCGGCTTTCCGCAGCCTCATGTTCTCCTGATGTAGAACATCAAGCTCTTCACGGCTTTCATTTAACTGGGTTTGTAGAGTAAGGTTCAGGGACTGCAACGCAACCACTGAAACACAACCAAAAAACCCTTTAAATCGCAACCACTGTGCTAGTCAGGAAAATAGAAGGATACATTCTGAGAATATACAGCAATACATTTCCGTACTGGCAAACACCCATACACTCTCACATTCACACTTATACAAATTCGGTTTACCTAATTAAACTGTACTACATGTCTTTGAACTGTGGGGGAAACCCACACCAAGACAGGAAAACCTGCAAACTCCATATAGAAATGTCAACTAGCCCAGCCAGGACGCAAACCAGCAACCTTCTTGCTGTGAGGAGACCGTGCTAAACGCCGTCAAAAACTTCCTTTCACATGCAAAATATTCCTTCTATTTAGGCTTGATAGTCAGGCACCCTCCTGTTGGTGTTGTCAATCTGGCAACCTGCACTTGTGTGGAATCGTCAGAGGAGCCACCGAGTGAAAAGGGGTTTTGAACTAGGAGTGCAATACCTAGTTCAACCTCTGGGTGTCAATCTTACATACTGCGCCTTTAAAATGGGTTTTATTGGGTTATATTCGCTCACCCTCCATGTCACAGGCTTCTGGTCTTGTCTGCCGTTCTGCTCTTTCTCTCTCCAATAACTGCTGATTGAGGATTCTCAAACGTCTGGGGAAAAAATTAGTGTGGTTAATTTAAATAAAATTAATATTTCTTAAAAACATAATCTGCCAAACCAAACAATATAGTCTTCTAAAACAGCATATTTTAATGTCATTCTGTGCAACTGGAAAGGTGGAATTGCTGGAATGATCTTCCCATTCCCACATAGACTCCTGATTCACTAATATTATTCAAAAGACAACTAAGTGTGCTTTCACACCTGTCTTTAGTTCAGTTGAATTGCACTAGAGTTTGTTTTTCCTCTTAGTGTGGTTCGTTTGGCCAGGTGTGAATGCAGCATTCGTATTCGAGTGTGCACCAAAAGTGGACCAAAAAAGCATACCTTGACCTCCTTGAAGAGGACACTTTCAAACAAATTCTGGAGTGGTCAGTTTGTGGTGAGAATATGATCCAAACTAAAAGAGACCCAACCGCAAAAATACTGTGCCTTTTTGGACTAATCCAGCTGCTGTAAGCCGATGCGCTGTGCATTATGGAATGTGAAGGAAAAATATTTGTTGATAGCGCTTTACCAACGGAGAGAGAGAGACTGAGAAAACATTACCTGATAAATCGTTGGTAATATTTCCGGAAGATGACTAGTCGCAGTTTAGCTAAATTAATTCAAGTGTCCTGAAGTGACCTGCAATGCGCCATCGCCGTTTGCAGTGCATTAAAACAATGTTTTTCAACTGCAGCCGCGCTTCATTCTCGAAATGTATAGTTTGTCTAAAGTGATGTATACAATCTATATAGTATACTATAACCAGGGATACAATCAGCCAGTGCAGTCGTACCTCCATAGTCGAAAGCGACTGTGCTTTTCGCTTGGTCAGAACTACCAAACAGGCAAACAGTTTAGTATATGCATTTAATAACATCTGGCCAATGAGTGATGTGGGTTTTGTCAGATGACTGCATTTTTTTTTAACTAGTTGAATTCTACACTAGCAATGTGTGGTGTAAAAAAAAAAAAAGGAACCAAAGACGGCAGAAAATGCTACAATGTATCATTTGTTGCCCTTGGTCCGGACCAAATGAACCGATCTACAGACCTACAGACAAAACCAGAACCTCCTCCTCTCTCCCCACCACATTACAAGACAACCTGAAAAACAATTATGCAATTTTAAATGTGCCTCACACAGGTGAGTGGGCTTGACAAACCACCTGTAGAAAACACACTTTTACCTTTCTGACACTTAAACCAACACTTCAACCAGTTTTGCACATTGGCCCCAGACATGAACTTACATTCACTCCATCTCTATGCAAAAAATACTGCAGTTATGAATTGCGCTATACACAAGTGGGTTTGACAAACCACCTGTAGAAACATTATTTTGCCTGTCGTCTTCTTTCTTGCTGAACGCCTCAATTGTAAATCACTTTGGACAAGAGTCTGCTAAATGATTAAATGTAACGATTACAAAGTCTTTGAACTGACTTGATTATGAAACACTGACTTTTTTTTATCTGAATGATTCATTACTTCAGTGAAATAGGGCTAAATTTGTACATCAAATATGGCCGCATGATAATGAAAAAACGGACACTGTGCTATTTAGTTTTTAGCAACATAAAAAATAATTTTAGTGAATGATTAGAATTGTTTTGTTCTTCCTTATTTTAAAATGACTCGCGTGATTTTTTTTAAGGGAGTGCATCTTCATAAAATACAACACAAGCATAGATAAAACAAAGTCTAGGGAGTCAGATACAGTTTTCAGGTACAGAAAACTGTGGCTAGGAACTATACTCTCATTGCGGATTAATAATCAAGAACAGAAAAGTCAAGCTTTAAATAGAAAACTGATTGAAACTCTGGTCATTTGTGAGCGAGATGCTAATGGTCTAATACGATTCAATGCTCTATGCTAAGCTCAAAGTGTTCCTATCAGACCCAGAGATCAGCTGAATGGATAAAAAAAATGGCAAAATTCAACTGTTTATCAGTAAGGGGTGTTTTATAGACTCTTCAAATGGCTGACCTTCGCAGCTGTACATTCTCGCTCCTGAGTGGCTGTACGGCGAGTGCAATCTCAGCCTGGATGTTGGTGCTGCCCACCATGACAGGAAGAAGTGAGATGTTCTGCTCCACCTCGGAGATCAGACGCACGGCATCACCATCTGCAGAAAAACAACACAGTCATACAGAGATACTGTAATAGGGAAAAATCTGCTGCATGTTTCATGAATCTGCAAAACCAGCAACTCGATCCTTCCTCGCATCTGAAGGTTCCATTTTATTACATTATATTGTATATTATATTACAGAAAGTGAATTAGATCCAACCATCTCAGGGTTGAAATAAGATCTTGCTTCCATCAATCAAATATACAGATCAGGAAAAAAAGAAAAAGAAAAAAAAAAGAGATGACCGTATAATAAGACCCGTTGCAAAATTCTGATCACAACAACAGAGAACAAGGAGTTGACAAATGGTAAAATGTTTTTGCATATTAAAAGAAAAGTTCATTAAAAAATTTACATTTCCTCACTATTTTATTCCACTCGATTGGTTCTAAACATTTATTAAATTCTTCCTAAAAATATTATGGAAAGCAATGCTGGTTTACAACATTCTTACAACAAATAAAATGGAGGTCAATGGGGTCCAGCAACCAGCATTTTTCAAAATATCTTCTTTTCTTCGAAAGTAACTCAAACAGGTTTAGGTGTGCCAAGCCTGTGGCATCATATTCAAAAAGACTTAAGGCTGTAATTGCTGCCAAAGGTGCATCAACACAGTATTGAGCAAAGGCTGTGAATTTGCAACAATTAAAAACAAAAAAAAATTTTCACATGGTCATTATGGGGTATTGCGTGTAGAATTTGGAGGAAATAATTGAATTTAATGCATTTTGGAATAAGGCGGTAACATAAAAAAACGTGGAAAAAGTGGAGTGTTATGAACACTTTCCAGATGCACTGTATATTCAGCTAGTATAGTATCGAAAGATTACCTAATAGGATCGCGACAACTCTAGTCTCTACTTTCATAAAATAACTTTGCAGTTTGTAGCAAAATTGGCACTTTGAAACCCATTGTCAGATGTTTGGTTTTCTAGGCTAATATTCTGCTTTTATGTAAATGAATAGCCAAAACACACACACGCGTGCGCGCTTTCAGTTGAACAGTGGCATGCAATTGCGTAAAAACTTTCATCAAAGCTGAGAAAGGAAAGCAATTTTTTAATTTTACAATGTTTTCAAATGGAGTGTCACGTATATAAAAACGGCAAGAGAAAAATTAGAAGAGCATATCTATATTTGGATAACAGGAAGCCCTCATTAGTATTGTTTTTTCTAACCAACCATCCAATCATAGTTGAGGGGGTGGTACAAATATTATTACCAGTCAGTCACATTCTGCCTGTAGAGTGACTGAACAACAACAAAGAAGAAACCATTATAGCTTGTCAACAAGTATCCATACCAAATGACATATTCAGACAATATTATTAGGAAAAATTCTTGAAGTAATTCTTTGTTTACCTTGCTCTAGTTGAAAACAGATCCTCTAAAGCTAGCCATTTTCTGCTTGCCAAAAATGCTTCGGTGGACACACAGCATAAGGTTTTTGAGTTTATCCTGATTTAATTTCTTATAAAAGTCAGAGGGAGGAGACAAAATAAATATAATTTAATATCCTCACCATGATTGGCAACCAAAGTCTTCAGCTCTCCCAGCAGATATTTAACAGTCATGACTTTCTGTGCGGTTTTCTCTGGACTGGCTTTGGTTTTGTGAGTCAGAGCTGTTAATGTCTCAGTGCTGGTCTGACAGCTGATGTCCCTGACAGGAGTAATGTCCTTCCCATGCTTTTCCATTTCATCCTCTGCACTACCGTTGTCCTCTTTCAAATTCCCCTGGCCATTGCAAACAATCAGTACTGCTCCATCAGGATCGGTCTGAGCCTGCAATAAAAAAATTAAAAAAACGATTTTAGCTGCTTGTTTAAACCATTTATTTAAAACTAGCTAAAACAACCCAATTCTTAAGTTTTTTTTGGGTGGACAACTTAAAATGTTTTATGTTCAATCCACTTCAATTTGTAAAAACAATCAAGTTAAATGAATGATTAACTGATTTGTGTTGAGACAACACAAATGAATTGTGTGGAATCTTCCATTTTTTAAACTGTGGCTGACCTGAGGTTGGATGGACATTTGTGTTTCGATCAACGTCGACGAGGAACAGCTCAAGGATCCAACGGAAGATGCCAATGAGACACTTGGCTCCACAGACCCCAGCTCATGAACACTGCTGACTGGGCTGGCTGGTACTGGAGTGCAGGATTCATTATGAACAGGAGAAACTGCAACTGGAGACTGTCGCTGAGCTGCTGATGGCATGGAGAAAGTAGCAGCATGCTTGTTTGAAATGCCAGATATTTCCACAGACCCATGAGGGCAGGATGGGATGGCAGCACTCATTGTCCTCAGCTGATGAAACTCTTCAGATGGGCAACCACTGCTCAATGTACAATTTGATGTACACTGACGGAAAGTGAAACAAGTACAAAAGCAAATATTATGAATAAAATAAAACTCACAGTTTTCAAGAAACCAAAAAAAATTACAGTCACTAGATTTTATCCTTCACAAGTTTAAGGTCACCAATTAAAATGTATATTTCTAATACAGGAATTATATATTCATTTAAAAAAACAGTGAAGACTTGCATAATTAAAAATATATATTGCTATTAAACAAAGATTTTTTGAACTTCCTATTAATAGAAGAATCTTAAGAAAACACATCAGCTTACAGCTTCAAAATTGATACTGATAAAAAAATAAAAATAAAAATACACTCATCGGCCACTTTATTATGCCCAATTACTCCTTAACACAAATTTCTAACCAGCCAATCATATGGCAGCAAACAAGGTATGCAGAAGAGCATCTTAATGCACAAAACTTCTAACCTTGAGGCAGATGGGCTACAGCAGCAGAAGACCACACCGGGTGCTACTCAGCTAAGAACAGGAAACTGAGGTTACAATTTACACAGGCTCACCAAAATTCTGCAATAAAAGATTTTAAAAAAACATTGCCCGGTCAGACAAGTATCGATTTCTGCTGCAAGATTTGGATGGTAGAGGTGGTGTAATGGTGTGGGGGATGTTTTCTTTTGGGCCCCTTAGTACCTATTGAGCAGTGTGTCAAGGCCACAGCCTACCAGAGTAATATTGCTGACCATATTCATCCCTTTATGACCAGTGTACCATCTTCTGATAGCTACTTCCAGCATGATAATGCGGCATGTTATAAAGTGCAAATCCTCTCAGACTGGTTTCTTGAACATAACAATGAGTTCAATGTACTTAAATGGCCTCCACAGTCACCAGAACTCAATCCAATAGAGCACCTTTGGGATGTGGTGGAACGGGAGATTCGCATCATGAATGTGCAGCCGACAAATCTTCAGCAACTTCGTGATGCTATCGTGTCAATATGGACCAAAATCTGAGGAATATTTCCAGTACCTTCTTGAATTTATGCCACAAAGGATTAAGGCAGTTCTGATGGTAAAAGTGGGTCCTGGTACTAGTAAGGTGTACCGAATAAAGTGGCCAGTGAGTGTATATAGTTATATCTAACTATGCTGATAATGTGCAAATAATTTGGTTTGCTCATTATTTAATTAGTCTGTAATCATGTTATTGAAGGGAGAGTTGAAAACTGATAATTCTGTCATGGTTTACTCATTCACTTGTTTGAAATCTATTAAATTTATCTAATGTGTTTTGTTGAACACAAAAAGAAGATATTATGAAAAATGCTAGTTGCTGGTAGCCATTGACTTCCATATTATTGTTTTTTTGTACTATGGAAGTTGATTGGTACCAGCAACCAGTATACTTCAAAATATCTTGGTTTATGTTCAACAGAAAAAAAACTTTAAAGGTTTAAAACCACATGAGGGAGAGTACATTATTATTTTTTTATCTGAACTCCGCACTTTAAATGCAAAGTATAATTTTTGCACAGTGGAATAAATTCCAGTAGACATACAGGTTCAGTGGGTGCTGATCCTGGTCTCTGGGGGCTCATTGCAGGTGTGGAGGTTGTCAGTCGAGTGTTAAATACAGTAGATGTGTGAACCTGACCTGTAAACACAGAGAGGAACCACACAGAGAAGACATCAATGTGTGAATAGAAGTAATAACACAGTTTACAGAGAAAAATGACAACTTACTCAATATTTACACAACCTCAAGTGGTTCCAAACATCAGGTGGTTTCCAAAGTTAGGATAACTTTATTTTAATTAATGCTGAAAACCCTGTAACCATTGACTTGCATAGTAGAAAGAACTATGTAACTATTATTCAAAATATAATCTTTTGTGGTTCAGTAGAAGAAAGAATCTAACTCATAAAGGTTTGAAACAAGCAAACAGAACATACATAAAGACTATCCCTTTAAAGTACAGAACATTTTAATAAATAACCATGATGAGCAGGCTCTTAAAAACTATATGAATTAATTTAGATATCAGTTTACCTGGATGATTACAGCTGGCAGCAGGCTGAGAGCTGGACAGTGGAAGTGAGATTTGCTGGCCGTGTTCTGTGGTCAGCCCTGAAGGTTGATCATGTGACACTTGTTTCTTTCTGATGCCAGAGATCTGATCATTACGACTACACAGCTGCCCTGCCAAACCTACATGACACTTGGCAGATAGAATCTTCTTCTGAACTGGAGCTACAGTAAGAAAAGCACAGTAGGATGTGAAGCTTTGGTGGTGTGCTTCTATAATAACAGGATACAAGACCACAAATTACACTACAGAATCACAGGTGGGCTTCAAGTTCAACAGAACCTGATAAACACAAATAGATCTCAGTCTCCTTAGACTAATCAATGTTGTTCAAATATGCACCAAGGTATATGATCTCAGTTTCTGACTCGGGTATAGTAGTCAACATTTTTAAAATTGTGAAAATTGTGGGTGTTGTTTAACATTTTTAGGACAGGGGTGCCCAAACTCTGTCCTGGAGGGCCGGTGTCCCTCAAAGTTTAGTTCCAACCTCAATTAGACACACCTGAACCAGCTAATCAAGCTCTTTCTAGGTATACTTGAAACTTCCAGGCAGAACTCCGGCCCTCCAGGACAGAGTTTAGGAAGCATTGTTTTAGGACAACTATAGCAAAAACGTTTTGAACCACTTCATATGTTGACTACTGTATATTAACTGACATCACTTAACATTACCTGGCCTTTTGTTTGCATGTATAGCCGTCTTTGTCTTATTCCAATGCTTTTTCTTGTTGTCGGTCTCAAATTTCCTTGATAGATTCTTGGGTTTTGACTTAAAGGTGCAGGTTTTTGTTCCCTGTGGTTTGGGCTTGGATTCTGAAAATTATAATATAATTGAATAGTCATAAAACTAATCAACTGATTAACAGAAAGAAAACATCTGGTTTCACAAATACAATACCAGTTTGTTCAGCTTGAAGTATCCCATCGAGTAAAGCAGCACATCGGTCAAGTCCCTTGTGGATTGTTGTCACCTTGGATGCAATTTTATATGTCAGATATTGACACGGGAATATAAATGTGTCTATAACATCTTCATGTTTGTGGCTTTTTTACCTGGTCTTCAGAGTCTGTAGAATAAAGTGAATATCCTGGTTCAAGAGGAGACAAACACGTCCCAGCAACCCTAAACCAGACATCATTTTCTGTATGATAAATGCGTTTCATATAGCATCTATAACTGATACTGAGGTAACGTTGGTTTCATATTCCCATTTTCAGACTTTCCCCCTCTTAATATAATGTTAGAAAAGTATTTTTTGCAACTGCTAAATAGGGAAGTCATATTACAGTTAATGACTATCAAAGTACAACATTTTTCACAGTCAATTAAATAGTGCTAATTATGTTCAGAAGTCATACCTGCGTCCGATTTCAGAGCAAAAATTCAAAGTAGCATGGTAAACAATACAGGTTATTAAGTTACTCAAACTGAACAGTCACACTTTAGCTGCCTAAATCTGTTCAGTATATATTACTCACATCATGCATTCTTATGAGATACTTTTATTGATCACTATATATGTATATGCTCCAGTTCCTATATTGTTTACAACAGTAGTTTGAAATATTCAGTGTGAAATCTCATGCAAGTATGACTTTAAAACAGCATTTACACTATTTATTTGGATGTGAACAATTATGTACTTTGATAGTCATTGGCTGCTAATGTTTCATTATTTAGAAATAGCAAAAAATATTTTCTGACATTATATTACTGGGGGAAACTCTGAATGTTTCAATATAAAGCCAACTTTACCTCAATGTGTTACTGTGTTTTACTCAATGTATTATCTGTTCATTGTGTTACTTTTTCTTGTGCGTTTGTCCACGTCCAGAAGCTGTCAGTCTGCCTGATGAGACCACCTGCAAAACATCGCTTCCTTTAGTTTTTAAACAAAACACTGCACAACAGCTCATGTAATGTACAACAATGAACTGTTATAATAAAGTCACAGTCACCTTTAGTCTTGATACTCCCTGCTTTGCCATGTGAGATAAAACTTCGATTAAACCTGCAGAATCAACCTTAAATTGACAGTAAGCAGCAAAATATCATCCTTACATTTTGTATTTATTACGTTGACTAACTTTAAAAACGCAAAGAACAAATGTCGAACACAACTCTGAAAATGAAGGGTCGAAAAGCAAAACAAACCGCTTCTTTATTTTGCGTTTAAAACGGAAGCTGAGCGTTGTAGTCCAATAGAAAAGGAGATTGTTTTTATCTCTAGATTTCATTGGTGGGTCCCTTTATTTCCTGACGTCTATTGGTCACAGGCACTGTCAATCATATGAACACCAGCCACTCGTTTACTCAGATTTGGCTAACGCCCACTAAATCTTCAAACGCTGGAAAGGCGTTTCTATGGAAATGGATTGGTAATTTTTCGCGGTTTATTCCCGCGTGTAAATTAATATATTTTAATGGGTCTAAAAAACATTTATTGGTTGCATCAAATAAAATTTTGAAAAGCGATTTTATGTAGATATCATATTTAAAATAAAGCGCCTAAATTAACTAAATTAACTTGCACTAATATTTTTTAAGAATTAAATGTCAAAATCTGTATGAAATGTTGCATTATACTTGAGGATAACAGCAAATACACTCACCGACCACTTTATAAGGTACACCTTACTAGTAAGGGTTGGACTCCTTTTTGCCTTCAGAATTGCCTTAATCCTTTGTGGCATAGATTTAACAAGGTACTGGAAATATTCCACAGAACTTTTGGTCCATACTGACATGATAGCATCATGCTGAACTAGTGATACAAGGCAGGATGGATCCATGCTTTCATTTTGTGGATACCAATTTCTGACCCTACCATCTGAATGTCGCAACAGAAATCGAGACTCATAAAACGTGGCAACGTTTTTCAATCCTCTATTGTCCAATTTGGTGAGCCTGCATTTGCAAATTGTAGCCTCAGTTTCATGTTCTTAGATGTGGTCTTCTGATGCTGTAGCCCACCTGCCTCAAGGTTGAACGTGTTGTGTGTTCAGAGATGCTCTTCTTTATACCTCGCTTGTAACGAGTGGTTATTTGAGTGACTGTTGCCTTTCTATCAGTTCCAACCAGTCTGGCCATTCTCCTCTTACCCCTGGCATCAACAGGGCCTTTGCACCCACAGAACAGCCACTTACTGGATATTTTCTCTTTTTTTGGACCACTCTCTGTAAACCATAGAGATGGCTGTGCATGAAAATCCCAGTACATAATCAGTTTCTGAAATACTCAGACCAGCCAGTCTGGCACCAACAACGATGCCACTTTCAAAGTCACTCAAGCTCAGTTTGAACTGCAGCAGATTGTCTTGACCATGTCTACACGCCTAAATGTATTAAGTTGCTGTCATGCGATTGGCTGAAAAGAAATGAGCGTTAATAAGCAGGACAGAAGTTCCTAATAAAGTAGCCGGTGAGTGTATTTATGTATTAATGGAACAACATAGCCTACCATGCAAAAAACAAAATAAACAATCATAATGCATTATATTATATTTTCAATTATTACAAACGTTTTGCTGAGAAATTAGTAAAACCTGATAGTCTGAAGCATAGTGGCGAAGTATAAATAGCCTATTAATTAAATAATTAAGATGATAGTATTTTGGGACTGTGCCAAGCCAATAAATGAATGTTGTTCTAAATTTTACTGACATTTTGGGGGGTGTAAACTATTAATAAACCAAATGACATTTTACTGGGAGTAGTCTGTCATTGCAAAAATGATTTATTAATATATTTTAAGTTCTGCAGAAATGCAAATGAAAACAAAAATTAATTTACGGTAAGCATTTTTGTCAATAGCAAATGTGTCATAATTAAAATTATAATTAGTCCAATCAGCATAAGTGCAAGTCTACTATATGTTTATCCACACTGCTGACCACAATGTATTCTGAACACCTTACATCCAGTCCTCTGACACAACAAGAAAGTGGAAACCCTTGAATGCTATCTTTGACTGGGATGATTATTACCTCCTTTGTAACGGGTAGATGAGGTTTCCGCCTGTTCTCTTCCTCTGGTTATCCCATTAAATGCACATCCCAAACACAATTTACTGCAGCTGATGTAATCAGACACCCTTAAAATCCTATAATCTGTGATGGACCAAATAATAGAGGTTTTCAAAAGGAAAAGGTGACCAAAAAACCTTCATAATCATAATTTAGTCATTATGTGGTACATTTTCTGTTTAGAATCTATTATCTATGCCTAGCTTACATCTGTAAAAGCATGTTTTACTATTTATGTAACATTCATTCATTAATTTATTTTCTTTTCGGCTTAGTCCCTTTATTAATCCAGGGTCACCACAGCGGAATGAACCGCCAACTTATCCAGCTAGTTTTTATGCAGCAGATGCCCTTTAAGCCGCAACCCATCTCTGAGAAAACAGGTCTTTTAGTCTCGGCTAATGGGCTGATGATCTGAATTAGGTGTGTTTGGTTAATGAGACATGGAAAATGAGCAGAGCTGGTGGTCATGGTTGAGAAAAATTGCACTAGTCTAATTTAATTGATAAATTCTGTTATTCTATGCACCGTACAGTTTTTCAGAAAAGTCTGTTTTGGTCCATGGACTGTTTTTTGAAATTGAATGTTAGATTGCTGTTTCTTACTACTGTCAAATTTACCAGCCATTTTTGAGTGAAAATCATTTCTTCACCAATTTTGTCACTGTTGTTTATGCACTCCCTCTCAGGCAGCAGCTAATTGTAATCTAGAACTTAATTATCTGTCATGCACAGAAAAAATGTGGTTAGAAAATATAAATAGTATATGTTCCTGCACAACCAGAGAGTCTGAAACTCATTTATAGGGTCACATTTCTAGGACCTGCCACATTTCCATGTTGTTCCTGATTTGTGGTTGGGTTTGGTGGGCGGTGTGGGGTAAGGCCAAATAATAAGGGGGCCTAAGGTGATACTGCAGCCTCCCAGTTGTGCAGAAGCACTCTTCTTGAAATTTCCAGTGCAAGATTCACAAATCCAGTATGGCAAGCAGAGGGTTTATCTAAATCAGTGAGCTGAATACTTGGACAATAAGCGTCAGAGTATTATTCATTGCACTTGTTGTGAATGAAGAAGATTTCATTCCTTCCAACATGATCTCAAGAATTCAATTTTTTTTGATTATGAATGATTGTTGACTTCATTTCGCCATCTCAGCACATTGAATAAATCTACATAAACTGAAGGGAAGTTGTTCAGCGTTGCCCACTTCTGCTCTGATGGATTTTTGGAGCGATGTTGATTAGTCCTTTGTGCTATACAGAAGATAATACAGATAAATAATCTGATAGTTCAAGTACTATGATCAAGACAAATGATTTCAGTACTAAAATACTCTGCTTTTGCTTAATTCAGTTTAATTTAGTTATATTTGCTTAATTTAGTTTTATACAGAATGAAAAAAATGATCAAAAACTCTTGTAAATAATTAATAAATAATTATCATCATCATCAATTATCATAAAAGTAAAACCTAACATATATGTTTTTTATATTAAATAATAACCACAAATTACCTGTGGTTTTGCTACACTAGTAAATGGTTATAGAAATGGCAGTAATTTTGTATAAACATGATTTAAAATAAGATGGCTAATTTTATTAACAGAAACCAAAAATTCTGTCATTATTTACTCACCCTTTACTCGTTCCAAACCTGTTTGGGTTATTTTTATCTCTCTTGAGCACAAAAGAAGATATTTTCAAGAAAGCTGAAAACCTGCAACCACATGGACTTCCATAGTATTTATTTTTCCTATGAAAGTTGATGGTTAGGTTTAGCTTTCTTTAAAATATCTTCTTTTGTGCACAGCAGAGAAAATAATCTCATAACAACTGAGGGAGACTAGTACATTTAAATTTTAGTTGAACCTTTTAATGCCACAATCTGAGGCCTCTTTCAAACCACTTTTCCTCAAGATGGCGGCATTTCACAATCTTTCTGACACAATTTCCATCAGGTTGCCCAGACCCTTTAAGAAAATAATATTTATCATGCACAGAATTTAAGTTATGCGCGTGAATGATTTACCATAATCTTAAAAATCTGCTAGGCACACTGTGATAATACAATCATTCAGCATGTCGACGTTTGTTTTCGCAGATGTTGATTTCACCCAGTGAAACATCTGAATCACAGGAAGACTAAATTTCCTGGTTAGAGTCGACAGGGCTATTTAACTTCCAGAAACAACACAATTGTGTCCACGTTCAAGCATACTTTTGATTTTTAAATAAACATTCTCATTCTCATTCAAGGGGGTGTGGTGATTGACAGCAATGCTGCTTGTGCATTTTAACCAAACTAAACTACATTTATACAGCTAGAGTTATTTCTTCTGGTATTAAACTGTGAATTTAACATCGTAAATATTCTGTATATTACTATAAAAATACTAAGGATTTTAAAATATGAGTTCTGAATCCGATCCTCTTATTTGATTGGCTGAGGTAGCCAGGCGGGACATTTCATTGTTTGTGTCGCTAAGGGAGCTAGCTGTTAGCAGTTTCCCCCCTAGTTTTTATTTTCACCTTAGTTTTGTGTTTTTTTACTTATACCCAAGAGTTATTATTTATTTATTCATTTAAGTTAGACTTACGAACGTTAATTGTTTTAACTTTGACGGTTAATAAAGCTGTTTCTGGCCTGGCGGTAAAACGTTGTAGCAGGAGCTATAACATACGTCTGTTGATGGACATCATGACAAGTTTAGCAGGTACATGGCTATTCTGCAGCAGGAAACAACCTGACAGATCTGAAATTGTGCAAGTAAAGCTGTTATTGAAGACTCACCACCAGTGACTCATGATAAGACAAACAAATGTTAAATTTAACTTAAGTAAGTTAACTTATTTTTTAATTGGTAAATGTATTGCTTTTAACATTACATTAAGAAGATAGGTTCCTTTAAATATTAAAATATATAAATATACTTTAAATAATTAAAATAAGTTTTATATATAAATAACCTAATTTGTAAATTACTTTTCAAAAATGCTAGGGCTCCATACCTCAAATTCCTTAGGGCCCCAAAATCAGTAAGTCTGCTGCCCCTAGTTGTAAACACACTTTAAAAAAAATGCTTGGTTGTCATAAGCTAACCTTGGGTCAAAAAACAACAACCTCATTTTCTCACCTTTTAACCCAATTGTTGGGTTTGTCCCATTAGGTTACAACAACCCAGCAACCCAGTACTACAAAATTCACATTAAGATGCTGTAAGTAAGCATAAATAAACATAATGCAATTAATCTAATGGTGAAGAAAGTCTTGAAAATGTTTCATCAAAATCTGCCATTTTACTTCGGCTCTGGAATGCCGGTCAATCTGTGATGACATCATTTTGATGGGTTTGATAAAATATTACTTAGCCACGCCTCTCCAACCTTTAGTTTGCTGCAAGTGACAGATGAGAGGAGGAGTGCAAAAATAAAAACCCACCTTGTACCAGGCCTGTAGCCAGTCTGGTGAAAGGGGTGGTTCTTATTTTCTTAAAAAGTGGACTTTTTTGCCGTTATTCGCCTTAATTTCTATTTAATTAAATAATTCAATTTAAGCACTTTTTGCTGGATTAGCTTGTCAGATGGTCACGCTTTTTTATGTACTAAAGAAATATGAAAACAGACTTATTTTTAAAATCCAAATTTATATATCATTGGATAAAAAAATAGGAATCTCTTAAAGTTTTAAATGAAAAACATAGCCTTTTAAATTAAATTAAAAATAGCCAAAGTAGTACTGAATGTAAATTTAAACGGGACGCTTTTCGTGCTTCTCACCTTTTTTTGGTCTTTTGTTTTTCAAAAATAAGGTCCAATATTTAGAATAAAAGTTAGTTGTAAAATGTTTTCTCTATTTGACATCAAACAGTGAAACTTTTCTTGTGTCTAACTCTGATCGATCTGATGAACTCTGATCTTAAAACCTTTTTCGATGGGTTATTTTGATAGTTCATGATGGCATAACAATCAAAATAGGTGTGGGACCCTTCATGTGTGGGACAAATTTTGTACCTTTTGTACCTTTGTGAAAGTCTGCAGCAAGTTACGGTTGACGCTGACTTAAAAGTTAGCAGTTAGCTATTTTAGAAAATAAATTGAAACCTGAAGCATTCCAACCCGTACATAACACTGCAGCTGAAAGTGTTGAATTAAATGTAACAAGGTTCACGTGAACAAAATGTAGGCTACAAGAAAACAGCAAACAGTATGTGATTGTGTTGATTAGAAAAATTTGTATTAATTAAGATGTAAGGGAAGAAACACCAAAATACAGTGATGCTAAAATATCTAATTCCTGCTAAGTAGTGTATCAATGCCCCCATTTTTCCTAGTTTTCTCCCTTTGGAATGGAATCAGAGGGCAGATTTCTACGTGAAGTCCACTTCGAAGTCCACTAATGATCAATTGGAATGCACCTACAATAGTAAGGGTAAGACAAACTCAACATTATTACAGTAGCTGTTAGGAACTGTCGGATGCTGCTGGGTCAACAGCTCTGTTTAACCAAGCTGTGATATGAGTGAAACATTATTCGTTATTTTCTTTTAAAGGGGAGGAGTTACTCGGCTAATGCTTTAGACCAGGGGTCACCAATCTTAGTCCTGAAGGGTCAGTATCCCTGCAGAGTTTAACTCCAACTTGCCTCAACACACCTGCCTGGAAGTTTCAGGTATACCTATTAAGACCTTGATTAGCTTAAGCTGCGGTCACACTAGAGTTTGTGCATGTGAAATTCTGTTGTACGGTGCTGCGTAAAGGGGCAGGATTAAACAAGATGATTAGACATTTTAAAAAGCAAGCGATTGCTCCATATTTAAAATTTTGTCCTGAGAGGTCATGTTTTGATCATCGGTTGGTCTCACGCCGTCACATGATGCAATTTCACAGGTCAGAGTTCACCAAGCTTGAACTTTGCAACGCAGCAAACTGCGAAACTTGTTGCAGCTTGCGTTTCCAGTCTGACACATTCGCGTGCTTATAAATGGAAGTCTATGATGAGAAATGTCCAGTGTGACCGCAGCTTTATTCAGGTGTGTTTGGTTAGGGTTGGAGCTAGACTCTGCAGGACACTGGCACAGAACAAGTTTGGTGACCCCTAGACCTGTTTCAGTTTAAAACAATAAAATACTCAACACATCAGACAAAGTTGCTCATATGGGGATATCTCAGAAGACCTTTAATTCTGAGGACGAGTTACATACTGCAGCTTTAAAGAAATCACTTGGAGCAGAGTTTTCTCTCAGCAGCCAAGAGAGAATGGGAAATGGAAAACCTGGAACTGGAGCTGGACAGTAATTACAGTAAGCTTTCACTTTTTTAGCAAAGAGGTAAATCTTTGGACTTTATTCCGCTCCTTTTATGGATTCCAGACAGAAGATTTAGTTCATTACAAAAAAAAGATAAATTGAAATGTCTAATAATGAAAAATATTGAATATTTTATAATATTAATTATTTATACATTTTTAGTTGGCAAGAAAGGTAACTTAATGCATAAAAAGCTAAATCATATTGCTAAAATGTAATTTCTATTATTAAATCAATAACACTTTCAACAATAATCTTGTAATATTAGTTTTGGACAATTAAGTGGATTTTGACAAAACAAACGTCTACGAAGAAATTGTGCTTTGTAAAAGGTTCCAAAGCATCCTAACAGACCACGATTCACTGATTCTAATTAGTAAGCATCCCTTAAACAGGACCGTATGGTGATGGTAGGGGTTCTCCGGCCTCTTGAAAATACACACACCCCATTATTAAGAAGCGCTTGAGCGCATCAGGAGGACAGATTGGTCCAGTTCTCCAGGCTGCAGCACAAGAAAGAACCTGTCTCGCGTTAGGACGACAGTCTGTATCTCCAGCAGCAGCAGTCGTTGCATTAGCTGCATTGATTCATCTGTAATAGTGGGCGCTCATTGTGGGAGGCAATTTGCGGCTCGCTCGTTCGGTCAGTGTGTAGGGGAGCTGCCATTATATCCGCTGGCTTGTGCGAGAGACATCGAACGGATGGAGGAATATACTACGGGTGGAGGAGCAACGAATGAATAAGGGATTTTACGAGACCTGCATTAACCTTGCACGCGCGTTTTCTTTTTTACGGCTCTCTCTATCGGGGTTCCCCCAGCAGTTGTCTTGCAGAGGCGGTAGGCTTTAAACAATAGCGCCCGGCGGAGCGTTGGATACAGTATCGCTGAGCACAGAACCATCATCATCATCATCATCACCATTCACTACTACGAGCGTTCACCAATGGAGACGGCCACGCGCTCCAGTGTTCTTCACACATAGATTGCAAAGATCCGTAGGTGTAAAATCTGACCATCCTCACAACCGTCATCAGTGGAGACATAACCTGCAATGATGAATTCTGCCGAGGCTGCCGAGGAAGGACCCACCGATCCAGATACGGAGCCGTTTTTCAAAACAGGTAGGCTTTTGTTACAATGGATGTTAGTGAGTTTATTTTACTCCCCGTGTGCATCCATTTGTACGTGCACTTTGGTTGCATTAGCACTGGGGTGCACAGCATTAGAAGCTGGCAGATGTGTGCTATTATGTCTGAATGGCATAATTTAATGGTGATATGCATCACACCCTTCGCATACATGGTAGAGTCTGCAATGCATTTGTGTGATAAAACTGCCGTGTTCCTCAAAAGCCAGCGTGCATTGCTTTTTTTGCACGTTCAACGCCCTTACATTGTGATTCTGGGTTATTGTGCACAAGAGCAAGGAGGGATCCCCCTGTAAATAGGATTCTACCTCACCTGTCACTTTTTCTCACACCTTCAACACATTCTCTAATTACGTTACTATCACCTCTGGACGCGCCGGGGATCGCGCTGCGCGGCGCCGCGGCGGGCGCGGGAGTGGCTCAGTCTTTTGTCGGTCGTGACATTGATTCATGTTTCAGAGCTTGGAGCCTGTTGATTCACACAAACACTAGACAGTCTCAATACTGTACTACTTTTGCATTCATGTGACACAGAAAAAGCTCTTTAATATGGCCATGAGAGAGCAAAGAAGGGCTCCTCTGCATCCAGACGAGCCCCTGCTCATGCCCACCCCAAGACCTCCACCAGCTGTGATTTTATTTTTATTTACCAGACACTCACCAGTGCAGGAACTATGACACTTAAAACTGACCCACTTCTGCTTTGCCCGGCAACATAAGCCAATAATGCACAGCTTTGCATGTTCCATGTCTGTGTGCTGGAATGTGAACAAGCATCTGTGTATGTCATATCTGAGTATGCAGTGATGTATGGTGTGTGCGTGCAATGTTTTCTCAACACATGCATGTCAAGTGTCATTTGCATATGTCATTATGTGCCATATTTATTGTGAACATCATACAGTGTATTATATATTTCACTGTCAATGTTTAATATCTGCATATCTGTCTTTTTAAGTTTATAATTCTGACATGAACAGAGACAGCATTACGTGAACATCATGTGGAGGATTTATTGGATATTGTGACTAGATGTCTTTTCTCTGGTGAATATTTCTTAGAGTCGGCTCATTATATTTATAAATGCCAAAGGTACAGTTAATTTAACCTAAATTGACCCACATTTGTGAGTGCATGACTCTGTAGCAGGATAAATTATATGAGCAATGTTGCTAAAAGGAGCATAAAAACTGCTAAATGTACTCAAAATAAACTTCTTAAAGGCTTGAGAAGTGTATTGTGAGAACATTTAGCAGTTTTTATGGTATTTAAAATAATTAAACACAAATTAATTGTACAAAATTTCTGAAATTGTTATATATTTGTATATGGAATTTGAACAAAGAAAGAAAAACATGCAAGATGATTAACCTAAATGTATTATTCTCATTATAATTGTTTTATTATGAACATTTCATTATTTTTATTACATAAATGTATTTTGTTTTTCATTTTTTAAATGTATTTGTGAAATTACAGTCAAAAAGCCATCATTAAATTATGAGTTTACATGAGATGCAAGATCTCTAAATTTTTAAATTTATGTCTTGTTTTAAAAAAATCTGTATCAAAATTACTTATTCCACTGGGATATTAAATATATTTAAATATATACAAATTAATAGAGAAAACAAGATTTTGTAGGGAAATACTGGGAGATTTTTATTCTTGTCTTAACCATAAGTGAAGTTTATGTATAAATTTCGAGAGGATCACATGCTTATGATTGATCACGGCTGGTCCTGTATTAGCTAATGCATGATCCACCAATCGGGTGATTCTTAACTCATTATAAATAACCAGATTTTTCTTAGTTATCATCGTCTTGAAGAATCCCCCTTCCACCCCTACTTCTCCCTTTTTCTTGATAGGGTGGCATGGCGGCCCAATGGTTAGCACTGTTGCCTCATAGCAAGAACGTCACTCAAGTCCTTACATGTTCTCCCCATGCTCGCGTGGGTTTTCCCCGGGTTCTCTGGTTTCCTCCCACCATCTAAAGACATGCTACATTGGTGAATTCATTGATTGATTCATTCATTTTCTTTTCGGTTTAGTCCCTTTATTAATCCTAATTACAGTGTAATGAACCGCCAACTTATTCAGCATGTTTTTACGCAGCGGATGTCCTTCCAGCTGCAACATATTTCTGGGAAACATCCATACACACTCATTCACACTCATACACTATGGACAATTTAGCCTACCCAATTCACCTGTACTGCATTCTTTGGACTGTGGGGGAAACCGGAACACCTGGAGGAAACCCACGCGAACGCAGGGAGAACATGCAAACTCCACACAGAAATGCAAACTGACCCAGCCGAGGCTTGAACCAGCAACCTTCTTGCTGTGAGGCGACAGCATTACCTACTCTGCCACTGTGATAGGTGAATTGACCAAACCAAATTAGCACCATAGATGACTCCTCAATCAGCAGTATATCTCCATAGCAGTCCCTAATTTGCCATTAGCCATAAATAAGCAGGGGAGTTCTCGAGACCTACCTGTCTTATGAGCTCAGTAATCTCTCTTGGGACAGTATGCCAAACACGCTTTATAATCAATCATTAGTTAAGTGTGAACTCTTAAAAGTGATTTAATTGTGACTTAATTTTAAATTTCTTATTTAATTTTGTCAAGTAAATGCATTTTATTTAAAAAATATGCTAGTACTAGAAGACAAGACTAAAAGACTGAGAGAGAAAACTTGGTTTATACAATTTTAATTCAGGACTTTTTTTTATATTATACAACATACAAAACCAGAGTTGGAAATTTGTGCAATATGACTTTTGACTCAAAAACTTCTAGTTACTCAAATAAAGCCCTCAAGACAAATATTTCCAGTCAGTCCCTCTGAAATCTCGGTTAGCAGGAGGTGTGTGCACAGGGCCGATTCTCAATGTCCTCGCCATGTGATTTGTCTAATGATGAGATTCTCCGGCACGTCCCTCCTACACCTCCTCCGTGTTATCCAACATATTCATTGTCTAATAGCCTCTGTATTTCTGGTTTCATCATCGGATTAACATGATCACACTGGGTGGGATAATCATATCCACAGGATTGGACGTCTGGGAGTCAGGTTGTCTCTCGTCCACAAGGATGCCATACTCTGTGAGTGGGCATCAGAGACAGACACCGCTGTGCCAATGTGGGAGATCTCGGTCACTGTGTAGACTGAGTGTCTCATTCATGCACAGAGTCCTTGAAGACACTTTACTGGGGTCTTGTCAGCAGAATGAGATTGGATGTTGGTTTATGAACATCAATCAGCTCTTGACATCTTTAAAGAGTCCGCTTGATTCGATAGACAAACAGATAAAAGACAGACTCAGATAGATACTGTAGATAACAATAGACAGAAATATGATAGATAGACAGACAGATAGACAGATATACACACGGACAAACTATTTATAAACAGACAATAGGTAGATAGAATGGCAGGCAGACAGACATAGATAGATAAATAGATAGACAGACAGACAGAAAGATGGAAAGACAGACAGACAGGCAAATAGATAGATAGATAGATAGATAGATAGATAGATAGATAGATAGACAGACAGACAGACAGACAGACAGACAGACAGACAGACAGACAGACAGATCAATATACATACAGATAGATAGATAGGTAGATAGATAGATAGATAGATAGATAGATAGATAGATAGATAGATAGATAGATAGATAGATAGATAGATAGATAGATAGATAGATGAATGGATAGATGGATAGATAGATAGATAGATAGATAGATAGATAGATAGATAGATAGATAGATAGATAGATAGAAAGACAAACAGACAATAGATGGATGGACAGACAGACAGACAGATAGATAGACTGGCAGACAGACAGACAGAAAGACAAACAGACACTAGATAGATGGACGGACGAATAGATAGATAGACAGGCAGATAGAAAGACAGATAGATATATAGACAGACGAATGGATGGACGGACTGACAGATGGACATATAGATAGACAGGCAGATGGAAAGACAGACAGACAGATAGACAGACAGACAGATAGATAGATAGTTAGATAGATAGATAGATAGATAGATAGATAGATAGATAGATAGATAGATAGATAGATAGATAGATAGATAGATAGATAGACATACAGACTGATAGATATATAGATAGATAGACAGACAGACAGACAGACTGATAAGATATATAGATAGACAGACAGACAGATAGATAGATAGATAGATAGATAGATAGATAGATAGATAGATAGATAGATAGATAGATAGATAGATAGATAGATGGATGGATGGATGGATGGATGGATGGATGGATGGATGGATGGATGGATGGATGGATGGATGGATGGATGGATGGATGGATGGATGGATGGATAGATAGATAGATAGATAGATAGATAGATAGATAGATAGACAGATAGATAGATAGATAGACATACAGACTGATAGATATATAGATAGATAGACAGACAGACAGACAGACTGATAAGATATATAGATAGACAGACAGACAGATAGGTAGATAGATAGATAGATAGATAGATAGATAGATAGATAAATAGATAGATAGATAGATAGATAGATAGATAGATAGATAGATAGATAGATAGATAGATGAATGGATAGATAGATAGATAGGCAGACAGACAGATAGATAGATAGATAGATAGAAAGACAAAGAGACAATAGATGGATGGACAGACAGACGGACAGATAATAGACTGGCAGACAGACAGACAGAAAGACAAACAGACACAAGATAGATGGACGGACGAATAGATAGATAGACAGGCAGATAGAAAGACAGATAGATATATAGACAGACGGATGGATGGACGGACTGACAGATAGATAGATAGATAGAAAAATAGATGGATAGACAGACAGACAAGCAGAACAAAGTGCAAAAGAAAGTGCAAATTAAAAAATACAAACACAATCATGTATTTATGTCTGTTTGCAAACAAGTAGATTTATTTCAGAGTAATTGAATATGGTCACCGCCCACAGTAACTGGGGTTGACAGAGTGTTGGCCTAAAAACCAAGAAGGGTCCCTCGTGCATTATAACTAGATTCATTTTAAGCTGCTTAGCTTGCGGGTTTCTCTCGCTTAGGTCATGGCCAAAATATTGTGGTAAAACCCCAGTCTCTCCTAATATAAGCCGCTAAAAAATCACAGTCCAAAAAGTTTTAGAAAGTGTAACGTCATGGGATGCCATAAGCCTGGATGTGGGTGTGTGTGGTCGTGTGTGAGGAGGATTTTTATCTCTTAGTGTCCTTGTTATGTAATGATTCCTTAGCTTTTAAATGGCTATTACATTCCTGCTGGTTTATGCTTGCAGTATTAAAAAAGTAGCCCATGCACAGTTCCTTATAAGTATTTTGACATTTAAAGCTTGAGATTTGCCAGAGAATGGATGTTCACAGATTGTTGTGACAGCTTATCACCTCAAGCATTCAGGTATTAAAGAAACGTTTCTTGCACTGTGAGGCACAAAGCTTTTCAATTCATGATTCTCTCTCAAAGTCTGTCCATTGATTCAAAGTTCAGAGATAAAGGTTATTTTAAAAATACTATATTTTACAAATAATGGTATTAAGACTGGGGCTGCATAATATATTGTTTCAACATGGATATCGCAATATATGCAAATCTGCAACAGTCGTAGGATCTGCAATATCCAGTAAGGACCAGGAACCACAGTTCAGAACGTTGTGGATTCAGTGCAACGTCTATTACATTAAAAAGTTTTCATTTTAATGCCTGTGACTAAGATTTCAAGCTAATTTAAAAAATTTGTGTATAAGATATTATAATATTTGAAGACTATACAGTGTTGTTTATTTACATCTGGTTTTTCAATTTCTGTACCTGAATACAGTTAGACTCGAGAAAATCATAAAGCACTGTTTATTTCATTGTCTTTGATTTGTTCTAGTTATTTGCATTTTATGGAGATGCACTGCGCTACGAAACCATCTCTAAAATAAAAAAATCGTTCCAAATAGAGCTGTTCAAGTCATCTGGTAAAGATATATTCATAGCACGTCATATATCACAGAAAAACAAAAAATTGCAATATCATTTTTTTTCAAATATCGTGTAACCCTAAATACGACATTCCCAAATATCTAAAAATCACACCCATGATTTAATTTTATGTAAATAAGTTTGTTTCTTCTCATATTTGGTAATAGTAATGCACATAATGTGTGTTATTTTAGATATTTTTTATGTTATTTAGGTAAAGTGTAATTAACATTAAAATTTAAAAATGAATGAGCACCATTGCAAATTGTATTTTAAGGGATTTATCGTATTTTTAAACATCAATAATTAACATCAAAAAACAGAATCAACTATCTAACTAATGCTGAGATGACATTAATATTTGTGTGCAATTATTCCTACATTAATGTCTAATAATTATAGAATATTTATGATGATGAAAATGACAATACTAACAATGAATTACATTTCTCATTATGATGCTGCCTTGAATGTGTGTGAATGTAAGTTATCTGCTATAAAAAGTCTGTTACAATATGAAAAATAAATGTATAATTTGCATCAAACAAAAATTAAGCATTGCAGTAAGAAATTTTTTTTTGCACTATTGTTTTTATATTCGGTTTGTGCCCTTTTAAATGCTCAATCTTTATGCTCAATATCATTATGAGCTGATTTTCATTGTTCTGTGTTTGTGGAAAGCATGCGAGTCAGCCGCAAAAATTTATGAGCAGGAAGAGCAGGATTCCCGTGATGACCACCGGCACAATACCACTCTTAGTTATGAGCCCCAATTTCAGTGTAAACTTAGTAAAGGCGAGCTTCTTTGGCGATGATATGTACAGTATTAGATTTTACATTTAGCGGACATTTGCCCCTGCACAGGCAGTAAATGCAACACATCGAGATTCGGGCACCTTCTCAGAAAAACCTCAATTGATCTCAGCCGGCGGATCAACATTCACCACATGTCATGATCGCTCTCATCTGCGCCATTATTTGTAACTTTAGGTGGGGTTTGCAAACCTGTAAACTTTTCACTCTTCAGCCGTTTGCATTCCCTGCGGTCACAAAAGCTCCCTGTCATCTGACAGCGGAAAGCCTTGAGTGATTGACTGCTAATATTAAACAAAGTAGTGGCAGGGAAGAGCGATTCAACACAGTTTTTTGAAAAAATCAAAACAGGGATGCGACCTCATCAAAATTATGAGGTCGCATAGATTAAATTTCGGACGCATATGAGACCAAAATGGTCACAGTTTCAAGCCCTGCAGTATGTAATTTAAGCTTGGCAAACAGTTTTGGAGAATTTGATGTTTCCCCATTGAGATAGAATACTGCGTGAGACGCTTTTCAAAGATGGCTGCCGAGTGAAATGACTTGCCTTAAAGGGACTTTGGCCATACGCATATGTTCGATGCAGAAGTATAAATCGGCCTTAACAGAGCGGAGTCACGTGACCACACACAGTAGGGAAAGTAATGGAAAAAAACGACCTGGAAAAATGTCATGGCTTATAGGTTGTGAATGTCGATGTCGATTCGAATTGCAAACAGTTTCTCCTTCAATTGAATAAGTGCTTATTTTAACAGCTTACTGAAAAATGTACATCTAATCTATCCATCTAATCACACCATGCTTTATATTTACACAAGTGACCTTAGTATGTGAGTAATGAAAAAAAAAACATAATGTTCTATTATTTAGTGTAAAAGTAAAGATGTTTTGTTTGTAATGTGTATTATAGAGACACACTGTCGAGGTTGTGAGCAGTCAACTAAAAAAAAACTTCCTCTGCATGCACACACTGAACAAGTGAACATTGAAGTGTGTCTGTATTTCCGAGGGTGTAATAATACACAAGTATGAAAATTAGTGAAGATAAGATTTCATCCTCGGGAAATCTGTTGGAACTTGATAATGATGTGACCTTAGGGGTCATATCACATTGTTTTGATGTGAAGTTCATCTCTCAAATAGAATTTTTTTTAAAGACTTTGAAGGAGAATGAAGAGCTGGGATCGTCTACTCTGACTCCGGACTTCATTTGCTTTCCATCAAAACAGGGTTGCAAATGTGAATACAAGATTGCTGTTGTTATTACACACTAAATGACATACAAAGCTCCCTTATATTACAGTTTTTTCTGAATGCTTAAACCCTAACCTAGATTCTTACAGCACAATTTTTAAAACGATTGATTCTTATAGCAAAACCACTCACTGAGTTAGCAAAATTAAAAGCACAACCACTGCTCTGCACTCAGTTTGCAAATTTGTAACACACACTTTGCAAAATTTTAGGTACAATCCACAGCACAGCCCTTTTTTTGTGGATCTGTAAACACAACTCACTGCTTTACACTGAATTTCCAAATGATCAAAACACTCCGAGCAAAAATATACACATGTATGGCTATGATTTATGCTATTTTGCCAACTGTCTAGCACACTATCACATGTGAAAACTGTTTTGGATAATTAGTTCACTTTGCAATCAGCCCAAGCACTATAAATAAGCCCTTATAACACTGCAGACATTATTAAATTCCTGAACACCTTTTATAACATGCTCACGGATGTTCAGAGACCAGAGCAGACCAGATATATCATTATATGGGACAATGTTAGTTTTCATCCGGCTGCTTTGGTGTGTTACTGGTTTACAGAACACTCTTCACTGTGCTCAACCTCCCCCATACTCTCCATTCTTGAATTCAATTGAAGAGTTCTTCTTTGCCTGGCGCTGGAAGGTCTATTACCATCATCCCCATCAATGCATAGCCCTTTTACAGGCAATGGATATTGTGTTATTGTGTTTGCCCAAATTAAATTTAGAGATGACATTACCTTGAACATTATGAGTGAGTGTTGTTGTTTCCTAGTTGTTAATTTTAGCAAGTTGCTATTTTAAAAAAAAGATAAGTTAGAAGTTGTGTTGTCAGAAATCCACATATATATATCAATATTGAAATATTTAAAATGATACAATCTCGCTTTTGGTTAGTATCAATACTGGCTTTACTGTCCTATAATCTCTCTACTCACCAGCAGGGAAATTTAATAATACAGTTTTTTTATGATTGCTTAAGTACAATTTTGAAATTAAGGCTTATTTTGTCAAAACACTTCACACAATTTCCACATCCACACACACAAACAGCAGAACTGATCAGTTCTTTTGCAAACTGAAACACTTCGTTCAAAACTTTACAACAATATAACAAAACACAATTTTGACAACGTACACAACACGCACGCTTTATTCAATATAAATCTGTTTGGTTTATTTACACACTGCTGTATTCAATCTTAAACACTTGTATCATTTCTAACTGACAATACTGATATAATCTGTAATGGAAACATATTTATTGAAGACCAGTGTAGTTTATACCTATTGCTTTTTATTGTGATTCAGGCTGATTGATGTGTCTACAGTTTTGCTCCAGTGTGCCTGCACACCTGATGACTGTGTTTAACCAATTGGCTTGTGTGTGTTCGTTTGGAAGCCTTTGCTTTGTTATTGCAAGGCAATTCCACAATGAAAAGTTTCTGTTTCAAAAGCATCCAAGTGTGTTTAGGGATTTGCAAATCACTTTGTGTAATGTTTTGCAAAAAGTGTGAAGTTGACAATGTGCTTACAGTGCGATTTTAGCCTTGGGTTTTGCTCTTTGTGTGTAAAGTTTTGTTTCAGTGTGCAAGCAATCGTGTAAGCAATCACAAACTGTAATATTAAGATTTTAACACTTTTCAAAATCAGAAAATAAAAAGAGATTGCACAAAAGTACCTGATATAAGCATTGTATGGTTTATTTATTTATTTTTTTTACTTGATTTTCTTATTTTTAATGTTGCGGAAATTGTTCTGCAAGGTATCAAATATCTATATTCTTCAAGGTATTGATTCGAAGTTAGAAATTCCAGTATCGTGACAACACTCATCAAAAGAACTTGCATATAAAATATCTCTTTGGGTTTAAGACTCTAGTATTTGAGTTTCTTATCTAACCATATCTATAAACAGCTTGCAACACTTAAAAGAGAGAAAGGAAAATATAAAATCGCATCATATAAGCCCTTTAAATTCCACTTTATGTAGAAAAATTAGTTTTTTTTCACCGTATTCTATTACTACATTTGTCATATGGGGCAATGTGAATGAATGTTACACAATACAATACAGTTTTGTGCACATTGCTTACTTCAATTTGTTCACTTCTTGCTAATATGGTGTACACAACTGCCTTAGGGTTTTATATATAGATGACTGATTTTAAACAGCAATTGAATCCACCATTTAGTCTACATAGCAACAAAATCATTAATTCATAAAAAAAAAATCCCAAAATGTACACAACTTAAAAAACACATCCCTTCACAAAATTTAAATATCTAAGAATATGAGAAAAGTAAACTTTTACTAAAAATGCGATTAAACCCTTTAATTCCAAGATGACAAATGGACTATTCCTGTGGTAGAGTCAAGGAATTAAGTTTCATTTGGAATCAACTCCTATCATTAGGGATGGGCGATACCACTCAGGGCTGGGTTGATAAATGATATTATATTGAATTGTGATAAAATTGACATCAATAAAAATGATAAGATCTGGACGCTTTTACTCTGTAATGATCTAAGAGCCAATCACACAGTAGAAATGTGCAACAATGGGAATCTAAAAGTGTGTTGATATTCGGCCACCGAAAATGTATCGGCCAAAAATATCTTATGCCATTTAATAATTTTCTAACTTTGGTGGTGTCAGTCATTGTTGGGGTACTCTTTTAAATCTGGAAGCAATAACAACTTATATCGAAATATATATTCTTATCATTCAAAATTGTTTATAATTATCGAGATTGCATTTTTTTGCCATATCACCCAGCCCTAATACCAATTATTTTCTTTCAGATCTGACATCAAATATTACAAGACGTCTATATTGATATCGGTACTTCAATGAAACATTCTATAGGGATTTTAAAATGTTTTTAATTCACCTTTTACATTTATTAAAATTGCAGAACATTATTAATTAACCAAAAATTGTCTATATAACAAAAAAACACATTACACAAACCTTGTTTATTAATAATAAAAAAAAACACATTTCTTCTTTTTAACATTTTTTTAATTTTATTTTGTAACAAATGAGTGTTGACAATCCTTTTGAGCCTGTTTTCCAACCTGATCTCACGAGGAAAATTGTTTTACGTTTTGTCAGTTTAGTGGCTAATTCAATGACTAGTGGAGTTCAGTCGTACGAAAATGTTCAATTTTAAAACCAAACTTCACCCCTAACCTAACCATCATTGGGAATGAGAGTGTACGAGTTCATACGAATTAGCCACTAAATCAAAAAGTTATGAATTGCCGTGAGATGGCATTAGTTTTTCTTTGACTGAATAGTGGTGTACATCCCTGAGTTCAAGTTTTAAACCTGCGCTGGGTGTGTGTGCACTGTGTATGTGCTTTGAAAGAGCGAGGATGTGAGAAAATACAATAGCAGAGATATAGTGGAAAAATAATATAGTTCCCATTCCCGTTCCTATTTATGTAAATATTTATATATTATGCAGCATTATTCATTCAATTTCTTTTCGGCTTAGTCGCTTTATTAATCTGGGGTCGCCACAGCGGAATGAACCACCAATTTTTCCAGCATATGTTTTTACGCAGCGAATGCCCTTCCAGCTGCAACTCATCTCTGCGAAACATCCATCCACGCTCATTCACAATCAATTTAGCATACCCAATTTACCGCATGTCTTTGGACTGTGAGAGAAGACGAAGCATCCGGAGGAAACCCACGCAAACGTGGGGAGAACATGCAAACTCAGAAATGCCAACTGACCCAGCCGAGGCTCAAATCATCGACCTTCTTGCTGTGAGGCAACAGCACTACCTACTGCGCCACCGCGTCATATGCATCAGTATCATTATTACTAATATTGGGGTAATAAAATCAGTGATCACTTATTAAGAAAAAAACATTGATACTTCTATTTAAGGATTAATCCTTTTGATAAATTGTCAGTTTCGAAAATATCGATGCTTTAGGATCGATTCGCCCACTCCTACCCATCACTATAAACAGCTCACTAAAGTGTTACTAGTTAAAACGCCAATATATGCCAACAGAAATTAGCTGCTCGCTGAACATATTTCACTGAGCAGTGATTTTGAGAAAGTGTTATCTTCAGCAACTACACCACAAAGCAAAACCACAACCTGTATTAGGTTATTATGATGTACGTTATTCCCTGAACATATGGATTTTACAAGATGCAAGAGTAGCTCTCCACAGCCCGCTCCACACACACACAAAGATGACTGTGCTTAAAATGTGAAACATGGTCTTCAGAGAGGCAAACCTACACCACACACTCCATCCTCAGCAGGCCATCTCTCCTGAATGAGGGCCAGAGGGGTTGCTGTAGCAACTGTTGCCAAGATTCCTGCTCAGGACTGGAGTTCTGTGAGCAGAATAGGTACATTCAGTGATTATGTTGGCCAGGAGACAGTGAAATCAATTTCAGAAGCATTTTGGATTGCATCCATCAGAGCAACTCACAGGCACTTTTTCCATCACAGTACTTTTACTTTCCCTGTCATTTGTCAGATGTGCACAGATTGAAATGTTATGTTTAGAAAATCTTTATGGGACTTTTATGTGACTTGGCTTACGTAGATTTAATACTGAAGGATTAGTTCACTCAAAAATGAAAATGATGGCATTAATTACTCACCCTCATGTCAATGCAAATGCAGAAGACACAAGTTAGTCTTGAAAACCCAAATGCAAACTCAAGTAACCAGATAAGTTGAGAGGCAATATAAGTGTATTGCGCATAGTTATGATCACTTAATGAACTGATTTCAAGATTAATTTGCATATTAAAGCACATTTATTAATACATTTAAATTTAATAAATTTATTTATTAAATATATTAATATCTTCACAGGGATGTGGGATGTCTCCTTGATTCAAATTAGTAAACATTTAAATTTTTCCAAAGTTTGTGCTTAAAGCCTGATTGTGCCCTCTCTTGCACTATGGATGCCAGCTGTGGAAATTTAGGCCCAATCACAATTCTACCCCTTAGCCTTTACCCTCACCCCTTGTTTAGCTTGTTTCCGAAGGGGTAGGGGTGTCCCAATTCTCTTCATCTTGAAGACGTAGGGCTAATGCCGAGTTCAAACTGCATGATTTTTACCTGATTTTGATTCGAAGACAGGTTTTGAGAAATCGCCAACGAAAGCCTGAAATCACAGGCAAATCGGTGCTCGTGCATGCGAGTGACAATCACACAGTATGAACTATCAAAGACGCGATATGAGAGAATCACCAATGAGTCAGCGTTGCCTGTGAGATATTTGGCGTGCTAAATATCGGGATCTGTCGGCGATTCAAATTATGATGTGTGAAACGAGTTTTGACTGAAAATAATATCAACGATCACCTACAGCCAATGAGAGAGCAGCATTCACTATAGTGTGCGTGTACCTGCAGGTCAGCGGGAAGTTGAGGGAGAACTTAAAAGTGCTCATTTTCGGTTTATTTGGACCCAAGAAATGGAGGCAAAACTAGTGGAGGTTTGACAGGAGCACCTGTGTCTGTTTAACGTTTCATACAGAAAGTTAAAAAAGAATGTTGAGGAGAAATTGATAATTCCCTTCAAACCCAGGTGAGCAAATGTGTACATTTTCCACCCCATGAAAGACTTCTTTCTAGTTACATACTGTAGTTAATAACAAAAGATATGCTACATGTATTTGGCTGTGAGACGTAGTTTGGACGAAGTTGTTGGTGATTCTTCCTATTGTGATGCCATGCAGTGTGAAAGCCCCTTTCGCCGATCCATCTTGCAGTGTAAACACAGCAGCGACAAAACGCCAGCCCAGATAGTCATGCAGTGTGAAAACATCAGTGACATGAGTACTTTGAAAATCATGCAGTCTGAACTCGGCATAAGGGGAAGGGGTAGATAGCCCTTTGAATGAAGATTTTGTTCTGGACCACACTCAAAACCAAGAGAAAATTTCCCAGAATACACCTGCCACAATGGCCGGATAGTTACACCTGGATGTAAGAAGATCCACAAATTAGTATTTTCTGTCATTATTATGAATTTTCTGCAACAAACATATATGCTTTAATGTATTCATAACAGTGTTCGTGTTTTACTGTCGTGCTTTATAAAAAAAAACTAAAATAAAAACCGTTAAATTACACGATCTATAATCCATAATCATAACTCCTGTATAGCAGTCCCACAACATTCTGACTTTCCATGACACTCTGTTCAAATACTCTTCAAAAAAGTTTAGTGGCTGGGAATGAGCTTTTACAGTGTCTGCTATTGAACTTATTCTCCGCAGACTAGCGGGCGCTGCCATTTGAATCTTTTTGGCACGAGACTTCCGGTCTCATTCACTTCCATTCATTTTTAGACATTAAAAACTGCTCGTTTCGCTGTTTGATGTTGCAAACTGATATTTCCTTGTTATTTTATTCTACTTGGTCTGTATAGTCATGCAAACATTTGTTTGTAGAGCAAGTAGTTTGACCGTTTTTTGCCGTTTATAATTCCTTGTCATTTCTCCCATAGGCAACTGAAATGGAAGTTCTAAGACAATCGCGAAAACAGGCGCACTTCCGCATTTTAGAATAAGGTCAATAATCTTAATGTTGCTTTTGGTGTGTTTACATTGATGAATATGGCCACTGTGTAAATGCACAGTAATATGATCTTATTGCCACATTAGATCGTTATGATAACATAATATATGCCGTCAGTGATTTTTTGAAGATAAATACCAAAAAATAACTTAACTAGAGAAACTACAGCAGCCGCGATCGTCTGATCTTATATCAAGCAAGAGATTGTGATGACATGATGCAGATGCTGTAGTGCTGTCCCATTTCTTAGGGGTAAATTTGAAAGCCCTTCCCTTTTACACTCAGTTTTAAGGGGAAGGGGTAGGGATACAAAAACAGAATTGGGATTGGACCTTAGTTCACATGTTAAAATAACACATTTTAAACATGGTTTTTGTGTAATATAATGCTAGTACATTTGCATCTCTAATTCAATCGTAAGTCGCAGATGTCACATATATTATATATTGAAATATATTATATATTGATGTAACTTTATATAAGGTAACTGGATTAAACCACTTGGTTCATATCAAATTATTTGTCAATCTCTCTTTTTTTAGATAAAGTTTTGGTCACCTGAACATTATAGTGAGGAACAGAAAACTCGAAGATTTCGTTAAATGTTCCTTTTTTAACGCTAATTGCACTGAAAAAAGTATTTCTGAAAAATTGTTGCAAACAATTCAAAACAAACAAATTAAATTCAGTAATGTTCAACTTAAAATTTTTTGATAAAACTTAGCCCAAATAAATTAACACAATATTTTTTTTCAGTGTGTGTGTTGAAGATTTTGGATGAACTATACATAAATATGCAAAAGTATAAAAAGCCAATCTTACATAATAGGTTGCTTATTGATAATAAGTAAGTTCACTCACTCTCATTCGGCTTATCATGGGTCGCCACAGTTAATTGAAACACCAATTAATCTAAGTTAGGTTCCATACTATGACATTAACACAAAAACACAATGTAAAAAAGAAAAATGATGGAAACGTGAACACGGATTTACACTGGACTAAAAACGGCCAAACCCTTGGGACTTCATTTCAGAAGTCCACCACATGCCATCGCCTCATCTTTATGTAATATTTCAAAGCCATCTGCCTATTAAAAGATATTATCAGACGTTAGCAGACCGTCTGATCACATTACACACAACTGCTGTGGATCACAGGCTTTAGCGAGAAGTGTGTTAGAGATTATTTTTAGAAATCTATTGGAATGCTTGATTTATCTTGGATTATTAAAGATGTTGTTTCATGTCTTCTGCTCACCAAGGTTTTTTTTTTAAAGCCGTTTTTTATTTATTTTATATTTGTATGAGTTGTGAATGTTGAAATATAGCTTTTGTGTGTGTGTGTGTGTGTGTGTGTGTGTGTGTGTGTGTGTGTGTTATGCATGATTTATCCGAGCATAAGCAACCCTTCTTTAAATAGTCTGCATGCCACATACAACCAAGCATTCCCTTAATACCCGGACACCTATAAAATGAGGTAATGTGAGATGACGGGCTGGTGTTATTGGACTGGGACCAGTTCGTGATCTCACAGCTTACACCAACACAATAGTTCATACTAACACCAATCCCAGCCAGCCATTGTTTTCTGACTTCCCAGCACTATAAGGGCCGTAAACATAGCAGTCTATGGCAGGATTCAATCCTGGGGGGCCATTTGGCAACTTCTTTTGGTAGGATTGGTTTCATTTAGTAATTGCAGAAAGCAGGCTGTTTCCTGGTACTTGTATGAGCTTTGAGTTACTGTTTGTGATACACCCTGATCCTGTAACATGGGAAATTCAGATAGCTTTATATCCCAACCCTCTCGTCAGGTTGCATTATGGGTGTCATTTCCTGATGTGAGGCTTTAAACGCGATTCTGTTTAGTGAGTGTGCAAACAGAGATAGTCTGTATGCTTTCACGAAGCATGCTTGATTAAGATCTCATAAAACATGCAGAAAACAATGCATGGCTTCCTTATGAAATATGAATACGCCACTTTGTATGCAGTGGATAATCTCATGACATGCCATGTCCTTTCATCTGGCATCTGAGCGGCTACAAAGCTATCTGCAGTATCCACAAAGCTAGCAACGCTCTCTGGGTCTGCTGGCTAAAGCTCAATCTAGCTTCCCTCTGAGTATCTTTTACCAACACTTTGGTCTTTGCAAAGATCTGATAGCAAATTCTGTTGGAATACATAATGCATGCAATCTGCATGTGTTTTGGTGCATTCCAGTTAGCATGTTTAGCAATTAGCTGTGACTGAAATTGCATATTATGTGCTACCAGTGCTTAGCTAACGGAAAGTACAGCAGACAGACTTAGATATTAGAAAATGTTGACAAAAACATTTGGTTGCACACTGTTATGTCATGCATGCCAAGCATTAGCATCTAGCAAACCTTTTTTTTTTTTACATACTTTTCAGTTCATGCATTTTAAAAGATTTTTTTTTCAGTTCCTTTTTTAGCATTTGCAAATAAATAAATATATAAAGTAAAATTTAAAAATAAATGTGTGAAATACTCAGAAAAACCTTTGATATTGTAGAATGGTTCAGTGCTACTATAGCTACTATATATATATATATATATATATATATATATATATATATATATATATATATATATATAAAAAAAAACAATACTTCTGGAAGCAGCTCTACACATGAAATGGGCAGGCACTAATGTACTATTGTGAGTCAAGTCTGCTTTGCTATTTGTGTTGTGTTTGACATTACCACCTATGCAGATCATAATAAATGAGTATAGGTTCCACCTCAGTTTGGATGCTGCTCAATGAAAGACCCTTATGGTAGGCAGTGAAGCAGTGAAACAGCTCAGTAGGTTTTGGAACAAAGCCCCTTTTGTTGTGGAAGAGGCTTTAGGCAATACTAGGCCAAAAAAACAATCACATGTAGATATTTTAAAAATCCAAAAATATCAAATAATCTGCAGGCACATTTGATGCCAATGGGTTAGTTCAACCTTAAATAAAAATAGGCTTCATTTATTCACACTCATGCCACTGGAAACCCATGGGAAGTTATTTCATCTTCAGAACACGAATGGAGATATTTCTCCCTCCGTTGACAGTCAATTCATACAAATCTTTTTTGGTTTATTCCACATATTCTTGGAGCTTTATACGATTAAAAAGAAATGCATTTGTCCCCATGTCAATTTTAATCAAAAACATAAACAGAATGAATTATACTTGCTTAACAAAAAAACGAACTTTACTGGTTCTTGCAGAATTGCGTCTTGGTTCTTGTTACTCTTTATATGTGAATTCAAGAGTTCATACTTAGATATTGAGCTTGACGCTATTAGCAGGTTTGGCATGCTGTTCCAGGAGAGAACCCTGAGCTCGGAGATACAGTAGTTGAGCCCAGGGCTCCCGCCTGGTCAATACGCATATAAAGGAGTCCGAGATCAGGTAGCTCTCGAAAGCTCCCCCTGGTAAAAGGAGGAAAAGAAGGAGATGGGGTGTAAGGGGGGTTTCTTATAAAACGAAGATAAGGGAGTAGGGCGAATTCGTTTTTTTTTATTGTAAGCTTGAATCAATCTGATTGGATTATTGCTGATTATGGACGAGAGGCCAGCCGCGATCAGTCATATCACATGCTTCTCTCGAAATTAGTTTGTAAAACTTCACTAAAAACCGCTGTTACCATAGTAATGAAATTGTGTCTATAGCCAAAAAACTGCCACTTGGAGTGGTATCTTATCAAAGGAACACTCAAAAAAAGATGTTTGCTCTTTGTTCGAACTACTTAGTTAAAATGATCACAATTCTTGAGGGTTTTTAAGGACAACTTAATTGTTTTATGTTCACACTACTTAAATTTGTAAAAACTAATAAGTGAACTTAATTCTGTCATATTGCCCCAACACAAATCGATTGTGTGGAACACAGGAGTTTTTGCTGTGAATCATTTGTACATTATTTGCATCTGAAAAAAGTAATATTAGTAACAAAATGTTAAATATTAGTATATTTTGGTGTACAATTTTAGAAAGATGTCACCAGTGTGACAGATTTTGTCCTTTTTTCTGAGAGTGTGCAGTAATACAGTATGTCATTTGCATCAGGATGCAGCTTTACATGTTTATTAACTTAGCACATAAATTAGCAGGGTTGGCAAAGTGTTACCCACAACATGAATCTGCAAATAAATACTGTGAGTTTTTCAAGATCTTGTCAAACTAATCTTTGCAAACACCTACATATAGATTTTCTTAGTAAAAATAGAAAAGTTTATTCTGTATTACATTATACAGTAATTGTAATGCTTTGTGTCATTCATAGTATAAGAAATGTAGAATTTTTACTGAATTAATAAATTCTTTTTTAAACTCAGTATTTCTGAATGGTTTCAGTTTTGAAACGCTGTTGTTTTGTTTTTCGTTTATGTTAGGGCTGCACAATATATAGTTTCAGCATCAACATTGCAATGTGATCATTGGCAATAGTCACATTGCCAAGTACACACAACATTGAGTCTGGATTACAACTGATCATTTTGCAAGTGTTTTTTTTTTTAGGCATGTGACTGTGAGGGTTTTAAAAGCATTCAGACCTAAGAAATTTTACCTTTTTTTTTTAAATTTGACAAATTAATAACGATTGATTTTCTTAAATAGTTTATAAAACGAAGACAGCAGTATTATTTTACATTGGATTAATCAACTACTGTATACTTTAACAGTTTGGCTCCTCAGAAAACAATGAAACTCTTTATTTAATTTGTATCTTATTCTTTATTGAATTTCCCTATGCTTTTACATTGTTTATCATATTTTATGCACTCCAATACAAAATCATCCCAATCAATCTAAAATTATAAATTCTTTCCAAATAGTCATTTAACTCATCTACTGAAATTGTATTCATATTAGGCATGGGACGATAACGGCTTTCAAGGTATACCATGGTTTGGAAAAGTCAAGTTTTTAAAACTGCAAAAAGTATATACTGTTCTCATAGATATATACACTAGATATCACATACGGACCCTGAGCATGCATCAATAGCGCCGCCACATTTGTACAGTGCTCCTAGGACAAATGTCATTCAACGGCACTATTTAAGACTTAAGCCAATGTGAAGATGCTGGACTTTAGTGCTGTGTACGGGTGTAGTAACGAGCAAACAAAGAAAACAATGCACGAAGGCAGAACATTTCATAGGTAAGACTTTGATTTTTACGTTTTTGTATGTTATGAACTTTTGTGTTAATCAAGTAATGTTATTGATGACAATACAATCACTTAGCCTACTGCCTTGACCTTAAAGCAAAGTAGCACCAACCCGCACTAGATTCTAGGCTTATGCTAGTTAAAATAAGCAAATAATGTAAATGATTAGACAACAAGACGCTGCCAGAAACTTGTATTATTGTCAGCTAAGTGAACGAGACATACATAACAGAGATTTATTCACAAACGAATCGCTCCCTCTGTTAGATTGAGAAGTGAAAGCAGGAGAGGGGGTGTGTTTCAGGACATGGATTAGATCAATTTAAAAAGGGAGGCAGGATAATATATTTCCATGCACACAAACACATGCTCTTTGTCAAGAATGCCTGTGCGGTCACTTATAAAAGTGATGTAACATTATAATTTTCGTAATTTAAAGAAACATTTGCATACTGACCACCGGGAAATCTCCCGATCATAGATATATGTATATATGTGTATATCTCTGGCTCTGGATGGCCACAGTCCTCCACTGCACCTTTGCCCTGCATTCATTTCAAAGGAGTGCTACCCTGTACTAAAATGGCGGCTCTATTGACGCATTCTTTCAACAACAGGGTAGGCAACATCTAATGTAAATACCTATTTACTGTTTCTAAGATATGTGCAAGATTTTTTTATTAACGTTTTTTAGGACAACAGTATGTCCAACAGAAATATATCCAAAGATGCCGTTTTAAATTGTAAAAAAAAAATCTTTGTTTGAAACTAATAAAGACAGCAGAAGTGTTTAGCCTGGCATGCTTACTGTTCCAAGAGATATTTTAAAAGTTTCTCAAAATAAAATCTATTGTGTTAAAAATGAAAAAAAAAAGTTTTAGTTTTTTACCCAGACATTTAAAAGAATATATTTTAGAGCAGGAAACAACTTGAAACAGTGATATTTTTATCCAAGGTTATCATATCATCAGAATCTTATACCGGCCCATGCCTAATTCATATCGCAATATATATTGCAGAATTAAAAAATTATTGCAATATTAGATTTTTCCAATATCGTGCAGCCTTAGTTTATATTTTCTTCATGAAAGAATTTTTTTTGTGAAAGATAAGCATCACAGTTTGAACTTTGAATAAATAAGGAATATTTTTCTAGAGAACTAAATCATATCATTTATTAATTTTTAAAAATAAGTCCTTTATTTATCAGGGGTCGCCACAGCGGAATGAACCGCTAACTATACCAGCACATGTTTTACACAGCGGATGCCCTTCCCAGTATTGGAAAACACCCATACACACTCATTCACACACATTCACACACTATGGCCAATTTAGTTTATTCAATTCACCTATAGCGAATGTCTTTTAACCATGGGGGAAGCCAGATCACCCAGAGGAAACCCATGCCAACACTGGGAGAACAGGCAAACTCCACACAGAAACGCCAACAGGCCTAGCTGTGACTTAAACCTGCGACCTTCCTGCTGTACCTATAAATATGTGCCTTTGTGCCTATCAATTCTTTTTTTTTTCTTATGCAAGAGATGGTTTAAAACTTTACTAATACATTAACTCATTGTTAGAAAAAGCGATAACTTGATCAGATTGAAAACTGGAAATAAAATGTTCTGTAAATGTGAAGCGATTGCCATTGTCTCCTGAAAAAAATACTAAATAAATTTGCTTTTATTTTAAATATTTAATTTTCAGTATTTAACGTCATATACTCGGCTTTGTAGTCACAAAAATAAATGGCATTTTTAATTAATATAAAACCAGAAAACATATTTTCATATAAAAATTCAAAACAATCGCAGTATTTCTGTTTCATGGCATATTTAATCAAATAAAAGGAGCCTTGGTGTAACAGACTCTTACGAAAATATAAAATAAATGCACAAGGCTATAGTATCACCACACAACAGCCCGAATCAGACAGTTGTAAATGATAAAGGACTGTGTTCAGGAGTGTTTAAGCAGCCTTGTCCTCATATGTGTGTGTGAGCGAGTGTGAAATAGCGTCTGCCCTCTAGCACAGGCACAGCAAAGTCAGTTCTCACAGTAAATTTAACATGCCATGTTCAGCATCAAACTCTTCCACTCAGGTTTAATAGTTTATGTAGTCCACAGACGAGAGTGAGCGAGAGAGATGAATTGCAGACATAAGCAGACCTTTTTAGTCCTCAACAGATGCATGTGTGTGTGTTTGTGAGCAACCGCATCTGTGAGCATGCAGCTTGTGCGTAATATACATGTATTCGCTGTCTATGTGTGCTTAAGTGTGATTGAACTTTTCCCCACCGGCCCGCACTGGTGCCCAGCTGTCGGCTATGGGATTACAGTGTGGGCAGATTACACCACTAATGAATCTAAACAGACGGAGACGTGCCAACAGCTGGGCATCCCTGTACACCCCACCTCCCCACTCCCCGCTCGACCTACTATGGCCTACTACTCTATTTTCCATGCAGTCAGTATTATGCTTAATGCTGCTGTCTGTCAGTCAGTGTTTACAAAATGCATGTGGCCCCAGTGATCTTTATACAAGAGATTGGTGGCAACAATGCTGGTAGGACGCCTACGCTGTGTTTGGATTACTGTATACTGTATATTTACCAGTGCGATGCTATTGTTATGCACTGTTGGTGTATTTATGTTATATTTACACTAATTACAGGACAGTGTTGTGCGTGCATGTTTGAATTTAGAGATGCTGATGTGCATGGTGCTTTTAAAGTAAAATGTGCAATATGAGCATGCATAATGGATACGTACAGTTAGGCTTGGGCGGTATCCAAATTTTGGTACCGTCAAACTTCCTCCTTATTTTACCTCGGTATACAGTATTACAGTGCATAAAAAAAAAAATGACATATGGCTCAGACATTTCATTAAACTGTCGGCCTTTGCCTAAACCATTCAGAAACTGAAAACTGTACATGCCACCTTAGGTTTGCGGTATTTCTACTTCTTGCAGTCTCCTTTTTGTTGCAAAATTTGCAAATTGCCTCGTCCGTATTTTACACCTCTCCTTTCTCATTTAGTCGAAACCTGAAATACTGCCAAACTGCTGAAGCTGTGTTTTTTTTCAAGACCAGGGGCCTCATGTATCAACGCTGCGTACGCACAAAAACTTTGCGTACGCCAGGTTTCACGCTCAGAATCGCTCACGTTTGGATTTACTAACAATGAACTCAACGTGGGAATATGCGCAGCTCCACGCCAGCTTCTTGGCTGGGGTACGCACATTTTTTGTGCGTGTCTGTTTTATTTCTATTGGCGACTCCTAGAGGCAGTTGTGTTAAATTGCTCTCCACAAAGTGTCTGAGCCTTGCAATGGCAGCTGTATGAGATGGGTTCATCTAGCGGGTATATAAGGTTTCTATACCATACATTTGACCAGCTAAACATTAAAGCACAATTTGCAGCGGTCGCCTGTTTTCCCAATGTAATCTGAGCGATCTACCGCACGCACATTGCTATAAAGACACTATCTGAAGATGAATTTGCATGCGTGAATCAGAAACATTTCCATTCAATAAATGTGCAAATAAAATATGATGCACAAACTTATTGATGATTCCTACTTGTCTTTCTCGTGATGAATAGTTGGCAAAACCTGATATGTAGCGGGGGGAAAAAAAAATTAGTTCATCAGACGCTGGATTCGAACCGAGTTCATGCTCGAACGTGTGAAAACATGTTGACATGCGTCTTACGAGCTGCGCCACTGAAACTGTTATGAGTGATGCAAAATTTTACAGCTTTAAACCACACTATTTCTTTTTTAATTCACTCAGTGCGATGTTCAGACCTAACTGTGTTAATCGCATCAGCTAAACTCTCCCACTCAATTTTTTTCTTTTGTTGTTAATTGCGGAGAACAAACTTGCAAATAACACCGCTTTTCGCCGGTCTACCTCCGAAAGCAGCACCTCCAATTCACATTCTGTTCAAAGTTTCTCTTTTTGCTTGCTTTTGCCATTGCTTTTTCATTGGGTTTTGCCAAAGTAGAGTCATTAGCATATTCATGCGGGGGAGGAGGCAAGGAGGGGTTTTGTGCTCGTGCATGTTGCGCTCAGTTTCACGTTCATTCGGATGTACAAAAGAATATGCGTGATATTCGGCGTACGCAGTGTTTCATACATCTGAATTACCCATAATACCATACCATATACCAAATTACCCCTACATACAGTGCATGCGGAAAGTATTTATAGAGCTTCACGTTTTCCACATCATTTTGGTTACAGGCTTATTCCAAAATGGATTAAATTGATTTATTTCCACAAAATTCTACACACAATACCCCATCATGACAATTTGAAAAAAAAAGTCTTTTTGAATATGATGCCACAAGCTTGGCACACCTGTCTTTGAGAATTTTTGCCCATTCCTCTTTGCAGTACCTCTCATGCTCTTCATTAAACACATATTTATACACTACTACTTTTTGTGTAGTAGTACACTACAACTACTGCAAGCTGCATGTGATTGGCACTACCTACTGCGCCACTGCGTCGCCTGATTTACATTTAGCAGAATGTTAATTTCTCCCCTTTTCATAAACTGGTGAAAGTGTTACTCTGAGATAGGAAAGATTTATGTGTGAAAAAAATGTCTGAAATCGAAGTTTGCTTTTGTATATAAGTTTATTTTTACAATAAAATTAACAATGTTAAACATCAAGAATGATAAATGTGAGTTTGGTGCAATCTAAAATTGTTGAAACATCATATGATGACTGTGATGGAGGGCAATATTTCCATTAAATGGTCTCTTTTTAAGCTAATATTTGGTTTTAAGCATTTTGGAATACAGTATATGTACAGTATATCAGTTTTTCAGTGCTTTACTGTTGCTTCTCTGTCATTTTTGTTGCTTGACAGGTCACCGTCTCCATTTATTTTCATTGTATTGTATATAGTATGAACACTATGCCTAAGATCTCTCTATTAAATAGAAGAAGTTATGGTCACACTTTACAATAATGTCCCATTAGTTAATGTCAGCTATTTAATAATATGAACTTTTACAGCGCTTATTAATCACACTAATGCATTATTAAAATCTACTGTTAAATGGATGAACTCTGAACTATAAATGAACTACTCCAAATCCTTTGAAGTAGTCTTCTCAGTTGATAACCCTTCTGAAAATTGGAGCAGGCATGTTTCCTACTTAGTCTATGGTGGTTACTATATTTAACTTTTATATCCCTTTCTTCCTCTCTTCTATCTTTCCTCTCTCTCAGTACCGTCGTTCTCATCAGGATCTCTAAGGAATGATGGTATAAAGGCGGCTGATGTTCTAACAGTTTTAAGAGAGAAGGTTGCCTTTGTCTCAGGTGGGAAATATATAATTTCATTGTAAACACACACACACACACAGCTTTGTCTCATCACCCTATTAAGCATGCATCCACACAGACTCATGGGTATTTTCACAATTAGGGCCATTGAAGTGCTCTGCGTAGTAAAATTAGTGATGAAACACTCCTTTTTTTCAGGAGGAAGAGATAAGAGAGGGGGACCTATCCTCACCTTCCCTGCACGAAGTAATCATGACAGAATAAAGCAAGAAGACTTACGCAAACTGGTGACCTACCTCTCTACTGTGCCCAGGTTACAACATCCCAACGTTTATTCGTTGTACTACACTTTATGAGACCATATGTTGCTACTTGCAGTTTATAACATTAAAAGGGAACCTTTAAAAGCGTTACAAACTGCGCCTTAAATTTTGTAATGCTCACTAGGGTCCACCTATTATGGTATTTTATACATAAAAAAACATCATAATTTAGAAATAATAGGCTATTTTCTTTACAGTTTTGACCCTACTTATAAGAATGCACTGTTTTAATAGACATAACAACAACAACAACAGCAATAATAATAATAATAATAATAATTATTATTATTATTATTATAACACTTATTTTAATTAATTATTATTATTTATTATTAATTTTATTTTATTATTAATACTATATATTTATATAGTATATTATAATTAGATATTTATATATATATATTATAATGCTATATATTTATAAATTATAAATTAATACAATTGTTATTATTAATATACCAATTAATATTAATACAAATTCTAAATATTACTAATAATTAATATTATTACATAATAATAATAACAACAATAGAAATAGTTGTTAATAATATTATTTTAATATTATTGTTATTTTAAACAATATGTATTTTTGCAGTTAAAATAATGAAAATTAATTATGATTGGTTATTAATAATATTTATATTATCAATACTATACATTTATAAACTTTATTTAGCTTTTTTACCTTTTATATATCTATATATATATATATATATATATATATATATATATATATATATATATATATATAAGGGATGCTCAAAATAATCGATTAACCGTTAACCGAAAGGGTGCGTTTGTAACCGGTTAATGCTATCAGTTAAACGATTAAAATTATTATTTCATATATTTTTAGTTTGGCTGCATAAGGGGCCGATTGAATGCGCCTTTGCGTTAAGAGGGGCATCTTTTGCACGCGGCTCATCCCAGAGCAGCAGTTTGTGTTGTCAAGATAACTAGAGAGAACTTTTAAAGAGCTTGGTTTCCGCTACATTCATTCTTCCTTGGCGGGGTCCAAAATGCATCCCGCCACGGCTACATTACCCATTCAAAACATTTAGTCATTGTTGTTGTTTTTAATAGCGGATTATAATCGCACCAAAACGTATTAAAAGGTAAATGAATCATAACAGCGCAAACTTTTCTGTAATCGTAGAGTGCTGTGCGTCATTTGTTTAACCCTTTGGCGTTACGTGCTGACTGACTGACTGACAGGTGCGTGATGCATGAGGCCAGCAAACACGCAGAAGCTTTCAGTTAAGATGAACACAGTTTCTATAGTTATACTTTATTTATAGATAAAAGTATATGAATCTGCATATAATCACTCTATCTTGCTGGAGTTTATAGCCGTTTCGCTTTACTTCAAGACGCATTAACACCGCACTGAAGGTCTAATCGCTGTTTTAAGTTATCCAGAGCTGTATGAATGTACAAATCTTGATTATCAAAATATTATTAAATATTAGAATTGAAACAACACAGACAGCAACACTTTTGCATAATCGATACCCAGCTGATTCAGTCGTTTCATTAGAGGACCTGCCGCGCTTCTTCTCTTCTTTTTTCCTTGTCAACATAAAGGCAGGTGCGCCTTGTTTTTGGCCCCTTGTTCAACTGCAAGACATACTTAACTTGCGGGACGATAACGTATAACCCGTGCCTACAGACACATTTGCCAAAGAAGCAAAATGGAAGAAGAATATTGCTGTTTAACAGACGTGTTGATGCTAACAAGCGCTGATGTTGACCTGGATCTGCATAATAAACGCAACAAATAGGCTTTACATTTTATTTTACAGCTTATAAAGCATGTATGCACATTAATGCAATATCATATTAAAACAACAAAACTGTTTACAAAAAGTCAACATATGCGCGCGTTGTTGTCTTTTCATCACGCAGCGCGCGCACTTGAACCGCGAGGGAGAGATAGGAAACCACATGTCAAGACATAAACTTTAAAATAATGATTTCTATTAAAAATGTAAAAGGTTTTGTGATTATAATAATAACAGCGGGGCATTAAATAAATGCATATTTTCCATGGAGCGAGCGATTTGAGGAAGTCAGCTATTTTTATTTGACGGAAGAAAAAACATGATTGGAAAAAAACAGCCTATGCCGGTTATTAAAAAGAATCAGTCAGTATTTTCGTTTTGTAATAAAAATTAATTATTTAAGTGGAAAATAATTTAGGGCAGTCCTATTTATTTTATTCATTTTATTTAGTGTATTCTGTTCTGTTCTGTGCTAAACACGGCAGGTGCGTGAAAATGCTCTGTCGTATTGTTCTATTATTTATATGCTAGCATATAAAAATAAATCAGTATTTTAAAATGCAATATTTAATGTGTCAAGCACAAAATAGACACGTCAATTTGTTTAATATAAAATTAATAGTAATCTGACCAGTTTCTTTTCGCCTTAGTCCCTATATTAATCCGGGGTTGCCACAGCGGAATGAACCGCTAACTTATCCAGCAAGTTTTTATGCAGCGGATGCCTTTCCAGCCGCAACCCATCTCTGGGAAACATCCACACACACATTTACACATACACTCATACACTACGGACAATTTAGCCTTTCTTGGGGGAAACCTGAGCACCTGTAGGAAACTCACGCGAAGGCAGGGAGAACATGCAAACTCCACACAGAAACGCCAACTGAGCCAAACTAACCAGCGACCCAGCGACCTTCTTGCTGTGAGGCGACAGCACTACCTACTGCGCCACTGCCTCGCCATATATATATATATATATATATATATATATATATATATATATTAATAAATTATAATGATACTTATTATTTATTATTAATAAGAATTCTAGCAATAATTAATACTATTTATTATTTATAAATAAAAATTATAAAAATATTAATAATTAATATTATTACATAATATTAATTGTATTATTAATAATACAATTTATTATAATTATTATTATTATTATAAAAAGATGTATTTTAGCAGTTAAAAATAAATACAAATAATAATAATTATTATTTACTATTAATAATATTTTATTATAAATACTATATATTTATAAATTGCATTTATAATTTGATATCTATATATATATTATAGTACTATATATTTATAAACTATAAATTAATGTTACATATTATTAATATGTTATACTAATACTTATTATTATTTATTATTATTATTATTATGTAATAATAATAATAATAATTATTATTATTAGTACCATTTATTATTAATAAATAAATAAATAATAAATACTTATTATTATTATTATTATTATTATATATATTTAATAATATTTTAATTAATTTATATTATTACATAATGATCATGACAACAACAATAATAATTAATAATAATAATAATAATTATTATTATTATTATTATTATAAAACAAAAATAATGTATTTTAGCAGTTAAAAATAAATACAAATAAATTATTATTATTATTATTATTATTATTTATTGTTTTAAATTTTTTCAACTATTTTTATTATTTTTCAATTTTATAATCTGAATATATTTTTGTACAGTTTAGAAATGTGTCGGCACAACATGATGACCTGCATTACAGTTCTCTGATACCTTGGCTTCATTTTTTGTGTATGCCTTCTAATTGTGAAATAAGCATTTATATGATCTCTAATATCTGAACTGTATTTATGTATTTCTGGCAGGTCTGGATCAGACTTCTCTGTTAGATACAACACATCTCTTTTATAGCAGACTGTACGCGCTTTGTGCATTTGCAGATCTTTTACATGCACAAACTAATATATTACACTGAAGGAAAAGGAAACCATCACAAAGCACCACATGGCCTCTTTAAGATGTGCATTCAAAGCCATTCGTGCAGAAAAGTGTCTCTTTGACAGCCCTAGACTCTGTAAACAATTCTTTAAAAGCTATATCAAAACTGCTGAAACTGCTTGCAGCACCATTACACTTTATCAAAACGTAATTGTTCAATTTTGTGACATAAAGGATACGGATTCATTTAAAGCCGGCGGATGCATCTATTTGATCTTTAAGGTATTCTGATGCAATACGATGCAATTCTACATAAATAAAAGGCCTTATTAAATTCATAACTTTTCAAGCTTTATCAATTGGATTACAGATAGATTAGATCAGATTTTTCTAAATATAGTTGTTGGGATTCTTCTGACATTCTTGACCTCTGTTTCCTGTGCAGTGAGGATGTAAGTAAACGAGGGTTTACAGTGATTGTAGACATGCGTGGATCAAAGTGGGATCTAATCAAGCCGCTGCTGAAGACGCTACAGGAGTCATTTCCTGCTGAGATCTGTGTCGCTCTCATTATCAAACCAGACAACTTCTGGCAGAAGCAGAAGACCAACTTTGGCAGTGCCAAGTTCACCTTTGAGGTATAGACAATAAATTTTGTCTTATAAGAAATCCACAGAATTAAATATATACAGTTGAAGTCAGAATTAATAGCCCCCCTGAATTATTAGCCCCCTCTTTATTTTTTCCCCAATTTCTGTTTAACATAGAGATTTTTTTTCAACACATTTCTAAACATAATAGTTTTAATAACTCATTTCTAGTAACTGGTTTATTTTATCTTTGCCATGATGACAGTAAATAATATTTGACTAGATATTTTTCAAGACACCAGTATTCTGCTTAAAATGGCTATTCTGCATTTAAAGGCTTAACTAGGTTAATTAGGTTAATTTGGCAGGTTAGGGTAATTATTGTATAACTATGGTTTGTTCTGTAGACTATCGAAAAAATATAGCTTAAAGGGGGCTAATAATTTTGACCGTAAAATGTTTTTTTAATGAGTTAAAAACTACTTTTATTTTAGCCACAAACAAAACAAAACAAAACATTATCAGACGTACTGTGAAATTGTCCTTGCTCTGTTAAACATCATTTGGGAAATATTTAAAAAAGAAAAAAAAATTCTAAGGGGGGCTAATAATTCTGACTTGAGCTGTATATAATCATTAATCCTATACACTACCTGACAAAAGTTTTGTTTTCAATCCCAGTTTTAAGAGCAACAAATAATAACTTGAATTCTAGTTCATCATTTGAAAAAGTGGCAGAAGATTTTTCAGATCAATCATCTGTTGAACTGCAGAAGACCTATTGGAACCCGCATGGACCCAAGATTCTCACATAAATCAGTCTAGTTTGGTGAAGGAAAAATCATGGTTTGTGGTTACATTCAGTATGGGGGTGTGCGAGAGATCTGCAGAGTGGATGGCAACATCAACAGCCTGGGGTATCAAAACATTTGTGCTGCCCATTACAAACCACAGGAGAGGCCAAATTCTTTAGCAGGATAGCACAAAAACGGTCAAGGTGCTCTAGGATTGGCCAGCCCAGTCACCAGACATGAACATTATTGAGCATGTCTGAGGTAAGATGAAGGAAGAGGCATTGAAGATGAATCCAAAGAATCTTGATGAACTCTGGGAGTCCTTCAAGAACGCTTTCTTTGCCATCCCAGATGACTTTATTAATAAGTTATTTGAGTCATTGCAGAGATGTATGGATGCAGTCCTCCAAGCTCATGGGAGTCATATACAAGATTAAATATTTTTCAACTGCACCATGGCGTTTTATTGTACATTACTCATGTTAAGTGACAAGACTTTTGTCTGAGCAAAGTCAGACCCTACTGTCCAAATTAAATAATCAAAAATAAAGGCATGATCATATTATATTTTGGTCAAATAAGCCTAATCTAGAGGCCTTTGTCTTTCATATAAGCCACTTCTGAAGCCAAATGATCAACTAGAAATCAAGTTATTATTTGTTGTTCCTAAAACTTGGATAGGCGACAAGACTTTTGTATATACATTTAAAGTCATTATTATTTGTGACATTTGTAATCTTTTTAACATATTTTCCAAGTGATGTTTGAATGTGCAAGAAAATTTTCACAGAATTCCCTATAATATATGTTTTTTCATCTGAAGAAAGTCTTATTTGTTTAGTTTGGCTTAAAATCTATTTTCAAATCAATATTGTTAGCCCATTTAAGATTTGAACAAACCATTGTTGTTTAATAACTTGATAATTAACCTAACTTGCCCAGTTAACCCTAATTAAGCCTTTAAATTGCACTTTAAGCTGAGCTTAAGTGAGTTAATGATGACAGAATGTTCAGTTTTGGGTGAACTGTGCCTTTAAATTATGGACTAAATCAAGTTTAGGCAGAACTCTAAAAATAAACGCTGACGTCCATTGGCAAACGTAAAATAAAACAGTCTGCAGAAACACTTTGATTGACATTCTCCATATGTACATGTCATCAGAGGGGGAAAGCCCCGCCCATTAGTTACAATCTCATTTATTAGCATACAATGTTAAATCTGCCACTATGCTGACACATAGGCATTTGTAGCTACACCCTCTTTTAAAAAGAGCACAGTCTCATTTGAATTTATAGCGACAGTGACCAAAATGACACTATTATAGGATCAAAGCCTAATAGGCGCAGTTTAGAAGAGGTATAAAACATCATTTGTGTGGTATTTTGTGCTGAAACTTCACATACACACTCTTGGGACATCAGAGAATAAATTTACATCTTGTAAAAATGGGTATAATAGGTCCCCTTTAAGCATAATCAGGTTAAGACTGCATGTATGTCATTTTAAAACTTATCAGTCGGATAATTGAATATTAAATATTATTGAAAAATATAATTGAATATTATTCCTCATGTTTTTTTTAACAATTTGATACATTAAATTTTATTGTTTTCTCTTCTCTCTTAGACCAGTATGGTTTCAGTGGAAGGTCTGACTAAACTGGTGGACCCGTCCCAGCTGACCGGAGATCTGGAGGGAACACTGGAGTATGATCATGTGGAATGGACTGAGCTCCGCGTTTCTCTTGAGGAATTTACTGGAGGCGCTCTGCATCTCTTGTCCCGGCTGGAGGAGCTCCAGGAGGTACTGTCCCGACAAGAGCTGGCCAGCAGCGCAGAAGAGGCCCGCAAATTGCTGGAGGATCACGCTCGGCTGAGGAAGACCATGGCGAAGGCACCCGTGGACGAGTTGGACCAGGAAGGACAGCGTCTTCTTCAGAAGATCAGGGATGGGGGAGACGGAAGGCTCTCTGGTGGGGCAGATTTCCAGAGTTTGGTACCGAAGATTTCTGCCCTGCTGGATAAACTTCAAGTTACACGGCAGCACCTTTTACAAGGCTGGCACAACCGCAAGCAACAACTGGACCAGTGCTTTCAGCTTCGACTGTATGAGCAGGATGCAGAAAAGGTTAGAGGGCAGGAGGAGAGAGGCGTGATATTGACCTTATTCTTCAATGTGGAAGTGCACTAGTTTTTGTGATTGTCTTAGAACTTCCGATTCAGTCGCCTATGGGAGAAATGACTAGGAAAAATAAACGACAGAAATCGGTCAATTTACTTAATCTACTTGCAAGTGTTTGCATGACTATACAGACAAAATAAAATAATATACTAAGAAAATATCAGTTTGCAACATCAAGCAGCATTGCAAGCTGTTTTTAACGTCTGAGACCGGAAGTCTCGGGCCAAAAGGATTCAAATGCTGGGCCCGCTCGTACGTGTAGCATAAGCTGAATACTGTAGATTGTGGAGAAGCGAAAATCTTACCAGAACAGTCTTGAGAAATTAATACAACTAAAACAAAAATAATTCTTATACTTGCACAGTAAAATACAACTACAATTATGTATTACAATATTATGAGTTAATGCATCATACAGTTTAAATGAGTTTGTATCAAATGTATTATTAAATTTAAAAAAATTAATATTATTATTTCATAACGGTTCATTCCGCTGTGGCGACTCCTAATAAATTGGAGAAATAATTGAATGAATAATTATTGTTATTTAATTATTAATTTAATATTAAACAATAATAATTTATTCACTATTAAATACATAATAATAATAATAATAATAATAATAATAATAATTAGTATTATTATAATATTAATAATATTTGAATAATAATAGAATATTAAAATAGTAATAATAATATTAATAATATTAAATAGTAGAAGTATTATTATGACTATTTTAATATTCTATTATTAGTTAATAATAATAATATAATAATTATTACTCCATTAATAGTGTAAAATTAAAATTGTATTGATAATAAATAATAATAATAATAATAATTAGTATTATTATGATAAATCATCAAAGATATATTTTAATATAGTAATATTTTCACACTATTTCCTAAAAATTAAATTATTATACAAGTTATTTTGTACATTTGGTAGGCTGGCCCACGTGGGGCCCACCTGGGCTGGCCCGTCTGGGGCCCACCTGGGCTTGCCCGCGTGAGGCCCACCTGGGCTCGCCCGCGTGAGGCCCTCCAGAGCTGGCCCGCGTGGGGCCCACCTGGGCTGGCCAGTAGTATTATTCATAATAATACTTTACATTTAACTACAGAAGTTTTCCTTGTAACGTTTTAAGAACAGTGCCATTTTTAACAAATTTTTGAAATCAGATTTCAATTTAAATTTTGACCTTTTATTTTCTTTATTTTTTACCTGTTAGTGTGTTATTGTTCAAACTATTTATTATGTTTAAAGTGGCTGACAATAATACATTTTCATAATAATACGATTTTATCTGCCACGTTTGTGAATTGTGCCGAGCTGTAGCCGTTTATTTAGATCTACTATGTATTTCAATATCACCAGTCATTATGGTGGAACTCGGAGAAACAATTTTTTCTGAGGTGGTACTTGGTCAAAAAAGTTCGAGAACCACTGTCTTAAAGTCTTTGCTTTCCGAAAATAAATCATAGAGATTTTATGTAGGGGTTAAACCAGAGAATGACAGATTTATAGAAATAAGTCCCAATTGGTTTAAGGGAACTCAATTGTTCCTTTATTCACTTGCAGTTACATATTGACTTATATCTCACTGTTTATACTGTATATCGCACAGGTAAACATCACTCGCTTTTTTGTTTTTCAAAATCCAACTCCAGCATGCTTCCATCATCTAATGGCAATAGAGTAACATGGCTGAAGGTCATATGAAAGTGTAAATAATGAATGATCTGAACGATAATAGCGTGTTCACTCTACTCCCTTCTGTGCCCTGCTGTCAGCGGGAGGCCGTGTGCTGCGTTTAAGCCCAAACGGAGAGCAGTCTCACACTCCCCAGTCCTGCTGACTGAGCCCATCTGTGCTCCACCAGAGCCAGAACTCTAAGGACTATTGCCTGTACACAAGCCAAAGAGAAAAGCTGTGTATATAAAGGTTCACGTGTAGATCACTTGAACACTAACAGGGAGTTTAATCACCCAGAGCCCTACAACGACTGTTTTAGACATTTGCCTGCTCCTTTGTAAATATTTATGTGACACGACTGGTCCAGTATGGTCATCTGTAACCTGCGGTCATCATGTTTTTCTTTGTTGACTAAACTGAGTGTTTTCTTCTCTCTCTCTCTTTCTGTAGATGTTTGAATGGATCGGACACAATAAAGAGCTGTTTCTTCAGACACACACAGATATTGGCGTAAGCTACCAGCATGCAGCGGATCTACAGACCCAGCATGACCACTTCGCTATGAACTCAATGGTAGGATAAACTGCAAAAAAATGCTGTTCTTATTTAGAGTTTTTGTCTTGTTTCTAGTCCAAATATCTAAACAAAATCTTGAGCCAAGAAGCATATTCTGAACATTAAAAATATTCTTTTGTGTTCAGAAAGAATAATTCCAAATTAAATGGATTTTAAAAAACGAAATAAAAGTGGGGTAAGTAAAATACCCCATTTTTATTTTATTTTCGGCTTAGTCCCTTTATTAATCTGGGGTCGCCACAGCGGAATGAACCACCAACTTATCCAGCATATGTTGTTACGCAGCAGATGCCCTTCCAGCCGCAACCCATCACTGGAAAAAATTCACACACACACACTCATACACTACGATCAATTTTAGCATGCCCAATTCACCTATAGCGCATGTCTTTGGACTGTGGGGGAAACCGGACCATCCGGAGGAGACCCATGAGAACACGGGGAGAACATGCAATGCTAATGCACAGGTCTCTTGTTTTTTTTCAGAATGCATATGTGAATATTTCGCGCATCGTCTCGGTGGCGACGCGGCTCTGCGAGGCCGGTCATTACGCTGCTACTCAGATACAGCAGATCTCGGGTCAGTTGGATCATGACTGGAAGAGCTTTGCCTCGGGGCTGGAGGAGCGCAGTGCCATCTTGGCCATGTCCTCAGTTTTCCACCAGAAATCCGAACAGGTAAATTACTTGGCTGTTTGCTCATTGATTACATACATCTATCACAACTGATTGGTCTACGGTGGTAGCTCCTTCTTTGTATGTTTCCAGTACATCAAAACCAAATCTAAAATTGCTTGTTATTTTTACTAAAGCGGTCATGAACTGCCTTTTTATTCCGCAGTGTTCTCCATGATCCACTTGCAATGTTATCAAGATTTTTACATAGAAAACATAGTTTGGAAATACTAGGCTATTGTAGGCTTGTTTTGACCCTCTTATCAGAACACAGTGTGTTTAAATATTTTAGAACCAGAGGTAAATGCCCACTCGTGTGATTGGCTAACAGCTTTGAATCATTTGAACTCTAAAGTTGGAAAAGACAGTTGATGTAATCCTCTGCATGTTTGTTTGACAGCATGCATCCTTAAAGGCATAGTTCACCCAAAAATTAAAATCTACTTACTGTTTACTGCCCATGAAGTGCTTTCAAACCTTTAATAGTTTCTTCATTCTATTGAATACTAAAGATGATATTTGGAAGAAAGCTAAAAACCTGTAACTACTGACTTTCAACAAGCAAATTCTAAGGAAGGTTACAGGTTTCCAGCTTTTTAAAAAATATCTTCTTTTTTGTTCAACAGAATAAGAAAGTCTAATAGGTCTGGAATAAGTAAAGGGGGAGTAAATGATGATAGAATTTTCAGTTTTAAGTGAACTTTCCATTTAATTTCCCATTCAAGATGTACAGTAGATGATGTTTCTCATCAGCAGAAAAGTAAAAAAGATTTTTAGGTGAAAGTGTTGTGCTCTCGTATCCATATAATGGAAGTCAGTGGGTGCCATCACTAAAAACATATTCAAAACAAATCATAATTACTACCCGTGGATCCTGATGATGCACTGAGGACTTGTGAATTGAAATGATCGCTCGGTGCAGCAGACTGAAAATTATTTACTTCTTTATTACCTGTTAATCACATTCTGAGTTTTTTTATGGGTGCATCCTTTTCTCTGCGGTAAACAAACCCAAGTGTGTCGGCTCGTGATTTCGCATGAATATGTCATAATGCCATGAGATGCTCATAGTGCATACTTCAGTTTATCTACTTGGATGGCAAATACTTCTGTTTTGTGGATACCAGAGAATAACAGGTCCAGCTAAAAATCATCTTTACTGTTCTGCTGAAGAAAATAAGTCATGTACATTTTGGATGGCCTGAGAGTGAGTAAATTAACAGGATGTGTTTATTTGTGGGTGAACAATCCCTTTAATATATGGACGCTGCTGTGATGAATGTTAAAAATGCATAAAAACTGCATAACAGAAAAACTGCATAACAGTAAAAGCAATAGTGACATTTTAGTAAAAAAAAATCACTTAGACTTGTGTGGTGTGACATTAATGTCAGATAAAACAACATAATTAAAGAGCGCAATAGATAGCAGCGTTAGTGGCGTAGCTTGTAAAGCGCATGGCAATATGTTTCGACGCGATCGATCATGAACGGTTTCGAATCCAGCATCGGATGAACATTGTTTTTCTTTTTTCCCCCGCTATATATCAGGTTTTGCCTACTCTTCATCACGAGGAAGACAAGTAGGAATCATTAATAAGTGTGTGTATTATGGAGGACTCAGATTCATAGAACTGGATTGGAGAGGTGTTATATCCAAAACATATGCATTATAAGTTTGTAGATGTTATACATTAAAAATACCTTTAAATATACATTTTTAGTACTGCTTCAATAAACTTGAACAAGTAAATAAAAATCCATTAATTTTCACTAGTTGTGTTAGTATTTTTTTTAAAAGCAAAGTGTGCTTTAAATGCTTTAAAAATAAGTTTAATCTTTGTAGACTAGAAATATATGTACTGTATATCATTTATTTAAAAAATGCAGACAATACCTTATAGATTAATTTTATTTAAAAAATATTATATTAATTTTATTTTTTAATTCAACTGTAGGGGTGCGGTTAGGTAAGGGGCCTACAAGACATTGTACCCAGGGGCCTCTGAATTCTTAATCCGGGCCTGGAGGTGACAAACGGCAAGCTTTACATGTTTATATTGGTTTTATATCTTGTAAACGCGATAATTGTCACTGTTTTGATGCGCACCAGCTTATAGATATCCTAAAAGCAAACAACAATGAAGGTGACATCTAAAAAACAGTAATGTTACTTTATTGGAAACCTAAAGATGCTTCTCTTTGGTAATTTCTTAATGAACCTTCATATGTCAAGAATCAAATTTCATATCACTGACTCTGTTATCACTTACATTCCAACAACTGCTTACTTCGCTGATGTTATATTTCCTGACTGAATTCGCTTCCTTGAATCATTTAAGACATTAAAAAGAAAAAAAAAATCTATCTTCTTCTTTGTGCGACTGTGCTTCAGACTCTCCCGTCAGCCTCAGTCTGTTTCTTCATTAATAACTTCTTTGTCTAAATGTGCACACATAGCTTCTTCATGCCTTTGATTTATGACCCCAATTTGTCTGATCCTCAGCAACTCTGTTTAATTGTATCTGAGCTTGTTTTTAATGAGTGTGTACTACCCCGCACCTTTCTGTCCTCTTTGCTTTGTTAAGTGGACTATGTGTATGCTGTAATGTTGATTTTTTTCTCTCTCTCCTAGTTTCTGTCCAGTATGGAGGGATGGGTGAAGTCGTGTGGTGAAGTTGGATTGCCAACTGTGACACAAGAACTTGAGTTGGCCATTCATAACCACCAGAATCTGTACGAGCAGGTCACCACAGCATATACAGAGGTGAGCTGCTCTTTTTAGTGGACTTTTAAATGGCCTGTTTGTGGGCAATGCTTCCTGGTGATGGATGGTTGTGGGCTGTGGGGGTTTTATATCTTTTAAAACGGTTAGTGCAGATGCTCTAAGGCCCATTCAGACCAAGAACAATAACTATAACAATAAAGATGTAGGTTAAAAAATCATTCTGAATTTGTAAGAATGCCAGTACAATGGCTGTAATGATAACGACATGGGGGTACAGTATCATTCGAGCCATTTTCAGACCTTTTTTCAGCTGATAATAATATTAACGGCCAAGAATTTATCTTAATTTAAAGAGCTTGAACATTTATGGAAACAAACTGAAAAACTGCAATACATGCTTATAATATAATATAACAACACATTCATTATTGCTTGTTTTTGCTCTTAGTTGTTAGCGTGAATGAGACTTGAGCACAGTCTTGCTTCATTTTTACACTATTTCACATTATTTTACGTGTTTAACATTATTTACAGTATCATTATGTCACAATTTTTCTTAAAGCCTACTTTTAATTAAATTTACTTTTCATTTTAAAATTAGTTTTATTTTTTTATTTTACATTATTTTGTGTGTTTTACATTATTTACAGTATCATTTAAATTGATTTTAGAATTACTTAATTTTTACATTATTTTACATATTTTACATTATGTATTATGTAAAAAATAATATATAACAATTATGTAATACATTTTGTTAAAACCTGTATAAATCTTAAATAAATTCACTTTTGATTGAAAAATTAGTTACATTTTTTTTACATTATTTTATGTGTTTTACATTATTTACAGTATCATTATGTAACCAAATTTGTTAAAGCCTACTTTTAATTAAAATGACTTTTTAAAATTATTTTAAGTATTTTACATTACATAGTTTTATTATGTAACAAATTTTGTTAAAGCCTATATAATTTTAATTAAAATTACTTTTAATTAGAGTTTTAAATTGATTTTAAAATGACTTTTTTTTACACTATTTTACATATTTTACATTATTTATATATTATGCAACAAATAATGTAAAATAAATATGTAACACATTATGTTAAAGCCTGTATACTTTTATTAAAATTACTTTTAATTTTGATTTAAAAATTTGTTTGAATTTTTTTATTATTTTACGCTATTTTATGTATTTTACATTATTTAGTTTCATTATGTAACAAATTTAGTTAAAGCCTGTATAATTTAAATTAAGATAATTGTTAGTTGATATATTTATTGTGGAGCTAATTCAAGCCTTTCTGCAACGATGAGTCACACTCAATGTCGTTATAAAGTTCAGACACACACGTTTAGTTTTTGCACTGTTTTTGCACAGCAAATGTGACAGGATACACATTAATATCCACTACTGTATGGACATTCGTTATGTCAATTTACAAAATAAATCTGACTTAAGTCCATGAATCAGTATTGAATTGTCTTCTTTTATGATTTTACTGACACTATGCGGCTGTGGTGATGAATTACAGCAATTTTACTGTATTTATTGCAAGCATACACTGATTTAAAAACGTTTTAAACTTGTAAAACTCATTCTCGATCACATTTGATGATGATTGATGATCATGATCACAGCGAGCTCAACAGATCTTTTATTCCCAGTTGCTTTGCGCACATCATGTCTTGTGGATATGATAATGCGCATTCATTTATTAGGTGGGCGGGGCACTCCTATGTCACGTTGCGGTGGGCCTCAAAATCACTGGGATGTGGATCTTATTTAACATCAGGAACACACAAGACTTATTGTGTTTCTATCACTCCAATATGACTGTGGACACACTATACCTACACACAGTTCTGTCCAAACAGCTTACAAAAGTACATTTTTTTTATCATAGGTGCATGTTAATTTGTATGTATTCTACTAATATGAAAACTTAAATTCACATTAAAGTCATAAGCACAAGTTGCTTTGTATGAAAGTGTCTGCTAGATCAGTGTTTCTCAACCATGTCCCTGGAGGACCACCAACACTGCATGTCTTTCAGTCTCTGCTAATGAGCTAATGATCTGAATCAGGTGTATTTGGTTAAAGAGACATGGAAAATGCGCAGAGCTGGTAGTCCTCTAGGAACATGGTTGAGAAACACTGTGCTAGATGACTGAATGTAAATAAAAATATTTTATAATGTTGGAAATTAGTAGCCATTCACATCCATAGTAGTTTATATATACTGTGGAATATCAGTGCTTCCTGATTTCTAACATTTTCCATAATATTTTATAGCTCAGCAAAAGAAATGAACTCAAACAGGTTAAGGGTGAGTAGATGATGTAAAATACTATCCATCACCATCTGACGGATGTGTTGCATTTGTATTACAGGTTAGTCAGAAAGGAAAGACCCTGCTGGATGTGTTGCAAAGGCCTCCGCCACCGGCTGACTCTGGCTCTCTGACGGCGGGGGCCGACTACAGTCAGGCTGTAAGAGGGGTTTTGGAGGTCGTCCATGAGGTGGTTCATCAGTATCGCAGACTTGAGGGTCTTCTACAACACCACAAGCTCCGGCTGCACCAGAGACTTCAACTGTGTGTGTTTCAACAAGATGTTCAGCAGGTAGATCATGCATATGCACATGCACACACTAGGGATGCCACTACACTCAATGTAATATTGAACCATTCAGCATGACCTCCAAAGTTCAATACACATATGCAAATTATGTTTGTTTTTCTGTTTTGCATTTAAATAAATGTATTTATTGATTATTCTCTGAACTGGCTCTGTGCACATTTGAACTTAAAGTGCTGTGGAAAAGTTTTAGGCCAACATTACATATGTTGTTTTGGTGATAGTATAATAGATATTTGTGACCCTTTACCACAAAACCAGTCATAGGTGTATCTTCTTTGGTCAATTTCTTTCAAGTTGAGATTTATACAAGGTGAATAAATCATAATTCAGTTGATGTGTGATTTATTAGAATAGAATTTAGGTTAGAATTTGTTTTTGTAATTGTTTAAAACAATAAAAACAACGTTGAAACGTGAAAGACAACGTTGGCAAGTAGGGATGCACCGATCCCAATACTTGGATTGTATATATTGGTTCGATATCACATATTTTTGTTGGATCGGGTTAGCTGGTACTGATCCAAATTTGGTCTTGCTTGTGCGCTATGTTCTGTGTTTATAAGCTAACTAAGCCATGACGGTAGCCTATTATAAGGGTCTAGAAGTTGTCATGTAGGTCTACTCTATACAAAATGTTCTGAAGCCATTCTATTGTTTATTGTGAAGCACAGACGAATATTCAAGTGGTTACACTCATGTTCAGTTCAACACTTCCCGCTGCTGCGCCTGTCAATCATTCTCCATTCATTCACGATTCAAGCTGCATATCGCGTTCATGACAACATGAAAAACTTTCTCCAAGACTATTTGTTCCTGTTAGTAATTAATAATTAGCTAATCGCTGATGTGCAGTAAAATCCTATTTGGGGGAAGAATACAGCTGATGAAAAACAGACAGTCACAAAATGGCCTCTGCAGGGTCCAGACCTGAATATTATAGAGCAGAGATGCCCAAAGTAGGACCCATGGGCTAAAGCTGGCCCATGGTAAACTTTGATTTGGCCCACCATCACATCTGAAAAGAGAGGGAGAATAATGGGGATATTGTTGGGGTGAATTCCGTTGAGAGAGATGGTTAATTTGATTTTAACGTAACCTTTTTTTTTTTTTTTTTTTTGCTGAGCTACAAATAGTCAAATGAAGTTAAATGTTATCAGACTTTTAAAAATGTAAAAAAATGTCACTTGACAAAAAGCAACGCACAAGACATCGGATAGCAAATCAAGGCAAAGGTAGGAGCAGGTCGACTAGTGTTTTCAGTATTGAACTCCTTTGTGGTATAAATAAGATTGTTTATATTTTTCTGTAATAGTAAGTTCATTATAAAATGTTAAAAATAATCTTCATTTGTTAATATGATTTAACGCAATGCTTTCATGGTAGTTTTAAATATTTGTGAATACATTAGGAAATTACCCATGTCAAATTTAATGTTACACCATATGATATAATCGGTTTGGTATGTGTTCGGCCCACATTGCTCAATCAAGTTTGGTCTTTGGCCCTTTAAAAGAAAAAGTGTGGGCACCCCTGTTATAGAGGCTGTATGAGATCACCTGGACAGAAAAAAATATGATACTCATAACCTAAAAAAGAATTTTTAAAAGAAAAAGGAAAATCTTAAAAGAAGTCTGATATTTCACAGCACATTATTTCAGAAAATATCAGGACAATTAGAACAAAACACATCAAGTGAAAAAAGTGAAAGTGAAATGCAAAAAAGTAGAATCCAAATACATTTTAACACTAAAATAAAATAATAAAATAACTATATTATGGTAAATGCATTGGTGACATGAAATTGGATTTAGCATGCATGACCTAAGATGATGCATTATGTAAATCATGTACAGAATCACTTATATATGCATGCACACATATGCACATACAGTCACGTGCATGTGCAGTACTGTACTGTATATATTCCTGCATGCACAAGCATTTGCTCTGCGTACTAATGCAACATCTGACGCATTTGACCCTAGACTCACAAGCTGTTGTTTTTAGATCTTTGCATGCAACGATGTTTCTCGAACAGCAGAAGAAATATCAAGTGCGAAGAGTATTAGAGGAAGTGACACGGACTCTGACTCATAGAGTAGACTGAGATTGCCTCAGCGTCCTCGAGGGATGGCAGTATTGTGCTTGGCCTTCAGTCAATACTTCCAACAATACAATCCACTTCCTGTGGCCATCGCCTTCAGGGGCTTTTTGTCGTAACTTCACCGGTTCTCTGTCAGGACTGTGTTATTGCTTTGATGTGACTGGATCCCTTCCAGGTCCTCTTTAGACAGAAACGAGGCCCGCTCCAGCATTCAGTTTGTGCAGTGAACTAAAGAACTTTGACTTCTGACTGAGGAAGTTTGTTGAACCTTCTAAAAATCCCCCTGAGGGTTTTTAAAAGACTTTTTAAATCTCCGACTTGTTGTTAGGATGTGTAAAAATGCCTTTTTTTAATAGAAGCATCACAAATTAAGCAAAATAAATGTTAAAATGTAAAAAAAAATGTAAAAAATAGCCTTTTGCCATATATGTCTTATAAAAACATTCATTCATTTTCTTTTCGGCTTAGTCCCTTTTTTAATCAGGGGTCGCCACAGCGGAATATACCGCCAGCTTATCCAGCACATGTTTTACGCAGCGGATGCCCTTTCAGCTGCAACCCATCACTGGGAAACTTATATAAACAATATATTTTAAATGAATATAAAACATATTCAGATGTGTTTTTAATGCACTTGGCTGAACCTGTGATTACTTTTACCATACTTAAACAGAACTTAATTACATATTTGTACACATTTGTACTTTTTCTACGTTTTTAAAAGCTAAGGCACGCTACTACATGTACTTTAATACTTATTTTAATACATTACCAAATTACTTTTAACAAAACTGACCTTTTTTAACCTCAGTACTATAATGAAGATAAGTGTAAGTAATAGGTAATTTACAGTGTCAAAGATTCTTAAAAGATATACACTAACTGACAAAAGTCTTGTCGTTTTTGTAATAAATCATCTGTTGAACTGCATCCCGATCATCATAAATACTGCATAAGAGCTATTGGAACCCGCATGGACCCAAGATTCCCACAAAAACCAGTCAAGTTTGGTAAATGAAAAATCATGGTTTGAGGTTACATTTAGTATGGGATTGTGTGAGAGATCTGCAGAGTGGATGGCAACATCAACAGCCTGAGGTATCAGGACATTTGTGCTGCCCATTACATTACAAACCACAAAAAAGGGCAAATTCTTCAGCAAGATAGCGCTCTTTCTTATACTTCAGCTTTCACATTAAAGTTCCTGAAAGCAAAGAAGGTCAAGGTGCTCCAGGATTGGCCAGCCCAGTCACCAGACATTAACATCATTGAGCATGTCTGGGGTAAGATGGAGGAGGAGGCATTGAAGATGAATCTAAAGAATCTTCATAAACTCTGGGAGTCCTGCAAGAACGCTTTCGTTGCCATTCCAGATGACTTTATTAATCAGTTATTTGAGTCATTGCAGAGAAGTATGGATGCAGTCCTCCAAGCTCATGGAAGTCAGACACAATATTAATTCTTTTTCCACTGCACCATGACTTTATATGCTATACTGTAATTTTTTTCTGTTAAGTGACAAGACTTTTGTCTAAGCAAAGTCAGACCTTACTGTCCTAATGAAATCATTAAAAATCAAGGCATGATCATATTTCATTTTGATAAAATAAGTGTAATCTAGAGGCCTTTGCCTTTTGTATGAGCCACTTCTGATACCAAATGATCAACTAGAAGTTAAATTATTATTAGTTGTTCTTAAAACTTGGATAGGTGACAAGACTTTTGTCAGGTAGTGTATATGTTTTAAACACAAAGTCCTTTTGTTAACAGTGTCCACCGGGTGTGGTAATAAACATGGTTATGAAAGTTTACTTTTAAGAGTTTTTTTTATTTTATTTTACTCATATAATTTAATGTAAATCAAAGGCGGCAACACCAAGGCTCCAAAAATACAAATTTATTAAATTAAAAAGGCTGACACAGAGCGTGTAACGTTTCGAGCTGCCGGCTCTTCATCAGACCTGTCAGACCTGTTTAGTTGCACTTTTTGCGGTTTGGCTGAGCACCCAATTAAGAGAGATGTGCGTGCTTTTGTACAGTTTTTACTCATATAATTTAACACAATTTTTTTTTTTTTTACAAAGGAAGGGAACATTCTCTTTTATTTGAGACAGACAATACAAAGTTATACTAAATAATAAAAAAAAATCAAACAAAACAAAAACATTGTGCATTTATGAAGTTGGCTTCACACAGGTTAGTGGGCTTGACAAACCACTCTCTCTGCCTCTCTCTCTCTCTTAAAAGAAAAACGTTCACCCTAATTACTCTAGCACTAAATTCACTGAGTACAAACCATTCCAAATAATTAGCACCTCTTGTGTGTATTGCTTCCTGTTCTTGAATCTCTGAATGCCTCCTCAATTGTAAGTCGCTTTGGACAAAAGTGTCTGCTAATTAATTGACTTAATGTAAAAGTAATATGTGTGTGTTCAGGTCTTGGACTGGATTGAAAACCATGGAGAAGCATTTCTCAGCAAACACACAGGAGTTGGGAAGTCTGTACACAGAGCGCGAGCGCTACAAAAACGACATGATGACTTCCAGGAGGTGGCACAGGTTGGAAACTGCTTATTTTATTTTGTGCGCTTGAGAGGATCAAATGAGCAGGAGCTGTGAAATCTTATATCAAACTGTTAACATTGCTCTTAATATTCATGGGCGATGTTCTAAATGTACTCTTCCCTCTCTCGCTCACTCCAGAACACTTATACTAATGCGGATAAGCTGTTGGAGGCGGCGGAGCAGCTAGCTCAAACGGGCGAGTGTGATCCTGAAGAGATTTACGCTGCTGCTCATCACCTGGAGGTCAGAGTTCAGGAGTTTGTGCGGAGGGTGGAGCAGAGGAAACTGCTGCTGGATATCTCAGTGTCTTTTCACACCCACACCAAAGAGGTAGAGCACACACACACACACACACAAACACTACACAGGACTTCTTAAAAAGCTAGCTGTGACTGATCTCTGTTCATGCGTGAGAGATTTTGTTAGTAGCTCTAAAATCCACTTACTGACTGATCGCACTAATTATAAACAAAAGTGAATGGACAAAGCCGACATAATGAGATACTATTTAAACAGAGGCTAATATTTCTGACTGTAAAGGAGCAAACACTTTGCAACTATTTATTAATGCCCTAACAGCTACCCAAAACTTAGGGGGCTTTTTCACCTAGAGGTTTGTTTTGGAACCTGGCACGTTTGCACCGTTTGCTTAGTTCGTAGGGCATATGTGAACACCGTAGTTGTGCTTGGATCCATGCCAAAACAGTCTGTCCGAGACAACCTGAATAAGGTGGTCTCGGCACGGTTATGAAAAAGCAAAATGATTCGAACCAGCTTATATCACAGTGTATTATGGTTATGCAATAGTCAAATATGGCTATATGAATAGAGAATTATGAGTAGGACGGGATGTCATCATTTATACCGCTACCGGTTTCATGTCGAATACGAAAGTGAATGCAAGCTGAACTAAGGGTGTCACCATTCTCCAAATCCTTGTTTCTATTACATTTCGATTCTAAAGTCACGGTTCGATTCTCGATTTAAAAAGAAAAGTTTGAAAGCACTAACTATGCCATTTTAAGATTTTTATGCAATAAAATAATATCTAACCTTTGTGTGCTGTAACAGTCATGATGCTCTGTGTTGCTCTGGAGGTCCAGCAATCTGTAGTCAGGGCTACTAAATGTGCACTGCTAAGACTTTCTTCTTCACATTATTGTACATAGAGGGTCAGCTGTCACCGTAGCTGTGAGATGCGTTCTACTTGGGATTTCGTTGCGTGGTTCTAGCATGCTAATTAAATGCCCAAAACGCAGAGTTTTCTACATGCATGTCCGCGGCCATAAATACTATATTTACAAATACTCCTTGTAATTGCCTTTGCACGTGTTGCGTTACTTGGAAGTTTTACTCCTGATGAAGACGGGAGAGTAGGTTGTGTTAAACTTGTCGGTTTAACAGATAAATAATTTTTTTTTTGTTGCCTGCGGAGATGCCCTGCCATGTTAGTCATGCTGCTGGTGGAAAAATGTGGTATACGTACATAGCAGACCTTGCAAACTGTGTTTTTTTTTTTGTCGACAACACGAACATTGTCAACATAACTAGAAATTCCAAATACTTCCACACCGGTGACTTCAGTGAAAGAGGAGGGGGTTGAGTTCTGTCGACGGGTCTCCTGCGTCTGCAGTTGCCATGTTATCTTTTGGCTGTTTGTTGCTGTACTTCAACAAGCTTGTTTTTTTTTTCTCGCATGGCAAGCCAAGCTGGCGTGACATGGGAGCGTGGCAGCATCAACGATTCCATTTTTTTATTCGATAATCGATATTCGATAATATCTAATCCGATTTAAAAACAAAATCTTGACACCCTTGTGCTGAACTAATAAAGAGTGCTGTTTATCCCTTAGGAAAATTGACTGAATTTAACATCTGGTATTTTTTTCATATTTTCCTCTTATAATATTTTGTATTAGACCTATTGTTTTGTTCATTTCTGCACTGATACATCGAAAGAAAGATCTTAATTTAGCTGCTTCATGATCTGACTGCAGTCTCAGTTTATCTGTTTATTTTCTAGAAAGTCTATAATGCATAATTCTAGCCAACGTTTTTAAGCTCATAATTAATAATTAAAACAAAAGTTATTAAATGTCAATTGAAATGAGGCTATGTATGATAAAGTCGTACCTCTTATTTATATTTGGTGACTTATTTCTCATCTTCAAATATTCACGAGTTCACACTTAGAAATTGCTTGACGCTATTAGCAGGTTTGGCATGCTGTTCTGCGACAAAACCCTAAGCTCTGAGATAATTGAGCCCAAGGCTCCCACCTGGTCATTAAGCATGTAAGGAAGTCTGAGATCAGGTAGGTCTCGAAAGCTCCCCCTGGTAAATGGAGAAAAAGGATGAGATGGGGTAGGGCAGTTGGCTTCGATTAATCGGATTGGATTATTGCTGATTATGGATGAGAGAGCAGCTTCGATCAATCATGTCACATGCTTCTCTCAAAAATAATTTGTAAAAAATAATGATATTAGACAGCTGAGTGGAATCCGACTGTGAAAAATAAACCACAAAACTCTGACCAATGTGAGGACAGTTTACTCACACGTGACATGATTGATTAATTTTGATCAGCTTACAATCTTTGCCATATGAAATGGAACCGCACCAAGAAGAAAAAGCAACATTGTAACAATTTTAATCCTTGTTTCGGAATAAAACAATTGATCTACAGGTGTGAAAGCACCCTCAGTAAGCATCTAGTATGCCCTGCTACCAGTCTACTACACATTTGAGCGACCACCTAGCAACATCTTAGCAATCGCCTAACAATTTATATTTATTATTATATTTTTTATAATTATTTTTTAGAGGTTTTTACCTTTATTGATAGGACAGTGGAGATATAGAGACAGGAAAGTGTGGGGAGCAGAGATAGGGGAAGGATCAGCAAAGGACCTCGAGACGGGAATCGAACTCGGGCCGCTGCGAGCACCTCGTCGCTATGTGTCGACGCACTAACCACTATGCTATTGGCGCTGACACAATTTATAATTATTTATCGCTTATTTTTCCAGGAAGGCCCCATTGAGATTAACAGAAATCTCTTCTTGCAGGGAGTCTTGGCCAAGATGGCCGTACAGAAAAGATTCACATCAAATATTTGGAAAATATGACATACAGCTCACAAAATGAATTTTATGATATAAACAAAATGATCATACATTAAGCTCTTAATTAAAACAACAACAACGAGCCATGTCTACTTATGACATGTATCTGTGGGCTTTTTTTTAAATCTTGGCTCATAAATTGGTCAAGTTTATTGTGGTTATTAAAGTGGTAACTATAGCAAGTTTTATATAGCATATAACAAGATTTATTTTGGTTTATAATGGACTTATACTTGTTTGCTGCAAGATCTGGCAACTTAGATGAGTCACAATTCACACCTCTTTTCCTGTTATTTCTTGCTTCATGCAGCTGAATATTGTGCACATATAGAAGAGAGACTCATTCCTATGATAATTATGCCACTAAAAACTATTTTTGAAGAGGGTTTTGTGAACGTGGCTTTCACTACTCCATTATTCTTTGATTTCAAATTTAGAGGGAACCACTAAAACAGCTTAACAGCAGCCTAACAATCTTCAAGAGCATCGTAGTTACAACAAATAAAAACTTCCAGTACTCATTAGCAACTTTTAAGCAACGCTATTACAACTAATTAGCATTACTATAACAAATACTGCTTAGTACAACATAAATCACCAATTGCCTAGAGCAACCAACAACAACACCACAGTAACTTCTTAGCAGCATCCTTGCAACCACACCACAATGTCATTGCAACTACCCAGAAGATCTAGGAAATAACGTCCTGGTTGCAAGGCAACACTGACAATCACCTATCAGTTTTAGGATGACTGCAACAAATAGCCTGAATATACCACCCAGAAGACCAAAGCAACTGCAAAGGAAATACTAATGGCCTTTTCAACCATATATCTGACATATATCTGACTGTGGTTCTGTCTATCTATCTGTACTACAGTACTAGGTTTCTATCAAATGGTCATTTTCATAATTAAAACAATGTTCAATCAACTAAGCATTCCTTTCTCTGATTAATCAGTAGGCTTTAATTGATTATTTAAAAAATATTCAGTTAAAATAATATTAATAATAACTCCTTACATTTATACAGTGCTTTTCTGAAAACTCGAAGTGCTTTTTACACATTTTTGGGGGAAATCTCCTGAATCACCACCAGTGTGCAGCATCGCGATGGCAGCCATATTGCGCCAGACCGCACATCCCACACCAGCTGATTTGCAGAGAGGAGACAGAGTGATGAAGCCAATTATGATATGTGGATGGTTAGGAGGCAGTGATGGAAAGAGGCCTGTGGGCAAATTTGGCCAGGATGCCGGGGTTAAACCCCTACACTTTTCTGAAGGACATTCTGGTATTTTTAACAACCACAGAGAGTCAGGAACTCAGTCTAACTTCTCATTCAACAGTATTTAGCGGTACTTGCTCACTTAGCAGTATAGAGTCCCTATCATTATACTTGTGCGTTAGGACCCACACAAACCGCTAGTTGAGCGCCCCCTGCTGGTCTCACTAACACCTACCAAGCACTCTGTTAACCACCTGGTTGCCAGGCAACAGACAATTACATATCAGTATATCTGACTGTGGATCTGTCTGTCTCTTTTTGCCTCAAGCTGTGGTCATGGATGGAGGACTTACAGAAGAGTCTTGTGGAGCCGGTGGTGAACTCTGAGTCTGTGGATGCCGTTCAGGAGCTGATCAGACAGTTTCAGCAGCAGCAGAGCAGCACGCTGGACGCTACGCTCAATGTCATCAAAGAGGGAGAGGAGCTCATTCAACATCTGCGGTGAGTTTGACAACACTCAGATCTGTGTTTATTACTATGTATGCGTTGAATGGTCATTTTGATAATCAAGTAATACAACCTATCTGCGATCAACTAATCATCAAAAATTTATTTTTTAAAATATGTTTATCAAACTTTTACAAAAATAGACAGATAACTGTACAGGAAAATAAAACACAAATAGTACACACGATAAAATAAAATAAAAAATAAATAAAGAAATGAAATTAGACTGAATTAAATATTGAATAAAAACATAGTTACAATTGTATATAAAATACATGTTGGATCATTGTAATTTAGAAATAACCCATGTACACATGTACATCAACAAATCATGAAAATATAATCCAAAAATCTAAATACAACGCAGTTAGATTCATTCAATCAAAGGCTTAGATTGTCTGTAGAAGAAGTTGTACTGGTGGGCGACACTGTGGCTCAAGAAGTGCTGAAATACTCAGAGAGTCCTATGTCTTAGAAAAAGTACTAGAATGGGCATTTAGTGTAAACCTAATTTTTTCCAAATGAATGAAGCACATTTCGTTGCACATCCAGTTGTCAAAAGTCGGAGGGAAACTTCGTTTCCATAGCAGAAGAATGCTGATAATGTCATTTTAATGAACTTCAAGCCCACTAAATAGACCAGTCTCCTTTAGGCTTTCTGCGCTCCATAGAAGCCATCAATAGTCTAACTGCTCTAATTATTGCTTTCATTATGGCCGGTCATTGACACAGTTTTTAATGAGGAGTATACTGTATTATACCATATTTTACAGCATATTTAAATTTGAGTTCTGTCTTTTTGTGATCAGTTTATGTCATCTTTAGGCCCCCTTTGTAATTTTGCGAAAGCCACCTTATGTTCTCAATATCTCTTCATAAAAACCACTGCTGAGCAATTCCATGCAAGAGTCAACCTTGCCATAAAAAACATTTTTACCAAAATAGTAAAACTCTTGTTTAGGCTAGAGGAAAATGCTCAAAATGCCTCTGGCAATGTTTTTTAAACCAATATATTTGATTAACCAAAGTCACACAAGTGGCAATTTTAGATCTGTCACATCTGTGACGGCGAGATGCCACATCAGGGCAGCACAATAAAGGAAAAATCTGATATTATAATATTACATTTTTCTGTGTTAAATATTGCAGTTTGGTATATTGTTATAGAATAATTTGAATAGCACTATTGGTGTGTTTTTTCTGAGTCCAACAGTATTCAGATACAGAAATTAAATTATCACTTACTTTGCTTTGTCTTGTTTTTAGTTTAATTAATATTGTTTTGCATTGTTTACTTTTCATTTTTTTCCTATAACAAACAAATCTATCAGCAACATAATCTTGTTTTCGCATTGAAATGTCGATATTTGGACTAGAAACAGGACAAAAATTAGAAGTAAAAAAAAACTTCTTATTACGTAAAATGAAAATTTTGTATAAACACTGTAATTAAATAGAATTCCGTAGCTCCTGGTCAAGTATAATTCAGACTCAACATTACATATCTTGCGATGTGACTATTGCGGATGCGAATATTGTGATATCAATTAGGGTTGTGTCGCATCTCGATCGCGATCCCTGTTTACACTAATATGTCTTAGTTTTAAAATGCCATTTTAGAACAAAAACGATCCACGTCCACACTGGCGTTTTACCTAGAATTTCTATAAAGATCTCCCTCTATACCGCTGAAAACGCACAATCATGTAAAATAAAACTAAACCAATAATTGTAAAACAAACAAAAAATGTTTTTCCTGTAAAAGAATGGTTTGAAGGAAAATTAACTCTCAGTTTTTAACCATTCTTCTTAAGAAAAATCAAGATGTCTGCCTTTTCTGACAGAAGTCGGGATATTTCTTGGTTTATTGTGCTCCCTGCAGTTGAAAATACCCTTTTTGAGTTGCAAATTGCAGTTAAATGCAGTAATGTTAATAATTTTCATTAACGTGTTCACATAAATGAGTTAATGGTGTTTTGGGAGTCAACTGTGTTTTTAATACCGTTTTGGCGCATCTTGCAATGTAAAAACAAGCAGTTTTTTTTATATATAGTTTTTTAATAAACAGTTTATTATTAGGCTATTCATAGGCTATATTTGTAAAAACATTTTGCTTTGCATTAATGCTTAAGATTAATTTAGGCTACTGCAGAAAAAATACTGTTTTCATTGTAACCGAATGTGTGTTTAACTAATAATATTATATTGTTTAGGTGATTGACTGCTGAAATAACGGTGTGATTGATGTAACATTACCGTTTGTAGCTAGGCTATTAAAAATGATTTTTTAAAATAGCAGTTAATGCACTTTTAAAAGGTACTTTCAAGAAAACAACTTGTTGCGTTTGTTGCAACAGACATTGTCACTGACCACTCGGGAAAAACAACCTGTCTGGTTCACTCCGCAAGCTTACGAGCTGTGTGTGCACGAGTCTGTGTTGCGTGCTATGTGTGTGCGCTTAGTGCGAGCCTCCACTGAGTGCGTACCCACAGCCGAGAACTGTGACGGCTTTTATACTTGACGTGCTCGCCGGAAACACAAACATTTTTCATGTGAGATTGCCAACTGTGCAGACTAATATCAAATATTGCAAATTAGAAAAGGTTGGTCAGTTAAATATGCTACTGTATGTAGAGTTTATTCAGCAATAATTCTCCAGCACTGATAGCAGAACCATTAATGTCAGAGCTTATTGGGTCACACTTTACAATAAGGTTCATTAGTTAATGTTGATTAATGCATTTACTAACATGGACAAACAATGAACAGTACATCTACTACTGTATAGTTACTTCATGTTAGTTAACGTTAGGTAATGAGTTAACATGAACTAACAATGAACTACAAATACAGTAGTTCATTGTTAGTTCATGTTAACTCATGGTGCATTAACTAATGTTAACAAGCATGGACTTTGATGTTAATAATGCATTAGTAAATGTTTAATTATGATTAATAAATGCTGGACAGGTGTTGTTCATAATTAGTTCATGTTAGTAAACGCATTAACTAATGAACCTTATTGTAAAGTGTTACCGCTTATTGATACTTCGGTCTTTTATAATGTTGCACCGATACCGATAAAGTACTGAGTTTTGGGATCATCCCTACTGTAAACTAGTAAAACTATCCCTACTGTTTTTTTGGTTACATCTGTAGCGCATGTTTCTTCATTTAATACATACAAAATTTTTACAGATTGATATTTTCCTGTTCATACAACGTTTTGGAAAATATAAACTGATGTTTCAAAATAATGTTAATATACTTTCTAGTTGTGATTTTATGTTTTGAGATTTTACTTTAAATGCCACATCTATAATGCTGGAGTTGTCCTCCTCTGAATTTTTAATTCCAAATGTTTCCCAATTTATTAGCAAAACAGCTTTGAAAAAGAATGAATTTTGCAACCGAGCTAACCTGAACCATTTTCAGCTTTGCAGATCGATTCTAATTATATTCTTTTCATATTGCATGTGAACGGGTCTGCACGTGCGATGTCATGCTGATATACTGGTTGCGGATTAACGTGGCCTCTATTGATATTGATTTGCTCTTGGATGTGTTGGCGTGGGTTTGTGTGTGCTCAAACAGGGACTCAGCGTTGGCCTGTAATAAGCTGCCACATGCCAGCTCCGTGGCTCATATCGAGGGTGTTCTTCAGCAGTTGGATGAGGCTCAGGCTCATATGGAGGAGCTTTTCCACGAGCGCAGGATCAAACTGGACATCTTCCTGCAGCTCCGCATCTTTGAACAGTACGCCCTGGAGGTGTGTGTGTATGTGTGTGTTTGATGATGGGCTGAACCGAAGTCATTATCAGTCTACCTTTATTTGCACAGATGTGCTTCTGCACTGCCTGCATTTGCAAGCATGTCCAGTTGAAGGCAGAATTATTAGCCCTAGATTTTAAAGTATTACTACTTGTCTATGAATCACTAAACGGCCTAGGACCTTAATACATTACAGATTTGCTCACTGAATACAAACAGATCCCTCAGATCATTAGGATCAGGTAAATTAGAAATTTCAAAAGTTCAATTAAAGCCGGGCGAATCCGCCGCTAGCCACTAACAGCACCCTCCGCTGCTGGAATCAGCTTCCAGAAATGATCAGATGTGCTCCAACATTAAGTACATTCAAATCAAGACTGAAAACACATCTGTTTAGCTCTGCCTTTAGTGAATGAGCACTGTGCTACATCCGACAGATCACACTATTATGTCTTTCTTTTTTATTCCTTTAAAACCTGTTTTTAACACATTTTAATCTGTTTCTATTCTGTTTTTAATCATTTTTATTTTCTTGTTTCTTTTATTCTTGTTTATGTAAAGCACTTTGAATTACCATTATTTATTAAATGTGCTGTATAAATAAAGAGTGTTTTATTATTTTAGTGTAAATTATATACTCATAGTTTTCATTTCTCCTAATAAAGTGTAGTAACTACCCCTACACCTTATAGATATATACTTTAAATATCGCATACGGACCTTGAGCATGCGTCAATAGTGCCGCCACATTTGTACAGTGGTCCCAGGACAAAAGTCCTTTAACCGCACTAGTCAAGACTAAAGCCAATGTGAAGATGCTGGACTTTAGCAATGTGTACGGGTTTAGTAACGAGGAAACCAATAAAACAAAGCACAAAGGCCGAACATTTTATAGGTAAGATTTCGTTTATTACGTTTTCATATGAACTTTTGTGCTAAATAAGTAACATTATTGATCATAATACAGTCACTTACTGCATTCACAAGGCAAAGTAGCACCAACATCCACTAAGTTCTAGGCTTATGCTAGTTTTTTTTGAAAAAAATAAGCAAATATTGTAAATGAAACATGACAATAAGATGCTGCCAGAAACTTGTATTATTGTCAGCTAAGTAAACGAGTTGTTCATAACGGCGATCCATTCACAAACGAATCGCTCCCTCCGTCAGAATGAGAAGTGAAAACAGGAGAGGGGCTGTGTTTCAGAACAAGGATTAGATCAAATTGAACAGGGAGGCAGGATAATATATTTCCATGCACACAAACATGCTCTTTCTTTGCTCTGAATGGCCAGACTTCTTTTGCACCTTGGTCCCACATTAATGTCTAAGGAGCGCTACCCTGTACTAAATTGGCAGCTTTATTGACGCATTTTTTTCAATAGACAACAATAGTGTAGGCGACATCTATTGTAAATATCTATGCCTACACAGGGCTCAACAATAAGGACTGCCCGATGGCCCGGGGCCAGCGTGTGAGATGCTCGGGACAGTAGACAGGATCCTTACTGGCCCGATCGGGCCACAAATGCCCTGTCATTAAAGTTTCATTTGCCTGTGAATATTTGTCAAACGCGTGCAAATACAATCAGAATAGAGAAACCGTTTGTGTTTTTAAGCCTTCAAATGCTACCTTCTCGGTTCCTCTTATCTGATTGGATGTTGTGAGCATGCTATCTTTTTTCCGTAACAACAAGTACAGCTAAGAGACAGCAACATGGCGGCAACATCAAGGGATGATGCTAAAGGAAAACATTTGTCTCTAACGTCTTGGAAACAGACATTTACGAGGGTACACCACGACAAAAAAAAAAAAATTAAGTGATGTTTTGTACAGTTTGCCGTTAGTTTGGCAGGTCAGTCATCCTTTGTTTTGCAATAAAATACCTGCACATTTTGCTACTTTTGTTTGCAAAACACTTTTTTAAATATTAAAATTCTAGATTTACAAACATTTTGACATTTTTTTCTACTTGTGGCTAAGAAATAGCTATTAACTTTTTTTGGTGGGGCCAGTGGCAATATTGGCAGGGTAAGTAAAAATCTGAACCACCAGTCCGATCGGGCCAGTAGAAAAAAATCCTCAGCGTTGAACCCTGCTACACCTTATCTGCAGCATAGCAACACCCTAACAAATTTTCCTTGTAATGATCTAAGCCCCATAACTGGCAACATTTTCCTAGCAACCACTCAGAACAACAAACTAGTACTTAATAGGACCCTTTTAACAAGGGTTTATGGGCCTGTTTGCAACCCGGTCACTTCATATATATGAATATCCCGGTCCCCTGTTTGCAACCCGGTCCCTTCATGTGGATATCTATATGATTTGTGAAAACGGTTCCATTTAGCCACATAAAGGTGTCAGGTAAATTAGGCCACATGTAAATCCAATCATCAAATATATAATATGCTATAAGCAAATTTTACAAGTTTACGTCAACTAAAGCCTCAGATACAACACATTTTATTTAATTATTGTTTTTTCTACAGAAATGTAAGCTATATATCTTTTTTGACAAAGAAAATATATCATGCTTCATTAGGCTTGGTTCTACTTTTGTCATTTAACGATCAATGACTGGGCAAAAAGCTCTCTAGATACCACTTATAACAAAACATCAGCTGCCTTTTTAAAATATTAACCACCTAGCAACAAAATACATTTTTAACTTTTAATTTATTTTACTTTTTGTCATTTTAGTAATTATAAATTATTAGCCTAATTGAAGAGTTCTACTTTAAAGATTTATTTTAAATTTAACTGACAGTTCGCCCAAAAAAGACACTTCTGTGATCATCTGCTCACCCTTTCCTTGTTCAAAACTTGTTTAAGTTTCTCTTTTCTGTTGAGCACAAAAGTAGATATTTTGAAGAAAGCCAGCCATTGACTTCTATAGTATTTGTTTTTCCTACTTTGGAAGTCAATGATTACAGGTTTTCAGCTGCTTTTTTCAAAATATCTTCTTTTTTGTTGATATAGAGGAAAAGAAGCTTTGCTAACACTTATCTATCCCTTTAACATGAATTATATTACGTCAAATCACTTTTAACACGTTTTTATTTTATTTTATGAATATGAGTGTAGGCTGGTATAATATATGTCCTCTGTTTCATAGGTGATGGGTGAGCTGGATGCCTGGAAACAGGATCTGATGCGACAGGCGACTGATTTTAACACAGAAGAGCTCACTCTGGCTGAACAGAGACTACACAGACACACCGAGCGCAAACTCGCCATGAACAACATGACCTATGAGGTCATACAGCAGGGACAGGATCTCCATCAGTACATCATGGAGGTCCAGGCTTCAGGTGAGGAGCTGCTCTTAAATAATACAGCTGTGGAGACAGGAAGGAGGACACAGATAGGTGCTACAGTGTTCGTTGGATGTTCCTATGTGATATCACTACTGGTTTAACACTTTGCCGATGTTTATTTTGCATTTGATTGGTCACGGAATCTTTGAGCATTGTGGTGTCATTTCCCTCCAACAAACCATGGCAAATAGTTTCTATGACAAGCAGGTACATTTTAATCAATCGAATGACACAACATGCTAAATAATTACTCAATATTCATGGATCTTGATGATGTCCGTATAAAACGAACGGACATTACGGTAGCAGATTGTGGAACATCACCAACTTCTCAAGGCATTATTTTGGGATTGTCTATGCAGTGTATTGTTTGTTTTGTTTCCATGTAATTAAGCATAAGCCTATCACAAGCGTACAGTCCACAGCAATCCATTTCTGTCTGCTGTAGACAAAAGGCCCTTCACACAAAACACATTCTTGTATTCTGTCTCAACATCCATGCTTTGTGTTCCATTTTGTGCCGTCTGATCTTTGAAAGTGCCGTTTTTGTTGTGGCGCATTGGCTATGGAATTGCAAAGCATAAATTTGGTGCTTTAAGCTTTATTTGCTGTGATGTTAGTTGAAACAGAATCTGTATGTTAGGGTGCGATGTTGTTGTGCAGTTGTAATATTTATTAATGTTTTGAAATTAGCTTCAATTTTTGGTTGTTGAGTTTTCATTGTAAGCCTTGTGTACTGTTTAAATTGACTACGCTTGTTATGTTTGGGACTGTTTTTGCCCAATTGACTTCTATTATAATGACATTTTTGGATTACAAAAGCCGCCTTTTTGCTACCCTTTAGTCTTGCTAGGCACCCTTTGCAAAGGGTAACCAAAAAGTGTAATGGTACGGTTTGCTTTTAGGTACTTTTTGACAGTGGAAACAGCCATAATAGCGTACCGAACCAAACTGTACCGTACCATACCACTCAGTGGAAACGGGCCTTTATTGATGACATCACCAGCAGCGACTAGTCGTCATCGACTTGACTTTGATAACATAAAAGTCGACTTCCAAAAATCTAAAGTTCTACATGCTTATTATGTTCTGAGAGCTGAGCTGCTTATTTACATTTGTTCAGACATATCAAGTGCGCAAAGGTCTCTCTCTCACACACGCACTCTTTTTGCTGAAACTCAGAGAAAGTTGTGGCCAAATTAAGACTCAAAATCACCCCACGGTGGATGAAAACATCCCCAACAGCAGACAAGGGTCAATAGTCATTTTAGTGTGTTTACTGTACCATTAAAACAAACAGGTGCAGTTGTTATGTTAATGAGGCTCATTTCAGTGCTGCCATCTCTGATGCAGTTTGACTGAAATATGAATGCAACATAGACTTTAATCATGAAATGACTGTTCAAGCATATCTGTTTTTTTGTAGTAGTAGTCGTGTAAATTAAATTTTTGAAAGTAAATTTAATGCCTTGTCTCTATTGCTGTGATTCTGCCTGTCACAGTTCAATAGAAGTGTGTCTTCTAGCAGCAGATTTTCATTCGTATGTGTGATGGAGGCACAGTTTTGACTTCATTACACATTTTCTAAGCCCTTCAAGTGTTCTCTTCTGATAAAAATGCCATTGCGTGTTTGCAGAAACCAAGAGAACAGAACTAAACAAACCCTTGTGTGCTTTTCTCATTTATATTTCTTAAACATCTCCTTTTAAGTTTGTAATTTATATTTAGCTCAGTTTTAGTAATTGAGAACCATACTTAACTAAACATGTTTTTAAATATTTAAATACATACACACAATATATACATTTTTACTTACATATACAAAAGCTGTCCAGTTCCGAAACACTCAATCACAAGAAGCTAGAAAAAAAACAAGAAAAAATCATGCAGTTTGCGCAGACTTTAATCTAATTCTAACTGACAGACTTCATTCATTTTCACTTTAATCACAACAGTCATAATAATCATAATCATTTTTGTTCATTTTGGTGGCTTACAGTACTGGAGATTTTCACCAGTTCTACTAGAACTGGTTTATACACCACAGGAACTGAGAATGATTTTATTTATAGGAACATTTGGAGAAACCAAATTAGTTCCTAATTCAGAGAATGGTCTTTCCCAGCACAGTAGGAACCACTAGTTCTTAGAAACTGGTCGGTTGGTTATTTTTTTATAGTTCTACTAGAACTGGTTTATACACCACAGAAATTAAGAATGATTTTAGTTCTAGGAAGATTTAGAGAAACGAAATTAGTTCCTATTTCAGAGAATGGTCTTTCCCAGCAGAGTAGGAATTGTAGTTCTTCGAGACTGGTCGGGTGGTCAATTTTATAGTTCTACTAGAACTGGTTTATACACCACAGGAACTGAGAATGATTTTAGTTATAGAAACATTTGGAGGATCCAAATTAGTTCCTACTTCAGAGAATGATCTTTCCCAGCACAGTAGGAACCACTAGTTATTCGATATTGGTCGGTGGTTAATTTTTATAGTTCTACTAGAACTGGTTTATATACCACAGAAACTGAGAATGGCTTTAGTTATAGGAACATTTGGAAAAACTAAATTAGTTCCTACTTCAGAGAATGGACTTTCCAAGCACAGTAGGAACCACGAGTTATTCGAGACTGGTAGTGAGACTCGATGGTGTATTTTTATAGTTTTACTAGAACTGGTTAACACACAACAGAAACTGAGAATGATTTTATTTATAGGAACATTTGAAGGAATCACTAGTTCTTTGAGCCTGGTCTGTGGTTAACTTTATTAGTTTTACTAGAAGTGGTTTATACACCACAAAAAAAAAAATGACTTTAGTCATAGGAACATTTGGAGAAGCCAAATTAGTTCCTACTTTAGATAATAGTCTTTCCCAGCACAGTAGAAACCACTAGTGACATCAGGGAAATGTAGTTCTTTGAGACTGGTCTGGTGGGTAATTTGTATAGTTTTACTAGAACTGGTTTATACTCCACAGGAACTGAGAATGGTTTCAGTTGTAGTTCTTCGAGACTGGTGGTAATTCTGTTATAGTTCCTATAACTACATATTTTGGCAGATAATTTTGAGACATATAAATCTTCTTGATGAATGTACTTTTTCTGAGACTAATTACATATAAGGCTAGTAAATGGAGTAGACAATAGATTTTATTTTGAAAACACAAAAACTGACCTGCTGTCCTTCACTCCACATCCAAACAGCACAATTTTTATAATACGCTCTGTCTTTCAGGCCAAACAAAGCTTCTTGAGACAGCGCAAACAGTGTTTGAGATGTTGCTGTTTATTGGGTCAGCATGAATAAGCCTTTACGGCAGTACGAGAGTGCAGTAATGTCTGCTGTAGGGGCCGGTGAGAGCTGAAAAGAAGGCAGGAGTGATGATGAGTTAGTGTTCAGCAAAGAGATAAAAGAGTGTGAATCAGTCATCGCTTCACTCCTCCGTGCTCTGCTGCATTTTACTGACAGTTACCACGGACACAACGGCGGAAACCTGCTACCCACATTATGGGTTGCCTTGGATGGTGTGGAAGAGGAAGGGAGAGAAGAGGAGGATTGGGTGGGATAGATAATGATTGAAATTATGTGTATTAGGCCTGGGTGCCAATTTGTCCCAATTTGATTCTAAATCTAATGCATTGGGCTCTATGTTGACGGTCTATGCGCAAAGCGCAAAACGCAGGGCGCAAATGCTTTCAGGGCGTGTCAGGACGCGTTTTTTGCTAATTTAGGGACGGGAAATCTGCCTTGCGCTTCGGCGCATGGTCTAAAAGGGTTGAGTTTATTTTCTTAATGAGTGTTAGGTGTGTTTTAAGAATAAACCAATTACAGTCTCATCTCCCATTCCCTTTAAGAGTCAGCTGCATCGCGCCAAGAGCGCATTCGCTATTTACAGGACGCAAAGTAAGTCTAAGTGGAAAAAATAAGCATTTCACAAGCAAACAGTTAACAGTTGACAGTTTTTTAACAGAAAACTGTTAAACAGAGCATCTACTGTGTGAGAATGAGAGATAATGGATCACTTTCACTTTCGCTCTTGGATAGGGAAACCTTTACGCACAGACATCAATTAGTCTATAAATAAATAATTTTGTTTGTTAAGCGCAAATATTCGTTTCAAAACTATTTCTGAATTCAGGTCTATTTTCCAGCAAATGAATAAATGAACAATAATAACAAAATGTGCTCAAAAACCTGAGTTATATCCTAAAACACATGCTGTGCCCCATATGGTCTAAAACCTGACAGGTGGGCAAATCGAAGCTTGTTTTTAATTAAACAAATATAAATATGGATATAATAAATAATATTGCTAATAATAACATTATACAAAAGCAAATTGTTATGAATGAACTGAAAAAGCCTCCCGAGATGAAGAAGACATAAAAGCAGTGGTTTTTCATATTTATGTAGGCTAGAAAATAGTATGTTTTGTAATATTTTAATTCTTTATATTTATATTCTATATCTATTCTTATTATATACTATATATATCCTTAATATTTAAATTTTTTCATATGTAAAGATATTTGCCTATTGCTCTCTTGTGCGTATTAAGCAGTGCGTAAGCGAGGCGCAACTCTGCGCCGGAGTTTAGACCGGATTAGTTTTGGTCTAATGAAAAATCTATTTTAGTTTCTCAAAATAGCAACGTGCCAGCGGTCCGCCTCAGAACGCCTTCCTTTTTTAGACCAGAACGCCTATGGGCGCACAAATGAGCGGTAATGCATTTGCTATTTAAACAGCGTAGCGCAACACCTCAAAACGATTCTTGCGCCAAGCTTAAGCTACCAAAAGACTATTGCGCTGCGTCTTGCGCCACATTGCGCCGGGTGTATGATAGGGCCCATTGTCTCAATTTCATTTGATTCTTGATTTGATTCTTGATTCAATTCAATGGATACATGTTTTACATTACATGCCATTAGAATTGTCTCCCAAACTTTGAAAATGGGTAAATTAAAGCAAAAGCCACCTCTATCAGATGCATCGAATGAGTAGTAATTCATGTAGTAGCAATATGAAATATAGGAAATAATGATTTTTTTTCAAAGTCAAAGACAGTTGAACCCCTAATGAGGACGTAACATAAATGCTCAGCATAATTGAGTACACCCCTCACAGATTCATTCATTTATTTTCCTTTGGCTTAGGTCCTTATTTATTAGGGGTTGCCACAGCAAAAGGAACCGCCAACTTTTCCAACCTATGTTTTACGCAGCCCTTCCAGCCGCAAACCAGTACTGGGAAACACCCAAACACTTAGTTTATTCAATTCACCTACAGCGCATGTCTTTGGACAGTGGGAGAAAATGGAGCCCTCTTAGGAAACCCACGCCAACGCGGGAAGAATATGCAAACTCCATACAGAAATGCCAGTCCTGACTTGTACAAAATTCTTGCTGTGAGGCGACAGTGCTTAACACTGAGCCACCATGCCACCCAGTTAGTATACATAGATGAATAGATAAATAGATTAAATACATTCTACAGATAATAAAAATAATTCATGATAAAAAAATATCCCACCATTCAATCAGTACTTTGACTAAAATTATCATCATTCATAGTGTATTAGTAGTTGGCTGACACTTTAAAACCTTCAGACTTGATTGACATGAATGCTCAGCAAGATGAGCATTTTGGCACATATTCGACCATTCGAGTTGCAGTAAGCCAAAAGTAAATTCAGCTCTCACACACACTGAGGTTTCTCTTTCAACACAATGATACGGGTGTGTGCACCGCAGAAAGGCACCTGTCAGTCTCTTTCGCATTTCAAACGCGTCCCACTCTTTCTTCACCTTCATATCTGTTTTTCTTGGCTGCTGTAATGTTCATTAGCAGTACTGTTATGCACAGAAATGTATACAGATTAACTATATAGAAAGATCTTATCTACTATATACAGTTGAAGCCAGAATTATAAGCCCCCCTGTTTATTTTTTCCTCCAATTTCTGTTTAACGAGAGATTTTTTTTTCCAATACATTTCTAAACATATTAGTTTTAATAACTCATATCTAATACCTGATTTATTTTATCTTTGCCATGATGACAGTAAATAATATTTACTGATATATAATATTATATATCTGGTAAATAATATTTACCAGATATTTTTCAAGATAATAGTAATAGTTAGGGTAATTAAGCAAGTCATTGTGTAACGATGGTTTATTTTGTAAACAGTCAGTTAAATTGCCTAAAAAAATATTGCCTTTAACCCTTTAACTGCCTGCTCTACCAAATGGTTGACCATATTTTGACTGTTTTAAATGATGACTGTTGAAGTCATTTAAATAATAATTTTTGGGCTGTTTTAAATAATGGTTTACACACACAGCATTCTTTTTTTACAAAAAAAATTAAGCAAATATAATCCTGTTGCACTACTACACTTGATTTTGGTTTTATTGTAAAAAAAAAAACATAAAAAAAGATAATTTAGTGTTCAAAAATGTTTTATTTTGAATAATTCAAATATTTCATATTTTTCAAATATTTCATATTTTCTGATTTTTGTAGTATACAGTTGAAGTCAGAATTATTAGCCCCCCTTTGAATTGTTTTTTAAATTTTAAAATATTTCCCAAATGATGTTTAACAGAGCAAGGACATTTTCAAAGTATGTTTGATAATATTTATATTTATTATTTATTTTATTTTGGCTAGAATAAAAGCATTTTAAAGTCAAAATTATTAGCCCCTTTAAGGTATTATTTATCTGATAGTCTACACAAACCATCATTAGACAGTGACTTGCCTATTTACCCTAACCTGCCTAGTTAACCTAATTAACCTAGTTAAGATTTAAATGTCACTCTAAGCTGTATAGAAGTGTCTTATAAAATATCAAGTAAAATATTTTTGCTGTCATCCTTGCAAAGATAAAATAAATCAGTTATTTGAATTGAGTTATTAAAACTATTATGTTTAGAAATGTGTTAAAATCTTCTCTCCATTAAACAGAAATTGGTGAAAATAATAACAAGGGGGCTAACGATTCAGGGTGATTAGTAATTCAGACTTCAACTGTACGTATTAACTCTGGTACTTTCACCATAAACCATTTGGTAGAAATTAAGGGATGTGTTGAAAAAAAATGTGGAAGTGTGTTAATTAGCGACATTAAGGGTTAAAAAATGCAATCCAATTTTTTTTTTCTTGCTGGAGCAGTTAAAGGGTTTAGGGGACTAATAATATTCACCTTAAAATATTTTGAAAAAATAAAAACTGCTTTTACTTTAGCCGAAATAAAACAACAAAGACTTTCTCCTGAAGAAAAAATATTATAGGAAATACTGTAAAAAGTTTCATGCTCTGTTAAACATAATTTTGAAAATATATTTGATAAAGAAAAAATAAATTCATAGGAGGGCGAATAATTTTGACTCCAAATGTATATTTTGTGTCAACTAACTGATATTCTGTACTAGGGATGCTCATAATAACCGATTAACCTTTAACCGAAAGGGTGTGATTTAATCGATTAATGGTGTCAGTTCAACAATTAAAAATTATTATTATTATTGTGCAACACATATTTGTTAACCCGCGGGACGGTAACATGCTTTTTCTGCTGTTGGAAATACTGCAGGTGCAAGAAGATGTTCTGTTGTTAATATGTTCTGTATGCTGCTGTTTGCATGTTAAAATAAATCAGTACATTAAAATGCTATATTTAATGTGTCAGACACAAAACAGACAAGTCAATTCATTTTTTAAATTGCATAATAATTTAATATTAATCCGACCGGTTAAGGGTTAATATTCGGTTAACGAGCAGCGGTTGTCAGTTGGCAAAATTAACCGGAATGAGCATCGCTATTCTGTACTGAGTAGGGTGAAGTGAACAGTGCTTAGGGAGCCCGTTGAACAAAACACACCTCCTATATATAAAATGGGGGGGTTCAACACTTTTAACATCAAATCGACAAACTTAAAAAAAAAACAATTAATCAAAAATATTATGTTCTATATATAAATATTATGTATTAGGTTACATATGACAGCGAGAGCATGTGAAATGGATTGAAGGGATGGAGGGAGACGGCGCACCATACAGCTCTGGGATCTCTCATACTATTAACTCTGTATGCAGGGGGGGAGGTTGCTATGGAAACCCCCCCTACATCCCCTATACTAAGGTTTCTATGGCAACGGGGCGTTCGCTCGTCACTTTGGGGTGTCCTCGGACACACTCCACCGCTCACTATCGGGATGCTATGAGGATGGTTCGGGATACTGCAGGGGCCGTCCTGCCGCTCACACATCACCCTCCCATGGGAGCCGCCTCCCGTGCCCGTTGTGAGGTTGCCATGGAGACAGCCCCCGGGCAGGTAGCTGAGGATAAGTGGGGTGATGTAAGGGTTAGTAGGAAAAGGTTAAAACGCCTTGTGTTGTATCCGCAGACGGGAGTCTCTGTCTCACATGCACTTACACCGACGCTTGATGTCTGTCACGCACTAATGCGGTTAAAGGCACGCAAACACACACACATGATGGATGCCGCTCGGCTGGGCAGCTGGGACATTCCATCATACGCTCACCTGTCTGACATGTTCCCTGCTCACATGCTACAGTAAGTGCTCAGCATTCATAGGAGGCTACAGTGAGCCATAACATAGCGCCCCCTGCTGGATAGAGGAAAGGCTGAGAGCATTTAGAGGTATCTAAAACATTCATTTTCTTTCGGCTTAGTCCCTTTATTAATCAGGGATCGCAACAACGGAATGAACCGCCAACTTATCCAGCATATGTTTTACACAGCTGATGCTCTTCCAGCTGCAACCCATCACTGGGGAACACCCATACACTTTTATTCACACACATGCACTATACTACAATACATACTATATACACTATACACACATATACTACAATTTAGCTTACGCAAGTGAAGTTTAATTTTAAACTAATTTCAAGAGGAGCATGTGCTTATGATTGATCCAGCATTAGCTAATAATGATCCTCCAATCAAAGGATCCCAAATCACTATACCCTCATTTTCTTTCTACAACTATCTTCGTCTGGAAGAAACCCCCCCTCCTCCTTTTCTTCCACCTTTATCCAGAATGGGCGGCACGGTGGCTCAGTGACTAGAACTGTTGCCTCACAGCAAGAATACCAATGGCGTTTGGTCCTCGCTGAGCCATCTGGTATTTCTTTGTGGAGTTTGCATGTTCTCCCCGTGTCCGTGTGGGTTTCCCCCGGGTTCCCCGGTTTCCTCCGCCCTATGAAAGGTGGGAGCCCTGGGCTCGAGGATCCCTTGAGCTCAGGGCTCTCTCCGAGGACAGCATGCCAAACAAGCTATGTATGAAATCAAGAGTGTGAACTCTTGAAATAACTGATGCCGCATGTCTTTGGATTTGAAACTGGAGCACCCGGAAGGAAACCTAAGCCAACACAGAGTGAACATGCAAACACCACACAAACATACCAAATGACCAAACCAAGGCTTGAACCAGCGAACTTCTTGCTGTAAAGCAACAGCGCTACCCACTGCACCAACGCGCTGCCTGAATCTGAAACACGGCTTTTTCATTTAAAGTCCACATAAAGCGAAAGCTGCGGTCGTTTTTTTTTACATATTGTTACACATAAATGGAATAGTAAATGAGAAAACAGTGGGCGTAGCCTGTTTTCTCTACTGTGGGCTGAATCGATGTTGTAAAGTAGGCATTTCATTCAGAAATATCTGAATACTCCTCCTCCACACCATTTCTGTTTGTTGTCAAAACTGACAGTTTTAGAGGCGTGGTTAAGTATGTTAGCCACGCCCAATACTTCAGACATTTGTTATCCGACAATTTAACTGAAAAACGAACAGGAAGTGCATTTTCTGATTTCGGTTAAACATTACGAGGCCAAACAATTTAGAAAGTCAGTTGCAGTGCATTTTAGATTTTATAAACGTGCAATTTATATTCCATAAACATGCTGATATGTGTTTGAAAATGTGTGTTTACAGGTATGGAGCTCACTGGAGAAAAAGACGTGGACTTGGCGGCAAAAGTTCAAGAGCTGCTGGAGTTCCTGAATGAGAAACAGCACGAGTTGGAAGTGAGCGCCGAACATACGCACAAACGTCTGGAGCAGTGCCTGCAGCTACGACACCTGCAGGCCGAGGTCAAACAGGTGTGTGTTGAAAATCAATCACTACATCTCAGATCACACTCTCATTTAGAGACCCCATCTTAGAGTTCCGCTCGCTATAATGTCACGAGGAGAAAAAAAAAGCATGCGCTGAGCTAGTGTCCAAGATTCTGACTGATGCCATTATCCCTGAGTACAAGTGCCTCGCTAATTGCTTTTATCTCTGACACTTTGAGCATGCACATACACACACACACACACATACTGTCGCTCCTACTGTACAGTATCTCGTCTCTTGCAGCGCGTGGGTGAAAACTGCAGCCCTGCATTTCAGAAAAATGAATCAGTCAGTTCACTTGCAGCATTTCATAGACAGCACTGCTTTCTTATTAGCGGCGCTGTTATCTCTGGACTTCTCAGCTTTTGTTTTGATCTTGAATTATTTATATTGTATCCTGTTTCTGTGTGTTCTTTTGGTGCATCGGTTTAGTTAGAAAATGAATGTAAATGTAGGCAGGGAGTTACATAACGGGGAAGTAGGGAATCCCTCCAGCTCATATTTGATGCTTCTGCACTCTTAATGGCTCTCCATATCACACTGACTTATGCTATGGATTGAAATGTTAAACTGTTTTAACTGGTGTTAGTTTTAAAATTGGCAACATTTCCACTTTGATACGATTTAGAAATGGCAATGTTTATTTTACATACAGCAGGGAAAACAAGTATTAAACACATCATACTTTTTCTGAGAAGAGATCTTTCTAAAGGTGCCGTTGACTTGAAATGTTGGTAACAACCAAATAAATTCATATATGCAAAGGAAACAAATTTTATTAGTTTACAAATGAAGTTATGCATAATAAAATAGAATGACTCAGGGAAAAAGTATTGAACACATGAAGAAAAGTACGTGCAGAATGGCAGTGAAAGCCCAGACAGCAGCTAAAATCTCTCAGTAGTTCTTCAACAACTCTTTGCCCTTCATGATTGTAATTTAATATTAACTGCATCAGTCAAACATCTACAATATCAGGATGATGAAGGTAAAACCAGGGTGGACTTTTCAGCAAGACAATGATCCCAAACACAGCCAATGAAACTGTCAAATGCTTTCAGAGAAAGAAAATCAAGCTGTGGAATCACCTGACTTGAATCCAATAAAATACAAGTTAAAGATGAGATTTGACAGACAAGAACCATCAAGATTTTGACACTGTTGAAGTTTGTGAAAACCTGAGCCATTCATGTGACTTCCTTCTCCATATGAGATGCGTCTTTAAGCTGCCATCATTAAAAAAGCCTTTTATATAAAGTATTAAAAACATTTTACTGGTTCAGTACTTTCCAGTGTGTCATTTTGATTGTTATTAAACATAACTATTTTGTGTTGTTATTTTATTTATTTATTTATTTATATTTTTTTGTATTGTTTGGATTTTTATCAAAATCTGGTTCAATTCCATTTTAACAGCTCCTTTAGAAATATTTTCTACATTGAGAAAAAGCCCCAATCAGTGTCTGCAGCCACTTCTCTGTTTTCAGATATCTCCGTTTTTCCCATCCACACTGACACGGAGCAGCAGCATTTTAAAATGAAAACGGCCTCTTCCAGGCTTAAAAAACTCTAATGTAGTGTAGACGAAAGCAACCCGTAGCAAAACTTATGTGTTTTAAAACTAAAACATGTTAAAATAAAAGGGGTCTTAGTCAAGGTAGCTAGGAAAGTCATTGTATAATGATGGTTTGTTCTGTAGATCAGTGGTTCCCAACTTTTATTTGTTTGAGACCCCCTTTTCCTCCGGAAAATATTGTAAGGTCCCCCTCAACATTTAATGATATTATCACTCATGTAAGTTTTCAGTAAGGATGACAAAAAAATTTGTTTTTAAACAAACGGTATGTTTATTGCTATATCTAGACATGTTTTTGCGCAAATATAGCCTAATGTAAAATATAAAAGCAAAACATTAGTAGGCCATTTTTAACTGAAAAGCCTTTGGCCTTTAATTTGGCCCTATATTAGTTGCCAATTTTTTAAGGTTTCTTGTCAGTGACTGTGACGTCCCTCATCTTATTTTGGGTGTGTGTCAATTCCTTTGCCTTGCGCTCCAGAATGCTCTGGGCTTGTTGCGGTATTGAAGCTGAGTCGTCTGTGAATGTATTATTATTAATTTGCACAGTCTTATGCATTCGATAGCAAGAACTTTGGTGCAGGTAATAGACTGTGGCTGGCTGGGTCAGGGACTCTTTGCATTACAAATTTGTCAATTTTTAGGTCAGTCAGGGGATAAAATGAACTACGGCAACATGATCATCATACTCCTAATTGTCCACTGCTAAATTTTTTTTTAAATATGACGCGACCCCCCACAGAGCTCACTGAGGCTCCCTTGTTGGCCGGGACCCCCCTGTTGGGAACTACTGCTGTAGACTATCAAAAAAATATATAGCTTATAAAGGGGCTTATATAAGCTAAAATTATGTCTTAAAAAATTAAAAGCTTCTTTTATTCTAGCCGAAATAAAACAAATAAGACTTTCTCCAGAAGAAAAAATATTATCAGACATACTGTGAAAATTTCCTTCCTCTGTTAAACATCATTTGGGAAATATTTAAAAACAAATTTATTCAAAGGGTACATACTGTAGTATGCTTAATACAAGCTTAGATAAACTTAAAAATATAAGAAAAACATTATCATTGTTGTAATCTCACTAGGAAATGTTGTGGCCAATCAAATTCTGTACGGGCATGCAGATTAATAATCCTGTGTGTTTCATCAGACTCAGTGTTTTTTCAGATTTTCCTTTTTTTGTTTAATTCACAGTTAAATGCTAGATTTTCAAATTATTTAAATTTCAATTCAAAATGACAATTTTCAATTTATTTTTTGACATGGCACGTTATTTATGGATCTGACGGTGTTAAAGTTGAATTAGAGCAAGGAAAACAACATTTCTCATATTTTGCCAAACAATGTAAAAAACAGGAGACAGCACCAAAACTACAGAGTTCCTCTGAATACATTACCTACCAGATTAATCCAAAATTATTAATAGACTCTCATTTTTCAATTCTGTTTTGTCACAAGTCTTCATGTGTATTCACATGTGTATTATGATCTGTGCAGGTGCTGGGCTGGATCCGCAACGGTGAATCCATGCTCACGGCGAGCACAACCAATGCTGGCCCTCTGTCTGAGGTGGAACAACTTCAGAGAGAGCATGAACAGTTTCAGCTTGCCATTGAGGTATGCACACACACACACACACACACACACACACACACACACACACACACACACACACACACACACATTTTCCTTAATAGGTTCAGCAGGGGGCAGCGTCACGACTCTGCGATGTGCAGTAATATGAACATTAATATTAAATATTAAATCTTGTGTACACTATTATTTGCCATTATGAATTCATTTCCCTGCTAATATCAAACTGAATATTTATTTAACCCTGCAGGAGGTGGCAAACACATTTTTGGGAATGTTAGAAGCTGGAAAGCATCCCTTTTGTTGTAATCTATCATGAACAGAAGCTAAATTGTTCTATAAATTATAATGCCTCCTCCCTTTTGGTATATTCATCAAGACGATGCAATACCAAACAGCTGAGTGGATTTTTTTTTCCCCGAGATGAATTACTCTGCAAATTTTACGAGCAGTAAGAAGCACATTAGCCTGAAATGAAGACCGAGTTTTAATTCAACAAATTGCTGCGTGTAGTTCTGGACTAACGGCAGCCTCTCTAAATCCAAGGAAGTCAGCGCTGAGTATCGGCCAAATTTCCTCTTCCGCCTGATACATGTTTTAATCATCCACAGTAGTGCCTCTCTAACTTTTCAGGCCAAGTACCACTTTTCATCAAATCAGACCATCCGAGTACTTTCTGTTATTTTGTGTGTGTGAGGCTAAAACAAATTTGTGAATCAGGGTGGGAGTTTGATTCATCCAGCGTGCGCTCTTGTGAGAGCATTAGGCTGTACTTGATGGGAGATTGTTTTGGCCTTGAACGGCAGGAGGTCTAACTGATGGTGTCTTAATTGCTCCCTTCAGTGACCTTACACGCCTCTCCTGCAGTTCTTGTGTTCTTGCGGTTAACAGACTTAATGTACACCTCAAGAATGAAAGTAAGCCAACCAATGCTGTCAATATCGCCCACCACAGCTTTTAAAAAGTGCACATTTTCATTGTTTAATAATACTAGGGATGTCCTAATCAGGTTTTTTTGCCACTAGAGTCTGAGTCATTTGATTTTGAGTACCTGCCAATACCGAAACCCGATCCGATACTTCTCTAATACATAAAAAGAAAAAAGAAGATTGGAGAAACAGATCCAGGATGTTCCTTTTTTTATTTAATTCATTTTTTTTTTTTAACATTGAACAAATCTGTTAACAAACAGCTTGAACAATCAAGTAATAAATATCAATATCAATTCTTCCCTTTTGGACTTTAGTGCAACAGTAAATATAAAAAAATCTCACATAAAAACAAACAGCACCTCAACTTAAAATACCCGACAGGCAATTCCAAGTTTACATATCTCACAGTTTGCTATGGCAATGTTGTCATCATCAACTTTATAATACTTTTAGACCGTAGACATACTTGTCCTTTCCGCTTCAAGCTGCTTCCATGTTTTACTTTGCCGGCATTTAACCATTAGCGTCTCTGTAATATTGTTATATAAATATCCGAGTCCTGATCGGGAGGCAACATCCGATTCTGATCAAGTCTGAAACCGCATGATCAGGCCCAATTTCCGATCACGTGATCGGATCTGGACATCCCTAGTTAATACAATAATTTTATGTGTGTGTGTGAATGTGTCATTTTTAATAAATAATGATCTCCAGATGTCGTTAACCAACAAGTCACTCCACAAAAGCAACAGCAAAACTATTGGAAAACAGCAAAATATGTAAAACTATTGGCATCAAGAAGTATTTTCTTGCCTGCATGTAAATATTTTTTTTAAATTCCGATTTATTCCATCATTCGTAGTATTAAATCCGACACAGATCAGGGGCCTCATGTACGAAGACTTGCGTGGAAATCTTACTAAAACATTGCGTACGCACAAAGCTGTAAATGTGCGTACGCAGAAAAAAATTCAGATGTATGAAACACTGCGTATGCCGAATCTCACGCATATTCTTTTGTACATCCGAATGAACGTGAAACTGAGCGCAACATGCACGAGCACAAAACCCCTCCCTGCCTCCTCCCCCGCATGAATATGCTAATGACTATGCTAATGGCAAAACCCAACGAAAAAGCAATGGCAAAAGCAAGCAAAAAGAGAAACTTTGAACAGAATGTGAATTGGAGGTGCTGCTTTCGGAGGTAGACCGGAGAAAAGCGGTGTTATTTGCAAGTTTGTTCTCCGGAATTAACAACAAAAGAAAAAAATAGAGTGGGAGAGTTTAGCTGATGCAGTCAACACAGTTGGGTCTGAACATCGCACTGAGTGCATTAACAAAATAAATAGTGTGGTTTATATCTGTAAAATGTTGCAGGACGCTTAACAGTCTCAGTGGCGTTACTCGTAAGACGCATGTGATCATGAACTGATACGTTCGAGCATGAACTCGGCTCGAATCCAGCGTCTGATGAACTCTTTCTTGTTTTTTCCCCCGCTTCATATCAGATTTTGCCAACTATTTATCACGAGAAAGACAAGTAGGAATCATCAATAAGTTAATATCAATAAGCATCATATTTTATTTGCACATTTATTAAATGGAAATGTTTCTGATTCACGCATGCAAATTCATCTTCAGATAGTGTCTTTATAGCAATGTGCGTGCGGTAGATCGCTCAGATTACATTGGGAAAACCGGCGACTGCTGCAAATTGTGCTTTAATGTTTAGCTGGTCAAATGTATGGTATGGAAACCTTATATACCTGCTGAACCCGTCTCATACAGCTGCCATTGCAATGCTCAGACACTTTGTAGAGAGGAATTTAACACAACTGCCTCTAGGAGTCGCCAATGGAAATAAAACAGACACACACAAAAAATGTGCGTACGCCTGCCAGAAAGCTGCCGTGAAGCTGCGCACATTCCCACGTTCAGTTCATTGTTAGTAAATCCAAACGTGAGCGATTCTGAGCGTGAAACCTGGCGTACGCAAAGTTTTTGTGATACATGCGTTGATACATGAGGCCCCTGATGTTTTGAAATGCGAGCGCAGTCTCAAAGGTTATGTCATAGTGGTCATAAGACTTTTACTTCATTTTTGATCGATATTCGTCATCATTCTTTGATCAGCTGCTAAATTCAAATCTGCTTTCCCGTGAGGGTTGGCGCTTAAGGCTGGTTTATACTTCTGCATCGAGTGATCTCCGTGCGGCAGTGCAATAAACTTCCGAAACGCTAGCTGGCAGTATGTTCCTCTGTGTCGAGTTTCTTCACTGGTGTTTTGTTTTTTCTGAACGCTACCTTAAAGTAGCTTAAACTCACTCATTCATGAGCGGGATCCAGTGGACGTGCACCAACTTTAATCATAAGGTAAACACAAAACTAAAGTTTCCATCTGGAGCTCCTTCAAGGGACTCCACACTACAGGGTCACTCCTTCAGGCTGGCGGCTCTCAGCACCGCCCACACTTATTACAGCTACCAAGCTGACTAATCACAGAGCTTGCGCTATGCATCATTTCGACGTGAAGTTACATTTTTTAAGAGGTGCGTGTTGGCGTCAGCCATGGCGAGGGCTATGCGACTGCACGAAGGCTGCGTCGGACCATACCCGTGCGCTTGACGTAGAAGTATAAATCAGCCATTTGACAGAAAGACAAGTGCAACACTTGTCATAGATCTTATCAGTGTTTACAAATAGCACTTATTTTGGATTTCAGGCATTAAAATACATGTTACTACTAGCAAAACAGCCATTTATAGAAAAAAATGCCACTGTTGTTTGCAAAAATAGCTAATATTATCATATTATACATATTGTGACAGCATGCTTTATTCATATAATACAGTATATAAATTGTGTATATTTATTCAGTTTTTTCTGTGTAGTGTAGTTGTTGTTTTGTGCATACATGTCAGTTTATGATCAGTACACAATAAACATCTGATAAAACGACAATGTGAATAGCTATTTAAATAAACAAATCTGATCAGAGAGAAAAAAAAGATCTAAACTCTAACACGTGTCCTAACAACACACAACACGACAAGACCAGCGACAAGCAGTTTGGCTGTCTGCACCAAACACAACACGACATGGCAGAAACAATTAAATACCAGTTGGTAAAGGCTTTTAATCTAATTAAGACACATTGATTTTTTTAATATTATTAGCATATAATAGTTTATCATTGTTATATAATTGTATAATAGGTTTCTGAGTGACTGATGTTCTTGGTTTGCACTGAATCACAGTTCTGACTTTCATTTTCAAACCGTCTGCTAGTTGATTTTCTTTTTAAAATCTGAGATGAACTAAATCTGCTGCTGCTTTCAGTAGTATGGCAATAAATGTCGTGTAAAATGGTATTTAAACTCACATTGGGAGCATTTAATATTGAATAAAGCACCTAATCTGTACCTGAGGTGATCATTATCTTAGTAATATATGCTGTTGTTCTGCCACAATGTCACAGAATCAGAAAAAGTTGCATGTTTCCATCACAGACGGTTAGGACAGAAACTCCTTTTAAAATGGAAAAATACCCTTTTATTGCGTGTTGAGGCACCGCGTCATGTGTAGATAGGACATGGGGTATGCCTCGTAGTGCGAACGTAGCCTCAGAGATGCAAAACAGTTCTGCTCTAGCTTTGTTTGGTGGCAAAATAGAGTCAGCACTCAAAAAATTACATTTGCTGTTTGCTCAAATGACTTGTTTAATATGAGCTGATTGAATTCTTGCTTAATTGCTTAATTGTTTTATTGCTTAATCCACTACATTTGTGAAAACTAGTAAGTTAACTTAATTCCTTCATGTTGTTACAAATCGATTGTGTATAAGTTTATAACTCACAATAACAACTTGTTCATTGTTCAACTTATATAAAATCAAAATCATCTTCTGAAGCCATGCAGCTATTTGGAAATGCAGCATACTCGAATTACTAGACACAAACTCACTATTTTTGACAGTGAAAATGGACCAAACTGTACTTTACAGTGGAAACGGACCATAAAGTGAATTGATTGCGTTAAATATGAAATTTTTTCATTGTATTTTTCTGCATTATGCAGTGAACTCAAAAGAAAGCATATTCTTAATGCATGCTTTGGTTATTTTTTGCAAATCGAGTGATTATTGGACAGCCCCATTTGAAAGTACCTCTCTCTGCTGCCCGCAGTCTCTGCTCCATGCGGACTCTCTCCAGCGCACCCATCAGAGCGCTCTACAGCTCCAGCAGAGGGCCGAGCTGCTGTTACAAGCCGGCCACTATGATCCAGATGCCGTTAGGGCCTGTGCTGAGACCGTGGCCCTTCACTGGCAGACCCTCATGCTGAAGATGGAGGACAGACTGAAGCTGGTTAATGCCTCTGTGGCCTTCTACAAGACATCTGAACAGGTGACTTATAATGAAGCAACTGAGATTGTGAACACACAGGGCTCTGATTAATAAACCGATTTCATAAGGTATCTGTGGGGTCTTAAAAAGTCTTAAAATGTTTTAAATATCAAAAATAAAATTTCAGGCCTTAAAAAGTCTTAAATTTACTGAAATATTGTCTTGCAGGTCTTAAATAATTTTAAACAGGTCTTAATTTCTATTTGTTTATGTAAAGCTACCCAATTGACACACATCCAATTACCAGCAGTACATCTCAAAACCGTTCATAACTAACATTAAAACAGTCTGTTGTGCATTTAGCTTTTTTTTTTTTTTAAATATTTATTTATTGAGTTTTTGCATTTACAGTTTAAAGCATTACATTACCCCTACCCTACCAAAACCACGGCGTTGAAAGAGAAGAAAACGAAAAAAAAAAATAAAAAAAAAATATATATATACATAAACATACATACATATATACACATACACACTTTCATACACACATATACACATCATTCCAGAGTTCCTGAGTTGACAGTGAGAAAACAGAGGGTACCATATTTGTTCAGTCCATATGTTGTCATTTAACATGAGAGGCTTGGAAACATCCAAAAGAGGGAATATACAAAAGAGGTGCATCCTAATACAAAAAGAAAAGAAAAAAAAAAGATGAATAAAATGGGAGAAAAAAAATTATCAAATTAATTAATAATAATTTTAATAAAAAAAAAATGATTGTATTCTCTTGAATCACAAAAAATTCCAGATATATCAAAGTTGACAGTGAGGAAATACATGCATTTAGCTTTTAAAGAGTTTTTCAAGTTTTGTTGAAAAAAATGTACAGCTTACGTCTGCTTGTTTTGACTCATTATTTCAAATATGTGGCTAAGAAATAACTAATTTGAATTGTTTTTCTTCTGGCCCATCAAAAAAATCGTGTTAGCATTTAGCTCTTTATAAGTCTGAAATTTCATTCTTCATGGTCTTAAAAAGGTCTTAAAAAGTCTTAAATTTGACTTTGTGAAAGCTGCAGAAACCCTGTTTAATAAATATAGAAATCATCCACTTTTAATTGTTGGACTGTGTACATTGGATGAATGCTTTTGGCGATTACTTTACTGTAGTTGCTTTTAATGAATACTTTTTTACTTTGTACCATTGTAAAAATATTTAATGACAGGTCATAATATCAAGTCAAGTCGAGCTTTATTGTCATTCTGCTACATGTGTGCTACAAAATTAATCATAAATACAAACACAACACTGGACATAAGAGCTATTTTAAAAACTGATGCAACACTAACATATACTATAAGACAAATACTTAACTATACAGAAGATAGGCTATACAAGTACTTTTACATGCAAGAAAGGTATTACAGGTGAATATTATGCTAACATGATACTTAAGGTTTTATATTGTGCAAAAGAGTTACTGAAGGATGAAGCAAGCAGTGCAACATGATTGTGGTACATTTATAGTAAACATTGCTTTCCTTATTGAGACCTTTTAAGATGGATTTTAAATAAAATGTCAGGTGCATAAGAGAGAAGAGTGTTTCTACAGTTTTCTACAGGTGGTTTGTCAAGCCCACTCACCTGTATGAAGCACAATTTGAAATGCACAATGTTTTCAAGAGATGGAATCATTAAGAAAGTGTCTGGAGTGCAAATGTGCAACCTGGTGCAAGAGTCAGAGAGATGAGAGGGTGTCTTTATTTATAGATGGTTTGTTAGGCCCACTCACTTTATAATATGTTTATTTTAGGCATTGTTGTTTAATGTATTAACTTCCTTCAAAAATTAATCAGTCATTCAATCAATCAATCAATAAAAATCTAATAATAATCAATCAAATCGAATCTGACCCTTAAATGTTTTATAGTGTGAACTAGTTTAATCAAGATATAACATTTATTCTCAGTTTTTTTAAATACTTTAAATATTTTATTTATATTTTATCCTTTTTTTTTTTAGTAATTAGGAAAAAACAATAAAACAAAAATTCCCTTAAGACCACATAAACATAATTTCCTCAAGACCACATATGTATTACTAGTGCTCCACATGGGCCCGTAAGTAAAATAATCATGATTTCTTATAAAAAAAAATAATAATAAAATAAAATAAAAAATAATCTTAATTTATTTATGATATTTGCAGTACTGAGTACTAGGCCTGTCACGGTATCAGTTTTTTGTTGTATGATATGTTGCACCAGAATATATGGCATTTTATGCCACTCATTAATAATGCCAGAATAACAATATTCATTACAATTCACTCTTCCAAAAGAAGACATATTATTTTATTCTTAAGAATATGTCATTTGATTATAGTGATTTTAACAATGTAATAATGAGGCATTGGAATCAGAATGTGAAAACCTAAATAAATTATAATAAATGTTAACAAAAAAGTGCAAGGTAAAGGCTGCGACATCTGCTACCGGATCTATTTTCAGTTGTCAGACACCCACATGAAAATAAATTGAAGTAAATACTACAGTACTTTTTAAACATACAGACACTAACACCTCTAATAGAGATAGAGATGCTGCACAATCAGCTAAAATGTGACTTGGTTTTTATGTATGAGCGATAAATATTGCATTACCAAAAATGATTGTGGTCATGTCCATGTGTTGTGTGATAAGTTGATGACAAGCCTAATGAGTACTGAGGTAATACAGCACACAAAATATAATGATTACTACACCTATTATTGCTGTAATAAAATCGTTTTTAATTTTAATAATAAGAATCACATGAAAACCTTTACTGAATTTACCAAGAATTACTTCTCAAAGTGATATAAATGAAAATCGCAAATAACCATGCTTCCTCGTCACTTTTAACTAAAATGTCAGCTCCCCCTAGTGTCAGTACCGAAAACACACTCTCTATTGCAAACTCTCTATTGCTATTAAAAATGTGTCAAATGGCTTTTTTTGTATATACATTTTTATGTCATATGTTGTCATTGTAATATGCCAGTATGCTCTATTGCTAACCACAGTAAAAAGCACAATTCTGCTTTAATTGAGCTCTGTGTCCATCTCAGGTGTGTAATGTATTGGAGAGTCTAGAGCTGGAATACAGGAGAGAGGAGGACTGGTGTGGAGGTCATGATAAATTGGGCTCAACAGCAGAGACCGACCACGTCAGCCCTCTCATCAACAAACACCTGGAGCAGAAAGAAGCTTTTCTCAAGGTACGCGCACACTCAGACATACATGCAGACTCAAACACCTGCTACAACAGAAGCGTCCTCACCAATTTGTCCTTTTATAGTTTTAAAAACTGCATCTGCAGCAAAACAACCATTTCCCCCATACGTGAGCACATATGTGTCAGTATAAGGCGAGACACTACAGGTGAACAGGGCAATGAAAATAACTAATCCTCTTCATCATGCTTTCTCGGTTGATTGATTACTGTAAGAATTGTATAAAAACAAATATTGGTGTATGACGTTCTGTTTGTTTTTTTAATGTTGTGTTTAAATGCACAAATTATGCATTATTTAGGTAAATACAGTTGAAGGAGAAATGTTAATTATTTGTTTAAATATTTCACAAGAGCTTTTTTGATGACAGTCAGTAATTTACAAGTTATTTTGCAAGATAGTAGTATTCAGCTTAAAGTGCAACTTAAATGAACTTAGCTGTTAATAAGGCAAGTAATTAGATACTATTTTTGTAACATCCTGGTTTCTGTTTTTGTATGTTTCAGTTCTGTGTTTTTCATGTCACTTCCTGCTCACCTTAGTTTACCCCTAGTTTTGTTAGCCTTTGAGTTAATTGTCTCCACCCTCTGGTCAGCTTGTTTAGTTAATTGTTTCCTTGTGTATTTATACCCTGTTCTGTTAGCACTTCGTTGTCATTAGTTTTTGGTCACTCCTATGATGTCTGCGTTTCTCTGTTGCTTTGCTTTGTTTTAGTTTGTTTAAATAAATGTTTGTTTGGCTGCATCTGGATCTGCACCTTTGATTATTCCTTGCTTTAAGCCAGACGTGACAATTTTTGTGTTCTAAAGCCATTTGAAAACAATTTGTAATAATATTGACCCTAAAATTGTATAAAAATTCATTTATATTATTTTATATCATAATATATTTTATGAAATATTGTAAAAATGTCTTTCCTCCCATAAATGTCACTTGGGAAATAGTTGAAAAATAGTTAAAATTTTACAGGACGGCGCTTAATTTGGCTTTCAACTGTACAGTATGTTAATTTGCATACATTCTGACACATAAATCTTCAGATTTATGTTTAAAATTTTGAAGTTTGTTACATACTGCTACTGCTGGCATATAGGACTGAGGTGCTCACGGTGACCTGAATTTGATTCCCGGCTAGAGGTCCTTTGCCGATCCCTCCCCCCTTTCTCTGCTCCCCATGTATTCCTGTCTCAACTCCACTGTCCTGTCAAATAAAGGTGAAAACCCCTAAAAATATATAATTATAAAAAAAGGAAACTAACATCTAACACAAACACACATTCATATAAGTGTAGAAAAGTAAGAGTTTGAGAGAGTAATGATGGAAAAACCTTGGATTTTGTAAGACTAAACCAAGCGAACCAAAAATAATTAATTTAACTCTTCTATGGTCTCTTTAGGGTTACATTTTAGTTTACATTAGTTCAGTGGTAGTCTGGAAGTGTTACTTGCGTTCACTTTTTTTTATGAGGCTTGGAGTGAGATGAAGTTGGTTGTTTCCGTTGTGAAGCGGCAAAAGGGCTAGTTTTGATGACTACTGGTTTCACAACACAGTAAAGTAGACTCTCCACATGCCCAAAAAAAAAGGTATCGGAGATGGGAATGTCTGAGCTGTGCGGTTAACCCATTATGAGTTCCCGCCTGCTCCCTAGAGTCCTCTGGGGTTCTCCTGGGTTCTAGTTCTGGGTTCACTCTGGTCTGGGTTCTAGTCTGGGCGGTGGCTTTAGGCTACTAGCTTCATAAGGATGGTTTTGTACCCACCCTCCGGAGCGAGGTTGACCAATGAGAAGTTAACTCCCCCGAGACACATTTTTTAGTCTTTGTTCTTAAGCGTAGTAAGTTGCTTAGGCATTCTGGATGTAAGCCAAAGCAGAAATGTTTAAGTTTCTTAAAATGTTAATATGTTGCACACGTATTACCATAAAATGGAAACAGTCGTTCAGTACACCAAATTAGCTTTGCAGGGACATCAAACATGAACAATCTATGATCGTGTTTAGCTGTGATAGAGTTACAACATTGATTGCTGAAGTATTAAAACCATAATATTAATACATGAGCAAGAGACTTGTTGCAAAACACCTGAATACACAGAAAAAGAGTAAAAGTTTACAATTAAAGCATTAGTTTTAGGCAAGGTGTGTGTTCATTTCCGAGCACATAAATACCTTGGAATCAGATTACACACTGAACATCTAGTCTTTTCTGGGTTGGAGAAGTTGATGGTATATCATCTGTGGAATACAGCAAAATAATTATGAGTCTGTTCGGCCACAATTGTTACACTTTATATTAGAGCAAAAAAAACACTTATACTTATAAAAACACTTTATGAAAAGTCAAAAAGCCCAAAATCTGTTGTCCTGTAGTGGCTTCTGTTAAATGAATCATAAATAGATTTTGCAAAGCAAATAAACATTGATTAAAATCATTAGTGTGTCTCAAACAGTTTTTTGCTAAAAGTCTACTTGCCGTCACTGTACAGGTGTTAAAATCTTCTCCTTTTTCCAGGCTTGCACTTTAGCACGTCGAAATGCTGAGGTCTTTCTCAAGTATATCCATCGAAACAATGTGAGCATGCCTGGGGTTGTCACTCACAATCGAGCCACAGAGTCCCAAGTCAAAGGTCAGGACTTTTCAAAGCCATTATACCTGCAGATTGCCTTTATATACCGATCGCACCTGGTTTGTTGAAGTGTATTGATCTTGTGCATTTTAGCCATTCTGAGTGAGCTGCTCCAGAGGGAAAACCGTGTCCTTCATTTCTGGACTATGAAAAAGAGACGTTTAGATCAGTGCCAACAGTACGTTCTGTTTGAACGACACGCCAAACAGGTGAGTGGGACAGTTTTGTAAATCACTTGAAGCAATTGTTAGTGATGGTGGGTTTTTTTTGTACTTGTGAAAACTGACAGCACTTTGGCTTTTGAAAAATAGTTTTTGACATAACAAATGTACGCTCACCGGCCGCTTTATTAGGTACACCTGACTAGTTCTGGGTTGGACACACTTTTGCCTTCAGAACTGCCCCTATCCTTTGTTGCATAGATTCAACAAGGTACTGTAAATATTCCTCATAGATTTTTCTCCATGTTGACATGATAGCATCACGCAGTCGCTACAGACTTGTCGGCTGCACATCCATGATGCGAATCTCCCATTCCACCACATTCCAAAAGTGCTTTATTGGATTAAGCATTTGGTGATTGTGGAGGCCATTTGAGTACAGTAAACTTTTTGTCATGTTCAAGAAACCAGTCTGAGATGATTTACACTAAGATTATTGCCGCGTTATCCTGTTGGAATTAGCCATCAGAAGATGAGTACACTGTGGTCCTAAAAGGATCGACATGGTCAGCAACAATATTCAGGTAGGCTGTGGTGTTGACACAAGGTACTAATTGGCCCAAAGTGTGCCATGAAAAGATCCCCCTACTATTACACCACCACCAGCAGCTTGAACCGTTGATAAAAGGGAGGATGGATCCAGGCCTTCATTGTCGTTGTCGATGCCAAATTCTGACCCTACTATCAGAAATAGCCTACTAGCAGAAATTTAGAAACATCCGGCCAGGCAAAGTTTTTGTCCAATTTTGGTAAGTATGCGAATTGTAGCCTCAGTTTCCTGTTCTTAGCTGACAGGAGTAGCACCCAGTGTGTTGTTCTGCTGCTGTAGCCCATCTGCCTCAAGGTTTAACGTGTTGTGCGTTCCGAGATACTCTTCTGCATACCACGGTTGTAACGAGTGGTTATTTGAGTTACTGTTGACCTTTTATCAGCTCAAACCAGTCTGGCCATTCTCCTCTGACCTCTGGCATCAACAAGACATTTGTGGCCACAGAACTGCTGCTCACAGGATATTTTCTTTTTTTTTTTCAGACCATTCTCTGAATTTCTAGAGATTGTTGTGTATGAAATTCCCAATTAAGTAAAAGTAATTAATTACGTTTATATATATATCATAACCATTTCTCAGTTGCCACTTAATTTGGCGTTTTAGTGGCATTCCAGTAATTACATTAAATATTTTATTTTACTATAAATGGCTGTCAGAATATTTCAGCACCACACTTTTATATATATATATAAAAGTGTGGTGCTGAAATATTCTGACAGCCATTTATAGTAAAATAAAATATTTAATGTAATTACTGGAATGCCACTAAAACGCCAAATTAAGTGGCAACTGAGAAATGGTTATGATTTGTTATGTATAGGTTATATAAAGCTTTATTATGTGAGTCCACACATCACAATAATTCATTCTTAAAACATGATTAAAAATTACTTTTAAAGAAAAACTTTTAAAAGTGTGTTAAGATGCTGTCATGAAAGTGTACTATCAGGTGGCCTTTTATTTCATGAGAATGATCTTATCTGCTGCTTTTAGTCATTAGTATGGTAGAAAATGAAAATTGGCTTTTCCGGTGAGAGAAGAGATTAAATATGAATTAAATGAGATTAAATATGTGAATAGACATGCACAAAACCTTTTAACTTTCAAAATCTCTGCTGCCTTTGCAGGCCATAGACTGGTTACAGGAAACAGGAGAGTATTTTCTATCTACACACACATCATCTGGTGAAACCAGCGAAAAAGCTCAGGAACTACTTAAAGAATATGAAGATTTCCGTGTGTCTGCTAAGGTAAAGAATCCTGTCATTCATGATAATTATTTAAAAATTCTGTAATCATGTGCTCATTGGTATGTTGTTGCAAAATCTTGTGCTTCCATGTAACAAAACACAATAATTATTGTTATCGCAATGATAGTACACGATAGGGTTCATATGGTCATGAAAACCTGTAAAAGTCATTGAATTTTGACATGGCATTTTTAAAAAAAAGTCAAAAGTCATAGAAATTAAGGTAAGGTAAAACTTTATTGTCCCAGTTAGGAAAATTTGTCTTGGGCTCTTGCCTTCAGCTGCAGTCATCACAAACATGGAAAAAAATAACCATACAAAAAACACATAAATAGTATATAAATAAATAAATCTATTCCCCACCTCCATATATACACATAAATAAGCAAAGCAGTTATTCTTAGTCTAAGTCACCACTATTATATAATGGCTTAATCCTTAATTGCGGATAAAAGGAATTTTTATATCTGTTTAATCTACTGCAAGGTACTCTGAACCTTCTTCCCGAAGCTAACAACTTATACTCCTGTGAAACATCACAAACTATTTAAACATTAGTTTAACAAATATCTGTATAGTTGAATATAGGTTCGTTTTTGTGTTCTGTCCTTGGCCAAAAACGTGCTCTAACATTATTATTGCTGTGTAAGCATAATCTAAATAAACTTTACATAGATATAAAAACCCATTTAAACTACACAGATTGTTGTGTGTTTTATGATATGGTGTATTTAATTTGATTGTGCATTGTTTGTCGTATTATATACCACCTATACATAGACATTACATTAAACATTAGGTCATGAAAATTTACTTGAAAGTTCTGAAAAAGTCATAGAATTTTATTCATTCAATCAATTTCGTTCAGCTTAGTCTCTATTTCAAGGTCACCACAGGGTAATGAACCGCCAACTATTCTAGCATATGTATTAGGCAGTGGATGCCCTTCCAGCTGGAACCCAGTATTGGGAAACACTCATAAACACTTATTCACACACACACACACACACACACACACACACACACAGGCAATTTAGTTTTTTCAATACTCCTGTATCGCATGTGTTTGGACTGTGGAGGAAACCGGAGCATCCAGAGGAAACCCATGCCAACACGGGAAGAATGTGCAAATCCCACACAGAAATGTCAACTTTATTTAGTTAGTAGTTAGTAGCACCCAGAAGAAACCCACCCCAACACGGCGAGAACATGCAAACTCCACACAGAAATGCCAACTCACCAAGCCGAGGCTCGAACCAGCGACCTTCTTGCTGTGAGGCAATAGTGATACCCACTGCGCCACTGGTTTTAGGTGGAGTCTAACAGTATTGAAGTATTGAAATTCAACAATAAGATGTACAATAACAGTGCATAGTCTTTATTGTATAAATAATTAAACAACTAATCTTCCCTAAAGTGGCATACTTTATAATTTCTTGTGCTCAAATGGTTTACATTAACTTAAAATCTTAGTTACATGCCTTAAAAACAGGCACACACACATGAAAAAAATCCTTTTTAATTAACACAAATACAATTCATATTGTTTTGGCATATTAACAGCTCCATATGGTTCCTGGGTAATTCTAATACCAAATTAAAATTGAGATTCCTTCGATGCGACTATTACAGATTCGCACATTGCAATATCGATGCTGAAACGATATATTGTGCAGCCCTAATTTGGGGTGTTTTAAAGTCTAAAGGTTTTCACCATGACATAGTTTTTTTAATTAGCTCAGAAAATGATCTATTACCTTTTTAGTTTAGTAAGATCATAATGAAGATATACAGTATATTTTTTAAATGGCTGATAAAATAGCATTTTGTAATTTAGTTATATTGTAAGAAATATCGTTAATGCAATGCTCAACAATATCCCAGTGTCCCTAGAAATGATTGCAATCTGTTGTCTCTGAGCGGATGCTGGTTCTTCTGTGTTCAGCAAACGCAGGAGAAGGTGAAGCTGTTGATCCAGCTGGCCGGCAGTCTGGTGGAGAAAGGCCATGTTCATGTGACGGAGCTCAAGAGATGGGTTTCCACTGTGGACAGACGCTACAGAGATTTCTCCATGCGAATGGGTCATTACCGCTGCAGCCTGGACCGGGCGCTAGGGGTTTGTTCTGAGGTGAGAGGCTGATTAAAGTCTTTTTATGATGCATATCTGCCATTTATTCTTCCTTTCAGGTATTCTTTAATATATTTACAATGGTGCTTTTAATATTGCGTTTGCCATTATTTGGACCTGAGTGTCTTTTGCTAATCAAAGAAATTATTTGAACAATTATTTGAACAAAAACAGCATCAATACATGATTGATCAGCATTACATTAGCCATGAGAATACATTTTAATATGGTAATACATTTCTCATTTATTAACAGTGTGCACTGTTATTAATAATGTTTTTTTGCTCCTTTTTTGTGGGATATTTTGTAGAATTAATGTTCCGAATTCTTTGATGAGTAGGCTGTTCAAGTTTGTTTGAAATGAAAATATTTTATAACATTTTGTATACGTTAATTGTCATTTTTAATTAGTTTAATGAGTGCTATCTTAAAAATAAAGAAATATTTAAATGTATTACTTAAAAAAAAAAATATATATATATAGGGATGTAACGGTATCAGAATTTCACGGTACGGTAATACCTCGGTATGAATGTCACGGTACGGTATTTATTGAATCATTTACAGGAAAAAAAAAACTTTTGAAAATACTCCAAAAAAGTGCCAAAAGTGTCAATGACATACAAATTAGCCATCTATCTGTAAGCTTTGAAACAGGAACTTCAATTTTAATAACAAAAAATTATTAAACCATGTAAAAAAATAAAGTTTCAATTTAGTATTGTTGAAAACTCATCACATTCAACATTTAATCACTCACTTAGATAGAGATGGGTTTAAAGAAAAATTATCATATAATTATAATCTGGTAAAAGCTGGTATCTCTGGGTATTTACAATGTCCCCTGCAACAGAAAAAACCCCTCTCATTTGGGACTGAGGTTTCTGGGACAAGAGAGATATGACTTGGCCCATGTTGACAGCAGTGGGGTAACGTTGTGCATTGTCTTTCCCCCACTTGAGAAGACAAACCATGAGTGAGATAGAGGTCTCTTTGCGGTACAAGTCAATGTCTGCATCAATCTGAACAGTGCTGTGTTTCTGCAGTCCCCATGACTGTTACTAGTCGTATTCCCCAACTTGCAGGCACGTGCACACATAGGGCTCAACCTGTGCAGTGCACATGCCCTTTTTAGTCTTGGATAGAAAATGCCCTTCCAAAACGATCAAAAGTGCCCCCGCGACGCGACAAAACCTCCGTCCAGTCCAGCCCTTCAGTAGGCGCGCGACAACACCTCTCTTGGTATGCGCGCTCAACCCCCCCCCCCCTCGGCGCTTTACAATACGCGCGCCACAACACAGCTGATCAGAACGCGCGCGACAGCACCGCTATTCAGCACGCGCGCGGCGACAACACCCGCTTTAGGTTCGATCATTTCCATCTTTTTTTCATCTCCGCTACTAGCAGCACACTCCATTTCCGCATTACTGGATCTGTAGCGACAACAGACCGCAAAGGATTATGGCCACGCCGGGGCTGATGGGAAATGAAGTTTCAGCTACCTCCCGTTCGCTTCATTCGCCTGAGCAAATTTTCTCTGAAGATCTATAGTTTTACGGAGTCATGCGACTTCGGTAATATCGAAAAAATTTAATATTGCGGTATGACGGTATTTACAATACCGTTACATCCCTATATATATATATATATATATATATATATATATGTGTGTGTGTGTGTGTGTGTGTGTGTGTGTGTGTGTGTGTGTGTGTGTGTGTGTGTGTGTGTATATATATATATATATGTGTGTGTCATTATGTATATATGAATATGTATATAATGTCATTTGAAGGCAGAAGGCATTTACTGAGTGAGTGACGGCTAGTATTGAGCAATCCATTCGCGTTCAGTTATAAAGCAGTGGACCAATCAGAAGAGCATTTTAAATCATTCTTGAGCACTGCCTTTCGGGTCTTAGGTGCAAAGATGCATTCTGCGTGAATGTCTTTTGAATCTGTGCATGTTGTGAACATTTTGCAGTGAATTATGCACAAATACCCCCAAATATATATGTTGAGATTGCACAGATAAAATTTTGGGCGCATATGTGACCAAAACGATCACAATTTTAAGCCCTGCTATTATAAAATAACCAATGTTTTTACATTAAAATTTTTCCTTTCTATCACGATTATAACACAATATTCACAATATATTCACAACATTAGTGTAGTTTCTGTATGTTCAACAAATGCAGTCTTGAAAAGAAAAACAAATATCTGAATCTTATTTATTTCAAATGTCTGACGGCAATTATACTTGATTAATTGTTTACATCCTGTTCGACTTTATCACGATCAAAAGTTAAAAGACCTTTAAAAAAATCATGATGTTATTTTAAATTTATCTTTAACGTCACTAACAGGACAACAAAGATCTGGAACTGGACATTATCCCTGCCAACCTGACCCACACTGACCCAGAGGTCAACCTCAACGACCCCGACCACGAAGTCAATGAAGAAAAGAAGAAATCCGCCAGAAAAAAAGAGTGAGTCATGAAATCACTGAGAGAAAGAGAGATGTGAAATATAATTCAGTAGACACGGGTTAAGTCCCAAAGTGAACCACAAATCACAGCTTCCTCTTCATACAAAATCCTTTATAATCTAAATCATTTCCTGAGGAATTAGCTTTGTGTTCGGAAGTGCTGTCTCAGGCGTTCTTCTCGTGTCTGAATGTCTGTAATTTGCTGGCTGTTTTGCTCTCTCTGTAGATACATTATGGCTGAGCTGCTGCAGACAGAAAGAGCTTATGTGCGAGACCTACAGGAGTGTTTGGAGGTGAGAGTGTTTCTTCAGAAGCTTTAAAGGTTTTCTTTGTAATCCCAGAGTGTCGTGGCTTTTGATGGGAGGAATCATGTTTGCAGTTACAGTTGAAGTCACAATTATTCGCCCTCATTTGGAAAATTTTTGAAAAAAAATTCACAGGATGTTTAACAGAGCAAGGAAATTTTCACAATATTTCCTATAATATTTTTTATATATTTTATTTTATTTCGGCTAAGATGAAAGGAGTATAATTTAAAAAAGATATATAATTTTATAATTTTAAAATATATAATTTTAAGGCCAATATTATTAGCCTCCTTAAGCAGTACTTTTATACAACGACAAATGTTTTTACACCGCATGACTATCTGGACTAGCGTTCTGTCGCTGCTGTGTTTACACTGCAGAATGGATCAGTGACAGGGGATTTCACATAACATGACTTTACAATAGGAAAATTCATAGATATATACACTAAATATTGCATATGGATCCTGTGCATGCATCAAATCCGCCACCATATTTGTACAGTGCTCCCAGGACAAATGTCATTGAACCGCACTAGACTAGACTATAGCCAATCTGAAGATGCTGAACTTTAACGCTGTGTGCAGGTGTAGTAACGAGCAAACAAATAAAACAAAGCACAAAAGGCAGAACATTTCATCGGTAAGATTTCGTTTTTTTTTTTTTACAATTTTGTATGTTACGAACTTTTTATTCGTTATTGATGATTATACAGTCACTCACTGCACTGACAGTAAGGCAAAGTAGCACCAACTCACTAAATACTAGGCTTATGCTAATTTTGTTGAATAAAATCTGCAAAAATGTAAATTAAATATGACAACAAGACGCTGCAGTACTAGAAACTTGTATTATTGTCGGCTAAGTGAAGTAACACCTAAGCTGCGTCCCAAATCGCATACACTATTCTACGCCGTTTTTTTTGTATGAATAGTGTAAGTAGTGTGTTTACACTGAAAACTCTAAAAATAATAAGTGCACTTTTATTACTCGGATGATGCACTTATTCAGCCGCTAAAATGAAGTGTGAATTGATGGACACTTCACGCACTCAACGACCGCAGTTTTGCTCACGGGGTGGAAGGGGCGGAGCTATCAGGCGCACATGTTGGATAACTATTTTGGATGGTGAAAGCAAAATTGTCCTACAAGAGTTATTATAGCGCCTCCCGATGGTGAATGTGGTGATACTCAAAGCAGATATTATTTGATAGTTTGGTAATTTATTTCAATGATTTGGCGGCTCTATTGACGCATTCCTTCAAATGGACGACATTAGGATAGGCGACATTGAATGTAAATATCTATATGGAAGAATCACAGATAACTTTATCCTGATTTGCAAACTACAGTACATCTCACAACCAAACACATGCGAGAAGTGACATAGAAACAACGTTACACAAAGGTCACGTATTATCTCTTTTGGTATTACCTATATAATGAAAAAGAAGCCTTTAGGGGGGTAGAAAATGTACTTATTTTGTTCACTTGGCTTTTGAAGGGAATTAACAACTTCTCTTAAATTTTTTTTCTTTTTTGACCCAGTTGTGACATTGCTCAGATGACACGTCAAACAGACACAGCGCTCCTGCCAAATTTACACTAGTTTTTCTTTGGGTCCAAATAGACCGAAAAGAAGCCCTTTTTAATTCCCCCATCCCCCCACTGGCCTGCATATACCTACACTAGAAAATGCTGCTCTCTCATTGGCTGCAGGTAATCGCTGATGTTATTTTCAATCAGGACACATTTCATTGAATGATTTTGGATCGTCGAAAGCTCCAAATATTTACCATGCCAAATATCTCAAGGGTGTCTGGGACTCATCGGCGATTCTCATATAAAGTCTTTGATAGTGCACACTGTGGGATTGTTAATCACGTGAACGAGCAGTGATTTGCCTGTCAATTTAGGCATTTGTTGGCGAATTCTCAAAACCTGTCGTCCAGTCAAAATCAGGGCTACAATCATGCAGTCTGAACTCGGCATTATTCACCTGATTAATCTACTTAAGGATATAAATGACACTTTAAGCTGAATACTAGTATCTTGGAAATATCTAGTACAATATTATGTACTGTTAAGGCAAAAAGAAATCAGTTTATAGAAATAAATTATTTAAATAATTATGTTTAGAAATGTGTTATTAAATATACAGGGTAATTCAGGACTTCAGCTGTATGTACTGCACTTTGTCTAAAATGCTGCCTATTAACCATTCCATGTGCATTTGTTTGTAGACTTTTTTCTGGGAAATGACAAGCGGCGTAGAGGTCCCATCTGGAATTGCAAACAAGGAACATGTCATTTTTGGGAATATTCAGGAGATTTATGACTTCCACAACAAGTATGTGTACATTTTCTGATTGATTTGCATATGAAAAAAATCTTTTTTTTAAGAAGTGATTTTGTTAGCTAAAACTATTAAACTTTTTTTTTTTTTTGTAAAATAAAATGCTTACTGAAATAAATTAAAGCTTTATAGAAATATTTTTTAAATTCATTTAAGTTACTAACAAACACTATAACTCTATTTGAAATAATACTAAATTTACAATGATCTTAAAGGGATACTACATAATTTATTTATTTTCCTCCTAATTTTCACAAGGGAGTTCTCGATCAATGCTATTGGTTCGGGCTGGGGTGCGTCAGGCCAAGCTCCTCAATCCGGGTGATGTCATGTAATTTGCAACTAACGCGTGAAGATGATGTAACGCTCTCCACATGTAGCGAAACCATAGACTGAAACAGACAGCAAAATGTGAAATGTTAGATTTAGGATTCCTGCATATACCCTGTATATGGAAAATATATATATATTTTACGATTGATTGGGATGATTCTGTAGGGGAGTGTATCTGCATAAAATATCATAAACAATCTAGAAGCATAGATAAACTCAATAAAGAAAAAGATACAAATTAAATAAACTGCGTTTTATTCTTTTCCGATGAGTCTAAATTGATTCAGGTATACAGTAATTGAATAATCAAATGTAAAATAATATTGCATAGTCTTTGTTTGTAAACAATTCAATAAATTTAATTGATGAATGATACAATTTCTGATGTCTTTATGCTTTTAGAAAATCCTCACACAGTCACAGGCACACTCACAAAACCCTTGCGTAATGATAAATTATAATCCAGACTCAACATTGCATATACTCGCGATGTGATTATTGCGTATGATCACATTACGATATCGATGCTGAAACGATATATTGTGCAGACATATCCAGAATTTTGTTATTTATTTTGACATTTCCACATTTTCGGGGGGTAAACTTACCTCTTACCGCATTTACCGTATCTTTTTATTCTCCTCATTTTTGGTATGTCTTTAACAGTAAGTTTGGCTAATAGAAACTATTAATATATGTTTAAAACCATTTAACAGTAAATATTTTACTAACATAACAACAACTAACATAATACTAACATTTCTGTTGAACAGCAACTGCTGATATGTCTTAGGGTTGTTAACTAGGAAAAACCCCCTTAGCTGGACAACAGCCTGGCAACCATTCATTTTGATACAACAACTTGCATTACTAATGTTTTCTTGTTGTTTTCACAGTATTTTTTTGAAAGAGCTGGAAAATTATGAGCAGCTTCCAGAAGATGTGGGCCATTGTTTTGTCACATGGGTGAGATACAGATTAATCATCGGTCTCTTTCTTTTCCTTCAGGTTTTCTTTTGTTTTGAGGACATATTGTGATTTGAGAATGGGCGTTTTGGTGCTCATTATTTAAATTTCGAAAGGTCTAAAATGTTAAAATTCAACTGTGAAGTATTAATGTTTGAGCAGTAGCTTCTGGTAATTTCAAAAAGTTTGTAATATAAATATTAAATGTGTTTGTTTCCATATTCTTTAGGCTGATAAATTCCACATGTACGTCACCTACTGCAAAAACAAGCCTGACTCCAGTCAGCTGATCCAGGGCCAGGCCGGCAGGTTCTTTGATGTGAGTTGACTCTTTTGGAGATCTGTGTGACACAGCGATAGAGATGATAGAGATGAAAGAAAGATCAGACAGGGGGCGTTAGAGAGCTGATATCATTCACTTTGACTACTCATTGATATTTTTCAAAGTGTGTAATGTAGCTGTTCGTGAAAGTAAAAACAAAAAATGTCTCTCATAGCCAGACCTCAGACTGATGGCTGAATAATGGTCTGGGAACTTTGGTCGCTTTGAATGATCAAGGACCACCCAGGATGATACTTTACTGACAGGTTAACCAACCAAAAACCTTTTGCTTTATGCCGTGTCATGTTTAGGGGTTTGGAAGTGTCCACAGATTAACAGCCTGGCATGCATGCAGCCGTGCTTCATTCATTCACAAAAGTATTCAAAAGTTCTCAATAAACTTATTGATCCCAGGGTGTCCGCTGGGTCTTAAAAAGTTCAGAAAACAAATTTTAGGTCTTAAAGTCTTAAATTCACTGATATATTTTGTAGTAGGTCTTAAATCTTTTTAAACAGGACTTAATTTTAAAGCTATTCAACTGGGCTGACATCTATCTAATGGCCAACAATACATCTCAATAAAACTTAATTTTTTATATTTAAGTTTTTTATTGCAAAGAGAAACAATTCAAAACAGCTGTTACGCATTTTACAACATATTCCCCATTAGATTCCCTAATAAGGGAAGGAAAACAAAAACAAAAGAAAAAAACGAATTACAAAAACAAATACAGAATTCCTGATGAGAATATTAGGCTGATAGAAAAAATTCTTAGTGTTTAACCCTGTATAAGTCATTCAATCATTCATAATCCTTCAGGTTAGTCCCTTTATTCATCAGGGGTTCCACAGCGGAATGAACCGCCAACTTATCCAGCATATGTTTTACACAGCGGATGGCTTTCCAGCTGCAACCCAGTACTGGGAAACACCCATACACACTCATATTCACACACATTCATACATTACGGACAATTTAGTTTATTCGATTCACCTATAGCGCATGTCTTTGGACTGTGGGGGAATCCGAAGCACCTGGAGGAAAACATGCAAACTCCACACAGAAAAACCAACTGACCTGGCTGGGATTCGAACAAGTGACCTTCTTGCTGTTAGGCGACAGTGCTAACCACTGAGCCATCGTGTCACCACCCTGTGTAAGTCTAAAATTTGATTCTTAATGGTCTTTAAAGGGTTTTAAAAAGTATTAAATTTGACTTTAAAACTGGCAGGATCTGTCAACAGAACATAAAGGAAATCAGTAGGACATGTGCAGTACATAGACGTGTACTTGGCTTGCGCCGACATATGATTCTGACAGTACAGTATGATAACTTTGGATAAAAATATCCCAGTTTCTCTGTATTGTGATTACTGCACTAAAATATGCTTTTATTAATTGTCTGGGTAAAAAACTGCTTTTTCCCATTAAACACAATATATTTTATTTGAAAAAATATTTAAAATATTTGATGTGGTTAACTTTTAATATGGATGTCTTTTTGCTTGTGGAGACACAAAAAACACACAAAAATAATGTATATACCGCAGAAACAGTATAACTGAAAATTTTACCGGTTTTAGAACTAATCATCCCATCTTGGGTAATCATCCTACGTCGGTTTTTAATCATCCAATGTGTTTCGTATTTTTAATAGGTGTGTTTTCTTAATGGTACCTACATTTGATTTTTTTAATTAAAAAAAGCCTCAGGTAGGCGGCACGGTGGCTCAGTGGACAGCACTGTTGCCTCACAGCAAGAAGTTCGCTTGTTCGAGTACTGCTTGGGCCAATTGCCGTTTCTTTGTGGAGTTTGCATGTTCTCTCTATGTTTGCGTCGGTTTCCTCTGGATGATCCAGTTTTTCCCACAGTCCAAAGACATTCGCTATAGGTAAATTGAATAAACTAAATTGGCTGTAGTGTATGAGTGTGTGTGAATGAGAGTGTGTAAAGGTGTTTCCCAGTACTGGGTTGTGCCTGGAATAGCATCCGCTGAATAAAACATATGCCAGAATAGTTGGTGGGTCATTCTGCTGTGGTGACCTTTGATAAATCAGAGACTAAGCTGAAGGAGAACTTATGAATGAATGCCGTAGGTATGAAATAGGCTGTAGTGTGTTGGAGAAAGTGTAAAGCTGTGCCTTTGTTTAAGGTATGGTTACGTGTTTAAGCTATAGAAACAAAAGCTACTACTTTGGTACTTTGGTTACTTTGGTGTAAGCATGTGTCTAAAGTGTGCAAGCAATAGGCAAAAACTAATGTCATAAACATGTGCATTCCTGAGGATAATTACAGTATGTTTGCATTATTTCTCACAGGAGATACAGCGGCGACATGGACTGGCAAATTCGATCTCATCATACCTGATCAAACCTGTTCAGAGAATCACCAAATACCAGCTTTTGCTAAAGGTGTTAATTGTTCAGTATTGCCTAATGTGTTGTAATAATCACGTCCTTTTAAACGCATTGAGTTTGCAGCTCTAAATGGGTGTTTGTTTGTCTGCATGTTTGTGAGCAGGAGTTGCTGACGTGCTGTGAGGAAGGCAAAGGAGAAATAAAGGAGGGTTTGGAGGTGATGCTCAGTGTGCCTAAACGTGCTAATGACGCCATGCACGTCAGCATGCTGGAGGGTGAGAGATCATCACAGCAGCTCTGCTGCTCAAAATGGAACTATATGTGCACTAGAGATTTTCCTTCTGCACTTCTTTAATTGTTAAATAGCTTTTCAAATATTTTCTTATGATTTCTATGATTATTTATTTGCCAGTTTATGTGTTGTTTAACTTTGTTTACATTATCCACAATTATTAGTTTTGTTATTAGTTATTAGAATATTTTTATTCATTTCTCAGTGAATATAGGGGTGCTCAACCCTGTTCCTGGAGATCTACCTTCCTGCAAAGTTCAGTTCCAACCCTGATCAAACACACCTGCCTGTAATTCTCAAGTACTGTTCAGGTCATAATTAATTAGTTCAGGTGTGTTTGATTATGGTTGGACCTAGATCTGCAGGAAGGTGGATCTCCAGGAACAGGGTTGAGCACCCCTGATAAAGACAATGTATTGTAGTGCATTTAAACAGATATATTAAACAGATATATATTTATTAAAATCATATTTTAGTCACCAAACATATTTAGAAATTAAAAGATAATATAATTAAATTCAAGCAAAATACTGCAAAAAAAAAAAATTACAACCTACAAAATTTCAACAAAATTTTAAATTTCTTTTGCTTCTCTTGATTTTTCCTTTTTTTAAATTTGTATTTAACATTTTTTCTATAACGTATACATTTGTGTGTACTAGTTTTTGGAACATTGTAAGTTATTTTGTTTGTTAAAAAAGGGGAGGGGCTACTCTATGTTCCACCCTCTTTTCATATTTCAGTTGGGATTACGTCAAACACTGAATAAAAAATGCACTTTTTGAAAGCAATTCATGGGTCCTTTACATACAATTTGACAGATTTTGATAGAAAATGCTGAATTTTTAAATCATTTGAAAGTAGCTTCTTATGCTCACCAAGACTCATTTGATCAAAAATACAGTAAAACCTTAATATTATTACAGTTTAAAATAACATTATTATAATTATAAACATTTAAACATTAGCTGCTTTGCATTATTGGGTGAGTAAATGATTCCAAATAACAGCATTTTGAATTTGAATAGAAAGTACATTAAGCATTCAATTAATTTCAAGTTTATTTGTGTAGCGCTTTTCACAATAATTATTATTTCAAGGTAGCTTTACCAAAAGTGAGCTCACTGGTGCCGCTGTCTTGTGGCTGCCATTATTATCTAAGTGGATGCTGCACACTGGTGGTGGTGTGGAAAACTCCCCCACCCCCAATTCGTGATTGTAAAGCACTTTGGGTGTATGGCCATACATGATATTGTTTACTAATAACTCTAACTAATTAACTACAGTAGTAGCTAATTACCAATAACTTTTAACAGTTAAAGATAATAAGCTATTACCATCACATTATGCATCCTTAAGTGTTATTTATTTTTTATTTTTCTCATCCTCAACTTTCAACAGCAGCTTTTCTTGGATTGAAAATTATGCAGCTTCGAAAAATGTAAAAAAAAAAATGTTTCATGAGCAACACATGAGCATACTTTGTGAGATGATTTCTAAAGGATTATGTGACGTTTAAGACTGGAGAATTGATGCTGAAAATGCAATTGTTTATCATCAAAGCAATAAATTCTAATGTAAAACATATTAAAATACTATACAGCTATTTCAAACTGTAATAATGTTTCACTACATTATTGTTTGTACTTTATCCATTGTGAATATAGGAGACTTCTTTCAACAACAACAAAACAAATAAGTATTCAAGATGTTTGTGTTATTTATTTATTTATTTGTATATTTATTTTTAATTACAGTACCTATATATTAGGTTGGTTACACTTTATTTTAAGGTGTCATTGTTACAGTATTACTATTCATTTATCTAAGTAGTAAATATATATATATATATATATATATATAGAATTATTAGCCCCTCTTTGAATATTTGTTTCTTTTTAAATATTTCCCAAATGGTGTTTAACAGAGCAAGGACATTTTCACAGTATGTCTGATAATATTTTTTTCTTCTGGAGAAGGTGATATTTGTTTTATTTCGGCTAGAATAAAAGCTGTTTTTAATTTTTTTAAAGACATTTTAGGGTCAAATTATTAGCCTCTTTAAGCTATACTGTAGTTTTTTTGATTGTCTGCAGAACAAACCATCGATATACAATAATGTGCCTAATTACCCTAACCTAATTAACCTAGTTAAGCATTCAAATGTCACTTTAGGTTGTATAGAAGTGTCTTGAAAAATATCTATTCAAATATTATTTACTGTCATCATGGTTAAAAATAAAATAATTCAGTTATTAGAAATGATTAGAAACACCGTTATGAAGCAAAAACACTAGGCCTCAAGATCCAGTTCATAAAAGTCTTGTGAACAAATGTTCTCTATGTGATTTACGGCTTGGTTTTAGTGACTTCAAAATTTTTTTCAAAAAGTTTTTCACTAACCATGCATAAACGTTTCATTCTCAAAAACACAAACACATACAAACATGCTGCTTTGGTATTATCGTAGCCCAGCTTGTGCTGTTTACAGTGTTATCACACTTAAGCCATTAATATGTTTTTAATATACTGAAAACAACACAAATGTCAGTGCATGTCATAACTTCTCCATGGCCCCAAAACACCCTTAGACCCCTGGGGGTTAAAACTATTGTGTTTATATATATATATATATATATATATATATATATATATATATATATATATATATATATATATATATATACAGTTAAAGACAGAATTATTAGCCCCCCTAAATTATTATACCGCTTATTTATTTTTTCCTCAATTTCTGTTTAACGGAGAGAATTTTTTTTCAACACATTTCTAATCATAATAGTTTTAATAACTCATTTCTTATAACTGATTTATTTTATCTTTGCCATGATGACAGTAAATAATATTTTACTAGATATTTTTCAAGACACGTCTATACAACTTAAAGTGACATTTAAAGGCTTAACCGGGTTATTTAGGGTAACTAGGCAGGTTAGGGTAATTAGGCAATTTATTGTATAAGAGTGGTTTGTTTTGTAGATTATCGAGAAAAAAATTGCTTAAAGGGGCTAATAATTTTGTCCCTAAAATGGTGTTTAAAAAATGAATAACTACTTTTATTCTAGCCGAAATAAAACAAATAAGACTTTCACCAGAAGAAAAAATATTATCAGACATACTGTGAAAATTATGTTGCTCTGTTAAACATCATTTGAAAAATAATTTAAAAAGAAGAAAAAAATTTGAAGGGGGCTAATAATTCTGACTTCAACTGTATGTATATATGTGTTCATTTGAATGGTTTAATACTCTTTTACTTACACATTCTTAATGATCTTTAAAAACCACCAGCTACTCTTAAATACCTGCTTTGTAAATAATGCAATATCTAACTTAGTAATGAAAAATTAATAATTAACAAACAATTAAAATGCAATCATTAAGCACACTATGCATGTGCTTATAAGTCAAGAATACAGCATGTGTAGCTGTATTTATAAACTACTTCTGTTAATGTAGATGATGAATTAACTATTCGCTAATGCTTAATAAATGATTCATAGTGTGTAGTTATAATGTGGTATGGGGTTTGGCTTAGTTGCATGTAATTATGCATAATTAACTTTAATTATTATAATAATTACATACAATATGTGTAGCAAGGACACCTTCAAATAAAGCTTTACCACTTGTTTGCTTTTATTTCTATTTATTCTTTTGCATGATGAAGAAAAGTCATCAAAAAGAGATTTCAGAGCAATAATGAGCTGTCGAAATGTCAGTGATGTGTCTGTTAATATTTGTGCTTGTTTTTCTGCCATCAGGTTTTGATGAGAATCTGGCCGTACAGGGAGAGTTGATCCTGCAGGACACATTCCAGGTGTGGGACCCCAAATCTCTTATCCGCAAGGGCCGGGACCGCCATCTCTTCCTCTTTGAGATCTCACTCGTCTTCAGTAAGGAGATGAAAGACTCGTCTGGACGCACTAAATATGTTTACAAGAACAGGCTGCTGGTAAGAGAGATGACGCGCTGTCAACAAGTGTAACCACCCTCAATAAAATGACGCCTTTTTCACACTTTATTAGTGCGCCGTCAGTGCTAGTGGGAATTCTGATGTTTTTTGACAGACATCTGAGTTAGGAGTCACAGAACACATTGAAGGGGATCCATGTAAGTTTGCACTCTGGGCTGGACGGACGCCAACATCTGACAACAAAACAGTTCTTAAGGTAGGATGTACAGCAAAGTCAAATTTATTAGCCCTCATGTGAATTTTTTATCCTTTTTCAAATTTTTCCCAAATGATGTTTAACAGAGTAAGGAATTTTTCACAGTATTTCCTATATTTTTTCTTCTGGAGATAGTCTTATTTGTTTTATTTCGGCTAGAATAAAAGCAGTTTACATTTAAAAAAAAACATTTTAAGGTCAATTTTATTAGCCCCCTTAAACAATATATGTTTGGATTGTCTAAAAAACAAACCACTGTTATATAATGACTTGCCTAATTACCATAATTTGCCTAATTTACCTAATTAGCCCTTTAAATTGCATTTCAAGATGATTACTACTATCTTAAAAATATCTAGTAAAATATTATGCTTAGAATATTATATTATGTTTAGAAATATGTTGAAAAAATCTTCTCTGCATCAAACAGAAATTGGAGCAAAATATAAAGGAATTAAAATTGAGCAGGAGGGTTAATAAATTTGACTTCAGCTGAATGTGTGTATCAGTGTCAGGTTATATATGAAGAGTTCAGATGCAAAACCCATTAGTCCTCTTTTATTGCAAATGATTATTTTCTATCAGGCTCCTCTGATTAGATTCAGAAGTTTCATTTTATATATAATGATAAGGTTATTAGCTGGTAAATAAAATACCTTTTTATTTATTTCACTTTAGACAATTCTGTGGTTTTTAACAAAGTAGATTTTCTTTTGCATCAAAACCAGCTAAATGCGCTTCTGCTTTATTTTGCAAAAACTTCTAAATTCACATATTAGGATAAGACAGTGTAATTAAGTGAAAATCACTAAAGATGCAGTTAGAAATTATTTTTCCAAACATAAAACACATTTAACAAACCACCTAAAATTAAAAAAACATAAGTCTGTTAAATAAGTGCCGGTTCATTCCATTGTGATAAACCAGGCGAAAAGCAGAAGGAAAGTGAATAATTGAAACCTGTCAAGTTCATTAATTACAGTGGCGTAGCACAAAATGCGGAGGCCCCCCTGCAGGGATCGCTGACGGGGCCCCTGATGAAGAGGGGGGGGGATACGTCATACGTCAATTTGCATATCACTGACGTCATCACGTTTTTACCGTTTCTGTTTGTTTAACAGCCTATGGTTAATAAAGGGGTATTTATAATTGACCCGCTAGGGGGGTCTGAAAAGTCGCTAAATCTAGTGACAAAGTCGCTAAGTTGGCAACATTGGCGGCAAGCAATCAGAATGAAGTAGTCCACCGCTTGAGAGGTGTTCAGAGAACACAGACCTGTGAACTTTGGTTCCGACCACAGTTGTTCCCAAGAGTTTGATTATTGTGGTTGCCGTTGGATTTTCAATTATTGAAAACCGCGACGACGCGGGGCCCCCTAATCACGCGGGGCCCCCCCGCGGTGCGTGCCCTGCGGGCCCGTCCGCTACGCCACTGATTAATTAATAACATTAAAACTGACATTAATTCAATTTGAACAATCTGTTGTCATTTCTGAAATTTGGGATTTAGATTTAATGTAAGTAGAACAATGTAAACATTCTAATCTAAGCTTGGTAGATTCAAATAATGTAGAGTAAAACATTATGAAACATAAATATCTGTGCATTGTCCAATAATCTAAAAATCTTATCAGAAGTAAAGGTATTATAAATAATACAAATAATGTTTAGTTTTATTTTATTTATTTTTTTTAAAAATAGCTTACATTAGGAAATAAAACACAAGGTAGGCCTTCTCGGCAAAAAGGGGATGTCTCTCAGACACTTTTAGAAGCTGTCATTCATTCATTCTCACCATACTTAAGGTCTTGGTCTCTTGTTTATCCTTATAACATCCACGGCATCTTAACTCTGTCTTTCGTGATGCGCAGTTGCCGTTAAATGTATAGTAAATAGGACTCATTGAATGTAGCGTCGCTGCGCAAAAAAAAACTTTATGAATGCATGCATGAGTTTTGAGGTAAGGGATGTTTTCATTGGCCATTCACTGACAGCCGGAAAGGCTCATGCAATACATCAAACTCCATCTTTTAAAAAACTAAATCGTAAGCGGAATAAAACAGTCTCCTTATAAAAGCCATATCTTCAAAAAAGGCATATCAGCACGCTGCTACATTGAAAACATATGATTCGATTCACGCCTTCTGATTGGTTCTCGGGATATAGCAGCTTTTGCTGTCAAAGACAAGTGTGGTTTTAGCGGCTTTCGCCAACAAACTGGTATTTCTGAATGAGCTGACGCTGGGATTTAGATGATTTGAAGCAAATCTATTTGTTGATGGTGTGCTACGTGCCTGAAGCGGCTTTTGCATCTGAACTCTTCAGATATATATACAATACAGTTTTAAGTCTATCTTACTCTTAAAAATGCAAAAATAACATAACACATACTTTCACATTTATTTACTTAAAAAACATAAATATATTATTTTTATTATCAACACTGTAATACAATAGTGCTTTTTGTTTTACAAACAAATTTGTATCCCAATCAGGGATGAGATTAAGAGTACAATATTTTGTATAATAGCATTGATGATTTAACAAATGTTATATATCTTATTATGCTATAAAGGCAGTTGTATCATATTTAACACATTAATTATCACACATAAGACAAGGCACGTTTATTTATATAGCACATTTCATACACAGTGACAGTTAAAAGTGCTTCACATAAACAGGAATAAAAGAGACAAGTATAAGAAAATAAAAACAAATAATAAAAGTGATTAAAAACAGATTAAATGTGTTAAAACAGGTTATAAAAGGGAGAAAAACCCCACATGAATAGATTGATACAGTAATACAAACAATGTTCAACATCATCAAAACTTTCCTAAAAATCTGGGTAACACATTAGTTTAGGTCACAATTGAGGGTATTAACAAGCTATTAACTAACATTACTAGCTTATTAAACTACTACTAGCTGTTTAATTATAGTTAATAAGGTGGGTAGGATAAAAGATGCAGAATAAGACCGCACTTTATAACTAATAATGAACAGTTATGCCCCATTCACACGGGGCGTCAGTGTCAACGCTTCCCATTCACTTTGAATGGGTGATCTCAGGCGTTGCCGAACTGCATTGTGGATCCATCAGCGTCGCTTCAGAGGCATTGCTCGCTGCACAAGTTGGGACCAGCTCAACTTTTCAAGCGCCAACGGAAGCGTCAGCCAATCAGATAGCTGTATGCAAATACATCAGCTAGACAGTGGCCTATTGCTGACTGAATTTCATTGGCTGACGCTTCTATAACGATCGTTTCAGCCCCAACTTCAGACACGCCTTCAGTCAAGCGTTGACGCTGAAGCCCCGTGTGAATGGGGCGTTAATATCTTAATAATAGACATGTAATAAGCTAGTGGTTAAACAATCTGCTACATTCCTTCTGTCTTCTGATTTAAGATGAAATCTTGCAAATTAAATAGTAAAATAGGAAATAGTAAAATATATTGTCATCATGGCAAAAAAGAAAGAGAAATTAGTTCACATAAATGACTTCATTAAAATTATTTAAGATTTTCTCTCCGTTAAACAGCACTTGGGAAATGTTTAAAAAAGTTTGACCTTTAAACTATAAATATATAATTGAACTGTTCTATTAAAAATAAAATAAAAATATTATTTCAAATCAGGCATTAAAGTTTTAATGTATATATTTTTAATATATATATTCTTCTTCCTTATTTCTCAAATTAATTATGATAAGATTATTATTAGGTTTTATTTCCCAAAAAACTACAGAAATTCATCTTAATTAAGATGTATCATAATTAAACATTTTAATCAATAGACAACCTGGAAAAAATCTACTACTACTACTAAAACCTGAAAAATTGGAGTTGGGAGTATTTCGTCACACTTGGAGTCTGTGCTAAAATTTGCCTCAAGTGAATTTCTGACCATGATGCTCATGCTTTCGATCATTTGGGTGATGCAAGTTTAAATCTGGCTAGTGAAATCATGCATTTTCTCTCTTTTTGAACGCATTCTCTCATTGAACCGAAGGCCTCCAGTATAGAAGTGAAGCAGGAGTGGATCCGGAACATCAGGGAGGTTATTCAAGAGAGAACCGTTCACCTGAAGGGGGCGCTAAAGGAGCCCATACACGCTCCCAAAACCCCAGCCCGACAGCGCAGCATCAGCAAGAGGTATTTCTTCTTCCTCCTAAAACAGACCTTTCTTGTTTCCCAGACATTTTCGTCATCTAATACATCTGTACTGTCGAAATGCACAGCGCTTATTATAAGCTTATGATCTTTATCATCATCATAATTGCTGTTTTGACAATGGTGTGAGCTCACATTAAAAAAACTAAAATCATGAGAGTCTAAAAGTGTTTACTGTATGATGAAAAATGTTAAAATGCAGTCAGGATGACACTTTAGTTCAAGTCATGAAAACTCAACATATCCCTTTTCTGATTAGGCTTTTATTATGTTAATGGTATGAAATTTCGCACAAGCAAAATCACTCTTTTCACAAATATCGCTGGTTACACGTGGTTACAAGTGTATATAATATATATATATATATATATATATATATATATATATATATATATAAAATAATTGTATCATTAATCGCATTGAATCATAAGTTGAGTGAATTGTTACATCCCTAATCAATATCACACAGCGATATTTGAGAAAAGAGTGATTTATATATATATATATATATATATATATATATATATATATATCCATATATACATATATACATACACACACATATATATATATATATATATATATATATATGTATGTATATATATATATGTATATATATGTATATATATATATGTGTGTGTGTATATATATATATATATATATATATATATATATATATATATATATATATATATATATATATATATATATATATATAAATGTATGTATATATATAAATGTATGTATATATTTTTTTCCTTTTTCTTTTTTTCATTGAATTTTCTGCATAATACATGACCTAAGGAAATTATTACTTAATTTTTTAAGAATTATTACTCAACACTACCCTAATAAACACTTTCCTTCCTCAACATCCCATAAGGCTAAGAGAAAGAATACATAATAAACAATTGAATAATCTAATAAATAATTGTAAGTAGAAAAAATAAACAATTACAAAAAAACCCCATAAATAATTACATTTTTCAGTTCAGTGTTCAGTTTAAAAAAAAAATATATATATATATATATACTCTTAAAATACTTTATTTATTGTAATACAAATAAGAAAACATCTATTATATTTTTTGTCAGTATCAAACATGCCATTTCTACTAGGTGTCTTGTAATAGTGTATGAAGTTATGCCGGAAATGATGTTTTTCATATTTCTTTCATCAGAGAAACTACTGAGGATGCGGACAGTCAGGGTGACGCCAGCAGCCAGCCAGACACCATCTCCATCGCTTCCCGGACCTCCCAGAACACTGTAGACAGCGACAAGGTTCAACTACACTACACTAACACAAAAACAACACAACAGTCCACCATGTAGAGCCAGTATATTGAGCTGTAGCAGCACAGTTGTGTTTATACCGAGCAGAATCCACACGTACCTGTTTTGCAGTGTTTGTTGTGCTCGACTGAACCCTACACAGTTGGCTTGCGTACTATAAATACACATGAGTGTTGTCTATTGGGTCACAATAGCACTTAACAAACTTACCCATTTAACAAACTGTATGTAGGTTACACGATGAATTAAGTATTTAAGTATTAAGTAATTATAATAATTTTAGATATACCTCTTGGTAAAAAACCCTGACAAAAATATATTTAGCTGTTTTTTTATGGACTTCTTTTCAGCACTAAATGTCATAAGGTGACTGACTGCTGTATTTTGTACCAGAACAATGCATTGTGGCTTTGACTCAGTGTGGGTGTCACAGCAAAAATAGACCCATCTAGTGTGAAACAGGGCCTCTGCTTTCAGAAATGTTTGTGTGTTTGGAAAATTGTGGTCCAACAGCAGTCACTCCCCTATGAAATATCTGCTTCTCGCATACATATATGTACGTCTGTTTAGACATCAAGCGACTTCATTTAGTGTGTGTGGCTTTAAATTGTGGACAAGTTCATGAGGACATAGTTTTATTTATCGAAGGAGCGGTAAGACTCTTGTTTAATTACATTTTTTACTATTTAAAATAATTACCTACTATTTTAATTTAAATAAAATATCATTTATTATTGTGATTTCACTTTTTTTGCATCCTTACTCCAGTTTTCAGTGTCAGATAGTCCTTCAGAAATCATATTATGCTAATTTGCTGCTCAAGAAACATTTCTTTTTGTTATTATTGAAAACAGATTTTAATATATTTGAAATGAGTGTATAAAGGAAGGACTTTTTACATCATTGATGAATAAAAGCATTACCTTAATAACCTTCAAACTACAACAATTATATATATATACTGTATATCAAGTTGTATATTTTTATTCTTTGTGTTTTTATATATATATATATATATATATATATATATATATATATATATATATATATATATATATATATAACTTTGTTAGTTTTTAATTACCCAATCTGCTTTAGTATTGAGAATTATGAAGTCTCTAGATCTCTAAATTGTATAAGTGTATTAGAACCGTATTTTAATAATAAAGTATATACAGTACACTCACCGGCCACTTTATTAGGTATTGTTTAACTGCTCGTTAACGGAAATTTCATATCAGCCAATCACATGGCAGCAAGTCAATGCATTTAGGCATGTAGACATGGTCAAGACGATCTACAGCAGTGTAAACCGAGCATCAGAATGAGGAAGAAAGGGGATTAAAGTGACTTTGAGCATGACATGGTTGTTGGTGCCAGACAGGCTGGTCTGAGTATTTCAGAAACTGCTGATCTACTGAAATTCTCACCCACAACCATCTCTAGGTTATACAGAGAATGGTCCAAAAAAGAGAAAATATTCATTGAGCGGCAGTTCTGTGGGCGCAAATGCCTTGTTGATGCTGGAGGTCATAGGAGAATGGCCAGACTGGTAAGAACTTATAGAAAGGCAACAGTAACTCAAGGTATGCAGAAGAGCATCTCTGAACGCACAACAAGTCCAAATTTGAGGCGGATGGGCTACAGCAGCAGAAGAAACTGAGGCTAAAGTTCACTCAGGCTCACAAAAATTGGACAATAGAAGATTGGAAAAACATTGCCTAGTTTGATGAGTCTCGATTTTTGCTGCAACATTTGGATGGTAGCGTCAGAATTTGGCGTCAACAACATGAGAGCATGAATCCATCCTGCCTTGTATCAACGGTTCAGGCTGGTGGTTATTTTGCGATGGTGTGGGGGATACTGGGCCCATTAGTTCCAATTGAGCACCATGTCAACACCACTGCCTACCTGAGTATTGTTGCTGACCATGTCCATCCTTATATGACCACAGTGTACCATCTTCTGATGGCTACTTCCAGCAGGATAACGCACCATGTCAAAAAGCGCGAATCATCTCAGACTGGTTTCTTAAACATGATTTCTGAAGGCAAAAGGGAGTATAACCCAGTACTACTAAGCTGTACCTAATAAAGTGGCCAATAATATGCACAGCTTGATCATATAAACCATTCATAATAATGTTTAAATAATCGTGACTACAGTATTGACCAAAATTGCTGTGATTACGATTTCTCCATAATAAAGCAGTCCCAGCAAATGGGCTTCAATAAAAGATGTTTTATGCTAATAAGAAAGTTTTGCATTCTGAAACTTACACAATGATTTGGACCTCTTATATGGTGAAAGAATGAAGGAGATTTGATTTCTCACTTCATGGCCCCTTTAATAATAGTGATAGAGAGCATTAGTATTTTCTAACACAGTTGCCCAAAATCTGTCAAACATCTGTGTGAATAAGTTTATTATTGAGACTCGCAGTTATTTTGTCAGCGGGGTGATTCATTTGCGCTTTTTTTCTCATCGCCTTCCTTGTTGGCTTGTATTTGTTATGTAATTCTCACCCCTGTCTGTCTAAATGTGATTCTGATTTGCTGTTATTCCCTTCCAATACTCCAGTGTGGCAAAAACAGTATCACTGCTCTTCATCTCTCCGTCTGTCATTTCTCTGTAATTTTATTATTACTTGCGTCTGCTCTTAACCTCAGGCCAGTCTCTCCACTCTTGTTTCATTCAACCATCCAATTACAGACAAAAAAAACCCACACACGTCTGAGTCAAGAGCAGCTCCTGTTTCCTAGAAACACGTTTTCTAACACACACTTTTGCCGGATCAGTTGTTTTGTGGTTGTTTGTGTGGTTTGTGTAGTCAAGACGTCGACTTGTGTCTGTCTTAGATGTTAAAGCACACCCACTGACCGCTCACCGACTGTCTGACGCTACATCTTACGCAAAATAACAAGTGCTAGCAGAAACCGCTAGTTTCAGTCTGATTGGCTTCTTAGAATGGCTTTATTCAGATTAGTGTGGTTTGCACGCACTGTCAAAAATGCAGGGTTCCACACAAATCCTTAATGTTGTCCCAACATAAATCGATTAAGTTAATGTAATCGTTTTTACAAATGTAAGTAGATTGAACATAAAACAATTAAGCTGTCAAAAAACTGTTGGATTGTGTTGTTTTTAACTCATTTTAACTCATATTTTGCATTAGCAGCACAAGTAATTTTTGAGTTAAGTTAAAGACTTTGATGTTTTAAAGAGAATATTAACTTTTCAGACTCTTTAACTACATTTTTTTTATCTGATCAAAGAACAGCCCGAATCTACAGCATGTTTGTATTCAAAAAAAGATTTCTGCTGCTTGTTCAATTGAATTATTAAAAAAATCGAAACAAAACAATTAATTATTTGAAAAATGAATTGCTTTATGTTCAATGCACTTAATCGTTAATAATCAACTTAATTTGTGTTGGGACAACTTAAATGAATTGTGTGGAACCCTGGATTTTTAGTGTGGAAAAGGGATTTAAAAGCTGCAGTGCAGTGTTAGTTCAAATTTTGATTAAGTCTATGTGCCCTATCATACACCCGGCACAATAAGGCTCAAGACTTGCTGGGAGTGATTCGTTGCTATTTTCAGACCAGCTCAATTATAATTTTCACATTTTGCGCCACGTTTAAATAGCATATCCATTTGCCCCACTTTGTCGACTCATGGGTGTTCCAGTTTAAAAAGCAGGTGTGTTAAGGCGCATTGTTGGCGCGCTGCAATTTTTAAGAACTGAAATACACCATTAAAATGTTACAAAAATGACCCAGATTTCTTTTTTTGTTCCAGTCTCTCCCAGTAAATGTGCCTGTCTCAGAATTTAATTTGTTAGATAAAATATTTGGAAAATTCATATGGCAGAAAAAGAAATCTAGGATAAAATATAAAACCTTGCTTTTATCAAAAGATAAAGGAGGTTTAGGCTTACCAAATCTAAAATATTACTACTGGGCAGCTCAATTAACCGCAATAGTAACTTGGATTAAAAATAATAAAGAATCAAGACGGGTCGAAATTGAACAAAGCACAATAAAAGAGACATCACTGTCCGTTCTACCTTTTATAAATGTAAAACAGGCTCCAAAAATTAAAATAGATAACCAATGGATAAAACATACTCTAAAAATTTGGAATAAAATAAAAAAAATGTTTGGAGGTCCAGAATCTATATCCAGGGCCATGCCTATAGTAGGAAACATTGAGTTTCTCCCATCTGTGTGGGATGGTGGATTTCGAATATGGGCAGATAAAGGTCTTATAACAATAAATCAGTTATTCGTTGGAAAAGAAATTAAATCATTCTCACAACTCCAAGAACAATTTAATATTTCACCAAAAGATATGTATAGGTTCTTCCAAATAAGACATTACATTACAAACCATAAAGAAAAAGCTCTAATCATGCAAGAACCAAATAAAATAGAGGAATACTTCATAAATATTACAGAAAAAAACACTCCAGCTAAAAATCACGTCTCCCATTTATACAAAAGATTACTAAATAATACTGTACAAAATACCGATCACGTTAAAGGAAAATGGGAACTAGAACTAAATACCATAATCGAGGATGAGGTCTGGACTGAGTTATGTGAAGGATGTCATAAAGGAATTAATAGTCAATTGTGGAAAGAATTTGATTGGAAAGTAAAAATGAGGTACTTTAATACTCCTTTTGTAATTTCTACATACGTAAAAGGACCATCGGTAGCTTTGTGTTGGAGAAAATGTGGTAAAATTGGAGACCATACCCACATTTTTTGGGACTGTCCTACGATTCTGTTTTTTTACGAGTTTTGGAAAAATGTTAAAAAAGAAATAGATAATATATTAGATAGGGAGATACCCCTCGATCCAGTTGTGTGTTTACTGGTAGCACTGCCCAAAGAGATGTTTGATAAGGAAGCAAGATTTGTCCTAAGGATATTATTACTGGTTGCAAAAAAATGATAACAGTACATTGGATGGAAGAAAGTTCTCCAAAAGTGTCTCAGTGGATTCAGAGACTTAAACAGGTCTATATAATGGAAAAAATGACTGCATGTCTACAGATGAAAACTGATATTTTTCTAAGGAGGTGGAAAAGTATTACGACATATTTGGATATGTATATTTAGAGATTGCTTAACCTCACCTTAACATGACTGTTATTTGATGTAACTATGTAATACAATGTAACTTGATGTACAGATGTATCCCCTGGAAAGTAATTATGATGGCAACACCTTTTATTTTAATTTTTTTTTATTTTCTTCTTTATTTTTTATTATTATTATAATTTCATTATTTATTTTTATTTATTTATCTTTTTAGGTACCCCCTCGTGTGTAAGGGGTAAAAATGTTTGGGGAAGGGGTTGTTCTGTAAAATAAATATATAGAAAAATCTTAAATAAAAAGTTTCAAAAAAAAAAAATTTTACAAAAATGTTTATTTTCAACATAAATATAAAAACCACCAAGCTGCTTTCTTCAGTTTATTCATGAAAATCTGCATCTGTAAAATGTTGTTATTATAGGCAGTATTATTTATTATATGCATATTTATATTTGTTTTAATAAAAACAAGTTTAGATTTGTCAAACTGTCGAGTTGTGAAGAATTATATATTTTATAATTTAAATTTTTTAAAATGTTTTTTGAATATACGTTTTCGTCTTGGTTCCATCAGTGAAAATTGTGTTGTTAACAATAATATGCCAAAAAGTATTCATCACTGAAATTAACACTTGTCCACGAGTGTTACCAGAATCTGGTGATGTTCACTGTAGATAAACCCTCGCATACGCAAAAAAAAAAACTGAACTATATTTTGAGTTTAAGTGAACTGTTTTTCCCCAGAATCATCTTCAATGTCAACCATGTGTTGTTAATAAAAACAATAAGCTTTTGTCGCCTAATAAAGCAACTGGCAAGTCAAGTTAGTCATGTAATTGCACACATATAGTGTTATTTTTCTGCCAGTCTGCCTATTTTCTCTCTTTTCCTTCAGCGGTCTGTTTCTTTGGAGTTATTGTGCTGCTTGGCCCTTCTTATGTCATTGTGGTTTGAGGTTTGTGAGTTTGTGTGTATGTATGACTTGTGTGTGTGTGTTTGTGTGTGCGTGTGGGAGGCTCAATGGACATTCAAATATAGAACTATATATAGGCTTCTCATATTCTTTAGTTTTACAGACTAGACATTTCTTGACTTGTTTTCGTCTCTGGGTAGTTCGGTTTGGGATGTTGTCAACATTTGCCCCCAGAAGTAAGCTATGACACAAACTCCATTTCAGCATCATACTCAAAGTTAAAAATTAATATAAAAATAATATAATAAATAATGTTAATTCTTTTACTTGAAATGTTTTTAAAAAAATATTTTTGTTGTTATTATTATATTTAAATAATAATAATTTACCAATAACTGTATAGATGTATTTCTGTCTCTCTATATTATTCATTCATTCATTCATTCATTTTCCTTTGACTTAGTGTCTATTTCAGATGTCCACAGTGGAATGAACCACCAATTATTCCAGCATATGATTTACACAGCAGATGCCCTTCCAGCCGCAACCCAGTATTGGGAAATACCCATACAGACTCATACAAGTGGAGAAAACTAAATTTGCCACTAGGAAAAAATATATAATGTTAACTGAGCCGCATAACAGCAAGAAGTTTGCTGGTTCGAGTCCCAGCTGGATCAGGTGGCATGTCTTTGTGGAATTTGCATGTTCTCCCCATGTCTGCGTGGGTTTCTTCCGGGTGCTTTGGTTTCCCCCACAGTCCAGAGACATTCGTTATTGGTGAATTGGATGAACTTAATTGTCCGTAGTGTATGAATATGTGAGAATGAGTGCATGGGTATTTCCCAATACTATGTTGCAGCTAGAAGATCATCTTCTGTGAGAAACATATGCTGGATAAGTTGGAGGTTCATTCCACTGTGTTGACCTCTGAAATAGAGAATAAGCCAAAGGAAATGAATGTATGAGTGTGTGTGTCAATGTGAGAATGTACAGTATGGGTGTTTCCCAGTGGAAGGGCATCCACTGCATTAAACATATACTGCAATAGTTAGCGGTTCATTCCGCTGTGGCGACCTCAGCTAAATAAGGGACTAAGCCAAAGGAAAATGAATGAATGAATAAATAATTCATAAATAAAAATATTTAAAAAAACTGTTTGAGGATTTTGTTTTGTTGAATTATATAGACAATAGTCAAGTTCTAGACTACCATGTTAGAAGAGTATCTGTGGTAAGATATAGTGTTAGTAAGTAGCCAGATGTTTCTTTTTTTTTTTCAAAATATATCAAATCTATGTGTGTGAGAGAGTTTTGTAGTCCTCCATATGTTTTCTGTCTTTATCTCGCATGCACATGTGCGCACACACACTTCCCACTTTCCTTGCCCAGTCTGGGGTGTTGCTTCTCTTCATTTTTTTTCCCTCTCTCACTCTCCTCTCTTCAGTTGGAGCGTCTGCTTGTTTTCCTCTTTCACATGTGGGCAGAACCTTCTAGACTCTCCTCAGTTGTTCAGATGTGTGACAGCTCAGTAATGTCGTTTTTAAAGAACATGATGAGCATTAGTTCAGTTACTGACTTTGCCTGAGACTCGGGATAGGCCGTTTTCTACCTGACTGTCAGCCAATCAGAAGGCACATCTGGCTGGCAGACTTAACTTCTGGTTGGTTGTATTAGCGTTACAGACAGAGCCATGCCCAGGTGGAGGAGTTTCAGACTGCCCAAGAGAACCAGACCTGTGAGTACACATGCCTCTGATAGATTTCAAAGGGGGTTTAAATATAAATGAGAGGTTTTTACATTAGGTAAATGTGTTGTTGTGTACTTCAGTACTGATTTAGGATTTGCTTTAAAGCATAATTGTATGGTTTATGCTTTGAATTATTTATTTGATCATTTATTCACTCATATACAGTATTTTTTACCAGTGCAGTGTGTTAGTTTTGAGATTAAATTGCGTCTTTGTTATGCAATTGATCATTTCTACACAAAATGGCACTGTACACTGCTATAAGTGTATTTAAGTAATATATTTGATTTGAGGTTTCATCCCAGTAACATTGGCTTCTAATTTAACGTGTATATTCTTTTTATTTTCCTCCATAATTATTCTTGACTTACTGTAATTGAAGTGCCTATATATGCACTTTAAATGTAGGAGTGCACTTGCTCATCTGCGTCTGTGTGTGAGTGTGTGGGTTTTGTCCCCATAAGCATGAGCTCACATTTTGGACTGTGTTTTTTGGGTTGCTCAGAAGGGAGTGGCTGTTCATTTTCTTCTCTGTGTTTGTTTATTTAGTCATATTTTTAAAGCTGAAACCTGTAATGTCTTGTAATTTGTTTTGGAGCAAAATGACTAGACTCCTGTTTTTAAAGTAAAAATATATTACTGTTACAATAATTACAACATTAATCTAATAATAATACTTTGATTTGTTAATATATTAATTAATATATGTAATTACATTATTACATATATGTACATTATTACATTATTAATATATGTAAGATAGAGGTACAACTATGAACTCACCGGCCACATTATAAGATACACTGCCCAACTGCTCATTAACACACAAATTTCTAATCAGCCTATCACATGGCAGCAACTCATTTGGGCATGTAGACATGGAAAAGACAATCTGCTGCAGTTCATACCGAGCATCAGAATGGGGATGAAAGGTGATTTGACTGACTTTGCCAGACAGACTATTTCAGAAACTGCTGATCTACTGGGATTTTCATGCACAACCATCTGTAGCGTTTACAGAGAATGGTGTGAAAAAGGGAAAATATCCAGTGAGCGGCAGTTCTGTGGGCGCAAATGCCTTGTTGATGCCAGAGGAGTATGGCCAGACTGGTTCGAGGTGAAATAAAGGCAAATGTAATGCAAATAACCACTTGTTACAACCGCAGAAGAGCATGTCTGAATGCACAACATGTACAACCTTGAGGCAGATGGGCTACAGCAACAGAAGATCACACTGGGTGCCACTCCTGTCAGCTAAGAACAGAAAACTGACGTTACAGTTCACACAGGCTCACAAAAATTTTACAATAGAAGATTGGAAAAACATTGCCAGGTCTGTTGAGTCTTGATTTCTGCTGCAACATTTAGATGGTAGGGTCAGAATTTGGCGTCGCATCATGGATGCAGCAACTGGCAAATCTTCGGCAACTGCGTGATGCTATCATCTCAATATGGACCAAAATTTCTGAGGAATTTTTCCAGTACCTTGTTAAATCTGTGCCACAAAGAATTTAGGCAGTTCTGAAGTCAAAAGGGGGTCCAACCCGATACTAGTAAGGTGTGCCTAATAAAGTGGCCGGTAAGTGTATGTGTTAGGTACGTTGTAAGTGTTGATTTTAAAGGCAATCACAAATATTACACAGACACAACAATAGCAAAGTACATTGTATTTTTTTTTTTTTTTTGTAGTCCTGCTAACATTTCTTCAACGTTGTGGGGCTTTACTTCACCAATACTACAACCAACAGTGGAGACACTTTGATTGAGCAATAGAGAAATAGTTAGTGTTGTGATTTTAGTGACTGTTCTCTGTAAATGAAATAGCTAATAGTCACTTGCCTACTGGTACTAATAAGATGAAAGCGCCAACTACTAGCCTGACATAGATAATAAATCATTTTTGGCTGTTTTCATATGTGTAAATATGTATTTCTTTGAAAATGTTTTAAAAGTTTTTAAAATCTTGTCAGCATTGTCATTTAAACATACCTTTATAATAATTGAAACTTTTAAAGCGTTTTAAAATCCTTCAAATTTTCTGATATAGCCCTAAAGTTTGTCTCAGATAAACATTTTAGTTATATTATTATAGTAAATTGTGCAAAATATATCTATTTCTTATTAATTTCCAGAAATATGCATGTATGTTTGTATGACGTCGGTTGTAAATAAAGGAAAAGTGTCTGCTGAATGTACTCATATGGCACATATGTCTGATTCTCTGTGGGAGATTACGCTTTCCTCATGTCAGTATGGAATACTCTCTTCCATATGGTGGGAATTCCTGTCCAGCTGTAAGGAATCAGGGAGGGAAAACACCCTGAGTTCCCCTGAGGAGGGCGTATGTCTCTCCTACGCCCAATCACACTCTCCTCCATCTCTCCCTCGCTCTCCAGGGAGCTCTCCGCTGTTGTAAATCTACAATTAGAGCCTCCTGTATTTCCACTGTAGCTTTGACAATAGAATTAACATATCTGCAAATGCATTCAGACCTGCTTTCACAAACTCTTGCCTTAGTTAAATATTTAAGCAGCGTTTCTAAAAATGCCTTAGAAAAACACATTACTCATGTGCATCTTAAAACAAAACAATTGCAGTGACGTATTTTCTTTGAAGGTTTTTTTTAGTTTGTTAAAACAGCTCAAACATGCAATTTAGTCTAGGACCAGCTTTTAGGCTTGTTTGTGAAACCACAGGTCAGACTCATACACAAACTCTCATATATGTTTTGCAGATATTCAAGACAGTTAACACAGAAAATAGACTTTTATGTGCAGTACAAGCAGAAATAATCATTTAGACAATACATAGGCATTTGTTTTTTGTAAAACATAGGTGTCAAAGTCAATTCTTTGAGGGCCGCAGCTCTGCACAGTTTTGCTCCAACCCCAATCAAACACATCTGATGTAACTAATCGAGGTGTTTAAGATTCTTTTGAACATCTTGATTATTTGGATCAGCTGTGTTTGATTGGGGTTGGAGCAAAACTGTGCAGAGCTGCGGCCCTCAAAGAATTGACTTTGACACCTATGCTCTAAGAAGATGGGAGCCTCCTGTATGATTCAGTAGTTTTTAAAAATGATTATAATCATTTCAGATTACTGTTGACTTAAATGCCTGGGTGTTTTAAATGGGTGTTAAGTAGGTCTTTTAGTTTAAAAGGGATCCTATTGTGCTTTTTTTTCACTTTCAACTCTGCACTGTTTATGAACCAACATAGGCTCATTCTGAAAATGTAGCCCTATATACATTTCTGGAGATCGCAAATTATGTAGCCAGAGGTAGCTGCATTTCATCTTTAAAACAAACGCTACGGGGCAGTATGATGCCGTTTGTTTTTGCGATTACCGGCTGACCGCTTACCTCCGTATGGACGGCTTTCCTGCTGTTACCAGTTTGTCCAGTTAGATTGCCATGTATGCTAGCGGACTTGAGATTCAGAGAGGAGTTGACCACGACGACGGGTTCAAGTCTGGCGAAGAACGGTTCCAGAAAGTTGGTAAGACAGAAACAAAAGCCAAAAAAAATAAAATAAAGAAGAAAATAACAGGGTGAGAATGTAGTCAAATCTGAAAATGTGCCAAAAATCAGGTGATTTTCTTTTTCTTCAAAGCAAAGATAGCTGTTATATGGAACTTAGGGTATTTATAGTGGCTTAGGAATCGTCTGATTGGTGAATTATAAATTGAATAATGCGGGGCCGGCTGCAAGCAATCATAAGCACGTGATCCTCTCCAATTTAGTTTATGAATAAACTTTACTTAGTTTTAAAAAAGTGTTTTAAATTGAAAACAGTCCACGTACAAACTAGCATATCACCCAGTGTTTCTGAATAACTCTGCGTCTACATTACACTGCTGAAAACGCATATCACATGACCACACTCTCACACACTGGAATGCACTGCATCATATCTACACAGATGAGAGCTGTTCTCGTCGGAGTGTTCATCAAAGATCTACCACTGGATCTAACCTCACTATATTTGTTAAACGTGATATTTAATTTATCTTGTTGTCTATATACAACCATATATTCCCCGACTTTGGCTTTTTAATCTATTACTTGTTCTCAAATAACACGTTTTGGCTGAGACAAGTTAATAATTATTGTAACCGCGTACACAGATTCTGCACATTTGACTGATTGCATGCCTTTATTTCCTATAATGTATAACCTTATTGTTTGTTATACTTTTATAATGACCATTATTGATTATTAAAACTGATATTCAGCAAAGGAGAGGGTATACTTCGTAGTTTTAATGAAAATGAAAGGAGTCATTTATGTTATAGGCTGCGTTTTGTTATAAATATGCATACAGTGAAGATGACGGTCATATAAATATGCAACTACACGACGCCTCAACATTCTGTTAAGTTGCTAATATCAAAATGGAAATAGGCAGTTCCTTATATCATGTTTTCATTTTATTTTTAAGAAAGTGAAACAACGTAGCCAGGGTGATGTGAATGAGGTTATAAAGTAGCCTACACTGTTCCCTTAAAAGATTTACCCGACGTGTCCTCGGGAGGTTATTTTAAATATAAAACTTGCGAAGTCTGAATTTATAAGGAGAGGATGCAAGACTGAACTGTGTGTAGGCTACTTAATATATAAAGGAAAAAGCCCCAATTAGACAGTCGAATGTCTGCAGCCCCGCCTCCGTTTTCAGATGTCGCCATTTTCCCCCATCCATACTAACACAGAGCAGCAGCGTTTTAGAATGAAAATGGCCTCTTTAGCGTAGAAAATTCCGGCATAGTGTGGACGGATGGTGTAACCGTACCAAAACTTATACGTTTTAAACTAAAACATACTAGTGTAAACTGGGCCTCAGTCACTAGACAGCTGCCTCTGGTGGATTCTCTTCTAGTACAGCTGCCGCGAATGGCACTCGCAAGAGAAATTTGAGATCTGGAAAAGCATACACAGTGGCCCCTGGGGGATTCGCTAAAACAAAAACTGCGAAAAATCGTAGCTCTTGGGACGTATTTGGCGCTCTCCAGAAATGTATATGGTGGTATGTTTTTAGAATAAGCCTGAGTTGTAATGAACTCCCTTAAACACATGAGGATTGTAGTCCTGTGTTTTCTCTTAAGAACACAGAAACACACACACACACACACACACACACACACACACACACACACACACACACAGAAACATCAAAATATGCAATAATTCACATACAACAAAAGATGCTGTTTTATGGATCTGACATAAAAAGTTTGTAAACTTAATTAATGAATTAACCTAGTTTAATGCTGTCTGCTGTTCTCAATTTTTTTGATCTATTCAATAAATCATAAATCAGAAGTTTGAACTTGTAAGGCTTTATAGCACACACAGCTTTAAAGGCTCCGCACTCTTCTGAAAATGAGGAGGGAAGCAGCCACTCATTTATATTTAAAGACACATTTACACACATTTAGCTGGATCTCACATTTCCAAGCACTCCTGAGGTGTGTTAATACATGGTACATGTTATTTGAATTTATTTTAATAAAAACAAGGGGACAAGCAATATCCATAACTCAAACAAAGAGAAGAAAAAGAGGAAAAGAGAAACAAAAAAACCCTTTATGTATCTATCAACTGTAATAAAAGGAGCAAAACATAAACAAAAAAATAATAAAACTAATAATAATATAAATATATCCGCTTGTTAAGTGTGACGTCACGCGAAGCGGCTTCCGGGTCCAAGCGCTCTATTCAACTGAATGGGGAGACTCATGAAATGGTAATAATAATTGTTTACAAAGCGATTTAATGCTTTCGAAAATCACGATCGCAGTATATATGTCCATGCCTAATATCCGATGGCCAGAAAGTGATAATTTTTTTTATAAATTGTTACATTTTTGGTATTTGTTATGCAGCAAGCCCAGAGATTGTTGTGTACACTATGATTTTATAAAAAAATTCACTTTAATGTGTTATAGGAATAAAACATATTGTGATCATAAACGAATTGTTTCTCCACTCAAATGAATGGAGGCTTGGACCCGGAAACAGTATTACATACGTCACAAACACGTTACCACTTAACAAGCGGATACATATATAAACATGTATAACATTTACATTTTATTTTACTGAGTGATAATTACATTGAAACATCAAAGTTTTGACATGGCACTTAGAATATGTCTAAATTCTACCATGGTATTTCCACAGTAAAGTTTTATAAAGACACATTGTTGCATCAGGCGTTAGTAAAAATTTGTAATAAAATAAATTGTTTAATTGGGAAAAAGGTGAGTTTAGTTGTAGCTGATCTTCCAGTTGAATGTGTGTTTTGACCATCAGATCGGGGGGTGTTCAGTGCTTTCGGGTGGGTCAGTGCAGTCTAGGATTTAATGCAGTCAGGAAGGAGGTCAGAGATGGACAGACCTCCATAGGAGAACAGCTGTCCAGACCTGCCTTTTCCTCTCTTACTCATCCTGTTTCTCATAGTCTGCAGCTCAGTTTGAGCGGGTGTGTTTGATGAAGATTAGAGCATGTTTCTGTGTGTGAATTGATTTTCTGTCACTGTAGGGAGAGCTTGTCTTGGGTGGAGATGTGTGTGTGTGTTTGTTCAGTGAGCTGTTTCTCTCTGCAGGTTGACCATTCCCTTATTTCTCTCAACCTGTCCTTGTTTTTTCCTTTTTTTGGGATGAATTTTTTGCATGAACTTTAGTGTGAGTGATTCCTGATAGGCGTTCCGATCTTTATCCAAATCAAATATCTAGTATATGAGGTTTTTCCAGGTGGAACCGAAATTCTATTTGGAAATGAATGTTGGGTGGGACTTTATTTTATTGACCAGGGTTTTATTAGATTTTTTTTATGACAGCTGATTATATTAAAACTTGATTTTTATGTATTGTATTAAAACTTGATTATATTAAAACTTGATGATTATGTATTTTTCCTGTACAGTAAAATCAGTAATATTATAAAATAATGTTACAGTTCAAAAGATGCGTATTTTGATATATTTTAAAATGTTACAACTTCTTTATTCCAAAGTTACATTTTCAGCATCATTCAGGATACTTCAAAACTTTAAAATGCTGGTTTGCTGCTTAATTATCAAATAAAAAAATAACTGGGAATGTTAAAAACGGCTTTTTTCGGTTTTATATTTTACTAGAGACATTTTAAAATAACTTATTTTTATTTTATTTTATTTCATTTTATTTTATTTCATTTCATTTTATTTATTTATTTATTTATTTATTTTATTTTACAAATTCATGGAGCCTTGAAAACCATTGTTATAAAACAAAAGTGTATACACTTTTTGCCAGTTGTGCATTTCCACATTTATACGCACACACACACATGATTATTTCTATGTACACACGTCTATGGACCAAGGTGACTATGGAAGAATAAATAGACTGTTTCAAAATTCTCAGTTTCTTTGGCAACAATCTTAAAACTTACTGACCCCATATATTACTGTTCTAAGGTGGTGAGTCACTATATTTTTATAATGTAAGATGATTTCATATATCCCTTACTCTGTATCTGCAGTTGTCGGGTGGCTGCGAGCAGACGGTGGTCCTGCAGGATTTTGTGGCCGGGTCTGTGGGTGAGCTGAGCATTCAGTCGGGTCAGACTGTGGAGCTGTTGGAGAGGTCTGGAGAGCGGCCCGGCTGGTGTCTGGTGCGCACTACCGAAAATTCGCCCCCTCAGGAGGGTCTGGTTCCCAGCAGCACCCTGTCGGTGTCTCATTCACGCAGCAGTGTCGACATGGACTGCTTCTTCCCACCTGGGAAAGGTAAGTCACGCTAAGATACACCGCCTACTAAAAAAGAGATCATCTGTCGATTTCTAATGGCTGCATAAAGCATCATGCTTAAAAATAAGCTATACTCCCATTGGTGTAAGAGTGAGCACCACTTGATGAGGTAATATAGACTGTAATGCGGTCAGATGATTATTGTTATGTTGGTTTGGTGACCATGTATTTGTAAGAAGATTTTTTTGAAGTATTTGTTCACATTTGTTTTGTCAGATGAGTTTAATTTTGATTAATAATAATAAGCACTGGGCCACCGTGCCACCCATCTAGGAAAGGAGGAGATGTAGGGGTGGAAGGGGCGAAGATGGTTGTTATATAAAACTTAGGATATTTATAGTGGCTTAGGAATCGTCTAATTAGTGAATCATAAGTTGAATAATGCGGGCCGGCTGCAAGCAATCATATGCACGTAATCCTATCGAAATTAGTTTGTAAATAACCTTCACTAACTAATGCATTAACTAGCATTAACTAATACACCCATATTGTAAAGTGTTACCTCCCGCAGGCACAGGACGTCAACATGAGGTCCTATTGACGTTATTTTGTTTGGAAATGAAAATCGGGTTGACGTCAGAGCCCAACATCAGGTCAACATCAATGTCCAATTTAAAATCAACCTACATTAAAATCAACCAAATATCAACATCTAATCATGTTACACGTTGATGTTGTGTGAACTTTACCACTATGACATTTAATAGACGTTGAATTTTAGTCACTTTCCAACACAACCTAAAATCAACCAAATATCGACATAATTTGACATCATTATTGGCAACAAAATATTGTTGTCCTTAGACACTGTTTATAATTGCTTAAGTCGGCCAAAATAGGAAATTCCAAACAGCTTTTATAGACTTAAAAAAGTTTTTGCTCATAAAAGGGGAGAGTTCAAGGAACTGGCTAAAAATCGGAAGAAAAGCCGCTATGTAATACACATTCTTTCAATACATCCATGTGTACAAACTTTTTTGTACGCGATAATTCGTTTGACAGCACCAATACAGCTGCAGGCCTAGCTATGTGTATAAATATGTTAATGTGTGATATAAATATCTGATACAAACACCAACACACTTATACAAAATTCAAGAGAATATAAATAACACACCCGGCCATGTAATTACTGCAATGGAATCGAGATGCACAGCAGTGGTGAATGTTTATTGATTACGAAAAATTAAATGCAACCGTTGCGACAAAACTAGACGGCTATTATTAATAATAATAATAATAATTCCTTACATTTATATAGCGCTTTTCTGGGCACTCAAAGCACTTTACACAATGTGGGGGGGGAGAGATCTCCTCATCCACCACCGTGTGCAGCATCCACCTGGATGACGCGACATCAGCCATTTTGCACCAGACCGCACATGCCTGGGGGATGGGGATGGTTAGGAGGCCATGATGGGCAGAAGCCAGAGGGCAGATTTTGGCCAGTTTAAACCCCTATTTTTTTTGAAGGACATCCTGGGGTTTTTAACGACCACAGAGAGTCGGGACCTCGGTTTAACGTCTCATCCGAAAGACGGCGCTTACTGAGCAGTATAGAGTCCCCGTCAATATACTGGGACATTAGGACCCACACAGACCACAGATTGAGTGCCCCCTGCTGGCCTCACTAACACCACTTCCGGCAGCAACCTAGCTTTCCCATGTGGTCTCCCATCCAGGTACTGACCGGGCGCAGCCCTGCTTAGCTTCAGTGGGCGACCATGTAAGAGTTGCAGAGAGCTAGCTGCCGGCTAAATTAGCCGGAGTATATTATTGTGGAGTATAACTTTTTGTTATGAATATTAAATAATACTGTAACATAGTAAACTGATAAACTGTAATAAATACTATAACATGTAAACTGCGGTGCATCATGATGATGTATAATTATAGCATAGAAAACTGAAGCCTGCTGAATAATTTGTTTATTACTACAGTTTTGTCGTACCAACAACAATATAATTACTACGACAGTTTAATTCAAGAAATTATCTATATTATGCTTCTAAACAATATAGTATTTACTATAGTATTTTTTCATGTAACGTAGCTTATACAGTATCTACCACCTCAATGACAGGAAAATATATTTTAGTTCAGTCGAAAATTTGGCCTTCTTCATGATATAAGGATCATGAACAACATATGTGGTTATTTTCTATTTATATCTCCATTGAAAAATGGTATAAATCGCAAAAATATTGAGTTTCCTATGTGTCTCCCATTCATTTTTAACTTCCTGCCCTCCATCTAAATTTTGCACAATCCTAGAACCACGTAATTGAAAACAACCTATTTAAATATAAGACAATAGTACACAAATTAGCAATTAAAAAAATTGTAAAAATGCAATAAATAATATGAACTTAAAGTACTTGACATTTCTACTTTTGCTACACTGAATGCTAAAGAGCAGCCTAAGCATTCTGTTCCATATTACCTTTGTGTTCCTCTGGAGATAACAAAGCCCTGCAGGTTTGAGTTTAAGTAGATGATGAGAGAATCTTGATGTCAGGACGGTCTCTTCCTTTAAGCTGTTGTACACGTGTCCACAGCTCTAAACAGCACGTGCTTTGCTTCTTCCAGGGGAGTCAGGAGGAACAGACAGGGTTTGATCAGTAATTAGCGGGGTGCTTGCGATGCTGTGAAATGCTTGTGTCATGCATGCTTTGATCCAGCTCGGGGATCTGTGTGTGTGTGTGTGTGTGTGTGTGTGTGTGTGTGTGTGTGTGTGTTTGTGTGTGTGTGTGTGTGTGTGTGTGTGTGTGTGTGTGTGTGTGTGTTTGGTAGAGTTTTAATGCATGGACTCTCACAGACATCTGAGATGGCTCAACAGTAGAATCACAATGAACTCTAAAGGTTGTAACTTTTCACAATTCAGTTATGTTTATTTACATTACATATATTTATTTATTTAGATAATGTTTTTATTCTGAGTGACTTAAAGTGTTGGTCCACTGTGATATTTTATACTTTAGTTGATGTGTAATGTAGCTGTGTGAACATAAACAACATTTCTGTATGTTTTACGCTCAAGGTTCAATGCAAAGGGAGACATTTTACAGCAAAGCCTACAGACGAATACAAAAAATACATCTGGGTTAATGAGATAATTAACCCTTCAGGTTACGGGCATACACCTCGTGTAGCAAAGGGCTTGGCCAAAGGCACTGTAATGTTATAGCAGAGAAAGCTAAAATGCCGTCTAAAAGCTGCTTTTTCCACAGAGCTTGTTCTGTTTCTGTATTTGGGTCTTCAAAGGACATGACACAAAGAGAGAAGTGCTTACAATTTAATTTCATTTATGTTCCAGAGAATTATAATAAAGATATAGCTCTAGCAATTGACAAAAGGCAGCTTCCAGAATCTATCCCCGTTCAGTGCTGCATTAGGCTAAAACAGTGGTCACCAAACTTGTTCCTGGAGGGCCGGTGTCCTGCAGATTTTAGCTCCAACCCTAATCAAACACATCTGAACAGGCTAATCAAGACCTTACTAGGTGTACTTGAAACATCCAGGCAGGTGTGTTGAGGCAAGTTGGAGCTAAACCTTGCAGGGAAACCGGCCCTCCAGGACCGAGATTGGTGACCCCTGGGCTAAAAACTCCTCAAAGAAGGAGCAGCTCCAACCATAATAAAAGAAGCTGTTAGTATTTTCATTTGTTAAAATTGATGTATTACATGCATAGTGTCTAGCATTAACTGTATGTTGTAGCGAGGACGTAAACAAGGAAGTAAACAACGGCAAATGCTTTTTGGCACCGCTATCAATTTAGCTACAAATTCTTATCAGTCAAACAGCGCTGCTGTGTCTTTCTATGCAGCTGCTTTCCCTGCGTTCTACATCTCAAATAACAAACTCTTAAAAGATATGTGAATGTTTTATATTTCTTACACATGTTTATAATTGGAAAATATTTGAAAGACACTTGTCAGGTTTTATTTTAGAGAGCAGGCTTGAGGTTCAACTGTGTCCTCTTCATTTTCTGTCTAATTCAGGCTCAAACTGAAACAGCTAAACTGATGCATGGCGATTTCTGGTGACATGGAGCCGATCCATGAATCACCGCACATTGGGTTCTATTTTGATAATCTAGGCACAAAGTCTAAAGCGCAACGCGCAAAAGCATTATGTCAGCGACATGTCAGTTTTTGCTATTTTAAGGACGAAAAAATCTGCTTTGCGCTGCAGCGCATGGTCTAACAGGGTTCAGCTTATTCTCTTAATGAGTTATAGCTGTGTTTTGAGAATAAATCAATCAGAGTCTCATCTCCTATTACCTTTAAGAGTCAGTTGCGTTGTGCCATAGCGCATTTGCTATTTACATTGCAGACTTTGTAAGTGGAAAAACTGAGCCCTTCACTAGCAAGAAAACAGTTAAACAGAGCATCTACAGGGCGAGAATGAGATTTGAGCCTCCTCATTCTTTACTTTCACTAAGGAAATGTGTTGTACGCACAAACATCCATTAGTGTACAAAATTAATTTTGTTTGTTAAACACAAAGACTTGCTTTAAACTATTTGGACCCAATATTTTTGTTGCTCTTTTTAGAAGAGAGAGGATAACAAATCCATACTCTCTTTTTGAAGAAACTATTTTTTAAAAATTCTTCCTTAATCTAATAATTAATATGCACCTGACTAAATGCAAGATTTCTGTGCGTGACACATTTTTAGGATAGTCAAAATAAATAAAAAAAATACAAAAATGTCTTTGTGCAAGGAAAGTTCATACTTTAGGCAAGAGCCAGAAGGGTGCAGCTTTGGTTCTTGGGTCAGTGTGGCGTTTAAGTGTTTCCTTAAGGCCCCATATTGTCTAAAGAGGAACTATCTGTATTGTAGTCCTTTAACTTCCTGTTGTCTCCCTGCACTGCACTTCCTGCTCATTTCTAAACATCCCCAGCAGACCCTCTGGCCTCACGACTGCTTAGGCCAGCAGCTAAGAATAGACTGGGGAAGGGGGAGCCTTTTCCATGTAGCTTTCAAGAAAAATAAATCATCAGAAAACAACCGAAGCAGTGACAGGTCAAGATGACTACTGAACTATGACACGCTGTCTTGTCAAAACTATTGAGATGGATTTCTTTAAGATTTGAAGAGCTGAAACTTGCAGACACATTCTGGAGACACCAAAGGCTTATCTTAAATCTTGTAAAAGGGGTAAAATAGGTGCCCTTTTAGCTGAATACTAGTATCTTGAAAAATAGTACCTTAAAAAAAAATATTTATACTGTCATCTTGGCAAAGATAAACATAATCAGTTATTAGACATTAGTTATTAAAACTATTATGACTAGAAATGTGTTGAAAAAATCTTCTCCGTTAAACAGAAATTGGGGGGGAAATATTTAGGAGGGCTAATGATTCTGACTTCAACTGTGTATGCAAAAGTATTGATTGACTAGATTCATTTACTGTAAATAGTCCACCTCTTTATCTGCAAAACATAAGCAGAAGTTTTTGCACCCCAAAAACGTACCGTCAAAAATATCTGCAGGCATAAAGACTTGAACTGGCCATACAGTTTAGCATATTTGAGTGGAATTTGACAGCATGTGACACTCATCGAACTCAAGTTGTATTAAATTATCCCACTTATTTGCGCTACGCCTATCTATAGCATTGAGTAACAGTGGGGTGTTTGTGTGTGTGCTGCTCTATTTCTGATGCAACCGGATAATGATAAACAGAGAGTAATGTTTTGTAAGATGGAAAGATTTCAGTCAGGCATGGAGGATTTTGTTCAAACAGACTGTTCACTGCACGCTAAGCTACACTTCATTCTGATGACTGGGCGAATTCACTTCTGTTGTTAGAACTGCCAGTTGTCTCATAGTTAACCTGTATGTGGTAGAAATAGAATTCTGAGTAGGGACAACCAGAAATAAAACCATGCACATGCTAAGCTGGCCTTCGTGAGATATTACTATCGGTCAGTTACTTTATGCCAATACATTTTCCCTTTGTTTTAACCGTATGTAAATAGAAAGTTGTGCTTTTTGTGAATTTTTTTGCACACATGCTGGACTTAGGGTGTCAGCAGGGTCCTAAAAATTCTTTAAAAAACAAAATTTTAGACATAAAAGGGCCTAAATTCACTGAAATATGGTGTTGTTGGTCTTAAATAATTTTAAACAAGTCTTAATTTTTCCTTTGTCTCTATACCCAATTGGTACAACCAACAATCTATCTAATAATAAAACAATAAAATAAAATGTTTAACAAAAGATACATTTATTAACTCTATTTATCAGTTTGGAAAGTGAGAGTGGTTTTACATATTACTGTAAGTCAATGCAAAGATGCGAATAGAAATCCTGCAGTGCAATTCGTAAACGTTGCGATTAGCGCGCGAATGAAGCAGGACGAGTTGATCATTTTGCACGTTTGGCGTGCTTAATGGACTTATCGTGCTGGAAAATCTGAACTTCATCGGAAATTCGCGCCACTTTACCCAATCAGGAGTTTGCTCTTGTAAGGGTGTGACTATGACATAAGTGCCTGTTGTTGGTGTCCCAAGGGGAAGTCTTCTTGCCAATAACAGACACCAAACTGGGCTGGGCTCAATTGGAAGCACCGCTGAAAGCTACCATCAGGTATAGTTCTGGCGAAGTTGAGGAACTCACAGATCTGGGTGCACCTCTGAAAGGGACCTCAGAGATGGCGCCAGAGTAGTCTATGCTTTTTATCATCCTTCCTAAAGCACATAAAGCACAGCTATTATCTCAATAAATCCATGTTAGCCATTTAGCAACAAAGCTACAGTCACCGGGTAAATAGAAGCCCTGCCCATGACGCATATCCACTTCTATTGGGGAGTGAATTTGATGTGCGAATGAAGCAAATTTGATGCGCAAATAAAGTGAGTAAACTCATAATGTTCATGTGTCTATTTATGCTCGAATAGCATGATTTATTTGTGCGTACTGCATCTGGTGTGAACACAGCATAACAAATACATCTGTTTAAAAGTTCTCCATAGTTACCTGGTGAGGACGCTGACCTGGAGACAATGTTTGATATAGTTTATCATCATTTTTACACCATTTTGGTACACAATTTTTAGAAAAGTTAGAAAAACTAGGCTTTTGCCCTGTAGTCTGAAATTTCATTCATAATGGTCTTAAAAGGGTCTTAAAAAGTAAAAATTGACTTGGTAAAACCTAATGCTGAACTGGTTATTGAACAAAAAACTGGTTTACAAAGTTTCTATAATTGTATTGTTGCATCAAAATGAGTTTCACGTGATTTAGTAGTAAGTTTTCTACACTGTAAAAAAAATTATTACATTTTAGTTGAATCAAATAAACTTTTCAGGGGTGACACAGTTCTGTTTTACAGTTTTAACATGTATATATGCTAATTGTTTTCTAAAATGAATTTAACCAACATTTTAGAAAGTAAATAAATTCGGTGAATATGAAAATATTATGCAAAAGTTGAGAGAATTTGGTCACACGAAAAGACCAATCATTAAAAACATGCATTATCCAAAGGTTTCAAGTCTTAAACATGCATTTCTGAACGTTGGTTTGAATACGTATAATTAAAAGGACATTAAAGACTGCACATGAAATAAAACTTTTAGAAAGATGTACAGTTAAAGTCAGAATTATGAGCCCCCCTTTGAATTTTTTTCTTTTTTAAATATTTCCTAAAAATTTTTAATAGAGCAAGGAAATTTTTTAAACAATTGAAACATACTTGCATTTTCATACTTGTGTTTCTCAGAATATCTATCTTTTTATGCCCAAAAGGCTATTGTCAACATTTATTTGTGTCTAAATTCTTTTTTAAAATGTGTAACACTGTACACTGTAAACCCAGCTGTTTACTTAAAAAGCCATTACTTAAAATGGAAAGTTTTAGCATCAAAACTTAAAAAGGTGTGTTTAACTTACTTATTAGGCAGCAAAAAAAAATTTCAATTAATTTTTTGAGTTCTCTGAACTGAACATTTTGATTTCTTTAAACGATTCACCATGTCTGTTTAAAATGATTGGTTGCGTTTGAAATTCTGCCTTGACAACCACGCTGATTGGTCGATATATGTTACAGTGGAAGTCAGAATTATTAGCCCCCCTTTGATTTTATTATTATTATTTTTTTTTTTTGGTCTATTTTAAATATTATAATATAATATATTTTTTCCTCTGGAGAAAGTCTGATTTGTTTTATTTCGGCTAGAATGAAAGCAGTTTTAATTAAAAAAATAATAATTTTAAGGTGAAATTATTAGCCACTTTAAGCTATATTTTTGATTAATATCATGCCCAAAACATTATACCCAGTTACCCTAATTTAACCCTAGTTAACCTAATTAACCTAATAAAGCCTTTAATTGTCACTAAGCTGTATAGAAGTATCTTGAAAAATATCTAGTAAACTATTATTTACTGTCATCATGGCAAAGATAAAATAAATCAGTTATTAGAAATGAGTTATTAAAACAATTATGTTTAGAAATGTGTTTAAAAAAAATCTTCTCTCTGTTAAACAGAAATTGGGAAAAAATAAACAGGGGGGCTAATAATTCTGACTTCAACTATATCTTATGAATAACACTAGTTCACTGGTTCTGCCTGAGAGCTCCTGCATGTTTGAAGAGAATGAAACAGCCATATTTTAAAAATCCTATTATTTTTGCTTAACAAAAAAGAAGATGAGGGCGACGCGGTGGCTCAGTAGGTATGCTAAAATTAACCATAGTGTGTGTGTGAATGAGTGTGTATGGATGTTCCCAGTGATGGGTTGTGGCTGGAAGGGCATCCGCTGCATTGCTGGATAAGTTCATTCCGCTTTGGCGACCCCAGATTAATAAAGGGACTACACCAAAAAGAAAATGAATGAATCAAAAAAGATAAAACATATGGAACTGTTGAGAGATTGTTCTACTTTAAAATATTAATACAAGACCTAAGATTGTCAATGACGGTTTAAATCAGCTTCTCCAGCCTCTGTGTTTATGAATGAGCTAGGCAGATGTTTAGCGGCTGTTCCGTCGAATTTAACCATATTTGCTTTCGCCCAGTTCAGCACAATTTTGATCGAAGGTGTTTTCATCCATCTTTAGAAGTGGTCAAATAGGACAAGTTTAAAAGGTTTCACTCTCTCACACATGTACTTAGCATTGTCCACCTATGAACGGATCGACAAAAATGCATCTTAAAACCATATGTAAACAGGGCTTGACTAAATACTTCAGTCAGCCGCTCTAATAACTTCACTGTAAAAAATGTTTTTTTCTTTTTTCTTTTTTTCTTTTCACAATTCCTTCATGTTATTCCAACAAAAATCTTTAGGTTAAATTAAGTTAACTTAATCTTATATATAAATTGAAGTGGATTGAACATAAAACAATAAGGTTGTCTCATTTAAAACTTAAGAATTGTGTTGTTTCAACTTATTTTGAATAAGTAGTTTCAATAAGCAGCAAAAGTCACTTTTGGGTGTTGATGGAAACTTGCTTAATTTGCATTTGTTGTTGTTGTTTGTGTTTTTTTGTTTGTTTTTTTCTTTGAAAAAATTAAATTCTTGTTACGATGGAAACTTGACAAATAAATGCTTACATAGAGTAAACAAATTTTAAGTAGCTGTATACAGTTAAAGCGTGAGACAATCCATAAACTGATGTTGCAAAATGAAGATGTATGAAAGTAGATGTTGCAGATGAAGGTTAAGCATGTGCATTGGTTAAAACAAAACTGTATTTGTTCCATACACATGCATACCAAACCAGAAGAGCCAGATCAAACCGGAATGTTTGGTGTATATGCTGTGAGTGCTATAGAAATGGCAATTTCTGGTCAACCAATCGCTTCCATCTATTACAATTCGAATTTTTTTCTCCATTTTCTGTTGAACAGAGAGATTTGTTCTGCAAATTTCTAAACATAATAGTTTTAATAACTAATGTCTAGTAACTAGTAGTCTAGTATTTAAAGGAAATAATATTTTACTAGATGTTTTTAAGACACTTCTATACAGCTTAAAGTGACATTTAAAGGCTTAACTGGGTTAGTTAGGTTAACTAGGCAGGTTAGAGTAATTAGGCAAGTTATTGTATAACGATGTTTGTTCTGTACAGTATCAGAAAAAATAGCTTAAATGGGTTAATATTTTGTCCTTAAAATGGTGTTTAAAAAAATGCAAAACTGCTTTTATTCTTGCCTAAATAAAACAAATAAGACTTTTTCCAGAAGAAAACATATTATCAGACATACTGTGAAAATTTCCTTGCTCTTTTAAACATAATTTGAGAAATATTTAAAAAAGAAAAACTTTTCAAAGCGGGGTTAATAACTTTGACTTTACCTGCATATATATATATATATATATATATATATATATATATATATATATATATATATATATATATATATATATATACATGTGTATATACAGTTAAAGTTAATTAATTAACCTAGTTAAGCCTTTAAATGTCTCTTTAAGCTTAAGAATATCTAGTATAATATTATTACTGTCACCATAGCAAAGATAAAAATAAATCAGTTATTAGAAATGAGTTAATAAAACTTTTATGTTTAGAAATGTGTTAAAAAAAATCTTCTTTCTGTTAAACAGAAATTGGGGAAAAATTTAACGGCGAGTCTAATAATTCAGGGGGGCTAAAAATTCTCTCTTCAACTGTATATACTGTACACACATACAAACATATAAACAACATACATAAAATACACACATACAAACATATAAACAACATACATAAAATACACACATACAAACATATAAACAACATACATAAAATACACACATACAAACATATAAACAACATACATAAAATACACACATACAAACATATAAACAACATACATAAAATACACACATACAAACATATAAACAACATACATAAAATACACACATACAAACATATAAACAACATACATAAAATACACACATACAAACATATAAACAACATACATAAAATACACACATACAAACATATAAACAACATACATAAAATACACACATACAAACATATAAACAACATACATAAAATACACACATACAAACATATGAACAACATACATAAAATACACATATTTGATATACTATTCTGTCCTTATGCAATTTTACAGAAGTACGTTTTTATTGAAGTCTTTTTACTTTTTATTAAAGTCTTTATTTTTTATTTTTATACTTTTATTTTTTGATTCTTTATGAATGTAATGGGGACATTTTTACGTGTGTGTGTGTGTGTTCTTGAAACTGTTAAAGTGGGGATGGAGATCTTGTGATAAAGGCACACCCTCTCAAAAATGGGCCACTGCAGCATGCAGACGTAGCTGATTCAGAATTCACACACGCAAATACACAAACACACACACACACACACACACACACACACACCGACACACATACACACACAAGTGAAATACATTTAATAGTACATTGTCTGTTTTGGAAGAGCTGAAGAACAGTGACTCTTGTTTTTTCTATCTCTATCTCTAGTCTTGTATGAGGATAACATTATATATTTGCATACTGGTTTCAGCAGTATCTTCCTGTATCCCTTTGAATGCTTGTGTGTGTGTGTGTGTGTTGGAGTGTGTGTCCCTCAGTGGCCCCTGGCACCGCCCCCACCCCTCCCCTTTATTGTGAAGAGTCGCGCTGAACTTCTAGCTGAGCTTCAGTATTACAGAGGACAGAGTCAAAGTGTCCTCCTCCTCCTCGAGATCAGTCCTTGTCTTTAATTTCTCCTCTGTCTCTCACCGGTCTCTGGACACACATGAGACGGTGAGCGGGCAGCATGCGGAGCTGGAGGTCGTGTTGTTCTTCTGGAGTTTGTCTCAGTTGGATTATAAGGAAGATTTGCTGTTGCGACGGCGCAGGTGCGTAACTCTACTCTGGGGTTTGTTTGTGGACTCTATGCAGATGCGATCAGTTGGGTTTTTATTTTCGCAGCATGTGTGTCTGTTCGTGTCGCGCTGTGGGAGTTTGGGGTCTGGGTTAATCGTTGTAATTGAGTTATGTGGAAATCTTTTTATCTGAACTATGGTATTTCATGTAACGGTTCACTGACCTGATTCCTGAAGATCTCAGATGAGCTCAAGGGTGTTTCGGGTGACTCAGCTGATGATTATTTACAGGGTTTTGTGCTTGATATTTTTTTCGTTTGTCAGTTTAGAGGTTATTCTATGGGAAGCAAGCATTTATATTGTACAGTAGCTGCGCAATTTAAGGTATTTTTCTGTATTAGATGTGTTGCAGTAGAATTTTTAAGTGTCTGTTTGCTTCCCATTTAAATGAGCTAAAACAGCACAATTATTGAGTTTTTTTGTGACAACTTCATTATGTTGTTTAATCTACTTAAATTTGAAAAAAAAAAAAAATATATATATATATATATATATATTTCAAACAAAAATAGAGTTCAAACTTCTATTTAATTAGTTCAAACTTCCCTAAAATGAGCTGAAACAACACAATCATTGAGTTTTTTTGTCAACTTCATTGCTTTATGTTCAGTCCACTTAAATTTGTAAGAAATACTTAAATGTGTTCGGATTTCCCTTTTAAAACAAGCTGAAACAACATAATTATTGAGTTTTTTTCCGAAAACTTTATTATTTTATGTTCAATCCACTTGAATTTGTAAAAAAAATCTATTAGTTCAAACTTCCTGTTTAAAATAAGCTGAAACAACACAATAATCGAGTTTTTTGTGACAAGTTAATTGATTTAGGTGTAATCCAATTAAAATTTTAAATAAAATTATTTAAACTTGTTCGAATTTCCATTTTAAAACGAGCTGAAACAACACAATCATTGAGTTTTTTTGTCAACTTAATTGTTTTGTGTTCAGTCCACATAAAATTGTAAGAACTATTTAAATTTGTTAAAATTTCCCATTAAAAATGAGCTGAAACAGCATAATTGGTCAGTTTTTTTTCAGTACTTAATTATTTTATGTTCAGTCCACTTGAATTTGAAAAAAAAAATCTATTCGTTCAAGCTTCCTGTTTAAAAATGAGCTGAATCAACATAATTGTTGCGTTTTTTTGCAAAATATTAAGTGTTTCCATTTTGTTTTCCCAACACACATCGATTGTGTAGAACCCAGCATTTTTTTTACCGTGGTGTTGTTGTTGTCACAGAAACACTTTTCTTTATAATCTTAAAATTGACATTTTTAATTCTGAATGATTTACTGTAACCTCATGTATTGGTTCCAGTTATATTATAGACTTTTTAAAACCCCCAAACAGTTCATTTAATTAGTGTTATACTGTATCATCGTTTGTTATGCATGAATAGGTATCTTAAATTTACATTCTACCCCTTTTTGTTGTATATTTTGGCAGATTAAGGCATAATTGATGACCGTGCAGTGTGCGTGGTGTATGACTGTATGTGTAACGGGTGTGAGAGCGATACTGGCCCCTCATGCTTCTCTGTTTTCCTGTAACCTAATTTCTCCATCAACAAACCAATGTGTCTCCCGTTCTCTCCGCTTTGAAGCTCAAATCAAGTTCCCATCTCTGTTTGATCATTTCTTACGCTTTTCTCTTTTTTTGCTTGAAGAATGACACTCGCTTTGAAGATTCTGTTCATTTTGACTTTTAGTGGTTCGGTTTTTTAATTAATATCAGGGGTCTTTGGTAGAGTATCTGTCAGGATAGGGACTCCCTCAAACACTTATGCACTGTATAATGTGAATATTACTATATTCATATTTTACTATAAGTCTTACCTTATTTATTTATTTTTATTTATTATAAATGTTTCATTATTTTAAGAATAAGTACTGTTATCAGTAAATTGAAATAAAGTGTCTGCTTAATGATTAAATGTAGTAATCATTATTACTGTGCAGACTCACAAAGCGTCTATTTATGTTTGATATTTTTGTTATATTCTTTCAAAAAAATGCTGAGTTTTTGTAACCTAACCTCGCATTGGGTCAAATATGGACAAACCCAATCTTGGGTCAAAAATGTTTTATTTAAATTAAAAGGTCTTATGTTAGTCTTACGGATATCTATATCTATAACAATAACAAAATTAGCATTTATTAGATATAGGTTGCGTCCGAAATTGCCTACTTCTCAGTAGGTGCTGCATTTGAATTTAAATGTCCTACTCGACCATTAGAAAAGTATGTTCTATGCAGTATGAATGTGAGTAGTATGAATGGAACTCGGATATACTACATCCGCCATTTTGTGATCATCAAGTAACCTACCCGCACCAGTTGCGTCGATTTACTCACATTCATAAATTCTCTCATGGTGCATCATGATATAGTGTAGCATCCATCGGATGAGCACTTCAAAATCTCGCTGGAAGTAGTAGGTCGCCCGAGTACTTCTCGCATACTGTTTCTGAAAACTATAAATTTGGACATACTTGGACGCAGCCATGAACATCAAAATCTTGCAGAGTTTGTCTCTTCCACTTAAATAAATCAACAATTTTTGTGACATTACCTCATACTTCAGTTTCATATTAAATCTTTTGACCAATCAAATGCTCTCTAGTATCAAACTTGCCCCGCCCACCTTCAAGATGTTTTTTATTTACTTTTCACTTGTTGCGCTTCCGCTCAACCACTGTCACTGGCAGAGCTGTGATATAAACGAAACACTACTGGCTGCTTTTAAAAGGGGCGGAGCTACCCTATGTCCCGCCCTGTCTTCTAGTTTCAGTTGACATTAGGTCAATTATCAAATAAAAAATGCTCGGTACCTTTAATTAAAATAATCAACCCAACATTGTGTCTGTCTATATTTGACCAAACATTGGGTCATGAAAAACAATAATTTTAATTTTTTTTTTGTGTATAAGTAATGATCACAGTTAAAATTTAAATATTATATCTTAAGATATTTGCATGTTATGTATTATATATATGCACTGTAGTATCACTAAAAACAGCTTAAGTCACGTTTGTTAGTTCATTAACAGTTATTCAGTCATGTTGTTTTTGTTCTGAACAGCATGTTAATTCAGCAACTTGTGCACATGGGCGTGGGTGACTGTTTGTTTCAGCTGATACTGAGAGAAATGTAAAAGGTAGCAGTTTGAGGATCAGTTTGTCTGTTTCTGCGGCTGGAATGTTTCACTGTCGGGCGCCTGCTTTAAAGACAGCAGTGAAACTGGAGGAAATAAAGCGTAGCTCTAACAAAGGGGCATTATCTGGACATGTGGTCTCTGTGGATCCGCCCTGAGGCTCGAGCTCATCTGATTGGTGAGCACCTGGAGGGAGTGCTGGCGGGACAGTTTCAGTCCTGCATGGGGGTCAATGGCTCTTTGAAGAGATACGTATCAAGGAAATGACCTTTGTCCTATTCTCACCCCATGAGAAGTGACTTACTTACGCAATATGTGCAGCAGCGCTCAGTTAATGATCTGCACTCAAGCAGACGGGTTAGTTATTCCGGCCCATCCTCTAAGGATCAAACGTATTTTTGGTTATTTGTTACTCACAGCACTGGAGTTAAGGGGCACGGGGAATCATTTCGGCTGTTTGCTCACATCTTAAAAACAAACATTAAACACATTTACAGTCATACATTTAGAATGAAAACCCAGCAGTCGGCGTACTGGTGGGTTTAAAAGTAAAAACTGTAAGAGCGTAATTTAGTTAAAGCACTTACAGGAATTCCTCACAGGGAAAAGGGTTATTTGAGCTGCAAAGTTGTCCAAATGTTGTCTGTGTGAATCATTTTCAAGGTGGACGAATTTCTGTTCTGTTTACGTGTTCTGATGTAGTTTTGATGTAGAGCTCATCATATACAGTATGGTGCAGTGCATTGGTAGGGAACCACATGTGGCTCTTTGACCAAATATACGTGGCTCTTCAGCTGTCTCCCTTCAATAATATTGTACAGTTTAAAAAATTATAACCATCACTTGAAATCAGTTTGCTATTGAAAATACAATTACAATTCCCTCTTTATTGTAATTTTTTATGCAAAATGAATAAAAACTCAGTTTGCAGTAAAAGCAAGTTTGACCAGTGCACACGTGCGTTGCTGTGGATAACCTTAAATTGCAACACCAATAAACTGCAAACAACTTGCGTTTCTGGTTACCATTGAAACGCAAGTTGTTTGCCCTTTATTTTCTCAATAATTGTAAAACATGATTTTTGTTCTTTTAAACTAGCCATTGTTGCTGTATACTGTGTAATTTTTTATTGTAGTAAAATGTTTATTTTAAATTGTGTAGCCTTTTAGAAAAACGGAAGAGGTTATTTATCAGAAATTTAAATAATTTGTCTTTTCTTCATTCATTGACTTGTTCAACGTGATGCTTTATTTATGTTTACTTTTGAGTTGTGCATGGACATACAAAATAAAAAAAATTTATATAAATAAAGTTGAGGTTTAAACCTGTATTATTTATAGTGGTAGAGATATATACACATAAACACTACCGGTCAAAAGTTTGGGGTCAATTTTTTTATTGTTAATTTTATTCAATAATTTAAATACATTTTTCTGTTCATTAAGACCAGGGGTCACCAATCTCGGTCCAGGAAGGCCAGTGTCCCTGCAGGGTTTAGCTCCAACTTGCCTCAACACACTTGGGTGGATGTTTCAAGTATACCTAGTTAGACCTTGATTAGCTTGTTTGATAAGGGTTGGAGGTAAAATTTGCAGAACACCGGCCCTCCAGGAACCAGTTTGGTGATGTCTGATCAAGACGATATTTATTAAATACATTTTATATATATATATATATATATATATATATATATATATATATATATATATATATATATTTATTTATTTTTTAATGTTTTTATCAAATATTAATTTATTACTATTAATATTATTATTAGACTGATTTCTGAAGGATCATATGACTAAAGATTTAAGTAATGAAGCTAAAAATTATTCTTTAAAATCACCCGAATAAATTATTAAACTAAATTATAAAATACTGTTAGACAGTTGTTTTATAGTGCAATAACACTTTTCACAATATTACAGTTTAATTTAAAATTTTATTTTAAAACATTTAAAAATCCTACTGACCCATAAACCTTTGTCCTGTAGTGTATATACCCCAATGGCTCTTTTCTGAATTTGGATGGCTCTTTGCTAAAAAAAAAAAAAAAAAAAAAAGTGTTCTTTTAAAATCAAGACGTATTGTGTCGTGCCATACTGTACATCTAGAGTCATTTAAAACATCAATCAGAATCAGTAAAAGAAAATAGCAAAAATTGTAATAATGGTAAATATTATTACTAGTATCATTTAAAGAAAAGTTATTTACTTCAATGTATTCTAAAATGTCATTTATTTATTTATTTATTACTATTTTGCTAAATAATTTATTCATTTTCCTTCGGCTTGATCCTTTTTTTAGCAGGGTTTGCCACAGTGGAATGAAGCGCCATCTATTTCAGCAAATGTTGTACGCAGTGTATGCCTTTTCAGCTGCAACCCAGCTCTGGGAAACACCCATACACTCAAATTCTCTCTCTCACACACACACATTCATACAATGACCAATTTAGTTCAATTCACCTAAAGCGCAGTCTTTTGGATTGTGGGGGAAACTGGAGCACCTGGAGGCAACTCGCACGAACAGGGGAAGAACATGCAAACACCATACAGAAATGCCATCTGGCTTAGCCAGGACTCGAACCAGCGACCTTCTTGCTGTGAGACGACAGTGCTAACTAATGAGCCACCATGCCACACTCATAATCAAACTTGCGTTTGTGTTATTTTTGGTATTTAATTAATTCATTTTTTTCCACTCACACATTTGATATTCATAATTTCATATTTGCATCCTACAGAGAAATTTACATCACAAACCGTGGGTGGTCAGCTGTACTGTTCTTTTACAGAAACCTTTCCACCTAGTTATGTAACGTCCATGTGCATTTGTGGTATCCTGGATACCAAGTGAAAGTAACTGGGTCTGATTCTTTCACCAGTCGCAAAAGATATGACATATCTTTACACAGACAACACTGATAAGCATTTACACCAGTCTCAAGCTGGTACACACTACGAATAAATGCTTGTACTTATACATGGTATAATCTTTAAATAGTTTAAATGATGACTATAGATGTAATCTAAGGGTTAATGAAAAAAATGTCCACATGCTGTAAACTCTTCCTCATGCTCTTTTCTTTGGTTTTGATGCCCTGCTACGTGTAGTCCCCAAACACCTTTATGCTCAGATCAGGTCAAGCTGGTTTTTTCACTTCATAATTGCGACCGTCATCGGCACACCAACCACCAGCCTATAGACCAGGCATTACTTTTGCTTTCAGCTCAGTAAGGAAGCTGATGTCTAACACTGCACTCAAGTTTCTTTCTGCTGTTGGCTTTGATTCTGTCTATTTTTTGGCTTTGACATTTCTTCAATGATGTAAGATCATATATTCTCTTTTTTCTGAGGTTATAGATTGTTACACGGTGAAGGTTTTAAACATGTTTGTCTGTATTTGTTGTCTGTTATTTCCATTGTAGGATTTCATTCATTTATAATGTTTTATGGGCAGTATAATGAGGATCATAATGCTGTTTCTTGAGATTAATTTATAATGTTTTTATGGACACCATAATGCAGTTTTATTTTAGATTTATAGGTAAATAGAAAGTTTAAAAGTGTAATTTGAAGACTATTTTAGCAACAATATAAAATTCTTTGGTGTCATTCAATGTTATGATCATAAACTAAAACTAAATCTGTGAAAAATACAGAATTAAACATTTACTTTAAAAAAATACAACATTAAAGTCAGCATAACTTTAATTAATTAACTTTAACCAACTGTTAAGGCTGGTTTATACTTCTGCGTCAAGTGATTAATGTGACCCACGACGTAAACCTTGCACATAGCCATGCATTTATACTTCTACGTGCTGTTTGTGTTGCTCTGCAATAACACTTCTGTAACACTAGCTGGCAGTAAGTTATGTTATATTCCTTTGTATCAAGTTTCATCGTGTTTTTTCTGAATGCTACCTTAATGTACAAGTTGCTAAAACTCGCTTATTTAGAGGCAGGAACCGGCAGACGTGCAACAACTTAAATCATAAGGTAAACACAAAACTGAATTTTTCATCTGAAACTCCTTCCCGGGACTCAACACTTGTGTAAGAGTTGAAATATTGCAAATATTCTGATATCTTTGACAATTCAAAACATGAGCTGAAAACAGAGACTGGTAGCTTCACAACCCAGCAAGGGGGAATGCGGGAAAAACCATTTCCTGCTGCATTTGCATCTGAGTATGCTGAAACTCAGCTTCATCCCCCCATCTCACACATATGGTCATTTAATGTTCTAGATTAACCAAACTGACTTTAATTATCATGTTTGATATCATTTGAAATGTCTCAGTGCGATTGGTACAATGGTCTCATTCTCTCAGAAATAGACATAATCAGAACAATAAATATATAACTTCAGGCATCTTTTGAACCACTGTGAGGGGTGTGACTTTTACACTAAGTGTGACTTTCCCTTGTGTTATTCACACCCCCTTCCTTGAGGGAATTCTTGGATTATTTAAGGTAAGGGTTGAGAAAGACTCAGCGTGATTCTGCCTACCCAGATCAGCCCATAACATGGAGCCTAGGCTCCACGTTATGTAAAATTTACACGTTATGTAAAAGGTCAGGTATGCATCTTTTCATCTTGGATTTATCTTTGATAATTTGATGTTTTGTATTGATCATTTATGAATTGACTGATTGAATTGGCATAATACATTTACCTGACTAATAAATTGTAATGTTTGACCATATTTTGCTCACTCTGTAATTATTAATTCAAGTAGATTACGCTGTATCCTTGTTTCCGCACGTCTTGCGTCAGGTCAGTAGACGGACTAAAATCCAATTGAGATGGAGCATTGGGCACACTAATTGTGTTTTAGCGATCCGGCTGACTCTCGTCAACAAGGTGTTGCACGACTAACCTAGATTGGGTACCCGACCTTTGTTTGAAGGTAATACTATTCTGAATTAAGTTCATATGGGAAACCATGGGCTTGGTGAAAACCAAAGTTACTTTAGAGTCCAGTAGTCGGGTACATTTATATTAATGCCCTAACCTCTAATTAGAAATGATGATTGTCTTAACTCAAAGGTGTACATCTAAGCGGGACTAACTAAAGTATTTTAGAACGAGCGCGCTGGTAGCGGCCATCTAAAGTATTAGTCAATTTACCTCTGTTTAATATTCAAGACTGACCGGAGTTTGACCGTGAGGGACGCCTTCGGCCGAGGCGATCTCTCTGAGCGACATGAGCAACCGAATGGACGAATGTAATAGTTACTAGTGAAGACAAAAAGTTCAAACATTTATCTAAATTACATATTGATATAATCTTCTTAATGTTTTATGATTGGAGTCAGATAAAACAAGTATAAATATATTAATATTCTAAACCACCTCATATTAAAATTGGAGTCAGATATGAGCTGAGTTTAATATAAATCAACATTGTTCACTGGAAAGACCGAACATGCAGTGAACCTTCATCCACCAGTGGACACCGGCATTGGGCCAACTGGGTGGACCCTACACTTGTAAACACTTGCTCCATCGGGCCAGCAGCTCTCGGCACCGCCCACAGTTGCCACAAATACCAAGCCGACCAATCACAGCTTGTGCTACACATTGCGACATGTAGTATACAGTACATTTTTGAGAGATCTGCGTTAACGTCAGCCACGGCGAGGACATTTTCTTCGTATAAATCAGCCTTTAGTTTGCTGCAAGTGAAAGATGAAAGTTGGAGTCCAAAAATAAAACCCAGCCCACTATCGTTATACTAAAATAAAAGTCTGCAGACTTCCACTTCACACAGACTTTACCAAGTTATTTTATTATGATTATGCTAACTATTTTTTCTGGAAATGATATTCTGTGAGGAAGTGAAGCATCAGTAGAGCTGCATTTATTTGCAAGATGTTTATTTTTGTTACAATTAAGAAGTTAAGTTGATATAACAAATATTTGCTTGAAAATGTAAAAAAAAGAAGCATTTATTGGAAATCTTTTGTAACATTATAAATGTACCACATATAAATAACTTAAATGTAAGGCATCATCACTAAATAAACATAGTAATTAAAAAAAAAAAAACTTCTTAATCTTATGAACATCTCATTCACCATTTTTTCCTTTTTTGTGTGTTTAACAGAAAACTATCCAGTGGGAAGTTCAGAGGTCAAATCTGAATCGGCCGCATCACTTCAGCCTCAGACATCGGTGACCTCTCTGCCGACCGGTTCTCCAGGACCCAAACGCTCTGGTACAACTGGAAACACATTAAAAAAATGGCTCACCAGTCCTGTGCGACGTCTCAGCCACGGCAAGGGTGACAACGCTAACGCCAAAAAACCCAACAACAAGCAACGCAAAAGAGACGGGCGTAAGAGTGTTGAATTGGGCCCGCATCACCAGGACAGCACTGAAGAGGTACAAAAATATCCATTGACCAGAAAGAGCAAAATTCCTTTGCGTGACGGCAGTGTTTCAACATTCCTGCTTTGTCACATACTAAAGTATGCTTAAAATATTCTCTAATATGTTGTCACACCTAACAGATTTTAAACTAGTGACTAATGTTATGAATGGTATGTACTGTAAATTGTAGGATTTTCATTTTATACTTCAATAAGGGTAAAATATAAAAAAACATTTAAAAATAAAAGCAGATAAAATTGGGATGCACTGAAATGAAAATCCAGGACTGAAACCGAAAATTCTTTGTAATATTTATTTATTATTTTATTTTAAATCCATTCAGCCAATCTCCGAGTCTGGCTGGAGCACTTTTAGCTTAGCTTAGCATAGATCATTGAATCAGATTAGACCATTAGCGTCTCACTCAAAAATCACCTAAGAGTTTCAAAAATGTTCCTGTTTAAAGCTTGTGTAATATCACTGCACCTGCTGTAGGCATGGTTCAACAGCAGTTCTTTGATTATTACGCTGGAATGAGAGTATATTTCCTAGCCATAGAAAATAGTAACTTTTCATTTTTAGTCTTAGCACATGTATCTACAGTCTTAGCAGATGTATCTACAGGAGAGTTGATCTTTAAATAAAAAAATTCTTTGTACATTTTTGAGCATGATGCTAATGCTCTAATCCGATTAAATGATCTATGCTAAGCTAAGCTAAAAGTGATCTGGAGATTCAAAAATGGTAAAACTCGACCGTTTAACCATAGAGGAGGTGTGAAATTAAGCCTTTTTTTAAGTGAAGTGCTGTTTTAAATTATATAAAGTCATTTTGTTACACTTTTTAAATGTGACTCAAGTTAAATTGTGTTAAATATACAGATTTAAAAAGCAGGAGCCAATAAAATAACCTTTTTTTTTTTTTTTTTTACAGTAAATTGTTATTGATAGTGAATGATTCAAAACACTTTATTTTACCAGCATTGCCATGACAACACAGCACTGTTATTGCAAGCAGCAGGAACAACTACATGTATACTACACAGAAATGTCCTGTCGGTGTTATTTGAGTGGACTTGAATGCTTTTCTGGTGAGCTTATGCGGTTTGTATAGACAAGTATGCAGGTGCATCAGGTATCCATAGAGCAGAATATTGTGCAGTTATGAACTATGACCTTGTAGGCAGGGGACAATAACCAGTTTCAAGGTTTACCGCGGTTTGTAAAAGTCAAGGTTTTAAAAACGCACAATTTGTAAATTGTTATACCGTTTCTAAGGTATGTGTACGATTTTCTTTTTTTTTACTGTTTTTTTTTTTGGTTTTGTTTGTTGTTTGTTTGTTTGTTTTTTACAAATAGTTTTTTTGGTTTTTAGGGCAACAATATCCACACCAAATGCTACTGGTCAGCCCACAATTCAAAAAACATTTGAAAAACAAATCACTTAAGCCCCGTCATCCAAGCTTGCTACAGACCAGAGCAGTATTATATTATATCCAAAGAAAAGAAAGATATCCAAAATATATGCAATGTTTCTTAAAATAAAATATATTGTGTTTAATGTGGGAAAAAAGATGACTTTTTTACCCAGACCTTTAATAAGAACATATTTTCGAGCGGTACTTACAATACTGTGATACCATGAAACCATGATATTTTTGTCCAGGGTTATCTTACCATCAGAATCTTAAACCGGCCCATACCTATGGCCTTGACACACCTGCAAAGTAGTTTATGGTACACTCCATTGCTATTGCGATTTCATCAGCACATCAACAAACCACACTTGCACAGCCAAAGCCATTGAAATCAATGGGTTTCATAGCGCATTGCTTTCCATTTCCAGTGTGAAAGCCATGTAGTTCAGCGTAGCTTATTATTTTCAGCTCATATTTTGCCATTTTTCTCTTCTGCTAAATACAGAAAAAGCCTTCAAATATTCGATGCATCACTATAATAAATTGAAAATGATTATACATTTATTATAATAAATTAAATACAAATACAAGTCTTCCTGATTACATAGACGCATATACACAAGTGTTGGGTTTCCTCATAGACGTAATAATTTTTACATCGTACATACTGTTTATTCTGTCTCTTGCTGTTTATTATATACTGAAGTAAACGTTTTTTTTTTTTTTTATTAAATGATAATAACTTTGCCACTTTCTAAATCAAATTAAAAACCTCAAGCTTATCAATATATTTCATGATCTGGGTCATTATTTAATACAGAACAATATTTAATCCAGAAAAACCCACGGCCTTTCTATCTCTGATAATTACTCTAATATGGATGACTTTATGGGAATTAATGGCACTTCTTAAAAACTAAAATAGCAAGTAGATCATTTTATAAAGTCAGAAAGGACTAGAAGATGTTTGGTAGACGTTTTACACTAGGAAGGAAATTAAATACGCTCCATTTGGGACATTTCATAAACAGTATTTATGAAAAAGATCTGCACAGATGAATATACTGTATTAAAACATTTGATGGATAAACACTCTCTTTGTCCTTTGTTTTTAAGACTAAGGCTACCCTAAATGTGGTCCATCAACATCCATGTTTGGGTGCATGTTATATGAGATGTTCGGCTGCTGTCATGAATCATAGATTTGTCTCAGTGTGATGTGTTCATGTTGTGTGTGTTTTTCCGCAGAGGGGAAGGCGAGGAACAAACAGCGGAGGAGAAGAAGAGGCTGAAGACGAGCCACACACTCCTCTGCCTCCACCCATGGAGATCATCAAGGACCCTTCCGCTCAGGAGGACAAGGTGAAACATTCACTTTCATTCATTTTTCATCCTTGTTTTCCTGCCCTTTTTACGCTCTGCGTCTCTCATCCTGTTTTTTAAAGAAGCAGTTCATCCAAAAGTTCAAATTCAAGAATTCATTTATTACTTTTTTGTTAGTCAAACTACTCTGAGCCACAATACTTTGTAGCTTGTGATCTTAGTTGTTAATATTACAATAATTGAAAAACTTGTCTGATGCTGGTTAATGGTAGAATGAAATGCAGATATATGTCACCTTTTTAGTAGGTTTTTGGCTTTGATTGGCTTTAGCATTTAGTACCGGGTGAGATTGTTTTGGTCCGTTTTTCAATTAAATTAAATATCTCCATGTTTTTGGTTTTCTGGTGTCATTTATTGGTCAAATTGTATAAAAAACAGTTATTTGGTCTTGATTATTGTTCACTTGACCTAGGCAAACAAATAATCTCTAAAAATATAAATGTACAGTTGAATACAAAATTATTAGCTCTCCTGTAAAATTTTTATTAGTTTTTTATTGTACAAATTATAAGTACAAATGACATTGCTTTTACAGAATTTATAAATGTATGTATATATATATATATATATATATATATATATATATATATATATATATATATATATATATATATATATATATATATATATATATATACATACAGTTAAAGTCAGAATTATTAGCCCCCCTTACATTTTTTTTCTTTTTTAAATATTTCCCAAATGATGTTTAACAGAGCAAGGAATTTTTTACAGTATGTCTTATAATATTTTTTCTTCTTGAGAAAGTCCTATTTGTTTTATTTCGGCTGAAATAAAAGCTATTTTTTTATTTTTATATATAAAAAAAAAAAATATTGGTATAAAAGTGTCCTGAAAAATATCTACTCAAAAATTATTTACTGTCATCATGACAAAGATAAACTAAATCAGTCATTAGAAATTAGGCGGGTAATTCTGACTTCAACTTTATATTCAGATAAACAAAGCAAAAAAATTTGGTGAGTGTGTTTCATTTGGATTTATTTTTTAGTATGCTTTGATCTTTTTCTCTTTCTTCGTGTTTCAGACTCCAGAGCCCGGCTCTTTCCCAGTGCTGGGCAGCGACACGCCATCTGATCAGACGCCCAGAGACCCAGAAACAGAGCAGAAGAACAAGGCCTTGAGAGGGCGAATGTAAGCCGCCGTCTGAACTGTGCATGAAGAGAAACAAATACCTACTTTACTATCCACTTGTTAAGTCTGACATGACACTTCACAGTTTCCAGGGCCAAAAGCGAAAAACAAATGCACAAATATAAAATACTATGTACTGTCATCACAGCAAAGACAAAATAAATTAGTCATTAGAAATGAATTATTAAAACTATTGCTTTATGTTTAAAGATGTGTTTTGCTGTCCGTAATACATCATTTGGGAAATAGAAATAAAGAATAAAAAATATCATAAGAGGGCTAATCATTTTGCATTTAACTCCATGTTTTCAATTCCAGGAATATTTTGAGCCTCACAGTTACAAGTATTTACATTTTGCATATATTTAAAATAAAGTTTAGCCATAAAAACACACCATACAGAAGAAGAGACTTTGACGTGGACACGGTTTTGCATACGTCACACTTTAACAAAGCCGATATTTAGCAGGAACATAAGGATAGTGTATTGTGATATCTCTCACATCTCTCCTGTCCGCAGGTTTGTGTTAAATGAAATGGTGCAGACGGAGAGGGACTATGTGAAGGATCTGGGAGTCACCGTTGAGGTACGGGATGTATAACAACTGAATCATTCAGCATGTGTTATTGGTGTCAACTTACACATTTAATTAAGATGTGATTTTCAACCATGATTCAGCAAATTTTTAACATCTGTGCTACTGTCTGTGTTACCATTCAAAACAAACGATTTGCATTCATGTACAAAAGATATTATCACAAGCATCTGAAGGACAAAGAGCATCAGCTGATCAGACTGGCTCAATTCAGTGTTATTTTAGTATTTATATGCTATTATAAAATGAAGTAGTCATTATATATATATATATATATATATATATATATATATATATATATATATATATATATATATATATATATATATATTATTCTTTCATTTTTTTATTTAAATTTGAGCCATTGTTAAGTGTTTTGTGTTAGGTCAACTCATGAATTTTGATTAAAAATATATATTTTTTGCCAAGCATTTCTAATTATCTTTTGAAATTTAATTAAATTTTTTTTTATTTATCTTTTTCTTTTCTTACATTTCAAGTATTAAAACCTATTTTGTAGCTTTGGTTTTAGTAACATTGCAAAATGGTCAACCCAGGCTCATTATTGATACGTACCCCTATATACATTTCTGGAGATTGCGAAATACGTCCCAGGAGCTATGTTTTTTGCAGTTTTTGTTTTTGCAAATCCACCACAGGCCGCTGTGTACACTTTTTCAGATCTCAAATTTTTCTTGCGAGTGCCTTTTTTGCCTTCTGTTCTCACATAAATCCACCAGAGGCTGCTGTCGACTGACCAATTCACCCCACCCATCCCCGACCCTAAACCCAACGCATAGTGTTTTCAAAAGTACCGATTAACCAGCCCACCGCCTTCCCAAAACCCAACTAGCAGTGTTTTCAAAAGTAATCCAGAAAAGAAAAGCCCTCGCTGCCTCGCTGATTTTTACCACGTTTTCAGATCTTACCACATTTTCACCATGTTATATACTTGTTTATTGTTTTTTTATTACCTGCTTTCTGGAACCGTTCTTCGCCAGACCCAAACCCCGGCGTCGCGGTCAACTCCTCTGCGTCTCAAGAAGACAAAATAAAGACAAAATGCGGCCATACATAGCTCTGGCTACATAACTAGCGCTCTCCAGAAATGTATACGAGAGAACATTTTGACAATGAGCCTGTGTTGAAAGTTGTTATTGAAAAGCTTTTTACTGAACATATACAGTAAGTGCTACAGAGAGTCACTTGAGGAGGATTTCTTATATTAAGGGAAGTCTAAAATGTGTGTTTTCCTCCTTGTCCTCAGGGCTTTATGAGACGGATTGGGGAAAAAGGTGTTCCAGAGGACATGACGGGGAAGGATAAGATCGTATTTGGGAATATTCATCAAATCTACGACTGGCATAAAGAGTAAACCTCTTTTTCATTCATTTAGAAAGAGCTGTGGAAACTGAGTTGTTTTCTTTATTTTGCCTTTATCATAGCAAAGAAAACAAAACCGTAATTAAAATGTCATTAACTTTTTGTAACTATTGTATTACTGCTTTTATTGTTATTCATTACCATAAGGCAGTAATACTTTGGTATCATTAATATATTAACATAATAGTATTCATTAATATTTTATTAATAGTTATATATTAAATAAATGTAATATATTCCATACAGAAATCTTATTTATGGTAATTTATAAACAAATGTAAGATTATGGCTAATATAAAACAAAACTTAATGCTAGACTTTAACTCAATTCGATTCATCTTTATTTCTATAGCGCCTTTTATAATGTAATGATATAATAAGGAATTGAACACTCAGTATATTTTAATTGATTTATATTAAATAAGTACAAAGTACAAAAGTATTAACAAAGTACAAATAAAAAAACATTAATTGGATGCATTAATTAATCAAAAATGATATTTATTACCTCATAAATTATTTCTGTTTTAAATAAATGCTATTTTTGATCTCTATATTCATCAAAAAAATCCTGAAAATGCTTAACATTTTTGGAATATATATAAAGCAGCACGATTTTCTTTAATAATAGTGCAAATAACAACTTTAACAATGTTTATTGAGCACCAAATGAGCATATTTACAATTTTAATTGATCATTTAAAACGGAAGATTGAAATAATGGCTGGTGAATATTTAAATTATATTTTTACGTTAAAATATTTTATATACATATATATTTTAAATTGTAAAAAATTGTATATATTTAATGCTATATTTTATTCTATTTTTAATCTTCATTTATTGTACTATTTAATATTATATTTATTAATATAATAAAATGAAATTATTTATTTAAAACAAATAATATTAAAGAAATGTAAATATTAAATAAAACAGAAAAAAATATTAAAATGAAATGTTTTAGAATCATGAATAACAATTGCTAAAAAAGACTAACAAAATAGCTCAATATTATGATAAAAAATTATGATAATTAAATATATTAATAAATATTCTAATGTCCAGATATATACAAATATATCCTAAAATGATATCAATATTAAAACCTGACTACTGTTGACCAAACAATGTGACATAACATAACATTCGATAATGCTCCATTTTACATCATGACTGAAGGAGCTTTCTACATCCTCGACTGGACTGGACATGTACAGCCTTGATAAACAGATTTAATATGTTATTTTTCAGGTTTTGGATGATAATTTACAAACAGTTGATCAATCCCTAATTTTATTTCACACATATTGCACATCTGTACATACCACTTATGTGCATTAAGAGGCCGAGATGTGTACAGCCTTGATAAACATAATTAATATATTAAATATAAACCATCTTACCAGCTGATAAATTGACTAAACAATGTTATCACAATCGTTCACACTATATTTAAACAAGTGTCTCATTTTTAGTTGGTCATGTTTAATACCTGTGAAATAATCAGCATGCAAAACTTGTATGTAAAACATCCTGGTTGTGATGACCAAAGAAGGAAATGAACATGAGAGGAGTTTATACCTATGACTAAATGTTTTCCCTTCTTATCCAAAAAAGATTCTTCCTCTGTGAACTGGAGAAATGTCTGCAGGACCACGACAAGCTGGCCGAGCTGTTTATCAAGCATGTGAGTTCAGCACATTGATCTCTGTATAAATAGAACAAAGATTAAATAATAAATAATGCTTCAGAATGCAGCAGCACGAGTGGTCTTTAATGAACCTATAAGAACACATGTCACTCCGCTGCTCATCCGTTTGCACTGGCTGCCAGTTGCTGCTCGCATCAAATTTAAAGCTCTGATGTTTGCTTACAAAGCGACTTCTGGATTTGCTCCTTCTGATCTGCTCTCACTTCTGCAGATTTATGTGCCCTCCAGAAACTTGCGATCTCTGAATGAACGTTGCCTCGTGGTTCCATCCCAAAGAGGGAAGAAATCACTTTACCAAACTCTTGCATTCAATCTGCCCAGTTGGTGGAATGAACTCCCTAACTGCATCAGAACAGCAGAGTCACTCGCTGTCTTCAAGAAATGACTAAAAACTCAACTATTTAGTCTCCACTTTCCTTCCTAATCTGCAATTGCCTCTCTGGTTTTACCACTAACTGTATAAAAAAAAATTACTAATGTTTTGCTTCTTACACTTTACATACCTGAAACTTGCCAACAGCACTTATTCATTGTTGCTCTTATAGTTGTGTAAATTGCTTCCTTGTCCTCATTTGTAAGTCGCTTTGAATAAAAGCGTCTGCTAAATGACTAAATGTAAATGTAAATGAATAAACAGCGTGTTTTTGGTTTTCGGCAGAATCTAACAGTATATTGTGGTACAGAAATTCAATAAACAAATGTAAATTAAAACTCTATAGTCTTCATTGTATAATTAAACACTGATAATCTTTGTTAAAGTGAAATGTCATCTATCCAAATGGTTGAAATTCACTTAATCCTTCGATGTGACATTTTTAACGCAAAAATGAAAATTTCAGCACCATTTACTAACACTAAAGTTGTTCTAAACTTCTTTTTGTTAAACATAAAACAAGATAAGCAGCCACTGCTATACATAGTACTAACAAAATGTACTATGGAAGTCAATGGCTGTTTTTCCCCAACATTCTTCAGTATGTCTTCCTTTGTGTTCAACAGAAGTAACAAGTTGGGGATTTGTAAATCATGACAGAATTTTAGTTTTTTTTTTTTGTGAATTCTTCTTTTAGTGCTGTAGTAAACGTCATCTGTTTGTTTGTCTTCTTGTTCTCCAGGAGAGAAGATTACACATGTATGTCATCTACTGTCAGAATAAGCCCCGCTCTGAGTTTGTTGTGGCTGAGTATGATAAATACTTCGAGGTGAGTGTTATTATTTGAGGTCTCTTTTGGAATAAATGGCTCTGTTTGTTGAAGATGTTGCTGTTTTTTTTGTTTCGTTAGGGGGTGCAACAGGAGATCAACTCCAGACTTGCCATCAGTGATTACCTGATCAAGCCCATTCAGAGGATCACCAAATATCAGCTCTTGCTCAAGGTATCAGCCATACATTAACCACTACAGTACATACCATGTTAAACAGATTCCAGCAAAGACATAGAAGGTATAAATTAAGACAAATATATTTATTTTATGCAATTATATTCAGGGGTGCACAGAACGTTTTGGTCTGGATTGGTAAAGGAGTACTGAAGACATATTCATATAAAATTGGCGATTAAAATATACTTATAAATTGCACATATGTGACAAATATTTTAATACTTTTTGAAATCTTGTATTTTAAATATGTGATTTGCTTATATTTCTGTATGTAAGATTTCTGTTTGTGGTATGAAATGCTCTTGCGCTTTGGTTGGTGCGTTTCACTAGGCATTGAAATGAATAGATTTTGTAGCATGTTTGCAAGATGTTTGCAGAACTGTTGCAAATATAGGCTGAATTTAACCAAACACATTTAATGTAGTAATGTTCAACTTGTTTGTTTAAATTCAGCCCAAATAAATAGTTTGAACCCACTCACCTTAAAAAGAAAAATCGGTAACACTTTATAATAACTACACGATAGAAATCATTTATTAAGCATTAGCAAATAGTGAATTCATTATCTGTTAAGCATTAACTCTACATTAATAGAGTAATAGTGAGCTGTTTATAACTGCAGATACAAATGCTCTGTTCTGGACTTATAAGCACACATATTATGTGCCTAATAAATATACTTTCATACTTTATTAATTATTATTTTTTCATTAATAAATTAAGTAATGCATCTTTTACAAACCAGTTATTTGAAAAAAGTTGCTGGTTTTTAAAGATTATTCAGAATGCATAAGTATGATTAACAAACTATTTAAATCAAAATGTATATATGTATTATTATTCAGGTATATATAAATAGTTAATTTGTATGTTAGTAAATGCTTTATTTACTCAACTTCATGCAGTTTTGTGACCTAATCTAAAGTGAGGACTATTTACACTTTATAAATACCTTAGAAATAACAATGACAAAGTATGAAAGTACAATTTTTAAGCACTTCATAAATGTTCTTATAAGTCAAGAATAGAGCGTTCGTATCTGCAGTTATAAACTGCTTACTAATGTCTGTTATTCATTCATTCATTTTCTTTTCGGCTTAGTCCCTTTATTAATCTGGGGTCACCACAGCGAAATGAACCGCCTAACGTCTAGTAATGTAAAGTTAATGCTTAACAAATAATGAATTCCTGATTTGCTAATGCTTAACAAATGATTCATAGTGTGTAGTTATTCTAAAGTGTTACCGAAAAATCCATAATTTTGACCCATATACTATTTTTTTGGCCATTGCCAAAAAATATACCCATGCTATTATTGTGCTAAAAATCTTTATGAATATTGCCTCAGCTGCTGTTTTTTCACCACTGTCGTTTTATGTTTGTATATTTTGTTATTGATTAGAAGGCATGTAAAAATATGAATACATCTTTGTGTCAGCACCAAAACACAGAGAAAAGCTTATGTCAGCATCACACTTTTAGATGTTCAGCTGATTTGTAATAATAAGCCTCATTTACACGGTTGCTGCGGAATGAAGGAGTCTGTAACTATAAATGTTTCTCAGCGGGTTAGTATTAGCAGACAGTTATTATTTACAGTGGGATTTTCTCCAGCTCTTCTCCACTTAACTAATAAAATAAGAAGCGGAAAGTGTGTTTAAGAGAAGTGAATCATTTTCTCACTAAAGCTGCACAAATACTCTCTAGGGCGAGCCCTGAAGCAACAAACACACATTCATAAGTCACTCTGAATTGTGTCCCAGTTCAGTTTGTTATAGTTTGCGCAGTGCTCCTATTTTTATTTCAATTCAATTCAATTCAGCTTTATTTGTATAGCGCTTTTACAATGTAGATTGTGTCAAAGCAGCTTCACATAAATGGTCATAGTAACTGGAACAGTGTAGTTCAGTTTTTAGTGTTTAAGTTCAGTACAGTTCAGTTTAGCTCAGTTCAGTGTGATTTCGTTCTTTCTTTTGAAGGGATTGGAAACAATATGTCAATTGTGTTGCATATTTTTTCATTTTTTAAGAGTGTGACGGATATTTTAGCATAAAATAAACCTCAGCTACAACAAAGAGTTTTTTTAGGACCGCCTGTAAGATTCTCCTTATTGACCTTATTCTTCACGTATGAGCGGGTGCAGCCATTTGAATCTCTTTGGCTCGAGACTTACGCTGTCATTCACTTCTATTCATTTTTAGACATTAAAAACAGCAAGTTCTACTACTTGATGTTGCAACTTGATGTTTTCTTATAATATTATTCTGCTTTGTCTGTATGGTCATGAACAGACTTGTTTGTAGAGCTGTTTATCATTCTGCCGTTTAGTATTCTTAGTCATTTCTCCCTTTGGAAACTAAATTGGAAGTTCTAAAACAATCGGAAAAACAAGCGCACTTAAGCATTGTAGAATAAGATCAATATCAAAGCAATAAAAAAAACTGTCAATGCTATGTCATTACATTTTTGTGACTATCGTATTACTGCTTGTGTTATTATTCATTACTATACAGCAGTAATACTTTGGTATCATTAATATGTTAATATAACAGTATTTATTAGCATTTGCTTTATTAATAGTAATATATAAAATATACGTAATGTATTCCATATTGAAATCTTACTTATGGTAATATATAGACGTGTAAAATTAGAGCTCATATATATAAAAATATGTGTGCATATTATACAATATATATATATATATATATATATATATATATATATATATATATATATATATATATATATATATATATATATATATATATAGCCATGTGTTGCATTGGTATTGGTATTTAAAAGTAAAAAAATAAATAATAATAATTATTATTATATGTATTTATAATAATTTATTAATAATCAACTGATACAAAAGCTATTACACATTTTGTGATAATCTGTGGAAGTGACTGTGTTCAGCATGTATTTGAAATTTTGTCATTTGTATTTTGTTTTTCGATTTTGATTTCATATAAATGTATTATATTTCTTTTTATGTATTTAATCATTTATTAAATATAGAAAATTATTTGTATTATTTATTTTACTTTTTGCAGAAAATTTGAGTTTTCTGTTTTTGCCGGCTCAGGGTGTCCGCTGGGTCTTAAAGATTTAAATTTTAAAAAACGAAATTTTAGCCCTTAAAAAGTCTTTAATTCACTGAAATGTTGTCTTGTAGATCTCAAATCATTTTAAACAGGTCTTCGTTTTCCTCTGTTTAGGTAAAGCTACTCTAACACACATCCAGTCCCAAAAATACATCTTAATAAATCTTTTAGCAAAACTTTATTTACAGTATAGCTAATATTATTATATATGATACTAATATTATTATTATAATATTATTATCTTCTGTGCATACATTTAGTTCATTAAAAGTTTTTTTAAGTTGAAAATATAAAGTGTATAACTAGAGTCTGCATGATTTGACATATTATTTGAAATATGTGACCAGAACATTACTAATTAAAAATCCTCAGTGTTTATCCCTGTATAAGTCTGAAATTTCATTAAAAATAATAATTAAATAATTAAAAAGTCTTAAATTTGACTTAGTGAAACCTGCAGAAACTCTGTTGATTGAAAATCAGGATTATTTCACTAAATATGATTTTTGTAACTCATTGAAAATCATTTGTATTGTGTTGTTTAAAAATTAATAGATACATTATAGTGGCTAAAACGACTTTTTTTACCACTTGTCATTTTATGCTCTAAATGACTATGTTTTTTACTTCAAAGTCAGCATGAACCTGAAGTTGCTGAGGCTTCTGCTTCAGTATATTAAAGTACTTTCAACAGAAATTAAGTATTGAGTAGGGGGCGGGGCTTTGTTTTAGTGCATCATTCCCTCATAGCAAACAGTAAGAGGCGGCATAATTAATAATATTGTGGATGAAGCCATCAAACTGACATCAACAGAGAACGACCAACACTTCGAATGAAGAAGCAAATTGTCAGACTTTGATTGAAGATTACCAACACATACATTTATTTTGTTTGTTTGTTTGTTTGTTTGATTTAGTGGATTAACTTGTGCGGATTAATTACTCACCCAATAAACAAAGTGTGCTAGCAAAATAAACATTGTAAATTTTATTTTCCCTCTGACTTTAAAATTAGAAGAAATGTCAAAAGTAAAAGTAAAATTTTTTTCCTCAAACACATACTTATAAATTGTAAAAACAGAAAAACTGAGAATTTCCAAGTAGTCTCTTCTATTACAATTAATATATAACAAATAGAACAGTTTTACAAATCTTAGTTTAACAACACTGCTTTATGATTTTTGCAGGAGTCTTGTAGGATGTAATGAAGATGTGAATAAAAATATGCCTGTGTTTGTTGTGAATATGCACCATCTAGTGGCGAAAATGACATACTGTGCCTTCAAATACACAACTATTTGTTTAAGCTCTGCATTCACAAGAATAAATTTGACTACACATTAGCCTTCTTGCACGTTCTATATGGCATCTATGAATTAAATGTGTATTTTTTTGTGAAATACGAGTTTGCGAATGTCAAACTTTTTCATAAAACATTTTATAAAATCATGAATCAAATGATATTCAAAGCAGCATACTGTACATGTAGAGGGACACAATTTCAATCAAGGATCAGTCTTAATGACCATGTCTCATTCTTTGCGTAAAAAATAATCTGATTATTATCCTATTTGAAGTGTCTTATCTTGCTTTTGTTCTTTATTTGAAGGACTTTCTGAAGTACAGCACTAAAGCAGGTCTGGACTGTAAAGAGATAGAGGTAGGTGAACTGAGCTATTAATATGTAGCCTATATTTGTCCTAGACTTCAGTTATGCATTGACATTGCTGTGTATTTTGTGCCCTGTAGAAAGCAGTTGAGCTCATGTCTCTGGTGCCCAAACAGTGTAATGACATGATGAATCTCGGACGACTGCAGGGCTATGAGGTAAAACTCCAAGAACAAAAACACCTGGCATGACTAGAGTAAATTAATCACGTGCTGTTATATAACTGTAATTATTATAATTGAGAATGCAGTTCAGTGCGTTTGGGTGGCTTCCAATGGTAGTTGTAAAATGATACTGACTGTTATAATTACTAAGAGTAAGATGAGGCATCTAATAGTGTAATAATAGAGGACTATTACTGTGCTCACATCAGGGTTATACTGGAAACATGAGTCTGGAAACATAACAATGGACAAATCCGCCGTATGCTCATATTTTGATGAAGATACACCCTCTGCTACTTTCAACAGAAAAAAAAAACTGATTTGAAAAGGATTTTATAGCACAATTTTATGAAGCCAAACAAAAAATAATAATATTAATATATTTAATTTTATATATTTTATTGCTACAAAGAAAAATAAATGACAGTATACAAATATAAATATAAATACTAATAATTATATTAGGCTATAAATACTAATAATTACTAATAATTATTAGTAATTATACTAATATAATTACTATAAATACTAATAATTATAAACAATTCTTATTATTTTGACAATATACTTAAGCAACAACAATAATATTTGTATATTTATTTTGTTACTTTACTGTTGCTATAAATAATAATCATCATCATCATTACTATTATTATTATTATTATTATTATTAATAAAATATAATTTAGCACAACCAAAATATTAGTATATTCGTTTTGTAAATGTATTATTGCTATAAAAAATATATAAGGATAAATATGATTATTTATTTATTTTAACAATATACTTTAGCAGCAACCATAATATTAGTCTTGATATTATTTCAACCATAAAATTAGTCTTGTAACTTTACTGTTGCTACAAAGAAAATAATAATATTATTATTATTAAGAAATACGTATTAAATACAACAACTAAATATTAGCTTATTCATTGACTTTTGCTTTTTCATATTATTATTGTTCAATACTTTAGCAACACTTTCTACTTTCTAATTAACTCAAAAGAAAAACTGATTTAAAGAACTAATTATACATCATGTTAATTTTGCTACCAAATACTTATTGTTTAGTTGTAATACAGTATGTGAAAGTGATTTTGGCCTTTGTGTTCAGCATACAGAGTGTGAGACATCATAGACTAACAATCTAGTGACGTTCCAAACAAACCAGATGCAGAAAACTATGAGTGTTTCAAGAGGGAGTTTCCTGAACAAACTGCATCTCATAAAAGCAGATGTCACACACACAAATATACACACATGATATAAGATCTATAGCATATGAATTATTTAAATATATAATCTGATTTACTGCATATTTCACAATGATCTGTTCATGAGAGCAGCTTATAATAACAGTATAATAACATATAAAATTACAAATCTTTATATATGTGTCTGTATGTGTGTGGAATAATAAAATTGTTATATTGTTATTTAAATTAATAATATTAAATAAAATAATTATAATGAATATAAAATTGCTTGAAGTTACTTTTTGTTTTATTTTATTATTACTTTATGTGTATAATTACGAAGTAAACCCAACACAAACAGCCATAATATTACAATATTTGTTTTGTTTCTTTATTTTTGTTATAAAAATATACTAATTATTATTAGTTAATTGTATATTATTAAAATAGGATATTATTGTTTCTTCATTTGTTTCGTTTCTAACATTTGATAAAACAGCCATGATAATAAAAAAAATTATAGATCATAAATTATAACAAACAATCTTATAATAAAATAATAGATTTCCATAAAACGTTTATGACTTTTTTCTGAATTTTTACAAATCCCTGACCACTGACAAAAGTGTCATAATGATGTTTATGTGTATCAGTGCTGGGATGGTAGTTAAGGGGTCATGTCTGTTTGTTCACACAGGGGAAGTTGACCGCTCAGGGAAAGTTATTGCAGCAGGACACGTTCTTCGTGACAGAGCAGGACTCTGGTGTTCTGTCCCGCAGTAAAGAGCGCAGAGTGTTCCTCTTCGAGCAGATCGTCATCTTCAGCGAGCTGCTCCGCAAAGGCTCCTCCACACCAGGATACCAATTTAAGAAGAGCATCAAGGTACATTCATTCATAAGCTCAGCAATTTAGAGTGTATTTACACTAGGCTATCTGAACGCACGGCATAGGCATGTTTGAGCCCCATTTCCCAGTTCGTTTGACAAGTGTGAGTGCTCCGAATCAGGGCCAGTTGTTCGGTTGGCTAGCCCTGGCCCGGTTGGAAGAGATGTGCCAGAGTGGTGTTCAGTTGGGCTTTGGGTCAGTGTATCTTTTGGTCATTGGATTTCGATTTTAGAAACAGATATTGAAAAATGAAAAATTAGTCTTTTTTTTTTTTTTTTTCATTTTCGTTTTAAAATTAAAAAAGGAAAATTGAAATTCAATGCGTTTTTTGATTTTGGTTTTTGAAATTTAATACGAAAAAAAAAAACGGCTCGTTTTTGCACATGGCTATATGAAATTATGGATAGACCCACTGTAGCGGGGTGATTACGCTTATGTTTACAATTAAGCTTAGTGACAGTCCGTTTTTAAAAGACACTGGATGGTTATCAGGGTGTTTGTGCAGAATGCCTCCTTTCAGATAAAATTAATTGTTAATTTTTATTTTATACTATATACTATGACTTATTGAAATGTGTACGAACAACTGTATTAATGCCTTCCTCACTTGAAATAATCGTTCAAAATGATCATCATTTCTGAATTTTGCTTATTCTTTTTTTATCATGAAAACGAAAAACGAGTCGTTTTTTGATTTTCGTTTTAAAATTCAAAAACCAGATAAAAAAAAAACGCATTGAATTTTAATTTTAATTTTTAAATTTTAAAACGAAAATCAAAAAACGACTCAATTTTCGTTTTTCAATATCTGTTTCTAAAATGAAAATCCATTGACCAAAAGATACACTGACCGCTTTGGCGTGATATAGGTAGTATGAGTGCAAAGTTCACCTGAGAACGAAACTGAAGACCCAATGTCAATTTTAAGGGACTGTTTTATATGGATTTATTAATCAATTCTTACTTTCCAATGAACACAAACTGTCATAGTTTATTAAAGATACAAACACAATGACTTTCATTTATAAGTGTCAAAAGTGGTGGATCTATTTGGGCTATAGGACAGCTACATACATTTTAAATACCAGTGTAAAACAGCCCTCTGATTGTTGATGTGTGCAGGTGAGTTACCTGAGCATGGAGGAGCAGGTGGAAAGCGACCCGTATAAGTTTGTCCTGTTGTGTCGAGGCTCGTCTGAAAGACTGACGCTACAGGCCGCAAACGTTGACATCAAGAAAGAGTGGGTGCAGAGCATCAGAGAACTGCTGGACATGCAGATCAACTTTCTCACAGGTAAACCCATCTTCAGTTAGTGTTAGTTCATCAACAAAGAGATATCAGTTCATTCAGTGTGTGTAATGTTTGTGTTCAGCTCTTCAGAATCCACAGGCTGCTCTGACCAGTCAACTGTCTAATAGCAACCGTTCCTCGTCCTCGCAACCCTCTACGCCCCTCAAACCAAACACCGCCCCCAACGGAAGCCCCGCCCAAAAGAACAATAAGCATGCAGAGGAGGTGAGCAACAGTAATATTATATACAGTACATCCCATATGTGAACTTACACAGTAGGTGAGACTTTAATATGGCCATTACCGCCGCACCATGTACCGACGCCCTCTAAAGGAGAAAGAACGTGTATTTTAGGTATGACTACAGTTTGCGACTATGCCGCCAGGTGGCACAAAGGGACGGGATGCGATTGGACAGAAATAAACTATACATTCGCTATAAATACTACTTGTTAATAAAAATAAACAATGAAACAAAACATTATAACTTCTTCATTAATCAATAAAAAGACAACTTGGCCAAAATAACCTTTGGGGTGCAGTGCTTCAAAACAAGTCGCTTGTTTATATGCTTCAGCACCAAAAGTTCGCTTGTATATGCTTCAGCACCAAAACACGAGTTGCTGAGCGATTGTGTTGGTTTGTTTAATAAAATAATAAACTAGCCTAAAAAAATTAAAGTGAAATATTCTCTGATCGTCTCTGTGCTGCCTGGAGCCGCGTCATAAACTCAACAAATAGGCTATTGAGGTTTTAGTGTAGGCTACAAACAAACATACCAACCTTTTTCCATTTGGAAAATTACAGTTTTTAATAGTTCTTATATAATATAAATTTTTAAATAGCCTACGTAGCCTAATCTACCAATCAAACTAATCCAAAGTTTTTCTTGATAACTTCGCACCAAACTGAGGCTTTTATTTTACAGCTTATAAAACATGTATGCAAATTAATGCAATAGCATATGTAAACAACAAAATTGTTATACGCTATGTAGTAGCATTTACTTTACAAAAAGTCAACACGAGCCTTAAGGTTTATTGCCATTGTCTTTCATTCCACGCAGGGCGCGCACACATGAACCGCAAGTGAGACAGGAAAAGTCATAATCATGAGACAATCTTTAAACTAATGACTTCTATTAAAAATGTTGACAGAGGTTTTGTGATATAATACTAACAGCGGAGCATTAATTAAATGCATATTTTCTGTGGAGAAATCTATTTAAGGTAGCCTGATATTTTTATTTGACGGAAGAAAAAAACATGATTGGACAAACAGCCTGTGCCGGTTCTTAAAAAGGATTCAGTCAGTGTTTTCGTTTTGTAATCTAAATTTGCCATTTAAGTGCTTGATCTAGAGCAGGATTTATTTATTATTTGTATTATGTTTATTCTGTTTTTCTGTATGTTGTTTGCATGTTAAAATGAATCAGCATTTTAAAATGCAAGATTTAATGTGTCATAAAACAGACACGGTAATTATTAATTTAATTAATTAAATAATATTCATTCCTTCATTTGTTTACTTATTTCGGCTTAGTCCCTTTATTAATCCGTGGTCATCACAGCGGAATGAACCGCCAACTTATCCAGCATATGTTCTATGCAGTGGATTCCCTTCCAGCCGCAACCCTTCTCTGGGAAACATCCGTACACACTCTTTCACACTCATATACTACAGACAATTTAGCATACCCAATTCACCTGTACTGCATGTCTTTGGACTGTGGGAGAAACCGGAGCACCCGGAGGAAACCCACACGAACGCAGGGACAAACATGAAAACTCCACACAGGAATGCCAACTGACCCAGTCAAGGCTCAAACCTTCTTGAAGTGAGGCAACAGCACTACCTACTGCGCCACCGCGTCGCCCTAATTAAATAATATTTTATTATTAATTTGTTAACAGTTAACTTTTAATATTCGGTTAGCGAGCAGCAGTTGGCAAAATTGAACGAAATGAGCCTCCCTAATTTTGTTCCAGCTGCGCAGCCTCCTCGCATGGATCCGCTATATCATGCAAGGTGTTTTAAACAATTTTTGTGAATATTTCACTTTAATTTTATTTAGACTAATTATTATTTTATTTAACAAACCAATTCGTATTTTGGCGATGAAGCACATAGCGGACTTGTATAATATAGTATATAATAGTTTAGTTTTTACATATAGTATTGCATTAATAGACGTTAAATAGTTTATATACTGTAGGCCTAAAATGAATGCCTCGATTCAGAGTTATCATTCAAAATATAAACCTGCGTTTTTAATGACAGATGTGGGTGTCACAAAATACTTTTTAAACCAATGTTTTTTTTATTATTATTATTTCATGTGAACAACACTTAATAAAAATTGAAATGTATTTATTACACCACCTTATTGGAAAAAAACTGTATCAATTACAGTGCTTCCCGCAGGATTGAAATATACTTGCGGTGGTAGCCGGATTAAAACACACCATTTACCCACATCACATAAATAGTTAACTGTATGCAATAAACAAAACATAATTTAACTTTTAATGAAAATTGTGTTTATTATGACACTTTTCTTTTTAATAGGTTAAAGTAAAGACTGAAATGAGAAAGAAATGCTATTTTATTATTTGTTGTAATGTTATTTTTTTTTAAATGTCTGGTGGAGTAAACATGTCTTGTTGTTAACAATGTTGAAAATAGTCGTTGCTTAACATTTTTGTGTAAACAAAATGTAACTTTTACACGATTCTTTGATGAAAAGAAATCAAATTTAGCATTAGAAAGTTATAAAACTATGATTTCTTTATTCTAGAACCTATCCAAACTCTGACGTAGAAACTGAAGCTGTAGTGTGAAAACATCCGGTGACAGGAGACCAATTATCTTAACAGGAAATGTGTGCTTATAGCTAATCAAACTACAGTACATCAATGACTTACCCTCAGCATTTAATTAGCGTCTCATCCAGGCCAGATAGATGTAATTAAGTTTAATTGGCTGACAGTAGTCTGGTCTGAGGATTGGTCACTCAATGTAGCCGCTCTGCAGTCCTGTTCAGTTCCAGTCTGATTGTCTTTGAGGTGAAGTAGAGGAGCTGCTGCAGGTTATTCTTAGTGGGGGGAATGGCCTAGTTTTCCTCCTGTTCTCTACCTGTTTCTCTCCTCTTTTTCTGTTCCCTTTTCTCTCTCTCTCTCTCTCTCTCTTTCTCCTCATATCATGGCCTTGGCACATTCTTCTTCCTTCTGTGTCCCTAATAAATCACACTGTCACTGAACAGCAGACTGGAGGAGCCGCTGCTACTTTTTATTTTTAAATGTCTCAAAGCTTAGGTTTTTGCCCGGCTTTTTATTTCTTGCCTGTGCCAGGTCAAGGTTGATGCAGGCAGAGGCCCTGAAGAACAGACTTCTGTCTTTGCCATGCTCTGTCCTGATTTGTCTTGTAGTGTTCAGCCATTTAAACATTCGCTGAAGTCAAAATACTTTTACTCAAGCAGTGTTTTAGTGTCACATGATCAATCAGAAATCTTTCTCATTTTCTGATTAGTTTTTGCTGGTTCCCAATTAATAATTTAAAACACTTTAGACAATTTTTGGGGAATTTCATGATTATTTAGTGATAATTGGCTGTTTGCACAAGATGAAACACGACAGAAATTTAAATACAGCAATTCTGAGGCACAGAATAGTGCGCTCACTGCACTCCATTGAAATGGTAAGGTTTATGATCTAATTAATACATATTAAACCTCTTTAACATGATTATATGTAGATGTTGAATCACTGATATGTGTTGGTTTGCACTGAGTCACAGTTCTAAAGTCCAATTTCAAAGGGTTTATTTTATTTTCAAGACCTGAGGTGAACTATCTGCTGCAGCTTTCAGTAGTATGGCAATAAATGTCATGTAAAATGGCATTCAAACTCACATTATTAGCATTTAAAACGTAATAAAGCCAAGGGCGTATATATATACAGCATTCATCCGTCCCCACAAATATCAAGTGCAAACCTACACCCTTGTCTTAATTACGTTTTAAATGCTAATAATGTGAGTTTTAATGCCATTTTACATGACACTGACATGACATTGCTATTAAGTATTAAACTGCTATTAAAGTATATTATTAATGAATCCTCTCTTCATAAAATTGATGAAGTTAAATGAAATAGTCAGGCCCGTAGCACTGGGGGGCTCAGGTGGTTCTAAAGACCAAAAGTTAGATTATTATTTTATTTTTATAATTATTATTACTATGTTTGATTTTTTCTTATTATTCAAATGGCAAAATTCTGAATGAGGAAAGTTGAATGTGCTGGCCAGTTTGTTATTTGCCTTTAGGCTTCAGTTTTTAATTTAAAATTTATTTTAATTGTTAGTTTTAACAGATTTTTAAAAATGTAATGATATATAATTGTAAATTTGTATTTTAAAATAAAGTACTTTGCAGTGGCGCAGTAGGTAGTGCTGTCGCTGGTTCGAGCTTCGGCTGGGTTAGGTGGCATTTCTTTGTGGAGTTTGCATGTTCTCCCTGTATTCGCATGGGTTTTCTCCGAGTGCTCCGGTTTCCCCCACAGTCCAAAGACATGCGGTGCAGGTGAATTGGGTAGGCTAAAATTGTCTGTAGTTTATGTGTGTGAATGTTTCCCAGTGATGGGTTGCGGCTGAAGGGCATCCTCTGCGTAAAACATGCTGGATAAGGTGGTGGTTTATTCCACTGTGGTGACTCCTGATTTATAAAGGCACTAAGCCGAAAATAAAAAGTATTTTTCCATATTTCTTTATTCTAAATTTTCATTATTTATAAAACTGTGATATAACTTACAGTTTAAACAATAGTGTAATGTTAAAGTAATGATTATTAACTGATAAAGAGAGAGTTTCATGAAAAGACTTCCGTTTATTTTAGCCGCAGTACAAATGAAACTTGTCTCATACATCAGTATTGGTAAAAGATGGAGCACAGGCTGTAGTCTTTCTGACAGAGAGTTTCAACCGAAATCGGACATGCTACTCTGAGAGATCGGAAGAACTGGCAGGGATCATATACTTTTACATTCAGCTGATTATTCTCCAGTCAGTTTTCAGGGCATATTAGGATATTCACAGACCATATCAGTCTGCTATAACATTAGACTATGTGTTAAAGGCGGGAAGACATGAGCATTAACAGCATTATCATCATGGACTCATTTGGTAGTGAACTTGAGCTATATGTGACTTACACATTTCGTTGAAAAAAGCTCCTTATCACATGTGTATGTCACACACCTCACGCACCTTATTCTTGCACGGGTAATTCACCTGCACAGTTTTGGCACTCGCTGCTTGTGTCTGAACCTGATCTGAATGCAACTAGGCTGCAGCCTCTTATGTGAGCTAGGAACGGCACAGCCAATCACAATGTTCATATGTGTTTGGTGGGCGGTGCCAGGCCCGGCCCTAACCAGTTTGGTGCCCTAGGCAAGATTTCAGGTGGTGCCCCGCCACATCGTAGTAAATTCCACTGCTAGTGTACAGTCATAAGAAACTAAATCGCTTTTTTATTGACTACTACAAGCTGGGAAAACGTCAGATAAATATGCCAATGCAATTAACGTTATTGCTGAATTGATCTAATATTTACACATTTGCTTGAGGAAGGAATGATGGGGGTAGTTACATTACTTTTACTATTTTCCATAACATCTATGCCCTTCCATAACATTAGCTGACGTTAAAACTAACAGATAGCATTATAGATATTTATTGATTAGCAAAGTTATGCCATATCTGTCAACGTTGGGATGTAAAAAATATGGGACAACAAATAGCTTCAAATGATAGAATACATTGCAAACAATAGAAAATATTGACAATAAAATAAAAGGTTTAACCTATTAAAAACAATGGCTTATACAGAAATTAAATAAAGCTATAAAATCGATTTAACTTTTAATTGTATTTGCATATTGATTAAAGTTACTATAGTTATTTAGTGAAGAGCAGCTAGTGAATCTCTCATGGTGTTTTGTTTGATAACAGAGGTGTTAATGTAAGAATGCACAGATCTAAATGAATGAACGAATGAAGCATTAGACTACTTTAGTAACTGTTTGTGCTCATTTAAGAGAAAATTAGTTGTGTTTAAAATAAAACACGCAAATAAAAAGAGCAAAAAACAGAGCAAAAAAAAAAAAATAACTAAAAAAAGAAGCATTTTTTTTGACGGTCTTTTACTGAGAGCTCCACTCCGCGCGAGCTCTTCCGGCTAAACGGAGCAGTGGTCGTAATGTCGAGCGAAAAAAAAAGACAGCTGTGAAGCATAACCAGCTTTGTCTTTTTGTAGGAAACAAACTTTAGATCTTTTTAGGGTATGAGGTTTTTGAGTTATTGCTGTATATCACTGAATGTGTCAGGAATATCAAAAACAAAACCAACTTAATTCATTTCTGGCGCCCCCTGGATGTACAGCGCACTTAGCATTTGCCTATACTGCCTATGCCACGGGCCGGCCCTGGGCGGTGCGACTCGAGGAGAGACCTGATTTAACCCTTTATGCGTGTCTAGGTTAATATTGACACAGCAATTTTTTTAAGTGAATTAAATTATTGGTGGGGACATTTCAGTAGTTGAGGGACATTGGTGAGGATGCGTCTCCTCCATCAATGCTAAATCTACGCCCCTGAATAAAGCACATGAGGTGTACTTGAGGTGATCATTGTCCATTTATCCTGTTGTTCAGCTGCAAGAAATAGAGGCCGTTTCGATAATATGAGTTTCAGGTTTTGGTTAGGACAAAAACTCTTTTATTCCTGCCGAAATAAAACAATTAAGATTTTCTCTAGAAGAAAGAATACTATCGGAAATACTATGAAAACTTCTTTGCTTTGTTAAGCATCATTTGGGAAATATTTAAAAAGGACAAAACATTCACTTCAACTGTACGTCAGAAGATCATGGCCTCTTTAAATCGACTGCTAAGTGAGTGTATTCTGACTGTGTGTGTGTCTCCAGGATCTGGACGAGGGCGAGTGTAATGGTCTGTCATCGGTGCTAGTGACGCAGGACTACAATGCAGTGAAGGAAGACGAGATCTGCGTGGTGGTCGGCGAGAAGGTGCAGATCATGGCGTCCAATCAGCAGAACATGTGCCTGGTTTACCGACCTGCAAACAGCCAATCACCTGCTGCAGAGGGCTGGGTGCCGGGTCACGTGCTCTCCTCGACCCGGTAAAGCCACGCCCTCCTCAAACACCTCGGAATAAAACCACTACTCCCATTCACCCTTCAGTTTCACCAGCCTACACTAGGGGGAGAGAAGAGACAAGCCACTCAACATCCTGCTAACTACGATTGGTCAGGAAGTCCCGCCTCTTCCGCCGTACAGTTGAAGACTAAAGATGCACGCTGCGAAAAAAAAAGGTGCGACATCACCTCCCATAGGTAATATGGGGAAAATACATATAAAAAAGAAAAAACAATAGAGAAAACAAAGGAGATATATTATATTGCTAATAATAATAATAATAATAATAAAAAAGATTGTGTTGTACAGAGAGGAAACTGAGGTGACTTTGTCAGTGAAATCCGTGTATGGATGTTAACGTCATCCTTTCTCATCGACACGCTCCATTACACCAAACAGACTGTTTTTTCAATGGGGCTCTATCTTTTCCCTGTCTGTCTATGCCAAGTCATTTGCACACTGTGTATATTTTCGTTTAATGAGATTTTATTTTTGGAAAGGTTTGTTTGTTTGTTTTTTCCCCTCCAAGTGTCTTATTTTTACAGCTATTAGGCGTTTTCGTTCAGCTCCGCCAACCAGTTCAGTGTTCTGTACAAAGTATTCTGCACTTTTTCAACAAATAGTATCGCAATGACGGCAAAGTTGTGCAATATCACACTCGTCACAATGCTCATAACTGTACTTGTAACTAAAGATTTAAATGTATTATTCTGTATCATTTTAAATTTGTACATAATATTTTTGACATTGCCATTATAGTTACGCAGCAGAGGAAAAACGCTCCAAAAAAGAACGAAAACAAAAGAAAACAAAAAAAATCTCTGGTAGTCCGCACTGCCTTCAAAAACCTGACCCTCTGATTTTTACATTCGACACCATCAGATTTTAGTATGTAATAATTTATCATCTGAACCATATCAGAAGCAGATGTTTACTATAATTAGTCGACTAAAAGTGGATGTTGTTGATTTCTGAAGAGTAGTCTCTACTGTCAGCGCTCAGATCTCAGATATACGTGTAAATAAACCTTACTGAAATAAAAAACAAAATAATTCTAGCAGGTATTTCACTTGTTGAACTCTGGAATGTTGTTCATAATAAAGCTGACAATTTTTCATCTTGGATATGATGTGCTCTGTGTCATTTATGCATCCGGTTCGTCTCACATTAGCTGCGTCGCAACTGTTTAAATGCAAATACTTACAAACAGCGTTTAAGTCGAAATGCTCAATATTACAGTAATTATTAGGGATGTAATGAATCATGGTTGTTTGGTGATTCGTACGGATCACAACCCATGATTTAGAACACATGTGACCTGTGGATTAATACTCTTTTTACATGTAGATTAATCCTAAATTTGTAATGATCACAGGGAGATCTGGATCTCAACACCCACGCAACATAAATTATAATTGATGATGATTTGCATGTTTATTAATCCTAATTATAATAATAATCCTTCAAGTTAAGAATCCTTTGAATCGCTGCATTCAAATCTGTGTTTGAAAAACACAAAAATCAAGAAAGAGATTCAGTCTTTAGTTTACAAACATTCATATAACACAGAAGTACTGGGAGAACAGTTTATAGTTTAGATAAGACCACTGATGTTTATGGTAAAGATTAAAATCACAGTCATACTGTTTAACTTGATGCTCAAAATTTGAAAGTTGTAGGCAGCAATTACATTATTTAACCAATAGGTGTGTCTAAATAATTTAGGCGCAAATGTTTACAAACAGTATTTAACAAGACTGCTTTAAATGCTCCATATTACAGTAATTATTAGGGGTGTTACGGATCATGAAACAATCAATGAAACAACAGGCACCATTTTAAAACCATGACGGCTGAGACAGTGAGATGAGCAAGTTCAAGTGCAAAAAGGTTATATTGTCTTCTCAACAGTACACAGTGAAATGAGACCATGTTTATCCAGTTACCACATAAAAACCACACACAACTACACAAAACAGTAGGAGACACACAAACAACACAAAACACCTCAGAACCAAGGGTTAAAGAGTAAACTACCTGATGATGTAAAGTGCAACCTGGTGCAAACAGTGCAAGACACAGACATTAAAGTGCATTAAACAATCAGAAGCAGAACATTACATTTATCAGTAAACACAGTTCCTAGTGCATGTGTTTGGAGGTAGTTCAGTTGATGCAGCTGCTCGGGATGCTCTTGAGCACAGGTGTCAAATCCAGTTCCTTGAGGCCCGCAGCTCTGCACAGTTTAGCTTTAACCCTGATTAAACACACCTGATCAAACTCATTAGGTCCCTCAGGCTTGTTTGAAGGTGTGTTGAAGCAGGGTTGGAACTAAACTGCAGAGCTGCGGCCCTCCAGGAACTGGATTTGACACCTGTGCTCCTGAGGGTCCCTCTATAGAGCATGTTTGGGATGGTGGGACGAGCTTTCCTAAGACAGCTACAGTTTTGTCAGGATCTGTAAGTGTCGACAGATGAGGACAGTGTTGACACACAGCACTGGAACTGGGTTAGTGTTGAGAATCAGCTCTGGTTTGCTTCTTGCAGGCACATTTTCTCCTCAATCCATTACAGGACGTTCAGGCACAACGGTGTTTTTAAAACAATAATTTATTTGAGTCTCATGACAAGAAGATGTAGAAGATCAGATGATATAATCGTCTTGATGGAGGGGTCTGGAACTTCTGTTTTTTTCTTTATCTGGTGACCTGAAACAAGCAACACACACATATGTTGGTCTCCATGTTACACTAGTACACACCTCCTGTATAAAAATGCTCAAGAAAGAAAATGTAGAATTGAATACCTTGAACCAGCGATGGCTGCTGAGTTTCCCCAAAGCGATCCTCTTCTTGGGGCTCCTCTGCAGGCAGGACTGGACCAGTTGGCAGCACTCTGTGGAGAAAGATGGAAGAGTCTGATTATTATTACCTAAACTACATCTACTTGCTTTAATAATCACAATCCAAACAATAAGATTTGATGATGCTGAAACATGAAGGCCAAAACTGATGAACATCACTGAATTATTCCTCTGTGTCATTTAGATTTACAGTTAGTTTTCTCTGCTGTAATAAATGGCCAGCTCACCTTTTGACAATCCAGGTTTGATCCAAATCCTTTCATCTGTCAAGTCCAGGTCACTGTGTTTTGGAGGTTCTCCACACAGCAGCTCATACAGGAGAACCCCCAGTGACCAAACGGTTGCCGCCTTTCCATGGTACCTGCCACTGGATCTAAATTCAGGTGGACAGTAATCTTCAGTCCCTGAAAAAAGAAGATTTTCTTCATTAGTGACAGTAAGAAAGCTGATGCTGTTCAAAATATGGAGTTGAAGAAGTAAAATCTCAAACTGCAGACTTGTAGGACAATACATACCACAGAATGTTGTATATGCTGAGGTCTTCAGAAGGTCACCGCAGCCAAAGTCGATGAGTTTCACTTCCAAGGTTTCCTTGTTTATCAGCAGGTTTTCTAGTTTAATGTCCCGATGGAGGACCCCTCGCTGACAGCACATGTGGGCAGCCTGCACTACCTGCCACATGATGTGCCGTGTCATGTTCTCACTGAGGGTTCCTAAGTGCCGCTCCAGGAAATCAAAAAGGTCTTCGCAGGGTGAGGGACGCTCCAAGATCATTATGTAGGAGTCGGGACGCTCCTGCCACTCCAGCATCTGGATTATCTGAGGAACGGTCGGACCATTGTTGGCAAGAATGGTTAGAGCAACCTCTAACGGAAGGGGTGTAGGATGACCAGGCTGTAGAGGAAAGACATTTGTTGTCAGTGATGTTTAAAATCATTTTTGGCTCTAATTAACAAATCTTGAAGTAAAAACCAAGAAAGCTGCTTACAATGCTGAGGTAATCCATGTCGCTGCTCTTCAAAACCACCTTCATTGCCACCTGATCAACAGAACAGATCATTAGTAATTGTAGCCCTGTGCTCTGAGCTCAAATCATCACAGTCATTCAACTTTTTCAATGTCATGTGACACAATAACCAGACTTGAACAGACACTGAGAGAAATATTTTGCTAGATGTAGTGAGTAAAAAATAATACCTCAAGACCGTCCATCACACGAACTGCTTCGAACACTGTCCCGTATCCTCCCTGACCGAGCTTTTTTACAATTCTGTAGCGGCCCAAAATGTCATCTGCAAAAAATAAAAAGAGTAAACATTACAGAGAACACTCAACAAGAGGATTAAAGCTGACATTTTAATTCATAATTTGAAAGAAAATTTGTCTTATATTGAATATTTCACATTTCTTCACAACTCAAGTTTATTAAAGCCTTTTACTTAAATTAAGTAGATAATTAACACATATTATAATGTTGTTGGAGCACAGCATGAACATTAATGAGAATATTTGAAGGTCAATTTACTGTCGATGTCTTGATCTGGATCTTGGACCTGCTGACCACCAAGGCTGCTGCTGGAGTTGGATGAGCTGCTGGAAGTGGAGCTGGATGTCTTGCTGGAGCTGGACGTCCTGCTGGTGTTGGAGCAGGACTTCCTGCTGCAGCTGCTGTTGGAGCTGGACGTCCTGCTGGAGCTGCTGTTGCAGCTGGACGTCCTGCAAGTGGTGTTAGACAGGACGTTGGAGGAGCTGGAACTAGAGCTGGCCTCGTCAAGTCTCAGGCCGCTGCTGGTGTCATTTTCCTGAACTTCATAATTCTCCCCAGAGAAATCCATAAAACAATCATAATATTCCATATTTCTCTCCTCAGAGGTGACACTTTGAGCAGAGAAGTAAGTAGAAGACGACCCGCTCCTCATCTTTTTTGATGGTCGCCTCTCCTCAACGGGCTCGAGATGGTCGAACGCCTCGTTGGGGCAGGATTTTGTTTGCGCACCATGATGGAAATTGTGCGCAATAACGCAATCGCTGTCAGAAAAACAATCTCTCTTTCTCTTCTGTCCCATGATCACAAAAGCGGTTGGATAAAACACTAACGCTGTTGAATTCGTGTAATGCAGACAGAAAAATCAAGCCAAATGACAAATCTGTCCAGAGAAGCTGTTTAAGAATGCAAGACATTCTAAATGTCCCATTCTAATTATGACGCAACAGCAGAGGTATTTGTTATTGTTTGAAACGCAGTGGGAGAAATCATACATTTAATTTCCTCAAATAAAAACAAGCACATTAATTAAAGCTATGCTTTATCCAATAATAAACCTGGCAAAACTGTACAGGAACAGAACCCTCTTACAAATTTAAATATTTAGTTAAAATCTTTAGATTAACAATCTAATTTATAGTAACTTTAGGCATAGATTTTATAAATATGCTTTATTTTATTCTTGCTTTACTGCATGTGCACGTTTTGTGAGATCTTATAGATGTGTTGTGTTAATAGACCACATATAGTCTATTAAAATTGGAGTTTTGCAGAAATATGTTCAAAGAAAAATATATAGACCTACATTTTTTTTCCCGACCTGCAAATCAGTTTTGTAGGCTGTATAAAATGTAGGCTAAACAGAAGGACTCTATTTTTCATGTTTTTTACGTCTATAATTGTCGAAATATTTTGCATTCCTGATCTACGTTAAAAGACACAAATTTCAATGGGTTTTTCGGCTCATAAATATCGTCAAATATCAGATCTATATGTAAAGTTTGTTGTGAAATAATGCTTTTAAAATTATTTTAACTTATTTTTCCCATGTGTCAAAAGAAAACATTATTAATCATAGTTAATCAATTAATTAAAATTAAAAGGAATTAATCGAAATGAAACGTTTTCTGCATTTCTTTGTGTCTGAAAATGTATTTTTGTCAATATCAAACGGACCTCATTAGTTCATCTCTGGGCTGCTGGTTTAATTTAAATGACTCATTCATACGTTAAAACTACAAAAACAGTGTAATACATCATCACAGAGCTCTGGAAAACTTGTTTTGTATCAATGTCGTAAACAAGCTTATAACGCGTCTTCATCATTTCACAGAAGAATATTGTCATTAAAACATTTATTACAGAAAAACTCGATTAAAACTGTCTGCTTTAGTTTAGTTTTCTTTGCTTTTATCTTCAGTCTGAAAACAAGGAATATTTTATACTGAATGGCAGTTTTGCAATGGTCTAAAGGCAAATACTGTTAAAAATAATAATAAGTTTTGTTCTTATTTGCAATATATGCCTTATTGTTATGTCTAATATATAATTTTAATTAACTTTAGCGTAATTTGTAAAATAAAAAACTTATTTGAGTAATTTAAATTTAAGTGGTGTTGTTAAAAAAAAATAAAAAATACATTGCTAGTACTTTCATGGCAAGACCACAGAAAATGATGATATATTTCAGTCTGTCTATAACTTTTAAACCATTTTAATGCTAAATGGACGAGTTTGGAAACGCCGGTGTCGCTTGAGTTGGCATCTGCGTTTATGGGACAGTGTTGCGACATTAGCTCTGTTCTTCTCATTTACCTGAAAATCCGCAAAATCGTTTAAACCGGTGTTGTGCCGAGAAACGCACCCCTGCAGAAAACGCACACCTCATGGACTTTCATAAGCATTCGCAGTCATTTACAAAATAAATTAATAAAGGCCATAATTGATTAAAACGTAAAAAGATTAAAATGTTGATGGATAAAGCAAGAAGTGAAACGCATTTGTAAACGCAATAGGTTTACAAATAAATGTAAAATAATACTGACTATAGTGTAGCCTAAAATGAGGCTATTTGGTGGGTTTTAAACAGACATTTAGGCTACATGGAGCACATAAAATTGTTGCTGCTGTTTTAAACTAAACTAATTCACTTAATCTCATAGGTAGGCTATTGTATTTTTTAAAAAAGTAAATCTATACCTATTTATTTATTCGTATTCTGTAAGGAAAGGCTTCTATTCATGAAACTCACCTCAGTCACTCTCATTACTGTCATAACTCTCTATATATTTTAAAATCAATCTCAGTTAATAGATGTTTCGGGGTGCATTTACGATTAAAATCCAAAAATGCCAAATCTCTTTTGAACAGCTTATTAAAGGTTACGTTTTATTGTTTTATTTTCCACAAGGGCAAACAAAATGTCCAAACAAAAGATTGTCAGCAGAAAAAGCTAACAGATAAATAAGTACAAATGATGCGTGCAAAATTCTCCAGCAGGAGTCAACGTTAAAATGTTGCACTACTACATGCAAACCACTAGGTGTCAGATTACCCAGGATGGTACTTGTTACACTGTTACAGGATATTTTACCAAATCTTTGTCAAGACACTAGTGTTTAGCTTAAAGTGCAGTTTAAAGGTTCAATTATGTACATGTTATGGCAATTAGGCAAGTCATAGTATAATGGTGGTTTGTGCTGTGGACAATCATAACAATATTGCTAAAGGAGGCTAATAATATCGACAGTAAATGGTTTAAATTAAAACAGATTTTATTCTAGCTGAAATAGAATAAATAAGACTTTCTCCAGAGGAAAAAAATATTATAGGAAATACTGTGAAAAATTCATTGCTGTTAAACCTGTATATGACTTGAACAACAATACTATTTACAGAATGAGACCTACAAATATAACCTTAGGTAACTCTCAAAATGCATAATTGAAATGATCGGGGATTATTATATTCATTTGAAGAATTTACGTTTACTTTGTGATTGAATAATTCATGCATCAGAGGGTTAAACACAAGACAAAACAATGAAACATTTACTCTTGACAGAAAACAAAGAAATGCCTGTGTAATCTGTGTCTGTTGAGGTATTACTTAAAAGCATAGCTCAATCAAACCGTTTCACGCAAGAGAAGATACTTTGAAGAAAGCTGCAAACCTGTAACCATTGACTTCTATAGTGTTTGATTTTATAGAAGTCAATACTTACAGGTTTCTTCTCCTGCTTTCTTCAAAGTATCTTATTTTGTGTTCAACAGAATAAAATAAACTCATAATGTCTGAAACCGAACAAAGATGAGTAAATAATGAGTGACTGTTCGTTTTTGAGTGAACTATCCCATTAATAGCAAAATCAGTAATTTGGCTAGTATCATCCTTGATAAGATTTATTTTAATTTGTGATAAAATTAAAAATAGAGGACAGTTAAACGACACATCACAGACTTTCAATGTAAACATATGCTATCCATAAAATTCAGTGTTAAAATTATTTTATCATTAAAAATAAATCAGCTTCTTTAGTTTTTAGTCTCATAGTCGTTTTGTCCTTGTCTAAATATAAAATCACTGAAGTGCAAAACAAAATATCAATTTCAAAATCCAGCCAACCTTTAAAGGTAAATAAATACAAAAAATAAAGTTATCAGTTATTATACATGCGCTTTATAGTTTTGGGTCTTTTTATTGCTAATGAACTTTGAGTCTGGAAATAAGTTTTGAATTAAACTGAACAAACCATAAAACAATAAATAAACCATGTTCTTTTCATAGTAGGCCCATTTTTAATAAATCTATACTCTCATCAAGGCACCAGTTGTTTTTACTGAACTTAACTTAAACACTTTGATTATAATAAAAGTATAAATTACGGTTTAAATTACTAACAAAACGTAATGAAACAAAGTCAGCACTAACTTACCTCTAATACAAAGTGCTCAGCACATACAGTATCAGGACACCCCACACAAATCTCTCATTTAAATGAAAATTTATATAGAAAGCTTTATAATATTATATCTGTGCATGTACACTAGTTTAGTCTGCACTGAAGCTAAATCTGGAGCTAATCTAAGAAACAGGGTTTCTGCAGGTTTCACTAATTTTAGACACATAAAAAACAAAACGCATAGAAATGTGAAATCAAATGAGCCAGATATAAAATATTTTTATTATAATTAAATACATTTATTAATACAATAATAAATTAATAATATTTGTTTTATATTTTAGATATTTCTTAGCAAAATTATTTAAATATTGTAAGAAGCCAGGTCTACTTGTATCATACTTTTTTCCAACATAAACTTTCTTTAAAAAAAAAGAACAAAAAAAAAAAAAAAAAAGAACAAATGTTTTAAAAGCTTTATTGAGATGGATTGCTGCTGATTGTATGAGTTTTGGCCATACTGGGTAGGAATACATATTAAATATATTTTTAAAAATATTCGTTTTAAAATATTCTGCGTTGAAATAATAGTAATTTAACCAAATTAATAAATTTTATTTAATTAATAAAAACAAACTTTTTTCAGTAAGGGACAACAAATTATTGTTTTGTTGATTCAAAAAGTGTTGGCTGAAATCATAGTTAGCTATAAATCCACATTTAATACACAAAATGACCACGAGGTGGCAGGGTTTCTTATTTTGTGACTGTTTTGCAACAAACGAAAGCTAAAAAATGTTTAATTGTCAGGATTAACGAACGTTAGCCAGTTTGTACGAAAGCCATTCAGTTTAACGCTCTAGCACTTCAGCACCAGACTTCTCAAACTGTGGTACATGTACCTGGGCTTCCTTCTAGTGGTACGCGGATGAATCAAATATGTCATATGAACATGCTACATACATTTAAATAAATGATCCAAAATGATTTATATATGAATATGATGACACAAAGCCTATATTTATGAGGGCTAGGTGCTGATAAACATGGAGTTTTTTCTTTTTTACTTTTTAAGAACAGTAACCTACCATTTTTAACTTTTAAAAGCACATTTTAAATTAAATGTTCTTAATATTAGGAACTAACATGCCTCGTTTTTGAACTGTACAGAGCTTTAGCTGCTTTACTGGACCTAATACGCTACTGTATTTCTATACTATACTATACTATACTATATTTATATACTACTCATTATGGTGGTACTTGCAAAAACAACTTTTTTCTGAGGTGGTACTTGAAACACAATTGAGAACCACTGCTCTAAACAACATGTTTTACTTATTTAATTAGCTGTCACTTTGTCTGTTAATATATTGGATAGAATACTGCATTGAATTCCCTCAACATAATATGTTATTTTGAAATGGAAAAACTGCAACCTGCTCATAGACAAGACAATGATGTTAATGTCATGAAAAAGCTGAATGTTTTCAGTTATCCTGCTAAATTGGTTCACAAAATGTACTGAATGATTCATTTGTGAATTTGACACATTTGTGAACGAGTAAACACCCACATAGCAAAATATCTCTGGCCCAGCTCTGGCCCACACAATCAGGTTTTGCTTGGCCCACATACCCATACCACATACATATTCATATGCGTGAATTACGGTACATGACTGGACCAAGTCTGGCTTCCAGACAAGGGCTAAACATGGACCATATCTGGGCCAAGTTAATAACTCAAAACAGAGTCTGAACTGGGCCAGATATGTTTGTGTGTAGCGACTACCATGAAATTGATAAACCCATGAATCATTGCGCTTTAGGTGTGCTATGGGTGTGCTTTTTATCAAAGCGACCTGATTGGTAGAATTTTTTTTTTCTTAATTTGAAAATATAAAGTATTTTAAATGTGGGTCAAGACAGGCCAAACTTACATGGCCCACATATCAGTTACCATATCAGTGCCATCTCTGCCAAACTAGGGCTGTTTAGCCCACATGCTGCTGATGAGTGCCTGCTGTGCCATCCCTATGTCAAATCTAGGCCAGAATTCTGTCTACCAAGGAACTCAGACTCAAATGATTTGATGGGATTTGAGATTTGATTTTGAAATAGAGTTCAGTGTGTAATTGTGATCTCACATGCTTTTACTTTGGTTTCGTGAGTTAATAGTGTGTAATACAGCATTCTTGCAAAATAATCATTTATCAGTAATTAATTCTACTTTTATTACTAATGTAAATTCAAAATCAAGAAAATACGTCTGTCCTTTGACTCGAGTTATATTGAAAAGGGGACTTTATACTTCTACTGAAGTTGGATTTTATTAGGGTATCTGTAAGTGCAGCACTGGTAAATTGTACATGGCGTGAAATTGCCGTGTGATTGTGTTGCCCAAGAGTTTGCCACTCATCCAGGTGACTTCAGAACATGATGAACAGATCAGAGATACTCTTGAGCAACAAAAAAACCACATGAAGTAAATAGAGAACTTGATGTCCTTGTAATAACAGGCACTTCACCCTCAAATAGTTCAGCAACTGAAATGGCTCCATGTGTACAGCGCTATTTGAGTTTATTTCTTCATTTTAATAATAGTAATTGTTTATAAACAGTCAGGTCAATAAATACTGGGACATCAACACAAACATATTTGGCTCTATACACCAACACAACGGTCCAAACAGTTGTTTTGGGCACGTCTAATGTTTAGCTATCTCTCTGAAGGGTTTGTTTTGTGTTTTTCAGCCTAATGATGGTTTGCTTGACTGATAGTGACAGCTCTTTGGATCTCATCTTGACTAAAAGATTCCAAATGCAAATAGCGCACTTAAAACGAACTCAGTACCTTTTACCTGCTCGTTGTAATTGAGATAATGAGGGAATAACACACACCTGGCCATGTAACAGCTTAGAAGCCAATTGTCCAATTACTTTTGGTCCCTTAACAAGTGGGAGGCAAATATATAAACTGTTGTAATTCCTACTGTGTTCACCTGATTTGGATGTAAATACCCTCAAATTAAAGCTGACAGTCTGAACACACACTGAGTATGTTTACATGGACACCAATAATCCAATTTTAAGACAATTAAGACAATACACTGATTAAGCATCTACCATGTAAACCGCAATTTGATGACTTAATTTAATCTGATTAAGTTCATAATCGATCTAAAATCGGATTAAGACATGTGGACTATGACACTTTTAGTCGCATTATTGAAGTGCACTACAGACAGTGTAGACTTTTTGTCTAGTGCAGAGATGCCCAAACTAGGGCCCGCGGGCTAAAGTTGACCCATTGTATCCTTTGATTTGAAGGGTTGGGGAAGAAATGGGATTATTTTTTGTATGTTTATACTATCACTTATCAATAGGAGACAAAGCAAAGGCAGGTTCAGCATGACTAATGGATTTGCCATTGAACTCCTTTGTTTTATAAATGGATTTTTAAAATGGTTTTATTGTAATAAGTTTGATAAAAAAAAAAACATAAATAAAAAAATAGAGAGCATTAGTAAATACTTTTGAAGTATTTTTTTTATTTATTTCAGAGTATTATGAAATAAATTAGGAATTTACAAATGGAAACTTGAATGTAATTCAGTTTGCTGTATTTACTTTTGGCCCACAGCTCTCAATCTTGGATTTTGGCCCTTCATAAGACAAAGTTTAGGCAACCCTGAGATTAAGTCTTATTTGTTTTATTTCAGCTAGAATAAAAGCAGTTTATAATTTTTAAAAAACCATTTGAAGGTCAAAATTATTAGCCACTGTAAGCCATATTTGTTTTTGATAGTCTACAGAACAAACCATCAATATACAATGATTTGCCTAATTACCCTAACCTGCCTAGTTAACCTAATTAACCCAGTTAAGCCTTTAAATGTCACTTTAAGCTGTATAGAAGTGTCTTGATAAATATCTAGTCAAATATTATTTACTGTCATCATGGCAAAGATGAAATAAATCAGTTATTAGAATTAAGTTATAAAAAATATTATGTTTAGAAATGTGTAGAAAAAATCTGCTCTCCTTTAAACAGAAATTGGGGGAAAAATAAACAGGGGGGCTAATAATTCAGACTTCAACTGTATTTTACTTGTGTTTAACAGGTTTGAAACCATGTGAATGTGCATAAATTGAGTACTTTTGTGAGAACAACCCCTTTAGCTGTTAATCACAGGTATCAACCCTATTGCAACCCTAATACAACTTTAAAACAACTAAATTTGCATTATTTCTAAAGGAAGGACAAAACAGACGTGCTTATATATGGTTTAGTGACAGATTTATTTACATAAACCAACATTTCTGCTCAGCTCAAACATGTAAATCAACATTTTCTGTTTGTTAATTACTGAATATAGAGTATCTTTCTAAAGAATGTCTTTTGATGCAGGTTTGGATGAATATCGTGACATTAATAGTCATTACATAGAAAAACAGTGAAGGTAGCATAATACAAAACATAATACAACATAATACGTGTCACTGATAAAACGTGATCATGATAGGCAAAGCAAAGAGTAGTGTGTAGTGTGAAGTGTGTTTTTACCTCAATGCCATCAGGACATGAACAGAAGATCATTGTTTCCTTCTGTCTCGGAACACACAGTGGCCTGCTGGACTTCTCACATTATTAATAAAGCATGTGCAAACAATGCAGACACATTAGCTGCAAAGAGAAATCTAACATTCACCTCAGCTGTTGTTTATTTATGTGGATCGCTGGCTTTCTTCTACCAAAGATGAGCTCACACAGCATTTCACAGAAACTGGTTTGTAGGTACAGGAGACGTGTTAAAATTAAAAGTGCTTAAAGCTGAATTATACTTGATTTAAGAGAACTCATTTTGATTACAGGATTAGTTCACTTCCAGAATGAAAATTTCCAGATCATTAACTCACCCCATATCATCCACACAATCGATTTATGTTTGGACAACAGGAAGGAATGATGGCAGTTTATTAGTTTATACAACTTTAAGTGGATTGAACATGAAACAATTAAGTTGTTCCAAAAAAATCCCAAGAACTGTGTTACAGCTCATTTACAATGAGTAGTTTGAATAAGCAGCAAGCATAGTTTTTTGAGCGAGAGACGGTCCTTTCCTCTGTCAAAAAGAAATGAAGTTTTTCTGTGTCAATGTTAATGCTGCTTTAAAAGGCTCTAAATAGTCCCATTTGGGCAATATGGCATACCTGCCAATGTAATGGAGGCCAACTAGTACGTGATGTGCAGGTAAACCTCACTCCTCTGACCTCTAAAGGTGCTCTAGTGACAGACACTACAGGCCATGGTCTTCAGCCTCCTTGGTAGAGCAACCAACTCCCATGCAGAAGGTCGCTAGCTTGATACCAGCTCGGAGCAGGTTGGGTGGCTTCCGACCGCCGGGGTTTTACCAACGTTCTAGTTTTTACCTGGAGCCTCCTAAATTTCAGACCCATCTTCTGCCACCCTCTCATTTTGCTATTTCTCCCAGAAAACTCTCGTAATTTCAACCCCCAACCCCCAACCCCCCGGTCTGTGAACCGCCAACATTGGTATAGGATCTGATTGCAGCAGTGGCCCAAAACATGCTTCATAGTATTTACTAACACCACAAGGGCAGGTGGAATATGGTTCTTACCTAATGAAACGACTGGTCATTTTCTTAAAAAAAAATGTAATGTACAAATTATTTTTAACCATAAAAGCTCATCTTACACAAGCTCTGGAATGCAAGCTTTTGTGCTTTGTGAATATGCATATTTAAAAAATAGTCTTTGTAAGATTTGATCAATCATTTCACTAGATAAGACCCTGATACAGTTGAAGTCAGAATTATTAGCCCCTTAAAGCTAATTATTTTTTGATAGTCTACAGAACAAACCATCGTTATACAATAACTTGCCTAACTACCCTAACCTGCCTAGTTAACCTAATTAACCCAGTTAAGCCTTTAAATGTCATTTTAAGCTTTATAGAAGTGTCTTGATAAATATCTAGTCAAATATTATTTACTGTCATCATGGCAAAGACAAAATAAATCAGTTATTAGAAATGAGTTATTAAAACTATTATGTTTAAAAATGTGCTGAATAAATCTTCTCTCCGTTAAACAGAAATTGAGAAAAAAATAAACAGGGGACCTAATAATTTAGGGGCGCTAATAATTCTGACTTCAACTGTCTAAAGTGATTTACAAGGGCGTAGATTCGCTCTTGATATTGTTGGGGACATACATCACTAGAGCGCATACATTGAACATCACAAATTCTGTTTCGCGCTTTGAAAAACATCATTAAAGTACTTAATTATATCAAATAAACACTTAATCTTACAAATAACAATCCATTCCATGCTGCAAAAGTCAGAGAAATTTAGAAAGGTGTGACACGCAATTTACTGGTTTATCCCGATTATTGTTTTTCATTGTCATGGAGGCCAAAATTAGAGTAGCGAACTTGACGGAGCACGTGTAGGTTAAGAATTGACGGAGTATTACTTTATTTTGAAGTCGATAAAATTAATGGTTGGGACATTTCAGTAATTGGTGGATATTGGTGGGGACACATCCCTTCCGACCATGCCAATTCTAAACCCTTGAAACTTTGAATGAAAGAACATTATTAAATCAGATAATTCTGAAAAAAGTCCAACAGAAATGAAATTTGTTTAGAGTTTGCTTCAGAAGTTCAAAACCGATCACCTAAAGACACTATTTGGAGCTGCTCATTTTGACACCTAAACACCACCTTTGAACTACCATTGGTCCATTATGTGATTATGTAATCAGTGGGTGTGGTCTAGAACTCTGCCTTGTTCACTCATGCTGCTTGTTCAAGCTACTTATTTAAAATGAACTGAAACAACACAGCTCATTCATTCATTCATTTTCGGCTTAGTCCCGTTATTAATTTGGGGTCGCCACGACGAAATGAACCGCCAACTTATCCAGCATATGTTTTACACAGGATGCCCTTCCTGCTGCAACCAATCTTTGGGAAACATCCATATACACTCATACACTATGGACAATATCCAATTCACCTCTACCACATGTCTTTGGACTATGGGGTAAACCGGAGATCATGCAAACTCCACACAGAAATGCCAACTGACCCAGCCGAGGCTCGAACCAGCGACCTACTTGCTGTGGGGTGACAGCACTACCTACTGCACCACCTACAACACAACTCCTCATAGATATTTACATTAGATGTCAGCTACGCTACTGTTGTTTATTGGAAGGAATGCATCAATAGAGCCGCCATTTTAGTACAGGGTAGCGCTCCTTTGAAATAAATGCGGGACCAAGGTGCAGTGGAGGACTGGCCAGAGATATATACACATATATACATACAGTATATCTATGACCGGCAGATTTCCCGGTGGTCAGAATGCATATATATATATATATATATATATATATATATATATATATATATATATATATATATATATATATATATATATATATATATATTTATATATTTATTTATTATATAATTATTATAATTATATATGTATGATTCCCTCCCCTACAGAACAATCACAACTAAATGAATAAATCCTTTTCAAATGGAGCTGTTCAACCTATCTGGTGAACATTCATTCATATCACAATATATATTTAGCAGAAAAGCAAAATATTGGACTGTCATACATTTACAATCTCATGCAGCACTAACACTGAGCGCCACAGAAGTCCACTATATGAAGAAAAATCCTGTAACGTTTTCACATCAACCTGATTTCAAGTAGAACATGTTCCTGGATTAACATCTGTGTGGATCCTGAAACAATCTCAATCAGCCAATCAGAACTAGTCGATACGTTTACTGTTAGTCTTACGGTTAGGTTTATGCACTTCTACATGATTGTTTTCTAACTATTACTCCCCTCTGATTTTGTGAATAATTTACAGTTATGATTAGGTTTATGGGTAGGGAATAGGTATAGATTACATTTTTCAACAAAACTTGTTCCAGGATCAACAGAGATGTTAATCCAGGGTCGCATCGTACTTGGCAAAATCATGTGCAATGTTTTCATTCTGGGAGTGAACTAACCCTTCAACCCTTTAACGTGTACAGTGGAGCTTTGCTGGTGTCAGGCGCGAGGGATAAACTGCAGGTCGATGGGTTGGGAAGGAATGAGCAGTGTTCTGGTTTTGGGCTGGATGGATGGAGATCCGGCCTTCGTTCTGACCTCATATTGTTGCATCAGCTGGTGGTGAAAGAAAGTGATAACAACAGTCAGGTTACTGAGGTTTAAGCAAGCAACTGCAAACCAAAATATCAAGTGGAAATTCTGAACACACTTTATCAACACCTGTCTTAACACGTTTAACCTGTTTCTAATCGTATTTATTCTTTGTTGTTTTAATTTCTTTGTACTTGTTTCTTTTATTCTTGTTAATGTAAAGCACTTTGAATTACCATTGTGCACTGTAAAAAATATCTGTTTCCATGTTTTTCATTTATTTACAGTAGTGAATTGCATTATGGGATGTTGATCTCTGCTCTATTGACGTTTGATGTTAAAAATTCAACAGTTTACCAAATTGACTTTTATTGACATTTTAGTAGTTTGAAAAATGTAATGTATAAAAAAATTTAATTCATAGACAAAAAAATCTGTAAAATAATAGAAAATGTACTGGCAGCTTATTAAAAGGTTTTTGTATCATAATACACAACACAAATGCAGACAATATATCACTTTAGAACAGGGGTACCCAAACCTGGTCCTGGAGGGCCAGTGTCCTGAATATTTTAGTTCCAACCCCAATTAAACACACCTGTTACAGCAAATTTAGCTCTTTCTAGGTATACAAAAAATTCCAAGCAGGTGTGTTGAAGGGAGTTGGAGCTAAACTATGCAGGATACCGGCCCTCCAGGATCGAGTTTGGACACACTTTAGACTATCAAAAATGTTAATAAGTTCACATTTCCCAACATTTTAAGGCTAAAAAGTTGTCAGAAGAAAGATCAAGGTCTCATTATGTGATTCAAAAGCATAAATGAACAGGGATTAATAAAAAAATGAAAACGTGAATCACAAAATACGGTATAAAATGTGCTATATAAATGATTAAATGATTCAAATTAGTTTGAGAGACAAATCTAGTCTAAATGATCAATTTCTTAATCCTAAACGATCACATTTTTAAGTAGATTGATGGCAAAGAAATCAATAGTATTTGTTTTTCTACCATAGAATTCAATGGTTACAGGTTTCCAACATTTGCAAAATATCTTCTTTTGTGTTCAACTAAGGCTGGGCGATAAAATCAATATCAGTATTTATTGACCAAACACCATTGTCAGTATCCAAAATAAAAAAACGTTCGGTATGTAGTTTTGGTATCAAGTGATATAGTTTTATTAAAAGGTGGCTGCTGAGCGTGCGCCTTGGAAGCAATGCCACTAAGCTTAGGGTGTAAGTTTGTCATTTACAACATAACGCGCGCACATTTTCCAGGTACACTTAGTTGAAAAATATCAGATCTTTTCCGAATGCCCCGAGAGCTAAAAATAACCAATCTGCTTAACACTTTGTATGAAATATACACATTTCAGGCGAACTAATTACCTCAGACGAACACAAAGCATGCGTTTGCGCTAGTCACTTTAGGTCAGAATAACAACACATGTGAAAATGAGAGCCATGTAGCAGCAGTGAGGAGATAGTAAATAAAAAATGATGTTCAGAGTGGCTTTTTGGTTTCTTTTCTTGTGTATCCCAGCCACTAGCACCCGATCTAAAAGATTTTTTAGCATAGGGGTAATGCACTCCTTCAACTTCACAATTTGTAATGTTACAGTATGTATTAGAATAATGATGGTCAGTACCTTTACTTGAAAGTTCAGATGTGATTATCATAATTTGTTTTGTTTACAGAGTTTAAGGTTTACTGTATCATTATTATTGACACCTTACATACAGTAAGTTGATCTACCTTTACCATTGCACACACTTTGTAACATTTTAATTATCAAGTTTAAGAGTCTCTTTAACACTTATGTTTATTTATTATGAAAATATGAGATGTTTTGTTATTTTTGTTTATTAATATTGATTAATTAAAATAAAGGGTTTTAAAAAAATTTATATGCTATATTTTATATGTAAAAAAATCCTAATATTCCTAAAGGTATTGTCAAAAATGTTTAATAGTTAAAATGATATGAAACATGATATGCAAACTATCCCTTTAATATTGACTAATCAATATTGTTAACCAAGCCCCATAAAAACAAGTCAGACTGACATTGAGCTGAATATTGTGATATCTGGTTGCGAAACTGCGCATGATACAGTGTCATACTCACTCTACTCAGGGCAAAGTACATCTCTAGCTCTGCCACCCTCTTCCCAACACAGGCCCGGACACCAACCCCAAACGGGACAGAGCTGTAGGGGTGATGCTGAGAGCGAGAAGGGCTGTCTCGAATCCAGCGCTCAGGAACAAAGCGCTCCGCATCTGGGAAATTGTTCTCGTCATGACTGACGGCGTAATGACAGAGATGGAACTGTGTCTGTGAAAAGACAGAAATGTTGAATTAAATATGGAGATATTTAATGACAAATCGAATGTTTGGAGGTGTGCGTGTATGTTTGGTACCTTCTTAGGGAACCAATAATTATCCACAACTATGTCTGAATCCACAGTCAGGCGACCATTGCCAGGAACAACAGGATACATCCTGTCATGGTGTAAGAAATGATTACTTATCTTGAATTAGTATTTCTGAAGTATTAAATATTGAAATGCGTCATACACTGACAAAATTACTTCAGTTTGTTCAATCTACTAATTTAAAATGAGTTAAACCAACAAAATTCTTAAGGTTTTTTGGGACAACTTACTTGTTTTATGTTCAATCCACTTAAATATGCAATAAAAAACAAAAAACAATGAAGTTAACTTGAAGTTAATTGATTTGTGTTGGGAAAACATGAAGGATATTTGTGGAACCCAGCATTTTTACAGTGTATATGTCTCTTACCAAGGCCCACATATTTTATTAGCCCCTCATTTAGTCATTGATATTTAATTTCACTAAAAGTATTGAATAATAAGCAAATGTTTAGATGATTTATGTTCAACACAGATTGTAAAGTAGATATATTCCATGAGAGACTTTGTTTACAAAACCAGTGGTTCTAATTGGATTGACATTGTAAACCTGAATTGTAGATACTATACTTTCAAATTAACTCCAGATAAATCTAGTTGTTTTACAAGTTTCTTTGCAGAAATGGCAAAAGATTAATCAGATGCTGTCTGGCGCTGCTCTTAACATGGTGGATAATTAGATTTTTTATGCCAAATTACAAAGAATACCTGTTGCAGTAACATTCTTAAAGGCAATCTTTTTATATTTGGAAACTGAACAAGCAAAACAAACTGAACTTGAGCTCACAGAAAAAGGCGGGTATGTATTGGGTGGTTAAAAGGAACCAAGTCGAAATCTAATTCAACATTTTATATAAGTTTAATCACTTTTTCATGTAGCAACATATCTTGTCAAGAGGCATGTGCATACGTTATAACAAAATCCATTACCAAAACTGTCTTGAGCTATGGGGAAAAGCTACATATACTAAATTTAGTTTGATAACTTTAAAACAGAGATGCCCAAACTACGGCCAAAGTTGACCCATTTGATTTTCTGAAAAGAATGATGAGGGGGAATGATAGGAATGGTTTAGAGATGGCCATTTCAAATTTGATGGAATCTTTTATGTTTGTTTTATTGTTGAGCTACAGAAAAGCTAACTGAAATGAAATTTTAATTTAAATGCTGTAAATTAGTTTAAAGTGTACGTACTGTACGTAGACTTTGGTGAGCAAATCAAGGCAAAGGCAGATTCTGCTTGACTAGTGCATTCAGCATTGAACTCCAGTGTCTTATAAATGTGATTATGTTCTTATTGCAATACGATTCAAAGTGATGTTTTCTATTAATTTTTTAAATGTTATTAAATAAAGTAGGAAATGACCCATGGTAATGCTAATGTAAAATAGTTTGATTTGTTTATCTTTGGCTCATGGCTCTCAATGATATTTGGTTTTTGGCTCTTCATACAAGAGTTTAGGCACCCCTGCTTTAAAAGAAATATGATTTTATGAAAAAAACGAATCAAATGTAAGACAAGATTTGAAGACAACTTTAAGTTTCCTTATTTTACTTTTAGTCTAAGTGAATCAACTTCAGTAATTTGGTGAAGGAATCCGATCCTTTATCTTATACTGTCAAGGTTTTGATTGTAAGTAAATGTGTGTCATCATAGTAAAACACATGAAGGCCAAGTAATTGCAAAAGATGTCCAAGAACCGACAAATAAATATTAAAAGTAAAGGGGCCTTAAACCGAGCCTGAGTGACACCAGTACCTACACACCCAGGTTCCTTTTACACTTGTGCTTATTTATTTTAAAATGCACAAGTTTTGTTATTCATCTTCAATCTACAAATAAATAGTTTTTAAAAGGCTGAATGTAATGTTTGTGTTACATTTCAGTGTAGATGGAATTATGGTTAGAACTATATACCGATTTCACCATGCTTTAATTTGTCTCGGTTAACTAATCGTAAAGGCTTCTCAACACAGCGTTTTTGCACGGGACAAAACTGCTGCAACTAAACAAAGTTGCGACAACAGTGCCTTAGTTTCAAGTTTCAAGCTTGTACATAGAGACTAATACGCATGCACACTGGAATAACTATGGCTGAGGCTATTAACTGAGGCCTCTGTCACACTGCTCTTAAGGGCTGTTCACATATTTTTTTTTTTACTTTTGCACACACAAGTTTGTTATTTCCAATAGAGGTGCGTGGCTTGCACACATATATTGTAAGTGATGCGACACGCTCTCCTGTCGTACTTACAGTAGTTCAAACCTTTTCAGAATGCTGCTAGCACACTGCGAGTCATATGACAAGAACTGACCGATCAGCTTCAGACTTTGTATGGAATATACACATTTCTACTCTGGTCCAAAAAGAAAAATACAAAACGAAAATACCAAACTATTTTGTAATATAGCCTTTAACTACATTTGTTCTCCAATACTTAGCTGATATGTAGCTTGGCACATGTTTACATAATATTTTTTTATTTATTCATATAGAACTTTTTTCACTTACTTTTAAATTCAAAGAGAGAAATGGACTATTGTTTTTCTTTTTTTAATATTCATTTGTGCAGTATTATTTGGTTACTGTGGGCGTAAGGAGCTTTATAAGGTCAAGGAGCTTTCATGTGATTTTCTAAGCTAGTAGTGTTTGAAATTAATAATTGGATAATAATAACCATGAAACTGTGATTATTCCTCAGGCTATAATCGAACAACCAAAACTAATCACTTCATCCCTAGATGGACTTTTTAAAATAGTGACATGGCTATCCAAAAACACTGTCTGACTAGTCTTCTGGATTATTGCGTTTTGTTCCCTGATTCCTCAAGCCCTTCTCATATGACAATTATGTCACCAGTAGATGGCAGGTATGGATGCCGACAACATATGCAATTGCCAAGTGAGCGTAAATGAAAAATATCATACAGTTTGGACTATTATTTTATCTAAAAAAGCCATTAAAAACGCTATTCTGGACCTTTTTAAGACAAAAAGTCTAGTGTAAAAGGCACCTCAATCATTACAACTCCCAATGAGACAAACAGCGAAGTCAACAAAATTTAAACCAGTTTAAAGCAGATCTTATCACATCAAAAACTCAATCAAGGTGATAAAGACAATTAGAACAGAGAAAGATAAGAATAAAAACTGCAGCAGAATCAGATGCCATCAGCAGATTAGTTGCAATCTCTGTCTCAATACTGTAATTTTTACTAAATCCCATCTGAAGTGGTTTAAACAATTCAATATTAATTTTAGGACCATTGCAAAAATGAGAGGCCATGAGATTGTAGATCATAAAATGTTGATCAGATCATCCAAAGCAGCATTTTCCTTATTGGCACAAGAGTTACTGCAACATTCTTTCATTTATGATGCCGAGAGCAACAGGCCATGAATCATTAAAGTAATAATCAGCCTGTGCACATTCCAGCTCATTTTGCCAGCAGGAGACACCAATGATTACCGTAGTAGCCTTATTTGTATACCTGTACTGCCAGGTTATTGCTTTGAATGCAAACCAGGGTGGTGGGTTATGTCCGTAAACTTATTTTCAGGATTTTGGTGTACTTATGAACTTAGAAGAGATTTCTGATGTGAGCTGTGCTGTTTAAATAAGCCCTGATCAAAGGTTATATGGCAGGCCACTCCTGCATGAGTCAACTCTTATGGTTAAGTTTGTGGATGAGCTAGAATGGATTTCTCATACCTGAGGATTTCTTTTATGACCGCCTTCATGTAGGGCATCTTGGTCAGGTCGTCTGTATTTGGCACCTTTTTATTCGGACACACAGAAACGATCTCATTGTGGAGGCGTTTCTGTATCTCTGGGTTACGAGCGAGGTGGTACAAAGTCCAAGAGAGAGTGTTAGATGTCTGTCAAGGATAAAAAAATAAATTAAAAAAAAAGAGGAAACAATTAACAAATGGACCAAAGATCTAAGCAAAAACACATTTATAGATATCATATGATGTTATTATATACACAACCAGAATTGTTAAAGGGATAGTTCCCCAAAAATTACAATTTACTCATTTACTCACCCACAAGGGGTTTTATCTCTTTATGAGTTTGTTTTTCAGTTCAAATGGTTAGAAACCGGTAACCATTGACTTAGGAAAGGACTTAGTAGGAAAAACAAATACTCTTGAAGTAAATGGTTTAAGCTTTCCAACATTTTTCAAAATAAATCTTGTGGGTTCAACAGAAAAAAAGAAACTCAAAAAAGTTTGTGACTAGTCAATGCTGAGTAAATGACAGAATTTTTAGTTTTAAGTGAACTATCCTTTTAAGGTAAAAATGCCCAGATGCTGAAGGACAAAAGTACAGTTGTTTCTCCAAATCATCAGCTATGTGTCGCTCAAACAGGTGAAGACTCAGCAAAAATGGCATTGGCTGCTTAACAGACTATTGACCTCGTCTTATGAAGAACACAATTTAGCTGATCGCTCAGGACATCTGATAAATGGTAGCCTTGACACACTTTTACACTGAGATTAGGATTGCAGTATTGCATGTCAGAGGCTATTAGAACATCAGTCAAAGATTTGTTCGGGTTGTAAACCATTATTGGAACATGTTCAGAGGTAATTCTATGAAGCAGAGTTGGGGTTATCCCTGAAGGACATCAATGTACTATAAAAGGGATCATAAAAGTGAAGGTCGTGATTGAAAATGACTCTTAATTTGATTATGTTTGTAATTGGATTCATTCAGTAGCTGTGATATTTTTAGGGCTAATCGTCACCTTAGAATTATAAGGTCTGACATTTGTCAAAATTGTTATTCACATATTCCTATTAAATGACAACTTATTTACATATTGTGATGTTTTTTTATGGGCTGTTTATTTAAAAGACAAAAAAGGCTTTATCTTTATTAAACTCTAGCTTGGCTCTTTAAGGTTCTTTCTGTGAGCCAATCAGCATTTGGAATGCATGCACAAGGACCAATCAGGATAAGCTTTCTTTGTCATTCTGCCAGATTGCTCCTTTGACAGAGATGGACCAGAAAGAAACACAATATCACATTGTTATGTACACAGTTAATAAGTGAAGTTTATTTACAAGCTAATTTTGAGAGGATCACATGCTTATGATTGCTTGCAGCTGGTCCCGCATTATTCAATTTGTGATTTACTAATCAGACGACTCCTAAGCCACTATAAATATCATAAGTTCCATATTACAGGCATCTTCATTTTAAAGAATCCCCACTTACACCCCTACTCCTCCTGCTTTGCTAGATGGATGGCACGGTGGCCCAGAGGTTAGCACTGTTGCCTCAAAGCAAGAATGTCACTGGTTCTAGTCCTTGCCAAGCCAGCCGACACTTCTGTGTGGAGTTTACACATTCTCCCTGTGTTCACGTGGGTTTCCCCTGGGTTCCCCGGTTTCCTCGCACCATCCGAAAACATGCAACTTAACTTAATTGACTAATCCAAATTGGCACCATAGACATGCTCCTAGTAAGTAGTTATCTCTTAAGAGCAATCACTATCTGTTCATTAGTAACTACAGCAGGGGAGTTCTCGAGATCTACCTGAGCTCAAACTCCCTCTCACCTTAGAAACAGGAGGGAGCAACAGGCTCGAGGATCTTATGAGCTCAGGGCTCTCTCCTGGCAAAGCATGCCAAACAAGCTTTATAATCAAATAGTAAGTGTGAACTCTTGAAACGCTTATTTAAAAAAAAAAATAAAAGTATATATATATATATATATATATATATATATATATATATATATATATATATACATACATATATATACATATATATATATATATATATATATATATATATATATATATATATATATATATATATATATATATATATATATATATATATATATATTAAATGTGAAATATTTTTATTTGTGTATATACAGTCAGTAAAACATTTTTCAGTATCAATTAAACTCATGTGCTCATTGTCTGTTTTCTTTTAGTCTTTGATATAAAGCCTTAAAGGGCAAATACTTAATTTAATTCTTATTTAAAAAACTTATAGTTCAATATATAAAATCTACACTAGATAAAATATTTAGCACAGCCTTGAATGCTTAACTTGAACAAGAAAAAATATTCATCCAAAACATAAAAATAAATGTTATAGAAAGCTAAAATTTTACTTTCTCGAGCATCAACATATTGAGCATCAACACCAATTTGTATATTTTGTGATTGTATTTCTTGATAAGTATTGCTTCAATGAATGATCTGCCAGATAGAACCTTATAATTACATGTGGAAAATGACTTTTCTGAATGAGAAGGTTTAATCTGCGTTTGCCCTGTTTGTTTTACCCCAAATTGCAAATTTGAGAGTTTTGATAATTTACATTTAGGGTTTCTGTCATGTTAATGTATGAAAGAGAATTGTTACACACATATTGTTTGCTGTATGGGATGCAAAAACTTTGAAGCTCAATATCTCAAAACCATTTAAAACGCAGATAAAATTTCAAGGTGACGTAATGTTGTTGATGATGGCCAGATTTGTTATATGTTGCATAAATGCAAACACTTTTTTGTTGTCCAAATTACTTTCAGTATTGACAAAAGTCACAGTTAAAATTCAAAAATGAAAATGTGTAGACAGTTACTTTTGCGACTGACCTTATTGCATTTTAGACACAATTTATAGAGGAGGAGTGTTTTAATTAACCGTGCAATGTGATTTTTAAAGCTTTGCATGAACTAGTATTTGTGGCATTATTTGAAGCCTCTAAAAAAGCATGTAACCTATTCTCTGCTTGATATGCTGTGATAGTCGCTATAGGAGGAAGACCAAAGATCACATGGCAGAATTTTTCTCCACTTGTTTTGATTACCAAGATCTCAATTATACCAATTACTAGGTCAAATTAAATTATTATTTGATTTACAATTTTTTTAGCCTCATTTTTAGTAGATTCTGCTGGTCATTATAGAAATTGGGCAGCATGGTGGTGCATTGGGCAGCGCTCTCTCCTCACAGCAAGAAAGTCGCTGTTTGGAGCCTCGGCTGGGTCAGTTAGCATTTCTGTGTTCGTGTGGGTTTCCTCCGGGTGCTCTGGTTTCCACCACAAGTTCAAAGACATGTGCTATAGGTGAATTGGGTAAGCTAACTTGTCCGGTGTATGTGTGTGAATGAGTGTTAATGGGTGTTTCCCAGTGATGGGTTGCACCTGGTGGTTCATTCCGCTGTGGTGGCCCCAGAATAATGAAGGGAATAAGCCGAAAAGAAAATGAATGAATGAATGTTTGTGCTGAACCTCTTTCTGAGGCTAAAACTGAACATTCAAATACTCATACAGTTGCCATAGCTACACCTACACAGGACTCTAACCGACCAGTTGTGACGTCTATCAGAACACTTGTGAAAATGCCACAACGTTGCCCAGACTGAGACAATTTCTGTTTACAGGAGCAGATGCGTGAGTTTCAGATACTAGGTGTTAATTACAAAAAAAAGGAGCAAATGAATAGTAACATCACACTATGTTGGATTTGTATTTCTTTTTTCTGCTGGGAAAAAGAACGAAATGTTCTTTTTAAAAGAGGTAAGATGCATCTGATAAAACTGATAAAATGTTTAATTGTGTTGGCAATCAAACTGTACTGGATCGGCATGTGCTCTACCTCAATATTTATGTGGGAAGCTCAAGAGATGGCAAGTGCTAGTTACACATATACTGTATGTGCAGTTATAACAATCCTACAACTTGGATGGCCCGAGGGTCAGTCAAAATAACAACTAAATTCTTCTTTAGTTCTTCTAAAGGGAAAATCAGTCAAAGCCTACCTCTTCTCTTTTGCTAACTTATAAAAATGACTTTTGTTGAACTATATACTGTCTTTTCCTCTTAATGTTTTTTGTTGTTGCCATATCTGGGAAGTTCTTTGGTCAACATTCATATTGTTACAAATAAAGTAGGCCCTGACTTTAGTTTAGCCGCAGAATGAAAATCTGAATTTATCTAAGCATAGCTGAATAATTAGAGTATAATATAGTAATAATATTTATTTTTTTAATTATTAGGAAATAAATTAGGAAATTACTCATGGAAACTTTGAAGTTCTTGCCTTCATAAGAAAGGTTTGGCCACTCCTGTTCTAGGGTTTACATTTTTGTGTTTATAAATGAGGCTATAAATCTGGAGAATTCTTGCATTTACTTAGACAATATAAGTAATATATACAGTTAAAGTCAGAATTATTAGCCCCCTTTTGAATTTTTGTTGCTTTTTTTAATATTTCCCATATTATATTTAACAGAGCAAGGAAATTTTCACAGCATGTCTAATAATGTTTTTTCTTCTGGAGAAAGTCTTATTTGTTTTATTTCGGCTAAAATAAAAGCAGTTATTAATTTTTTAAACACCATTTTAAGGACAAAATTATTAGCCCTTTTAAGCTAACTTTTTTTTGATAGTCTACAGAACAAACCATCGTTATACAATAACTTGCCTAATTACCCTAACCTGCCTAGTTAACCTAATTAACCCAGTTAAGCCTTTAAATGTCACTTTAAGCTGTATAGAAGTGTCTTGAAAAATATCTAGTAAAATATTATTTACTGTCATCATGGCAAAGATAAAACAAATCAGTTATTAGAAATAAGTTATTAAAACTATAATGTTTAAAAATGTGTTGAAGAAATCTACTCTCTGTTGAACAGAAATAGGGGAAAAAATAAACAGGGGTTCTAATAATTCAGGGGGGCTAATAATTCTGACTTCAACTGTAAATATAAGAGCACAATTAACATTGAATCAATGTACTCTAAGGCACCTTAAAGTCTGAAAATATTCTATTCACTTATTATATTATTATATATATTATAAATATTATATTATTCTAAAATATAATTATATTTTGTTGAATTATATTATTTCTGTATTAAGTACTCATTCAAATCAAAAATAGCGTACTACTGTTCATAAGGGAATAGCACTTAGGAACCAATAATAAAAAGGTGGTATGATTAATATATAATGTGATTCATGTTTGAACCTGTGTGTTTGTTTCTTGTTGCTCTCTTTCAAGTTGTCACTTGCTTTCCTAGGGTGCACAGAAAAGAAACACCCACTTATGAGAAAACTCTACATGTGGTTTCAGTGCTGAGTAAATAATGAGTCTGACTGACAGCAGATCACATAGTTTGATCTATTCTGACTGGTTCCAGAAGTAAACAAACAGATTTTTACCGTGTCCACTCCTCCCAGGAGGAGCTCAGTGAGGCTGATGTAGACCTCTCCTAAGCTGAGTTTATTGCTGGATAACAGGTAGGTGAGATACATGCCCTCCACCTCTTCTCCACGTGCCACCTGATCCCGTATCTCGTTCACCTTCTTGTCAATCAGATGTCGGGCTGGACAAAAGCACAACAGGAACAAACAGAAGGGCCATCGGTTAGGCTGCTTTTTCACAAATTGATTTATATAATAATGTCAACCAGTGCTATTTTACTATCTTTGGTAAAGATCACATCCAAAGCTGTTGATTTAACATAAATTTGAAGACATTATTTGTTTGTTTCCGTGTCATGTGTTCAAGAAAACAAAATCACCACTTTAACTACACTGCAAACCCGAGGTGTTCAACCCTGTTCCTGGGGATCGACCTTCCTGCAGATTTCAGTTACAACCCATGTCAAACAAACCTGCCTGTAATTATCAAGTGCTGATCAGGTCCTAATTAATTGGTTCAGGTGCGTTGGGTTGGAGCTAAACTTTGCAGGAAGGTAGATCTTCAGCATCAGGGTTGAGCAGCCCTGCTGTCAACACTATAGATCCACTATAGCTCTTTTTTCCCGAATTAATAAATGACTTTAATGACATAATTTATTCCAATAACATGAATGACAGCCTAGCTCAGGCATTCCAAAACAACTAAAGCAAGACTGATCCACTGGGTAGTCTAGTTATCCAGTCACATGATCTGTTGTAGTAATGAGATATTTAATGTGATGATTATATATAATATACTAACACGCACGCACGCACGCACGCACGCACGCACACACACACACACATTTTTGTTTTTGTAAAAAATTGGGTACATTACGTAGGTTTCCATTCATTTTATACTGTCCAAATCGTATATTATATTGCCCTCACCCAACCATCACAGGAGTCAGTGTCCAGCTTTACTCTCTGATTAAACTCATCTTGTGTGATTTATAAGCATTTTGAAAAATGAGGACGTCATCAATGTCCTCACATTTCACCTCCTTTTTGTGATACCTGTGTCATACATGTCATTATACAGATTTGTGTCCTGATATGTCACACACACACACACACACACACACACACACACACACACACACACATACAGGCATACATGGTTTATGAGGTCAATGTGACTTTTTGGTGGTTTACGGGGACATACCTTTGCCAACATCCTACGAACATAAAACTTGTGCCAAAAATTTTTATTTGAGCTACAAAAGGCAAACAACGCTTAAAAACAGCAATTTTAGTTTCACAACACACTCAAATGAACTATGTGACATTTCACAGGCTTATGGGGCCAGACAAAATCATGGTTTACAAGGTCTGTTTACATGTTACACACAAACCTAGCCCCTTCATGGTTTAAGAGGACTGATTAACACATTTTACATATCATACTATTCTGCTATTGCAGTAAGGGTGACAACAGAACAGACTCTGGCTTTCCTCAGCTAGACCCCTGCTAAACCCATCTCAGTTGCTAAGGTTCTGCCTGTCACTTCTTAAATGACAAAATCCTATTTTGCTTATAATACACTTTTGATATAACAAATCTGTAGGCTTATTGTGTTGTATCAGTTAAACAATCTGTTTAATGTACTGTTGAACAATGAGTGTGTATGGGTGTTTTCCAGTGATGGGTTGCAGCTGGAAGAACAACCGCAACGTAAAACATATTCTGGATAAGTTGGCGGTTCATTTCACTGTGGAAACCCCTGATAAATAAAGGGGTTAAGCCGAAAAGAAAATTAATGAATGAATGATTACAGCTTATAAACAAACTAATGGTATTTTAAAATTTAATTAAGTCGTTCAACAGATTATTCTTTTTCAAATTTAAATATTTATACTAGAACACAACATGGTAGTGAACTAGAATACTGTCAAATACAAAACATTGCCACTCAATGACAGGAATAAAAAAAAAACTTTTTATTTTTATTTTTGAAGTCCAGGAAAACAGCAGGGGAATTAAACATGTATATACATTTTATTATGAAATGCATAAACTATTATCACTCTGACAAGAACAAAAATTAGATGGATGAAAACAGATAAAAAAATAGATAAAAAGAAAAAAAGATAAAACTAGACATAAAAGTTTGATTCCACATATTGAATGATACATACAGAATTATATGAACACAAAACAGATTAAAAACTAAATTTCGTAATGTGACAGTAATATAATGTGTTATAATGTGACTAATTATTATCATACACATTTTCACTTTTTTTGTCACAGTGACAATATTTGACCATTTTCAAACATGTAAATAAAAAACAAAAAACATGTCTTTTTGCTACTCAACACTGTTGTAAATGTTCAGTCTGAGGGACTGCATTTGTGGGTTATGTATTTTTGTGTGATGGGTATTGCCCAGGCTCATGAAGCAGACGTGGACCTGGACTGTGGAGCAGTACCAGACTGTGGAGTAGTGGCAGACATGGGTTGAGAAGCAGAGGCAAACTGTAGAGCAATGTAGAGACTGCCCTAGAGTGATGATGGACTGTGAAGCAATGGCATGGAACAGAAGTGGGCCTGGGCCATGTTTTTTTTTTTTTTAATTTACATGTTTGAAAATGGTTAAATATTGTCACTCTGTGACAAGGAAAAAGAAAAAAAGAAAATGTGTATAATAATAATCAGTCTTTTGAACTCATTACAGCCTTCACGTCTGCTTTTGTCCATGGTCTTCTCATGTAGGTTGTTCTGCCAGTGCTAGAGCCTGAAAGCAAACAAGATGATTAACTGTTAGCATCACTGACTTTTAATAGATCATATCAACTGTTCATCAATATCGTTTAAAAGTCTCTTTCTTGGAAAAAAGGTTAATCCTTAGGTGTGCACTTACACCATAGTTATGCATCACACAACTACATGATTTAACAGCAACATATGCGAGTATAACTTTCAGTAGCTGCTTTGAATCATTGTGGACTACTGAAAGTGATATGACCTTTCCATGTAAAGACTATTCTTAATTTTAAAAAAAGGCAAGCAATGTTTTCATAATATTCCCTATTATATTTTTCCACTGGAGAAAGTCTTCCGGTTTTTAGTTTAGCTGAATAATAAAAAGGTAAAAACTGCAAAGGTCAATATTATGAGCACAAAAAATAAAATAAAAATATATAAAATTATAAAAATTAAGATTTATTTTTTGATTTTTTGTCAGCCAGATATCGCAAAACCCTATTTAAAAATGGCCAGATACAAAAGAGAAGTGATAAATGGAAGATATTGACGAGAAATGTGGCATAGGAAAAAGCATTTCTGCATTTGCGCTACAAGCACTCCGATAGAAAGTCTGAACGTGTATTGAATGCTGCTGGAAACATTGCAACTCCAACTAGGTCTGCTTAATCCAGACAATGTGTCAGCATGTTAGCTTTACTGTCAAATAATTTAAAATATGAATCAAAAACGGTGGAGAGTTAGTAGCCTACGCTGTTTTTTCCTCAACATCTCACTTATATTGTTATCAATAGGCTAATATTTTTTGTTCTTCTTCTTCTTTTTATTATTATTATTATTATTAGTTACTATTTATATTATCACTGATACTGAAAAGTGTTATTTAGGCTATTTGTGAAGTTCTTAAAAATGTAACATTTAATTATTATACAGGAGGGGGGAACCAGTGAATATTGTCCTCACCACTTAAAAAAATGTGTAAATAATAACAAAAAAAAAAACTAAAAATAAAGGATAAAAGGAAAAGCATGCTCTTGATCATTTTTTATAATCTGATTTGTACATGCTGCTGTGTGTGTGCACTTAGCCTAGACGAGCAGAGCACACACATCTAAAGTTATCTTACTGTGAGCGTTTTAATGGTCAAATAGGTGTCAAAATGCTGTGTTCAGTGATCATTTATTAGATGCTTAAAGCACAGTTTGTTTCATATTTTTATTCTATTGTACATATTTCCCTTTGCTCATTTACAGGGAGGAAAATAACTGCATATATACAATTGAAATCCGAATTATTAGCCCTCCTGAATTATTAGCAACCATTTTCCACCAATTTCTGTTTAATGGAAAGAAGATTTTTTTCAACCCATTTCTAAACATAATAGTTTTAATAACTAATTTTTTATAACTGATTTCATTCATCATTGTTATGATGACAGCCATATTTTACTAGATATTTTTCAAAATACAAGCATTCAGATTAAAGTACGATTCAAAGGCTTAATTAGGATAATTGGGCAAGTCATTAATATTGACCTTAAAATAGGTTTCAAAATATTTAAACTTGCTTTTATTCTAGCCAAAATAAAACAAAGACTTCCTCCAGAAGAAAAAAAATGTTATAAAAAATACTGTTAAAAAATCCTGAATTTGTTAAACATCATTTTGGAAATATTTATTAAAAAATATATTTTTTTAAATTCACAGGAGCGCTAATAATTTTGACTTCAGCTGAAAAATAGTTTTGAATAATCATGTTTGCAATTATGACAAAAATAATCGTGATTATGATTTTTCCCATAATAGAGCAGCACTAACTGTATGTGTAATGTAGCCTACAGTAGATTATGTGATGTGATCAATTAAAAAATACTTAGTAATAAACATGCTTTTACACTATACTGTATGCTTTAGAAAAGATACAATAGATGGTGAGAAGTATAGCCCCAGGCTGCAAAAATTAAACAAATATAAGAATGAAGTTGTTTAGCCTTTATAGCGCCCTATTAAATTGTGTTGGGGTAAAAAGAATGTTTACATTTCTTTGACTATCATGGCGATGTTATTACCTCAAATCTTAAACGTGCGCACATTGCAAGAAATGAAAATCGCGTCACAGCACACACTACAAAATATTAAGGTTATCGAGTCAATGAAACACATTACCTGATTGCAGTATAACTTGCTTTATCAATAATTATTATTATTTATTATAGGCCAGGTTACAAATATTTGAAAATCTGTCACTACATGCAAAACACTCTCATGCACTCAAAATAGGTTCCGTTTTGCATGGCTATTAGTGGCAGTTATGAATTAAATAAATGGGCATATCGGCACATAAGGTGAGTCGCCTATTATTTATCGTCTGTTTATTTTTCTCTGTTCATTTCTTTCACATGCATGCAGAGCGAACAGCCTGTGCTATTTCTGCTTGTTTAATAGAGCGCCTCCTCTTATAGCCGGCCTATTTCGGTATAAAGGACTACATTTTTTTTTATACTGTATGCTATTCTATCCCCTATATTAAATACAGCAAATATATAATTAAATATTAGAAACATAAATATTTTAAGTTTCTAAAAGCACATTTTAATGTTTAAGCATTGTTTATTGGCTGTCTGCGTCGATGATGTGCACCTCTCAAAAAATGTAACTACAAGTCGCAACGACACAGAGCGCAAGCTCGTGATTTTTTTGATGGTCGTGATTGGTCGGCTTGGCAGCGCTGACGAGTCTGGGGGCGGGACCAAGAGCAGTGCGAGTGGCGCGAGCCCAATAGAGCGATTGTTTACAAGTGTGGAGTCCAGTGAAGGAGCTCTGGATAGAAAGTTTTGTTTTGTGTTTATCTCATAGTTAAAGTTGTTCCACGTCCGCCGGTTCCAGCCTCAAAATGAGTGAGTTTGAGCCACTTGTATGTTCAGGAAGCGTTTAGAAAAAACAAAACAACAGCGAAGAAACTCAACACAGAGGAACATTTACACCTCACTGCCAACTAGCGTTTCGAAAGTGTTAATGCAGACCAACAGAGACATCGCGCAGAAGTAAAATAAACAGCTACGCGCGTTGCATGTGCCGTGGGTTACACCGGTCATAACGCAGAAGTATAAACCAGGCTTTATAAACTTTAATTTCATAAGTGCATACAATATAATATTAATAATAATAAGACAATTAGCATGTTTATCAGGGTAGACGACATGCAGTGAGTGGATAATTCCATATGTGCAATATGTACATTTAAATCTCTCCATTTTGCTGTAATGGCTGTGCTGTGTTTGACTGGCAATAGCTTTTAGATTATAACCCGCGACCCACTTATTAATATGCAGCCTTTTTTTGATTACATGGGGCCAGTTGCACCAGCAGTGTGTAAGTTAAAATGAAGCCTAGTTGTGACTTAAAGGGACACTAATTTACAATGTACGCACTACTAAATATTTCTGTGTTGCACCATTTCACTTAGTTTAAACCTAACTCTTTGTTCCAACTAAAAATACCGCAGCCTCCCCCCATGTATAACGGTAGAAAAGAGATGACGGTGAGATTAGTTTACATCGAGGAGCTTGCGATGATCTCCCTCTATTCACAGCCTTATTTTCTTCCCAAATCTCGCATTTCTTTCGGTTTGTAAATGAAGAGTTTAATTTTGTTTCAAGGAGTGTTTTGTGTTAACATACATTTCTTTATGACTGGGTTTTTTCTCCCTGCTATTTTTTCTTTAAAGTGTAGAATATTTAAAAAATCAAGTTTTATGTTTTGATAACTTTGTGTAATTTGTGTGCATTCACAGCAAATTTTCAAAGAACAGTTATATGTAGATGCATTAGTTGCAGAATTCTAAATCAGTTTAACGATTGAAACACTTTTTATTTGATATTAGGTGATTTAATGCAACTACGTATGACTTTACGGCGAGCTTATGACCTTACTAACTACGGTTTGCCTTAAGAGCATGTGGTGCAACCGAAGTAAAAACAACTTTAGTTATAAACAAGCCAGTAGTTATTATTATTATTATTATTATTAATATTGTTATTATTATTATTACTACTACTACTATTATTATTAGGCAATTTTCTGAAGCAACCCCTGTAACCAATTTAGTGCTTTTGGGTTGTTGTTGTTTTCGGTTAAAGCGCAATGCCCCATTAACACCTCAGACAGGCTGCTTCATTAATAGCCAAACATTTTGTTTGAGATGAGGGCAGGGGTATATCTTGAATATATTTCACAAGCAAGGTTGACACAAAATCCCCGGTTATATACCTTTTACCAATAGGCCAACTTATAGAAATGTAGGCTCATATAGGCTGTTTCTATTCACAGCAACTTATGGACTGAACTACGTGTTGATTAAAATTTCTATATTAGGCTCGTAGCAATTGATATTGGAGTCATGGAATATTGTTTGCAGCATTTATTTTGCATATTGTTTGCAATATCCTACTTTAATAATAATAATAATAATTAATATTATATTTAAGTTTTTTCTATTTCTAAATAAATAGCCTACTGTAAATTAGGCCTACAACCATTAATGATTTATATAATTTATATATGAAATTAGAAATAAATATGTGCCGTTATATATATTTCAATTAATATGGAAAATAGGTGCATGTTTTCACCAAAACTATGATAAGATTTTTTTTGTGTGATTGTGTAAAACAATATAATTTGCAAATAAAATAATGTTGTTGTTTTTTTCTCTCTCTCTAAAGAAGTTGTTACCACCTCGTTTAGAGCATCATTATGGGCATTTTACGTTATAACTAATGTGGTTCAAACAATAGATCTGTGACAGAGAAACTACAGGTTTTGGGACACACTCGTCACTACATCGTTCTTTTCCCAAACGACACATTGTACTATGATATTTCTGCCGCGAGTTATGTTGTTATTTGGTAAACCCAGCCCTGGTGCAGAGCCAGAGGAAGAAGCGTGCTGCGCTTGTGCAGCAGATAAGAAGCTAGAGAAGCTTCTAGACCAGGGGAGAGTTTCCCAGACAACGACATATCTGAATGAAGGGGTAATCAACTGTGTTTTAGCCTAATTATTATTTCTAATGTTTACACACTGTAAAATAGGCTAATCCAATCTTAAAAAAAAAAAGCACAATCAATTTTTGTGAATTGTTTTTATTCCGAGCTAAATAATATTTTAGAAAATGTTGCATATCAAGCTGTTGGTATCTCCTCGCGGTTGAAATTGGCTGTTATGCGGAAAAAAAAGAACAAATATTAGCTCGCAGGCTAGTTGCTTTTTAGATTTAATTTAAGCCTATATTCAGCTGACAGCGCACACTCAGCCGCGATACAGAGAGAAAAAGTAATTAATAGATTCTTTAATGTAAACGACTAAGAAAAACTTTGGCTATATACTCGGGAGAGGACGTAATGAGATCTAGACTGGCTGTAAAATATATACACCATTAGTAATAGTTAATCAACGCATTTTATTTAAAAAAATCTACTCATTTTAATATTGCGATTTTTATATTTTTTAGAGAATGTCTGTTTTTATTAACTTTTCTGTCATTTATTTCAAATTTGTCATTATTTTATCAATTTGATGACGTTAATATTTTACATAGGCTATTTTATATACACATCTAAAATCCTTTGGCATTCAAATTAAGGTTGTGACGATGAGGAAATTTCCCCACAGGTTAATCGACATGTGACAACACCGGTAATACCGGTATCACCGTGGGGGTCGGGTTTCCTCTTTTCTTTCTGCTTTTAAATAGCTTATAAATGCATATAATACTTTCACTTTCAGTTTTGCGGGAATTGCCAATTCGGCGTAAATTGTTTGAATGGACGAATGTGATTAATGTTAGAATGTTTTTAAAATGAATAAGAAAATAAAATAGCAAGATAATTAATTAAATTGCACAAAGTTTAAATACGATTAAACGAATGAACAAGAAACAAATATAAAAGAAAAACTTTCAAAATTACATTACAAAAATGACAGGTTGACACAGTCTTTAAAAAAAAGAAATAAATAAAACACTGTAAATTGGCATTTATTAACAGTGAGGTTTTCTTGTTCTTTGCGAGGAATCCTGGCCAATATGTTGACCATCTCTGGCTTAAGCCTGGTTTATACTTCTGCGTCAAGTGACCGGCGCAACTCACGGCGCAGGCAACGCGCGCAGCTGTGCATTTATACTTCTGCGCGCTGTCTCCGTTGGTCTGCATTAACACTTCCGAAACGCTAGTGGGCAGTGAGGTGTAAATGTTGCTCTGTGTCGAGTTTCTTCGCTTCTGTTTTGCTAATCTGAACACTTCCTGGATGTACAAGTGACTCAAACTCGCTCATTTTGAGGCAGGAACCGGCAGACGTGCAACAACTTTAACCATGAGGTAAACACAGAACAAAACTTTCCATCCGGAGCTCCTACACGGGACTCCACACTTGTAAACAATCGCTCGCGCCATTCGCGCGGCTTTCGGTCCCACCCAGACTCGTCGGCGCTAGCAAGCCGACCAATCACAGAGCTTGCGCTACGCGTTGTTGCGACGTGTAGTTACAATTTTTGAGAGGTGCACGTCAGTGACGGCGATGGCCACGGCGAAGGGCTATGCGTCAGCGCCGTAGCCTACGCCGGTGTTTGACGCAGAAGTATAAATCAGCCTTTAAGATGGGATCTTGTGGGGCTCACTATGTTCCCCATCGTGCTGAACACACTCTCAGATGAGCAGCTTGTTGCACGCAAAGATACTTTTTGGTTATATTTGCTAACAGGGGGAACATGTTTGGTTGTCTTTTGTTGTCCTACCTGACTTCAATTTCTTAATGTATTATTTAGCCTAATGCATTATATATTAATAGCTTAGTCCTTATGAACAATCCGTTTATAAAATAGCCTTATTAACGAATTTATAGGCTAGTGAAGAATAAACCGAATATGAAATATGATCCTTGCATAATGATCACAACTAAACAAGCTAGCACTAATGTTGTCTATCGAGTTATATAGTCTCCCTCGGAGATATTGTAGTTCAGTAAAGTGGTGCGCAGCATAAAACCGTGAAGCTTAAATAGGCTGAGCATATTTTTATTAATATTAAGACACATTAATGCAAACTAGCCACCCTTTGATTTTTTTTCGTTTACGTATATTTTTATCAAACGAAAAATGCAATGAATAGTTTAATTTGGTTTTCATTTTATTAGAATTAATATAATTAATAGGCTACACAACTCCTATTGGCTCGAATTGCGTTTTGACAGATAAGGCGTGACTTTCTCAAAGATATTTGTGCCTGTTAATTTCAACGCTGTATTTTGACAGATTTCGCAAAGGCTTCAGCTGTTCTACCTGTCAGCTGGTACCAGCCTCAGTTTTGCGACTTGACCTGTGTGGCGTTTCGATGTCTGAATGATAGCAAGAGAGAGATGAGATCAGACCTCAGATTCGATGTGTAGCCGCACTTCACAGTTACTTTATAGCAATTTTTAATATTGGCTCACCTAAATTAACTTTTCATTTATTAAAAGCCGAAATATTTCCAGACAGATGAAGCAACTTTCGGTTTTTAAAGAGAGCGGCCTCGGTGATAAAAGACGCGGATTATGTTTTAGGATTATGTTTTAAATAACTCCAAATCGAGGCATTCATTTTAGGCCTCTACAAACTACAAAACGTCAATGCAAATTAATGCAATACTATATGTAAAAATAAACTATTATATACTATAGTGGCCTATAGCCTATAAAAAATGGTCAATATTGCCTTATTTCTCGTCTCGCTCAGCACGTGTGCATTGAATTGCAAGTGACAGATACAGAGGAAATTAATAAAAATAATATAGGCTAGAATTAAAATAATTTAGCCCACCTAGCAGTTTTCTTTAAAATTATAATAGGCCTGTATATAAAAATGGACTGAAAATTCTTGTAGGCCTTTTGTGATGTTCAGTTATAAAAATGCTTATCTGTACATTTGTAAAACTGTCCTGTTTAGGCTATACTGCTACTGCTTTTGAAAAGGAAAAAATAGTCTGGGCTATACTTTGAATTAATCAAAAACAGTTATAGGTTCAGTTTGAAATTTAACTTGATAAACAGTTAATGATGGCACCAGATGTTCACAGAAACATCAGTGGGGCGTCGATTAGGGATGTTCGGTTCTGGGTTTTTTGGATGAGACTCTTAACTCCTAATTTTGGAGTCGGTGGAATACATATGCATTCACTTAAAATAGTGCAAGGATTAAATATGCTGTCTCATATCGCACTTTACACAATGCTACTGTGTCAATTCCAACATTGTGTAGTTCTCTGGTCAGATAATACCAGCAGTAAATCATTTCCAGCCAAAATAAAATAGTTATCAACCTAAACTTTTTTTACAGCATATTTTAATTGTCTAGTTTAACTAGTTTAGTTTAACTTAGAAAATTACAATGCAATCTTGGAGACATAAAGTTAAAACATAATTTTAATATCAAAATGTTTAATGGATAGATGAGTGGCAGTTCATTAACAAATAATCCCAACTGAGCCCAAACAATGTTAAAAACTATATAGAATAGTCTAATTATTTAGTATAGTCTAAGTATCTAAATACTTTACAGAGAGAATAAAATAATCTGTGGTTGTTCATTTCTTTGTTTATTGATCGGTTGAAGCGTCAAAAAATATAGCTAGCTTTTTCATTTGATTTAATGACCAATTAAATATTAAACCACATACATGAAATATTTAACTTAAATAATTCATTCATAAACAAACCTAAAATAATAAATAAAAGCAGTGTGACAGAGCAGTATATGCTTTAGGGCACAGTCTCTCTAGTAAATGTGGTTTTCTTTAAAGTGTACTTTTAAATAGCTCATTACTTTACTCTTGAATATTACTGTTTGTTTGTGCAATTTGTTCATTATTGTAATTTAATAAAGGTGTGTTAATGAGACGGCGGAAGAAAAGGAGTGAGTCAGACCTAGTTTTTGAACATTTTACCCTGACTATATTTTTATTTAAAAATCCTCTTTTGGAAGTTTTTGCGTTCCCTCGCAGATGTTTTGCGTTCTCGCAAAACTGTTTTTCCACAAACACTTCCTGTTCACTTCATACATGTCAACCCTCCTGTTTTACCAGGATTCTCCCAACCCTTCCGTTTTTGCTGGGATTCTCCCATATTTCTCTTTCTTTCCATTAAAGCTGTGGGTCGATCATCCCTCTTCTTATGCAACCTGTGAATTAGCGAATGCATGTATACGGATGTGCTAGGTATGATAAACTGATCCCAGATCAGCTTCTGTACACACCATTTAAAGCGACACCTCTGTTATCAAACAAGTGATGAGCAGCAAATGAATCTCTCATTTTCTTTTATTTCATAACAGAGGTGTCAATTTAAGAATGCACAGATCTATAATGAAAGTATTCCATTACTTAAGTAACTGTTTGTGCTCATTTAAGAGAAAATGAGTTGTGTTTAAAATAAAACACACAGGACGGACATGTTTACATATTGTTAAGTATATTTGTCTGTTTAAACACAGATCTGAATCCTGCACTTTAGCTACTCTTTAAATGGCATGTACAGAAGTTGATCTGGGATAATAAAAACACTGATTTAAAAAGTATTTTGTGACACCTACATCCATCATTACAAACACAGGTTTGTTTTAAAATAATAACTCTGTACCAAAGCGTTTATTTTAGGCCTGTATAAACTATAAAACATCTCTGCAAATTAATGCAATATAAAAAACAAAATTCAATATTTTGTCAATATTGCCTTGTTGTCTCTCAGCGCACACGCACTGAACTTCAAGTAACGGACAGAAAAAATGATTTAAAATAATGTAGCACACCTTGCAGCTTTCTTTAAAATTATAATAGGCCTTTATATAAAAATAGCGCCAGACCGTTTCTCAGTATTTTGCTGGTAATGTTTTTAAATAAATAATTAGGCCTACTTAAATATTAATTTGCTATTAATGTACAGTAATTGAGACAAAATAACATAATAGTAAAATATAAATATAATAAAAGTAAAATAAGAGTAATAATAAGAAAAAAATAAGATTTTTAATAGGTAAAAATAAGAGTAAAATATAATCAACAAAATGTAAATTAAAACTGTGAATGAATAGGTAAATAAAAAGCTTATTTATTGACCATCTTAGTCCTATCACTTTAAACTAACAAACACTGTTTATCTCTCTATATTTATGCTAAAACACTGCTTTATTTATTAAGGCCTACTCATTGCATTTATGCTTGTACTGTCATTTTAGTTGTCTTTTAATTCTTTATGTCTTCTTTATTCTTTAATTTTATAATGAATCCTCATTGAACTTAACAAGTTTACAATGATAATAAACTTGTTCATAAGAATGTATTGATTAATGAAGAAATTATAATGCTTTGTTTCATTGTTTATCTTTATTTACAAATAGAAGAGTATTTACAGCTACTGTATAGGCTACGTTTTGAAGAAAAAAACAGAAAAAAAAACAGAAAAAAAACTGAACTGAAACTAAATTATTAAAAATAAACTTGTGAAACTTAATTTATGTCTTGCGGCAAAACTATTTGTATTATACTTTTAGTGATCTGCTTGAGGTAGGTCAATTTATTTTTATGCTTTTGATGAAGTAGCATTCAACTTAAGCTCTTTAGACCATGCACCGGACCGTTTCTCAGTGTTTCGCCGCAATGTCTTTAAATAAATAATTATTTAGGCCTATTTTTTTTTTTTGTATTTTTTATAATTCATTTATTGTTATGTACAATAATTTAGACATAAAATGAGATAGTAAAATATAATCAACAACGAAAATGTAAATAAAAATGTAAATGAAAAAGCTTATTTAATGACTGTCTTAGTCCTATCAAAACAGCAAACACTGAACATCTCTTTATATTTGGGCTAAAACACTGCTTTATTTATTTATTTAGGCCTACTTATTTGTTTGTGCTTTCATTTTAGTTAGCTTTTATTTCTTTAATTCTATTTTCCAAAATTAACCCTCATTGCACTTAAGGGCCCTATCATACACCCGGCGCAATGTGGCACAATACACGACACAATAGTTTTTTGCTTGTTTCAGCTTGGCGCAAGAGTCGTTTTGAGGCGTTGCGCCACATTCTTTAAATAGTAAATGCATTTGCGCTCATATGTGCACCCATAGGCGTTTTGGTCTAAAAAGGGAGGTGTTCTAAGGAGCATTGCTATTTTGAGAAACTATAATAGATTTTTCATTAGACCAAAACTAACCCGGTCTAAACTCCAGCGCTCTTGCGCCTCGCTTACACACTGCTTAATACACACAAGATGTATTTACATATGAATAAATTTAAATATTAAGGATATATATAGGATATAATAAGAATATAGATAGGATATAAATATAAAGGATTAATATATTACAAAACATTATCTTCCAGCCTACATAAATATGAAAAACCACTGCTTTTATGTCTTCTTCATCTCGGGAGGCTTTTTCAGTTCATTCATAACAATTTGCTTTTGTATGTTATTATTAGCAGTATTAATTATTATATCCATATTTATATTTGTTTTATTAAAAAAAAAGCTTAGATTTGCCCACCTGCAGGTTTTAAACCATATGCGGGCAACATGTGTTTTAGGATATAACTCAGGTTTCTGACAACACTTAGTTATTATTGTTCATTTATTCATTTGCTGGAAATTAGAACTGCATTTAGAAATAGTTTTGAAACAAATATTTGCGCTTAACAAACGCAATGAATTATTATTATTAGGCTAACTGATGTCTGTGCGTAAAAATTTTCCTATCCACCAAGAGCGAAAGTAGATCATTTATCTCTCATTCTCGCGCGGTAGATTCTCTGTTTAACAGTTTTCTGTTAAAAATAACTGTTAACTGTTTGCTTGTGAAATGCTCAGTTTTTCCCCTTAAACTTACTTTACGCATGTAAATAGCAAATGCGCTTATGGCACGATGCAAGGCTATTAAAAGGAATGGGAGATGAGACTCTGATTGGTTTATTCTCAAAATACACCTATAACTCATTAAGAAAATAAACTCAACCCTTTAGATCATGTTTAAAATTTGCTTAAAATAAAAAAGGCCTAAAATGCACATTATTTTCAAAGTAATTTTAGTTACTTAGTTTCTTCCTGCATTGTTATTGACAGAAATTCTTACCATCACCACCATCACTGTCTGGCTTCCTGGATTTCTGTCCAGATTCACCTGTTATTTCCTGAAGGAAGAGAGTGAGAGAGACATTATTATTCACTTATTTAAATTATTTTATTATTTTAATTATTATTAGTTTATTTTCTTAATAAATTAAAACGTGCACTCATTGACTTCCATGTTATTATTTTTCCTACTATTGGACTTTTCTACTTTACAAGTTTATTTTTTCTGTTAAACAAAAAACAATGTATTTTGATGGAAGAAGAAAACCTGCAATCATTGACTTCCAAAATAAAAACACAAAAAATATGGAAGTCAATGAGTACAGGTTTTTGTGTTTAACAGAAAAAATAAACCCATAAAGGGTGTGCAAATGATGACACATTTGTCATTTTTGGGTATGAGCCAGTCACAGAGTTGTTTTCTACAGAGGTTTGTTAATTCTTGACAAAATAATTAACAAACCTCTGTAGAAAACAACTCTGTGTTGGTCAAAGCGACTGGCTCATGGAGGTACTGAAACAGAAAAGCAAAGATAAAGAAAATTCAACATTTGTTTACTTACTTTTAAAGTCAAGCATAACAAACCATGCCCTCATAAACCATGAAGAAACACAGATTGAAGGAAGTAAAGGGTGAGCAAATGATGACAAAATTGTCATTTTTGGGTGAACTATCCTTTTAAGGAGTGTCAAAATAGCATTACAAAAGAATTAACAAACCTCTGTAGAAGACAGCTCTGTTTGTGTTTGTCCAAGTGACTGGCTTATGGAGGTACTGAAAGAGAAAAGAAAAGAAAGATGAAGAAAACATGACATTCACTTACTGAAAGCTTTAAGTCTTGCAAAACCAATCACGTCCACATAAACCATGAAGAAACACACACGTTATAAAATAACAGTCTACTGGTAACATTGTAAACCTACACATACTGTGTCCTCATAAACCATGAGTAAACACACAGATTTAATAAAACAATAGTCTACTGCTAAGTCACATCCAATAGACATACTTGGTCCCCATAAACCATGACTAAACACACAGGACTGCTACACTGCATTTAGCAGAAATAGGAAACTGTCATTTTAGCACTTAAAAGGATGGGTGATCCAAAAATGAAAATGTACTTGCTATTAATATACCCCAAAGCATTCCAACCCTTTATGGGTTTATTTCTTCTGATAAACAACAAAAACTTGATATTTTCATGGAAGAAGAAAACCTGCAATCATTGACTTCCATAATAGAAAACAAAAAATATGAAAGTCAATGGTTACAGGTTTCCATCTTCTTTTGTGTTTAACAGAAAAATAAACCCATAAAGATTTAAAACAAGTAAAGGGTGAGCAAATGATGACACAATTGTCATTTTTGGGTGTACTATCCCTTTACTATGCCCTCATAAACTATGAAGAAACATGTTATAATAGTCTAGTGCTAGCACTATGTAAACCTACACATACTGTGTCCTAATATACCATGAAGAAACACACAGATTTAATAAAACAACAACCTACTGCTAAGTCACATCCAATAGACATACTTGGTCCTCATAAACCATGACTAAACACACAGGACTGCTAAACTGCATTTAGTAAAAATAGGAAACTGTCATTTTAGCACTTAAAGTGATGGTTCACCCAAAAATGAACATTTACTTACTATGAATTTACCCTCAAGTGTTCCAAACCTTTAAGGGTTTATTTCTTCTGATAAAAAACAAAAACAAGATATTTTGATGGATGAAAAAAACCTGCAATTATTGACTTCCACAATATAAAAAAACAATAATATGAAAGTCAATGGTTACAGGTTTCCATCTTTTTTTAAGTATGTTCTTTTATGTTTAAAGAAAATAATTAAACCTTTAAACGTTTGGAACAAGTAAAGGGTGAGCAAATGATGACACAATTGTCATTTTTGGGTGAACTATCCCTTTAAGGAGTGTCAAAACAGCTTGACAAAAGAATTAACAAACCTCTGTAGAAGACACCTCTGTTTGTGTTTGTCAAAGTGACGAGCTCATTGAGATACTGAAAGAAAAAAGCACAGAAAGATTAAGAAGACATGTCATTGGCTTACTGAAAGCTTTAAGTCTCGCAAAACCAATCATGTCCTCATAAACCATGACAAAACACACAGGACTGCTACACTGCATTTAGTAGAAATAAAAAACTGTCCTTTTAGCACTTAAAGGGGTTGTTCACCCAAAAATTAACATTTACTTACTATGAATTTACCCTTGAGTGTTCCAAACTTTTATGTGTTTATTTCTTCTGATAAACAACAAAAACAAGATATTTTGATGGAAGAAGAAAATCTGCAATCATTGACTTCCACAGTAGAAAACACAAATAATATGAAAGTCAATGGTTACAGGTTTCCATATTTTCTTAAGTATTTCATTTTGTCTTTAACAAAATAATTAAACCTATAAACGTTTGGAACAAGTAAAGGGTGAGCAAATTATGACACAATTGTACTGTTGGGTGAACTATCCCTCTAAGGAGTGTCAAAATAGCTTGACAAAAGAATTAACAAACCTCTGTAGAAGACAACTCTGTGTTTGTCGAAGCATTTAGCTCATTAGGGTACTGAAAGAGAGAAGCAAAGATAAAGAAAATTTTACATTCGTTTACTGTTTTAATTTTTGAATTACAAACTATGCCCTCATAAACCATGAAGAAACACACAGATTTAATAAAACAATAGTCTACTGCTAAGTCACATCTAATAGACATACTTGGTCCTCATAAACCATGACTAAACAAACAGGACTGCTACACTGCATTTAGCAGAAATAGGAAACTGTCATTTTAGCACTTAAAAGGATGATTCATCCAAACATGAAAATGTACTTACTATTATTATACCCCAAAGCATTCCAACCCTTTATGGGTTTATTTCTTCTGATAAACAACAAAACAAGGTATTTTGATGGAAAAAGAAAACCTGCAATCATTGACTTTCATAATAGAAAACACAAAAAATATGGAAGTCAATGGTTACAGGTTTCCATCTTTTTTCAAAGTATCTTTTTTTGTGTTTAACAGAAAAAATAAACCCATAAATACTTAAAACAACTAAAGGGTGAGCAAATAATGACACAATTGTACTTTTGGGTGAACTATCCCTTTACTATGCCCTCATAAACCATGAAGAAACATGTTATAATAGTCTACTGCTAGCACTATGTAAACCATTGTAAACCTACACATACTGTGTCCTCATAAACCATGAAGAAACACACAGATTTAATAAAACAACAACCTACTGCTAAGTCACATCCAATAGACATACTTGGTCCTCATAAACCATGACTAAACACACAGGACTGCTAACCTGCATTTAGTAAAAGTAGGAAACTGTCAATTTTGCACTTAAAGTGATGGTTCACCCAAAAATGAACATTTACTTACTATGAATTTAGCCTCAAGTGTTCTTAACCTTTATGGGTTTATTTCTTCTGTTAAACACAAAAGATACTTTTAAAACTGATGAAAACCTGTAACCATTGACTTTCATATTATTTGTTTTTTCTATTATGGAAGTCTATGGTTACAGGTTTACATCTTTTTTTAAGTATTTTCTTTTGTCTTTAACAGAAGAATTAAACCCATAAGGTTTAAAACAAGTAAAGGATGAGCAAATTATGACACAATTGTCATTTTTGGGTGAACTATCCCTTTAACGACTGTCAAAATAGCTTGACAAAAGAATCAACAAACCTCTGTAGAAGACAACTCTGTTTGTGTTTGTCAAAGCGACGAGCTCATTGAGATACTGAAAGAAAAAAGCACAGAAAGATTAAGAAGACATGTCATTGGCTTACTGAAAGCTTTAAGTCTCGCAAAACCAATCATGTCCTCATAAACCATGACAAAACACACAGGACTGCTACACTGCATTTAGTAGAAATAAAAAACTGTCCTTTTAGCACTTAAAGGGGTTGTTCACCCAAAAATTAACATTTACTTACTATGAATTTACCCTTGAGTGTTCCAAACTTTTATGTGTTTATTTCTTCTGATAAACAACAAAAACAAGATATTTTGATGGAAGAAGAAAATCTGCAATCATTGACTTCCACAGTAGAAAACACAAATAATATGAAAGTCAATGGTTACAGGTTTCCATATTTTCTTAAGTATTTCATTTTGTCTTTAACAAAATGATTAAACCTATAAACGTTTGGAACAAGTAAAGGGTGAGCAAATTATGACACAATTGTACTGTTGGGTGAACTATCCCTCTAAGGAGTGTCAAAATAGCTTGACAAAAGAATTAACAAACCTCTGTAGAAGACAACTCTGTGTTTGTCGAAGCATTTAGCTCATTAGGGTACTGAAAGAGAGAAGCAAAGATAAAGAAAATTTTACATTCGTTTACTGTTTTAATTTTTGAATTACAAACTATGCCCTCATAAACCATGAAGAAACACACAGATTTAATAAAACAATAGTCTACTGCTAAGTCACATCTAATAGACATACTTGGTCCTCATAAACCATGACTAAACAAACAGGACTGCTACACTGCATTTAGCAGAAATAGGAAACTGTCATTTTAGCACTTAAAAGGATGATTCATCCAAACATGAAAATGTACTTACTATTAATATACCCCAAAGCATTCCAACCCTTTATGGGTTTATTTCTTCTGATAAACAACAAAACAAGGTATTTTGATGGAAAAAGAAAACCTGCAATCATTGACTTTCATAATAGAAAACACAAAAAATATGGAAGTCAATGGTTACAGGTTTCCATCTTTTTTCAAAGTATCTTTTTTTGTGTTTAACAGAAAAAATAAACCCATAAATACTTAAAACAACTAAAGGGTGAGCAAATAATGACACAATTGTACTTTTGGGTGAACTATCCCTTTACTATGCCCTCATAAACCATGAAGAAACATGTTATAATAGTCTACTGCTAGCACTATGTAAACCATTGTAAACCTACACATACTGTGTCCTCATAAACCATGAAGAAACACACAGATTTAATAAAACAACAACCTACTGCTAAGTCACATCCAATAGACATACTTGGTCCTCATAAACCATGACTAAACACACAGGACTGCTAACCTGCATTTAGTAAAAGTAGGAAACTGTCAATTTTGCACTTAAAGTGATGGTTCACCCAAAAATGAACATTTACTTACTATGAATTTAGCCTCAAGTGTTCTTAACCTTTATGGGTTTATTTCTTCTGTTAAACACAAAAGATACTTTTAAAACTGATGAAAACCTGTAACCATTGACTTTCATATTATTTGTTTTTTCTATTATGGAAGTCTATGGTTACAGGTTTACATCTTTTTTTAAGTATTTTCTTTTGTCTTTAACAGAAGAATTAAACCCATAAGGTTTAAAACAAGTAAAAGATGAGCAAATTATGACACAATTGTCATTTTTGGGTGAACTATCCCTTTAACGACTGTCAAAATAGCTTGACAAAAGAATCAACAAACCTCTGTAGAAGACAACTCTGTTTGTGTTTGTCAAAGCGACGAGCTCATTGAGATACTGAAAGAAAGAAGCACAGAAAGATTAAGAAGACATGTCATTGGCTTAATAAAAGCTTTATGTCTCGCAAACCAATCATGTCCTTATAAACCATGAAGAAACACACAGAATTAATAAAACAATAGCCTGCTGGTAAGTCACATCCAATAGACATACTTGGTCCTCATAAACCATGACTAAACACACAGGACTGCTAAACTGCATTTAGTAAAAGTAGGAAACTGTCATTTTAGCACTTAAAGTGATAGTTCACCCAAAAATGAACATTTCCTTACTATGAATTTACCCTCAAGTGTTCCAAACCTTTAAGGGTTTATTTCTTCTGATGAAAAACAAAACAAGATATTTTGATTGAAGAAGAAAACCTGCATTCATTGACTTCCACAATAGAAAACACCAATGATATGAAAGTCAATGGTTACAGGTTTCCATATTTTTTAAAGTATTTTATTTTGTCTTTAACAGAAGAATTAAACCTATAAACGTTTGGAACAAGTAAAGGGTGAGCAAATGATGACACAATTGTCATTTTTGGGTGAACTAGCCCTTTAGGGAGCGTCAAAATAGCTTGACAAAATAATTAACAAACCTCTGTAGAAGACAACTCTGTGTTTGACAAAGTGACTGGCTTATGGAGGTGCTGAAAGAGAGAAGTAAAGAAAGATGAAGAAAACATGACATTCGCTTACTGAAAGCTTTAAGTCTCACAAAACCAATCATGTCCTCATAAACCATGAAGAAACACACACGTTATGAAATAAGTCTACTGGTAACATTGTAATCCTACACATACTGTGTCCTCATAAACCATGAAGAAACACAGATTTAATAAAACAATAGCCTACTGCCAAGTCACATTTAATAGACATACTTGGTCCTCGTAAACCATGACTAAACACACAGGACTGCTACACTGCATTTAGCAGAAATAGGAAACTGTAATTTTAGCACTTGAAGGGACTTTTTAAGTCACGCATAACAAACCATGCCCTTATAAACCATGAAGAAACAAGTTATAAGTCAACTGCTAGCACTATGTAAACCTACACATACTGTGTCCTCATAAACCATGAGTAAACACACAGATTTAATAAAACAATAGCCTGTTGCTAACTCACATCCAATAGACATACTTGGTCCTCATAAACCCTGACTAAACACATAGGACTGCTAAATTGCATTTAGTAAAAATAGGAAACTGTCATTTTAACACTCAAAGAGATTGATCACCCAAAAATGAACATTTACTCACTATTAATTTACCCTCAAGTGTTCCAAACCTCTATGTGTTTATTTTTTCTGTTAAACAACAAACTAGATATTTTAATAGAAGAAGAAAACCTGCAATCAATGACTTCCATAATAGAAAACAAAAATAATATGAAAGTCAATGGTTAGAGGTATCCATCTTTTTTCAAAGTATCTTATTTATTTTGTCAAACAGAAAAAAGAAACCCATAAAGATTTGGAACAGTTGAGGCTAAATTAATGGTGAGTAAATGTTAATTTTTGGGTGAATCATCCCTTTAAGTGCTAAAATAACAGTTTCCTATTTCTGCTAAATGCAGTGTAGCAGTCCTGTGTGTTTAGTCATGGTTTATGAGGACCAAGTATGACTATTGTATGTGACTTAGCAGTAGAATGTTTTTTTTTTATTAAATCTGTGTGTTTCTTCATGGTTTATGAGGACACAGTATGTGTAGTTTTACAATGTTAGCAGTAGACTGTTGTTTTATAACGCGTGTTTATTCATGGTTTATGAGGACATGATTGGTTTCAAGTACCAAAATAACTTGACAAAACAATTACAAAAACCTCTGTAGAAGACAAGTCTTTGTGTTTGTCAAAATGACGGGCTCATATAGGTACTAAAAGAGAGAAGCAAAGAAAGATGAAGAAAACTACTGAAATCTTTAGGTCTCGCATAACCAATCATGTCCTCATAAACCATGAAGAAACACACAGATTTAATAAAACAATAGTCTACTGCTAAGTCACATCCAATAGATATACTTGGTCCTTATAAACCATGACTAAACACACAGGACTGCTAAACTGCATTTAGCAGAGATAGGAAACTGTTATTTTAGCACTTAAAGGGATGGTTCATCCAAAAATTAACATTTACTATATTAATTTACCCTCAAAAGTTCCAAACCTTTATGGGTTTATTTCTTCTGTTAAACACAAAAGATACTTTGAAAACTAATGAATATTGACTTTCATATTATTTGTGTTTTCTACTATGGAAGTCTATGGTTACAGGTTTACATCTTTTTTTTTAAAGTACTTTCTTTTGTCTTTAACAGAAGAAATAACCCAAAATGGTTTGAAACAAGTAAAATGTAAGCAAATAATGACACATTTGAATGACGGACTCATGAAGGTACTGAAAGAGAGAAGCAAAGATAAAGAAAATTTACCATTCGTTTACTTACTGTTTTAAGTTTTGCATAACAAACCATGCCCTCATAAACCATAAAGAAACACACGTTATAATAGTCTACTGTTAGCACCATGTAAAACTACACATACTGTGTCCTCATAAACCATGAAGAAACACACAGTTTTCATAAAACAACATCCTACTGCTAAGTCACATTAAATAGACATACTGTGTCCTCATAAACCATGACTAAACACACAGGACCGCTACATTGCATTTAGCTGAAAAAGGAAACTGTAATTTTTGCATTTAAAGGAATGGTTCACTCAAAAATTTACTCACTATTAATTTACCCTCAAGTGTTCCAAACTTTTATGTGCTTATTTCTTCTGATAAACAACAAAAACAAGATATTATAATGGAAGAAGAAAACCTGCAATCAATGACTTCCATAATAGAAAACACAAATAATATGGAAGTCAATGGTTACAAGTTTCCATCTTTTTTCAAAGTATCTTCTTTTGTGTTTAACAGAAAAAATAAACCCATAAAGATTTAAAACAAGTAAAGGGTGAGCAAATGATGACACAATTGTACTGTTTGGGTGAACTATCCCTTTAAGGAGTGTCAAAATAGCATTACAAAAGAATTAACAAACCTCTGTAGAAGACAGCTCTGTTTGTATTTGACAAAGTGACTGGCTCATGGAGGTACTGAAAGAGAGAAGCAAAGAAAGATGAAGAAAACATGACATTCGCTTACTGAAAGCTTTAAGTCTCACAAAACCAATCATGTCCTCATAAGCCATGAAGAAACACACACGTTATAAAACAATAGTCTACTGCTAACATTGTAAACCTACACATACTGTGTCCTCATAAACCATGACTAAACACACAGGATTGCACACTGCATTTAGTCAAATTAAGAAACTGTCATTTTAGCACTTAAAGGGATGGTTCACCCAAAAATGAACATTTATCTACTATGAATTACAGGTTTACATCTTTTTAAAAGTATTTTGTTTTGTCTTTAACAGAACAAATAAAGAAACAAGTAAAGGGTAGGCAAATGAGGACACAATTGTACTGTTGGGTGAACTATCCCTTTAAGGAGTGTCAAAATAACATGACAAAAGAATAAACAAACCTCTGTAGAAGACAACTCTGTGTTAGTCAAAGTGACGGGCTCAGCGAGGTACTGAAAAAGAGAAGCAAAGATAAGATTTTTTTTAACATTGTTAAATTACTTTAAGTCACGCATAACATAATCATGCCCTTATAAATCACGAAGAAACACGTTATAATTGTCTACTGCTAGCACTATGTCAACCTACACATACTGTGTCCTCATAAACCATGAGTAAATACACAGATTTAATAAAACAACAACCTACTGCTAAGTCACATCCAATAGACATACTTGGTCCTCATAAACCATGACTGAACACACAGGACTGCTACATTGCATTTAGCAGAAATAGGAAACTGTCATTTTAGCACTTAAAAGGATGGTTCACCTAAAAATTAACATTTACTCACTATTAATTTACCCTCAAGTGTTCCAAACCTTTAAGGGTTTATATCTTTTGTTAAAAACAAAACATACTTTGAAAAACGATGGAAACCGGTAACCATTGACTTTCATATTACTTGTTTTTTACTACTATGGAAGTCAATGGTTACAGGTTTCTATCTTATTTCAAAGTATCGTATTTGTTTTGTTAAACAGAAAAAAGAAAACCATAAAGGTTTGGAACACTTGAGGGTAAATTAATAGTGAGTAAATGTTCATTTTTGGGTAAAACTATCCTTTCAAGAAGTATCAAAATAGCTTGACAAAAGAATTAACAAACCTCTGTATAAGACAACTCTATGTTTGTCAAAGCGACTGGCTTATGGAGGTGCTGAAAGAGAAAAGTAAAGAAAGATGAAGAAAACATGACATTCGCTTACTGAAAGCTTTAAGTCTCGCATAACCAATCATGTCCTTATAAACCATGAAGAAACACACACGTTATAAAACAATAGTCTACTGCTAACATTGCATTCTACATACAGTGTCCTCATAAACCATGAGTAAACACACAGATTTATTAAAACAATAGTCTACTGCTAAGTCACATCCAAAAGACATATTTGGTCTTCATAAACCATGACAAAACACACAGGACTGCTAAACTGCATTTAGCAGAAATATGAAACTATTATTTTAGCACTTAAAGTGATGGTTCACCCAAAAATGAACATTTACTCACTAACAATTTACCCTCAAGTGTTCCAAACCTTTACGTGTTTATTTCTTCTGATAAAAAACAAAAACAAGACATTTGGTGGAAGAAAATCTGCAATCATTGACTTCCATGGTAGAAAACAAAAAAAGATGGAAACCTGTAATCATTCACTTGCATATTATTTGTAAGTATTTTCTTTTGTCTTTAACAGAATAAATAACCCCAAAAAGGTTGGAGACAATTAAAGGTTGAGCAAATGATGACACAATTGTACTTTTTGGGAGAACTATCCCTTTAAAAAGTGTCAAAATAGTTTGACAAAATAATTAACAAACCTCTGTAGAAGACAACTCTGTGTTTGTCAAAGTGACGGGCTCATAGAGGTACTGAAAGAGAGAAGCAAAGATAAAGAAAATGTAACATTTGTTTTCTAACTGTTTGAAGTCTCGCATAAACCATGAAGAAACACATGTTATAATAGTCTACAGCTAGCACCATGTAAACCTATACATACTGTGTCCTCATAAACCATGAGTAAACACACAGATTTATTAAAACAATATCCTACTGCTAAGTCACATCTAATAGACATACTTGGTCCTCATTAACCATGACTATACACACAGGACTGCTACACTGCATTTAGCAGAAATAGGGAACTGTCATTTTAGCACGTAAAGGGATGATTCACACAAAAATTAACATTTACTCACTATTAATTCACCCTCAAGTGTTCCAAACCCTTAAGGGTTTCTTTTTTCTGTTAAACACAAAAGAAGATACTTTGAAAAACGATGGAAACCTGTAACCATTGACTTTCATATTATTTGTGTTTTCTATTATGTAAGTCAATGGTTACATGTTTCCATCTTTTTTCAAAGTATCTCATTTGTTTTATTAAACAGAAAAAAAGAAACCCATAAAGGTTTGAAACACTTGAGGGTAAATTAATAGTGAGTAAATGTTCATTTTGGGTGAACCATGCCTTTAAGGAGTGTCAAAATAGCTTGACAAAAGAATTAACAAACCTCTGTAGAAGACAGCTCTGTTTGTGTTTGTCAAAGCGACGGGCTCATGGAGGTACTGAAAGAGAGAAGCAAAGAAAGATGAAGAAAACATGACATTCACTTACTGAAAGCTTCAAGTCTTGCATAACCAATTATGTCCTCATAAACTATGAGTAAACACACAGATTTAATAAAACAATAGCTTGCTGCTAACTCACATAAAATAGATATACTTGGTCCTCATAAACCATGACTAAACACACAGGACTGCTACGTTGAATGTAGTAGAAATAGGAAACTGTTATTTTAGCACTTAAAGGGATGATTCACACAAAAATTTAAATTTACTCACTATGAATTTACCCTCAAGTGTTCCAAACCTTTAAGAGTTTATTTCTTCTGATAAACAACAAAAACAAGATATTTTGATGGAAGAAAAAAAATCTGCAATCATTGACTTCCACAATAGAAAACACAAATAATATGGAAGTCTATGGTTACAGGTTTCCATATTTTTTCTAAGTATCTTCTTTTGTCTTTAACAGAAGAAATATCCCAATAAAGGTTTGAGACAAGTAAAGGGTGATCAAATAATGAGACAATTGCACTTTTTGGGTGAACTATCCCTTTAAGGAGTGTCAAATTAGCATGACAAAATAATTAACAAACCTCTGTAGAAGACAACTCTGTGTTGGTTAAAGCCACAGGCTCATGGAGGCGCTGAAAGAGAGAAGCAAAGAAAGATGAAGAAAACATGATATTCACTTACTGAAAGCTTTAAGTCTAGCATAACAAACCATGTCCTCATAAACCATGAATAAACAGATTTAACAAAACAATAGCCTACTGCTAAGTCACATTCAGTAGACATACTTGGTCCCCATAAACCATGAGCAAACACACAGATATTAAAACAATAGCCTATTGCTAGGTCAGCAAACTTGACATTGTTTCTCTTGATATCTCAATATTGTAAGCTATAAAAAAGCTTTAAATATTAGTAATATTTGTTATTTCTCAAATGTGGTAAAAAATAATATATTTTAATATAATGGCCTAGTAATGGTTAAAATGCTCAATTTTGCAAAGATCTGGCATGTTAAACTTTAAATTGGTCTTTAATGCACAGGACAGAAATGACATCAGAATACAAATTCAAAATTCTGAAGATGAGTGTTAGATGTATGCTTGCACTCTCTTATGGTCCACATGCAAATAGATCATTTTCACTGGTATAATCAGGCATTTGTCATCATCAGATTTCAACTTGCATTATTTTCATCATTTAACAACAGTAGTTTATACTGCCACTGTGTAAACGTTTAATCTTACGCATAATACTCACCGTGTGAATAGAGGCTAATCTAAAGAAAAAACTTTGAATTGTTATATTGCGATTCTCAATATAATAATGTATCGCTACACCCATATTAAATGTATTATTATATTAAAATAACTGCACAGATACAGGAACAATAAGAAAATATCTCTTCAGATCAACATTTAGAAGACAATTACATAGACAAACCTCTTTGAAGCTCACTCTGTTCAGAATTCAAAGATAATGGCTCATGAAGAGACTGAAAAACATAATCAAAACACAGAAAATAAAGCTAAAACAACTCAAGTGTGTGCTAAACAGACATTATTAAACATTATATTTAATACTACATACAGTTCAAAATATGCCAATTTTTAAAATAAAATCTAATATACCCTACCTTTGCTTTTTCATGTTTGTTACAGGAGAGAAGGTCAACTCCTCCACATGACACACTCTAAAATTACAATTGTATGTTGTGATATCGTGCAGAACAATGTTTTAAAATTAAACACAAGGTACTTTTTTATACAAGATTAAAATTGTAACTCTGCCAAATAAAAACAGTTCTGTCAACACATGAACACTGACTCCACAGAGTATGCATCACAAACTTTTCAGGACAAACAGTGAAAACTGATACAGAAGAAACTAAATCATTGAAAAAATTCATTATGTTGGTTTAATAGTGCACAAAAAGTACACTGTACAGGAAACTGGCCCAAAACAATTATCTAATACTTTACTATTTGATAGTGTCAGGCCCGGATTAAGAACTCAAGAGGTCTGTATTAAAAAAAATAAGAATAGAATAAATTTTTTTCAAAACGAATCTATAATATATTGCCCATATTTTTTAAATAAATTATATATATATATATATATATATATATATATATATATATATGTATATATATATATATATATATATATATATATATATGTATATATATATATATATATATATATATATAGTCTACAAAGATTTAACTTATTTTTTAAGCATTTAAAATTTATTAATAAAATTTGTGAAAATTGATAGTATAAGTACACTTGTTCAAGTTAACTGAAGCAGTACTAAAATATATATTTTAAAAGGTATTTATTACTATTCTCCACTGTGCTTTGCGAGAGCTCTTACTGAACAGCACATGTTCGATGACATAAGAGTGCCCAGGCACGAATGCAATGTGAGTGCAGGCCGTAGGGGGGAAACGGAAGGGGGGAAAAGCATGCTTCAGCCTGGTTCATGGCAACTGTACAGTGCGAGTACGCCCTCAGACAAACGATAAATCAAGTCTGCACTGCCATTAGCATCCTCCGCCTGGTTAATGCTAGCTTGCACATAACATTACCATAACGTCTTCTATACCCTCATTCTCCTCATCATGGGTCTGTTTGAAGGAGTGAATACATGAAACATGCCTCAATAAAGATGCACCCTCTCCTCTTTTTCTCTTGTGATTGCCAAATCCACTTGTTCACTCATTTTGATCTACGGCAAATACTACACTACAGTCCGCTCAATTCAGTGCAGGTTATTTCAAAACTTACATGCACTTCACCAATTAGAGCATGCTGTTTAGTTAAAAAAGGAAAGAAGGAAAAAATCTGCATGCTTTTAATACATGGTGACATTTTGACAATTTAAATACAATGATAATAATAATATATGATATTGACTATTTGCTAAGAGGGAGGCAACCTTTATTAAGGCATGTGCAACCTATTAAATGCTCTTTAACAGAGCCATGAGGTAGGAGAATATGGGTGAAGTAGCGCTAGTTGTGGCAAATGATAATCGACAGGCTAACCAGGGTTTGGGAAAGGGCGACTAATAGTGGTGTAACGGATCCAAAATCTGCAGTTCGGATCACTCTACGTTTTTTGAGTTATGGATGGAACCATTTTTTGGATCAGCAAAAAAAGGAGGAGACAATTTGCTTTCCATTTATACAAAAATGTTACTGCATAAAACATTGCTTTTAACAAACAGAATATAGAACCTGTAATTTTAATAAAAAATAAAAATCAGGAAATAACCAGCTAAAAAAAAAAGTATTCAATATGAAATATGATCTTTGCTACTGTTGCTGATAATGCAAAATATATAGAAATCTTGTACAACATATATTTATCTTCAATTAATGATTCAACAATTCACACATAAAACTTCATGTTTCATTATACTGTAGGTGTATTATATTTGAAAACCTATTCAATGACATAATTTTGATGTTTGTTTGTCGCCATCTGTTGGTTACACAATGTAGTTGCTTTCACCAGCATCTTGTTTCATTAAACAGTGATTTTATTCTTACCATAATGAATGCATTAATGCAGGCTAAACAAACAGTGACAAAAAAACACCTTAATAGTCAAAAGCATTTAGGTAGGTCCCACAACGTCATCATTATATTTTACAGGGAAGCCAAAATGCTTTCAGTCATGCAATTTGAATGACACGGGAGGCGATCTCTCTGCGATTGTTATAAATGTTGGATTAACCTACAAGTTCAAAAAAAGTTATTAATCTACGAGTCACGCGCATTCTGAACCGTGGGTTGTGATCCGTATCGATCACGGATCAACAGTGATCCGTTACACCCCTAGTGACTAACATCACAAATAAATAAATACAAATGAATTCTATTAAGATGTTGCTAACATTTGAAAATAACTTTATTATATATTTAAAAGAACTATTTAGAGAAATAAGATAAACATCATCAAAACACACGAGGCACTTGTGACTTTGTTTAACATTTGCATTATTTTAAATTTTTTTTAAATGTTTCCTACCTATTAAAAATAAATGTATTTCCCATCTGATATGCAATGGGGAGAAAAAAAAATAAGAATAAGTTCAGCAGACGGTATATTAGAACTCCAGTTGATGATCAATCACGTCAAAACATGTTGCTATGTGCATTACAAGTTACACCACTGGCGCTATTTAGTTATGTTGTCTCTGTCGGTCAGACATCACTTGTCTAACAAAATTTGTGTAAATGGCTTATTCCATCAATGTGTGTTATTAACCATTGGTTAATCAGGCCCTGGATAGTGTACAATCTTTAATAGTTTTAACTTTTCACTAATATGGAAATCATTAATATTAGCATTTTTTAGACTCTTAAATTAAACATTAACATTTTAAAGTGTGGTTTTCAATTAGGACATTTCTTTTTTTATTATTATTATTATTTAAATGTTATTTGTTGACATTTATAATGTCATGTCATCAAATCATCATTCATGACTTAATTTTTTTGTGTTAAATTAAACTCCTTTTTGCATCTAAACATTTTATACACTATGCTTATAATGAAACATTAACTGGGGGTTACCTGCAGTAAGAAAAAACATGTACAAAACTTTGGTACCTTTGATGTCACTGATGTACCTCCACGTAAGCATGTCTTTATCCTTCCCCAACCTCACATGATGAGCAGCATCTTTCAAAGGATTTAATCCTCTGCTTTGACTCTTACCACCATTCATTCACTGTTAAAATATTATATAAGGTTAAACTTCACAGTTTATAATATCAATACAATACCACATATGCAAAGCAGTATTAATATATGTGACGTAGTGTAAAATTCTCTAAAGAAGACCAAAACAGAACAAAATAGTAATATAGTTATCAAATTTCATAATACAGTTATCACATTTCAAACCATTTAACAAAATATAAGTTAGTAGTGCACTATTTTGACAATTTGATCAAATAAACCTCTTTTCATAATAAAAGTTCATTTATTCAAATGTACAGTTTAACTGAACACAAGTTTATCACAAAAAAACATTAGAAAAAATAAAACCACACATTTACATTACTAAATTCAAACATTTTGTTCAATCATGCTTAATAATTCAAGTTTAGTAAATTGTTTCTACGTCATATTTATGTTTAATATACCTTGTTACCATGTTATTTATACCATATTCGAATGGTCATTGCTTCTCACATAAAAGTATGTGTAGAAAAAAAATCACAAATTACATAGTGCATCTATTATAACGTTACATCCAATGACTGTAAAAAATATGGACGACGCGACAGCCCTTTTTCCCATTGAACGCCTTGAGGGCAAAACGCCTGCTTGACGGGCACAAACTGTCGCAAAAGACTGCTGAAATTGGAGCCAGACATGCGCAGAAGGATTGTCTGATGGAGCCAGAGGAGGAGCCGCGAAAATGAGCAGAGTCGAGCTTCCAATCAAACGCTTTATGTAAAATCAACTACGCCCCCCAAACTTCTCAGCATGCGTTTGCTGTCATATCAACACAAATGGATGTAATAACGTTAACAAATATGAGGGTTTTATATATTCAATCGCGCCAGCTCCAGGCCGCAGCGCATAACTTACTCGCGGCGTCGCGGGGTGATTCCGGCTCGCATGCGGCAGCGCCTGCTCGCTCGGCCGCCGCATCAGGCTCGATTGACTCGGACTGGAATCGGGCAGTGAGTCCAGGCATCCGGAGTAGGTCCAGCAGAGGTAACATTAGTCAGTCTGAGCTCTAAGAGATAAGTCTCCGGCAGGCGAGAATCTAGCCGGAACTGTGTTTTGCTATCTGGGTGGCTAGGCGTGTATCAGCAAACTAATAAAGCCCGAAAAAAGCCCTGAACTTAGCGAATAAACAGTGTTCCACCAGGATCATGTATGTCAGAAACTATAGTTTACTGCTGAACTCATTTTGTCATGGTAAAATAACACAGAAATCGAATAATAACATTTCATTCTACTTCAGTCTCCTGCTGAAGCTCAGACGCCGCGCTTTGAGAAACTGTCAATCACAGCTGTGTATCACGATGACACGCCCAGCATTAAATTACTGCTAAAAACAAACTGTTTACAAAAATGAAGATCTGCACCTATTTCAGCACAATAACCAGTGCCTTAATCGACCAGAACTATCTTTCGGGACATTTTATTGCAAGTGTAATATTTTTTTTTATTTGGGCTCAAGTCTCCTTCATTAACACGGAGGAGGCGGGCTTTATGACTTGTACTGCAGCCAGCCCCCAGGGGGCGATCTAACGGCCGAAACCTTCACTCAAACGTAGGCTTGCGGCACACTTGGTTACATCTCATGGAATCAGACGGCGAATTGTTTACCGCGGAGGAGTGAGCTCTGCCCGGTTCTGGGTTAAATCGACACCGGCGCTTCCGAGCCAGATACAGGCCGAGCGCGTGCTATTATTAGCAAATACACATTTTGAAGAACTAACTTACGTCTGATACTGCCATTACAAACACATATTTCTAACGTTTATTTGTTCTCATCTTCTGTTCCCAGTCACTAATTATTATTGTCTAAAACAGTACGCGCCGCATATAAATATATAAATAAACTTGCTATTTTGAATAACAAGTGGAATAATACAGTACATATAATAATAAATAATGTACAAAGTATTAAAAACAAATGACTTACTTGTTTGATGTGAGTTTCACTGCTTGAAGCGCGACTGTCACGTCCACAGTCTTCATGAGGGACGTTTTCCCGCGATTGAATGTATGGCGCGAAATTGTGTAAGATTTGGCGCGAGTGTGTATAGAAGTGCAGTACCAAGTTCCGCCTACAGAGGCGCTGTTCAAAGATCACACATACACATCATGGTTTACAAGACCATATTTGTAAAGGTCATAAAAAGCACACCAAGTGTAATAATAACCAAATAACAATGTGAACTTTTGAAACAAGTCTTATAATTATCATTTAGGTCATTGTAATGAATAATCATCATTTAAACCATTTTTAATATCAACTTAAATTTTTAGTTTATAAGACCACCAAAAATGGTCTCATAAACTAAATGGTCTCATAATGCTGGTGGGTAAACCTGAAAATTGGTTCCATAAACCACATATGCCAACACACACACACACACACACACACACACACACACACACACACACACACACACACACACACACACACACACACACACACACACACACACACACAGAATATATTAATGTGATAAAATGCTGTTTCAACATACTTTGCCTGCCAGTGACAGCTCTTGTACCTTTATTTCTGAGTGTAGGTGCGTGTATATGTGTATACATTGAGACAGTATTTCCTATAAAATACATTTTTTCTTCTGAAGAAAGTCTTATTTTAGCTTGGCTAGAACAAAAACAGTTTTTAAATTAGTTACTATTAAATTTCACCGGTTGATTGTTTTGTAAAAGGTAATTAATAAGTATTGTGCCTGGGCCTGGAAATTTAAGTTTGTTTGGTTTATGATGAGTTTAACTAAAATGTGTTGAAGTTAAAGCTTGTTTTCTTGTTATTGTTTTCTCCTTTATTAATATAATGATTTGTTTGTTTGATTGAATATTTGATTTTTGGTTTACCTGATTAAACCATGCATTGGTTGAAGCTTAATTTATTATTCAATTGAATTATTTGAGAAACTGTAGGTTTTTTTTTTAACCCCTGGCGCTCAACCCACTTTATTCGCCAAATACCGCCTACACAGTCAATTTATTAGAGCAAGGACATTGACACAGTATTTCCTATAAAATACATTTTTTCTTCTGAAGAAAGTCTTATTTTATCTTGGCTAGAACAAAAACAGTTTTTAAATTAGTTAATGTAATTTTTAAGATCAATATTATTAACAATTTTTCTTAATTGACTACAGAACAAACCACTGTGACAAACCATAATGACTTGCCTAATTATCCTCATTTACCTAGTTAAGCCTCAAATTGTTCTTTAAGGTGAATAGTAGTATCTTTCAAAACAACAGGTAAAATATTATGGACTTTTATAATGGCAAAGACAAAAGTAATTGGTTATTAAAACTATTGTTTACAAACATGTAAACAAATTCTTTTCCATTAAACAGCGCTTGAGAGATATTTATAAAGAATTTAAAATTTAGAAACATATTAAAAAACCACAGGAAGACTAATAACTTTACCTTCAACTGTACACTCTCAGAATTAAAGGTATGTGAGCTGTCACTGGGGTGGTACCTTTTCAAAAGGTACAAATTTGTACCTAAAAGGACCATATTAATAACTCAAGTACCTAAGAAGTACAAAAGTGTTCCTCTTAAAATTGTTAGGTACTAATATGTACTTTTGAGGTACCAATATGGACCCTTTTAGTACAAATGTGTCTCTTTGAAAAAGGTACGACCCCAGTGACAGCTCGCGTAGCTTTATTTCTAAGAGTGTATATTAAAAATTTGCATTAAAATTATTTTTAACAATCATTAAAATAATTTATTCTTCAGGTAAACTAGCACAACTTGTGTTTTGCATCTTAAAATTTGTGAATAGAAAAGTATTAATTTAATATATCTTTTAATCTTTTATAATGTTGGTATCTTCAATTGTAAAGCTCTACAGTACAAGGTTATAACTGCAATATATATATTTAATATTATACATATTTAATGCAAATTTCATCAGGCAAAAAAAAACAAGAAGTGCTTTTTCCTGTTTAAACCCAGAGATACAGGGATTTTAATAAGGCTCTATGAGCAAATTATTAAATTGTACCTATGTTCAGCAGTCAAAAACCAAATAGTTCACTCTGATACTTTCGTATATGTCTAAGGAACAAATTTGAAACTAGGGAGGCCTCTTGTTTTCTTCTGTTTCTTTCAAAGGCAAAGAATGTGCAAAAAAATATCATTCTTTTCTCCAAAGTTTGCAATTGTGTAACTCTATAAGCAGACATCTTAGGCTCCTTTCAGATTGTCATTCTTGTTCGATATTACCCAATTTAAATGAATTAATGACTCAATACATTAATGGGATATGTGGAGCTCTGCATCGATGGATTTGCTCTTCAGTGTTTGGACTTTCAGCAGTGAAAATTAAACCACACTGAACTGAAAAAAACTGAACTTCAACTCTAAAAACTGGACTGACATATTTTCAATTTCAATTTACTAGAACTTCTATGTTAAGCTGCTTTGACACAATCTACATTGTAAATGCAGAATAGAAATAAATATGAATTGAATTAATATGTTGCATACACTTGATATAGAAAAGGTTAGCAGCAAATCATATATAGCAAATATTAGAATGATTTCTGAAGAATCATGTGACTGGAGTAATAATAATAATAAACAATGACCTTTGGAATCACGGGGAAAAATAAATGTTAAATTATATTCAAACAGAAATATTTTTAAATAGGAAATAATTTAGATTTTTACTATTTTGCTGTAATTTCAAATCAATGCAGTCTGAACAGAACAGAGACATCACTAGACATTACAACATTATGACTTATAGTGAATACATTTGATTAAATATTAATGCATGCTTCAAATGAGTGCTAGGCAACAGTAATCAAATAAGTACAAACATCAGTCAACATTCAGTAATGACAAAGTAAAATCCTGTATGGTAACCAATATGGTAGCAACATTTATATAAACATATTGTGCATGAACTTTAGCATACCTACGTCATACAACTCATCCCACGCCTGGACAAAGCGCTTCCAGAAGGGGAAGATGTGACGAGTCCAGCGAGGGAAGAAAAGAACCGTCTCAGAAAGAGCCAGCATTTCATTAACAGCAGAAATAAACCGCAGGGTGTCTGTTGGAATCTCCTCCTGCAAGCAACCTAACCGCGTTTCGAACAGAATAGAGGAGATTCCTGAAGAGCGAAAGAAGAAAACAAAACACAGTCAGCAGAAAACTACAAGTATATACAGGACTATGTTGCTGATTATGTAAGACGACACACAAGAAAAACAGTTTTTTTATTATTGTGAAAAATTTTATTGTTAAAAATTGTGAAAATACATGTTTGTTCTTTGCATTGTGTTGTTCAAAGCCTTATCAAGATTCTGGAGTGATAAAAGAGATCCCAAAAACCCTCTAATATGTCGAATAAATGGTTTCTTCCGATGTTAAGAGTTTTATTTTTGCAAAAATGTATGCAAATAAACACATCTAATTAAACATGACCTCGTTTCTATATTTAAATATACCATTTTAGAAAACTTGTTTTACAAATTTTGGCAATTCCTAATGTTACTAATAAATCGGGAAAGTATAATGATAATTATTCATTATTGATTTTTCTCTGCTCACCTTGAGTGTCTTACACTAGAAGGGCACTAGAATACTATAAGTCTTTCAAATGCATACACACCCTCAAAGCCAAACTTGTAGAGCTCCGAGGCGAGGTCGCTGACGGTGATCTGGTCAGGACTGCGCAGGCGCAAAAGCTCCAATCGCTGCAGGAGATCAGACACAACCTCATGAATGATGGGTGCATATGCTGTGACTTCCTTCAGTTTCAGCATCTTTGGGTTCAGAGCACTGCGAATGCGGTACCACTCAGGGCCTGTGCTGAAAAACAACAACGACAACAAACAAGCATTCAAACTACCATTTTAAGAGCTATAGTTAGTTCACCCAAAAAAATCAATTATGCTATTAATTATTTGCCATCTTGTTGATCCAAATCCTTAATGCCTTTATTCATCATCAGAATACAAATTAAGATATTTTTCAACACAGGCTTATTTGGATTACGTACCCTTACTGGCGTTACTGGAGAGCGCCAAATATGTCCCAGGAGCTATGATTTTTTTGCGAATCCACCAGAGGCAGCTGTGTAAACTTTGTCAGATCTCAAGTTTCTTTCATGAGTGCAATTCGCGCTGCTGTTCTCACCTAAATCCACCAGAGGCAGCTGTTGACTGACAGACTGACTGACCCATCCTCCTCCTTCCCTAAACCCAACCGATAGTGTTTTCAAAACCAGCGCCCACCGCCTTTCCTAAACGGACAGTGTTTTGAAAAGCAATCCGGAAAAAGAAAGGCTCTCGTATCCTGATTTTTACCACGTTTTCAAATTTTACCATATTCTCACCCTGTTATTTACTTGTTTGTTTTATTTTTTGGCCACTGTTTTTGTATTACCCGCTTTCTGAAACCATTCAATGCCGGACTCGAACCCTATTGTCACAGTCAACTCTGCACGGTTCAAATCCTCCGACATATGCAACGAGCCATAGCACAAACTGGTAACAGCGGAAAAGCCGTCCACAGCTGGTAAGCCCGAAAAGGAATGGCGTCATACCACCCGTAGCATTCATTGTAAAGACAAAATGCAGCCATACGTGCCTCTGGCTACATAATACACAATCTCCAGAAATGTACAGTATATAGGGCTACGTTTTCAGAATGAGTCTATGTTGATATTTTCAGTAAAATCAGAAAGCTCCATTATCCTCCATAGATAGCAAGGTTCCAAAAACAAAAATACCAAAAAACATCCTCAAAACAAACCATCCACCATTAGTGGTTCACTCAGAATATTTTCAAGTTACTTTTGTGCCCTAATAAAATAAAAATAACAACTTTATTCAACAGTACTTTATGAAAAAAAAATGATAAATTATTGCATAAACTCTCTTTTTGTGTTTATAAAAAAATGGTAATAATCATACAGATTTGGCACAGACAGCATAACTAAATAACTAAAAATGGAAGGAAGGTGCTTACTCCACATGGATTCCATACGCTTGTCCTCTCATGTCTCTGTACTCTCTCCAGTGAGGCAGATCGGTCCGCACTGGGTACCGGCCCTCTTGACGGATCACCTGTGCAATCAGATCAGCCCCAGCCACATTTATCACATCAAATGGGCCGAAGCGTGAGCGCCAGATTGGACCATACAGACGCTTATGCTCCACCTAATTGATAAATAAAGCATTATCAGTTATTTATTATACATATTTACTCAATTCAAGTTTATTTGTGAAGTGCTCTCCTCATTAATTATCATTCCAAAGCAGTCAATTAACATGTTTGTGAAAAGTGAAAGTGTTTGGGTGTTGTGTATAGGGTGGACAGTATATATACAGATGTCAAAAATTTTAGTCTGTGGATTCTTTTAAATATTACCCAAATGAGGTTTAACAGAGCTAGGAAATTTTCACAGTATGTCTGATAATATTTTTTTTTATCTGGAGGCAGTCTTAGTTGTTTTATTTTGGCTAGAATAAATGCAGTTTTAAATTTTTAAAAAACATTTTAAGGTCATTGATTTTATATATTTTATTTGTATTGTTATTCAGTAACTTGCCCACTTACCTTAATTTGCCTAGTTAACCTTATTAACCTAGTAAAGCCTTTAAATATCACTTTAAGCTGAATACTAATGTCTTGACGAATATCTAGTCAAATATTATGTGCTCTCATCATGACAAAGATAAAATAAATCAGTTATTAGAAATGAGTTATTAAAACTATTATCTTTTATGAAAAAAACATCTTCTTTGCGTTAAACAAAAATTGGGGATAAAAATATACAGGGGGGCTAATAATTCTGCCTTCAACTGTGCATATTTAACCTGCAGTTATATACATAATCCAGGGACCGAAACTAGCAGTGCAGGGTCTTCAGATACAAACTATAGAGTGCCTCAGACAAAAAGCTGAATAAACCTTGGTTTAATGTGTAGCATCAATTGTAAGTAAGCCCTTTTTGAGTTGATTTCACAGAAAGACACTATACACTGTGGTTCTTGAGTCCCCTTCTTTTGCACCAATGGCCAAACCAGTGGTATGTAGATAGACGTCATTATTATCAATCAACAGCAAACTAGGCATGGGTCAATAATCGTTTTCAAGGTTTACAGTACCTCGGTTTGGAAAATCAAGGTTTTAAAACCACAAATTTTTTTGTTATACCGTTCCTTCGGCATGTGTAAATGTTTTTTTTTTTTTTTTTTACTTTTTTAAATTATTGTTTTATTCAGCCATATGGTGGAAATGTTTGTTTCCTGCTTTAATGTCATCTAGAAATAAAAATCTGTTTTATTTAAATCTATCTATCCTCACTTTATTCTGAGCCCATAAGACTTGTGGACAATAATAAAAACACTAATCAGACAAAGATAAAACATTTTCTATCCTTCCACCATGTGGGCAGGTAACTGAAGATATGATTAAGATTCATGACAAATTAGTTCCTGCTTGTATTTATAAAAACATAGAGTGCATTAAATATGATAGATCTTCTTTGGTTGTCATTTATGTACATGCACACACATTCATATAAGTCTGCCAGTTGTTTCTGAGATGTAAAACAAAATTACTCAATTACATCTGTTTATCAAGACTGCGGTTTGATTTATGATGCTTTTATGACCTTTGTGAACTGCCTGAACTTTCAACGGCAGGGCAGAAAGCTCTTTGGTTTCACTAAAAATATCTTAATTCATGTTTCAAACATTCAACTTAATAGTTCAGAACAACATGAGGGTGAGAATACATGTATGATAACAGAAATGTCCTTTTAAATAATCTTGTTAAAGCTCATATATTTACATTTTAGTAATGATAATAAAAATCTGGACGCTTAACTTTTTTACACAAGTATAAATAAAGACGAAAGCAAAACCTCCAGTAGGTGGTGGCAAGTCTGAATCGTAAGTTAATCGTTTGATTACTTAATTCAGATGGTTGATTAATCTGAAAATAGGTGATTGTGTCACTCAAGTAGGTACTCGTATTAATTGAAAATGTGGTGTAATGTATATTTATGTTATACGTTTATCATGTATGGCCATACACCCAAAGCACAATCACAACACCACCAGTGTGCAGCATCCACTTGGATGATGTGACGGCAGCCACAGGACAATGGCGCCAGTGCGCTCACCACACACCAGCTATAGGTGGAGTGGAGAGACAGTGATAGAGCCAATTAGGAAGATGGGGAGGCCAAGATGGGTAAGTGCTGATGAAGGGACACTGGGGTTACACTCCTACTCTTTATGAGAAGTGCCATGGGATTTTGAATGACTACAAAGACTCTCATATGAAAGATGGCACTCACTGACAGGGTAGTATCTCCTTCGCTTTACTGGGGCATTAGGACTCATTCAGACCACAGGTTGAGTGCCCTATGCTGGCTTCACTAACACCACTTCCAACAGCTACCTAGTTTTCCCATGTGCTCTCCCATCCAGGTACTGACCAGGCTCAGCCCTGCTTAGCTTCAGTGAGTAGCAGGTCTAGGGCTGCAGGGTGATATAGCTGTGGTAATTACCTAAAAACTACTAACAAAGTACATTCCATATGCAGTATAAATGTAATCTGGAAGCGCTATATTTACAATATTGCCATTCTTCCACGTTTTGCCTATTTATTTTCCCCATTTATTTTATAACACTGCAGTGTTGATCAGGAATATGCAAATGTTCTGTTTCATCTTTGCTTGGAATTACTTTTGCCTGAAGGACAATAGAAGATTGGATAAACGTTGCCTGGTCAGATAAGTCTCGATATGTGTTGTGATATTTGGAGGATAGAGTCATCCAATAGATAGAATTTGGCATCAACAGCATGAAAGTATGGATCCATCCTGCCTTGCATCAACGGTTCAGGTTGGTGGTGGTGGTGTAATGGTGTGGGGGATATTTACTTGGTACACTTTGGGGCCATTTGTACCAATTGAGCATTGTTTCAACACCACAGCCTACCTGAGTATTGTTGCTGACCATGTCCATCCCTTTATGACCACAGTGTACCCATCATCTGATGGCTACTTCCAGCAGGATAACGCTCCATGTCAGAGGCGTGATCATCTTAGACCGGTTTCTTAAACATGACAATGAGTTCACTGTACTCAAATGGCCTCCACAGTCACCAGATCTAAATCCAAAAGAGCACCTCTGGGATGTGGTGGAACGGGAGATTCGCATCATGGATGTGCAGCCGACAAATCTGCAGCAACTGCATGATGCTATCATGGCAATATGGACCAAAATCTCTGAGGAATATTTCCAGTACCTTGTTGAATCTATGCCACAAAGGATTAAGACAGTTCTGAAGGGAAAAGGGGGTCTAAATCGGTACTAGTAAGGTGTACCTCATAAAGTGGCCGGTAAGTGTATATTAACTATCATATATCAAATATATCTTGGAAATAACAAAAATGTTTGTTTCTCATTCTACCTTTAATGCTTCAAGAAGGAATGTTTTGATCTTTCAAGACATGGTTTTGTTTGCTTGGCGATCAATATCGCACATCCCCTCTTGCCAAAAATACTTTCCAAAACATGTTTGTCTAACACTCCCCCCAGCTTCCTTTAGTTGGACCACAAAGTCAGTGCAAAAAAATGTAATGTTGAGACCCTCAAACAAACAGTGACTAGTCTCCATTAGTCAGCAAGTTTTCTGATTGGCCAAATCCTGTGGGCAGCACTCAGACTCTTTACACGGAAAGATTGACATAGAGATAAGTGTAATTTCTCTGAAACCCAATGTTAGTGATTTGAATCTGGTATTTTGTTCATGATGATATTCCATATCTTAATATAGTCCATAGTGATCTACAGAAACTTGAGATCAGCGCAGAGTTTTCAACGAAGCACTGGACATAACACCACCCCCAGCTACAGTAATGTTCTCAGATATCTGACCTACAAAACTACTTCTTTATGGCAAGCCGTTTCAACTTTTACTTCTTTAAACTAACTTTTATTGTAATACCAAATACCTAGCAGATAATACTAGAGATTATTTTTTACTGCAGTCATTATTTCAGCAGTTGACTAATTAGTTCAATTTTACTATTAGTCTCTAAAAATATAATCTATTGGTAATAATTATTTAAATCTTGCAACTGATTAATCAGAACCAAGCATTTCTGTAAAACCTAAATAATTGGAGCACTTGTAGAAAACTACTACCACAAGTCATAAATGCTGGTGTCTTACACTGCGAAAATTTAATTTGCTGCTTGTTCAAACTACTTATTTAATATGAGTTGAACTAGCACAATTATTAAGTTTTTTTGTGGGACAACCTAAATGTTTTAAGTTCAATCCACTTAAATTTATAAAAAAATAAGTTAACCGATTTGTGATTGGACAACATGGAAGAATTGTGTGGAACCCAGCATTCTTACAGTGTATGAACAGGTTATTAATATTTAGTACAACCTTAATAAGTACTGTAATCAACTAAGGAATAAATTATAGTACTTAAAAAAAAAAAAAGCTAAACTAGACAATCTACCAGCAACAACAGGAAGCTATGCGTGTCATAGCTAAAACAACATTAAAGCACATTAAATGATTAATTCAGTGGAATAATTACTATTGATATTCAGTGATGGGGGTAACGCATTTCAAGTAACGCAATTTGCAGGTACCTATACTATAGGATGCTCTCTCTCATTGGCTGTAGGTAATCAGCAATGTTATTTTCAATCAGAACATATTTCACATTGCATGATTTTGAATCGCCGACAGCTCCAGATATTTAGCATGCCAAATATCTCACGGGTGTCAGCGACTCATCTGCGATTCTCTCAGATCACGAGTTTGATACACTCTAAAAATATTTAGACAAAACAAAAAAAAGTTACGCAACAGTTTCAATTAATATATTCAAGTTACGATAACATCTAACAAAATGAGGTTCAGACAACAAACTTTATAATGTTAGCCAAATCTTTTCCTCCTCAATCAGAGGCATTTTCACATAGCAAAAAACTCTCGACTTTTTTAGTTGAGTACTCAAAATAAGTTTTTTTTTATTAAAATTGAAAACAAATCCAGTTTTATGTACTTAATTACATGCATGTTTTCAAGATTAGAACCACAAATAAATAAAGTAGCTGAAATTGTTTCATTTTTTGTTTGTTTTTCGAATTTACTGTTCATGCTTGTAAGAAATACATTTAACAACAACATTTTTGTTTTCCGGTCATGTTTTATTTGTATTAAACCACAGGTTTCCTTTTTTTTTTTTTACAAAACAAAAACATGTTCCGTCCCATATTATCAGCATAAAAAATAACAAAAAACATCAGTTTGTGCACTTAAAAATACAAAACAACTCCATTAGTGTGTAAAAATTGAGTTATCAACCAAATTTTGTCCAATTTTTACCTGTTTTGAAAACTTAGTTATTCTGGCTACTTAAAAGTTTTAATCTAATCAGCATTTTAGAATTTTTAAGTTCCAATAGTGTATTAAACTATGTAGTGGTAACAGATCTCTTGATATTTACGTGAACGAGCACATTAGCCTGTGATTTCAGGCATTTGCTGCTGATTTCTTAAAACCTGTCAGCAAGTCAAAATTGGGGCTAAAGTCATAAAGTCTGAACTCGACATTATGGATAAATCTTGCACATTATGGATAAATCTTGCACCATCTTTTTTTCCCCCTGAAAGCTCTAAAAGTGTTGTTGGCTTTGGGCTGGAAACCTATCCATGAAAAACTGACTGTTTTGATGAAAATTTGTGCTGTCAAACAAATGCGTTCAAAATAAAAATAAAAGTGTATATGCAAATAATTTTTTTTAATGATAACTTAAAACTTTAAAAGCATTTTACGAGCACATTTACTTTCTACATCACAGATGTCAGAGTTTATACTAGGACATTAGCTTTTTTAACATCAAATTGCAAAATTAAAATAACCTTAAAAATTAAAATGTTTTGTCCTATTTGCATTATTATGCTGTTGTATAATCATTATATAATAAGTGTCATTAAAATGTCTTGAAATCACAATAATATCTCTCATCGCAATAAGTTCTGTGCAGTGTTGGAGATAACGTACTGCAAGTAACACGAGTTACGGAATAATATTACTTTTTAAAATAACGAGTAGAGTAAATCATTACTTTTAAAAGTTATTTTTTTATTTAATTAATTTGCTGTTAAAAAATAAATCGCTGAATTTAAATTAGTCACAATGAATCACGCAGTCAATGAGAGAATGTGTTCATTATTTTGAACGCATCAAAGAAAAGGAAAAGGGGATTATAGTCTCATGGACAGTGATTTTACTGAAGACAAACAAAAGTAGCAAACACATTGCTTTAAACTTTCAATGATCTGTATATGGCATGTATAGCTCTGGGGTCAGGAAGTTTTCAGATAACATTATCTTAAAATATTATTTTTTGATGTGTTTTTTTAAAGGTAAAAATACAAACATATGACCTATATTAGCTATCATATATTACCTATATCACGGAAATAACAAAAATACAGTGTTTTTGTTTTGTTTTGTTTGTACCCACTCTTAATGCTTCAGGAAGGAATGCTTTTGATATTTCAAGACATGTTTTAGTTTGCTTGGCGATGAATATCGCACAGCCCTGTTCTGTTCCTGAAAATACTTTCCCACTTAAAACTAAAGTAGTCACAATGAATAATGTAACTAATGAGAGAACGTTCATTATTTTGAACGAATCGAAGAAAAGGAAAAGGGGATTATAGTCAATGCACAGTGATTTTAATTAAGACAAAATAAAAGTAGCAAACACATTACTTTAAACTTTCAATAAACTGTATATGGCATGTTGAGGTCAGCAAGTTCTCAGATAACATTATCCCAAACAATTATTTTACAGTGTGTGTTTTTTTAAGGTAAATGTAGATGTAGGTTATATAATTGCAGAGCTCCTCTATAACAAAAAGAAAGAAAAAAACAAGTTCTGAAAGAGATCAAGCCTCAGCCAGGTAAGAAAAATTAACGCAAAGGTAACTTAAAAGTAACGTAAATCATTACTTACCATTAAAAGTAACTAAGTAATGCTACTTATTTTGAGGGAGTAACTCAATATTGTAATGGATTACTTTCAAAAGTAACATTCCCCAACACTGTTCATGTTATTAAAAAAAAGAGTCAGTGATGAGTTTCTAAAAAACATTATTATTTTTAATGTAAAGCTTTCCAAGGTTATTCATGGAGCCGCTGACAGCAGTATGTCAATGTTCTTCTTTTAAAGATACTAATTGCTATTCGATTAGCCTTCTTTATTGTCAAACAACAACTACCTTGCTGTATTTTTTTGCTAGTTTAAAGAAATACATGTTAAAACGGCTTTCCACAATGTCCTCTCATACAGCAATCAGCTGTTCCCATCAGACAGAATTTCCTGAGTCTTTTAAATCAACTTGGCATAGGCAATATAACAGAAATGCTTTAAGGATAGTGTTGACAGGACTGTTATTATTGTGGACTTTTTAACATAATACAAATAAATATGCAAATGTCATATCACAACAGAATTGACAGCAGATTACAAACATTGTAAAACAAAGGTAAGCTGTGTAATAAGCTCACAAACTACTTGCTAAATCAAAACAAATACATTGAAGTTCTGCAAAAAGTGAAATAAAGAGGGTAAATGTGTTTTACCTGCATTGCATGACTTTTATCCGCGTATCCTTTAACAAAGAGCCAGTATACAGTTGTTGCCAGATTGGGTCCCGGTAGATCATCTTTTGTTTTGTATCTCCCAGTTATTGTATTTGCGCTCTGCAAGTCGACATCGCCTGTTTGAGACTTCAGGGTTCGAGCAATCATTTCTTGAAACGGCGCATATTTTCTACCAATCTGAGCTGCGAGACGATCAGCTTTAACCAGAGCAGAAATCAGCATGTTGACGACTGGTGTGTGTCGCAGAGGATCTGAACTGGACTGTCTCGCACTTGCAGAGAGATGCCTCCTATCAAACTCTGGGCGGGTTTTTCGGCTGTGTGTCAAAACTATGAGCATATCTCGACGACATTGTGCAACGCAGACACATTTCATATCCTAACATGTTTATTAGTAGTTCACACGGTTTTAAGAGGCCCCGGTAGGGTCTGAAAGAATGTAACGTTAGCTGTCAGTAATCTAAAGTCGTCAAGCTAGTGAGGCAGGCTAAAGCAAAGAAAATTCGCGGATGTTTATATGCCCCCTTCTGACCCCCTAAATGTGGAATGCGGAATGATGGATCATTGTATAAACTGCATTACGTTTATACTAGACTAAACAACAAATGATTGGTGCGTTTTACCGCACAATCATTCTGTATGCATGACACAATCAACTGCACGCACAGGGAAACAAGTACCGTTGCTGCGTCCCAATTCGCCTACTTCACTACTCGCCCAATTTGCCTAAAAGTGTGTAGTGTTTCGTGAAGAAAACGAGCATATTTTACGTTTGAGTGTGTTTAAGAGTACGCAAGCGGGGACATAAGTTACTACTGCGTCGTTTTACCACGAAGCTTATGTAGCTTAGTCCTGTCAATCTTCTTGTGACATCAACTACATTTATTTCATATTTAACTTGGTACCATGAGGAGACACAGCAGCAGGTTAATCTGTCATTCGCGGGTTTTTATGCTGCAAAATCTCCTCAGGTGTTTGTATGGATTAATAAATCACTGACCAAACACATCTTTAGAAGTTAACATTGCTATTGCAGATTATATATAACAAAAATACGTGAAATAAATAGTTTATATTAGGTTATATAACATTTAACGATCGTTGAAATATTTTTTTAACAAAGCCTCCCTACTCCGTCGTAGGTTTGGTTTCGCGCGTCCACCATTTTTGTAGTTTGTTTTTTATTCACGATTGTAGTTCTAATGTAAAAACGGTTTAGTTGAAACAATTAAAACAGTTTTTTTTACACAAAACATTTCTTATTCTGTTGAAATATGACCCTACTGTTTCAACGTTTCATGTTAGCCTAATAACAATTCAACGGAGAGTAATTTAATAACATTAACATTAATTAAAATAATGATTGTATCATATTTTAGATTAAAAAATATTTATCCTTTGTTCATTTTGAAACATTTTTTAACAATTCTGAACAATAGCAGGCTTTACAACTGTAGACAAAATTATCCCCAAACGCAGCTTCATAAAAGTTAACGTTGCAGATGAAATATAACGCAGAAAACAGGGAATTATAAGTTTCCATTATTTTATACTATAATCAAAGATGCCCTATAAATTACTGCATTGGTTAAATAAGTTAAATTGTTCTCTGATATCTTTGATTTGCCATATTTTAAAGCTATGGTCAAAGAAAACAGCGCCAGGAATTATTATCAATGCTGCATGAATAAGATGAGTTGAGTGATTTGACACGATTTAGCAGACTACACGTGTTTGTTGAAACACATGCATCAAATTTCACAATAAACACTATACATTAACAAAAGAAGTAACTAAACATACCTTATGCCTTTCCAGAGTTTAGATGAATAAATGTATAATCAGTAAATCTTGGATTTGGTGTCCTGAGGCCAGTTTAAACGTGCCTCGTGCTGTCTTTGCCTAGCAACAAACAGTAAACAAATTCGCGCTCGCGTTTTCAAAATAAAAGTTCCACATACACAGTGAAATAAACGCTTAAAAATAAGGGAGAAAAAGTCTCATTGTTGTCTCACTGACTAAAAAACGTTGCTTATCAGTGCTGCATGAAGCGTGCATATTAATGATCTCAGAGCTTAATGACATGGCTGCTCGCCAGGTCCGGATGAATGACCTAAAGTAGGCATACATGGAAGAGCAGAGTCTCATTACAGTATGTTTTGTCTTCTGTTTGGCATGTTGTCCATTTTGGTTTTACACTTGTGGAATTACATGAAAACAAGGATGTCTGAGGCTCACAGTAAACCCATTTCCATAAACTGATCCTTTATTATTCTACTGCTTTGGTTTACCTAGATTTTCATTATAGGCCAAATATAATGATCATTGAAATGTTTTTTTTTTCACCAAAGCCTCCCCACTCATTCGTCAATTTCCCCCATACACCCTAGTTTGTTTACACTTTTTACCCATGTTAGTAGTTCTATTCAAACTCTAATACAAATTACTGTAATAGTTGTATAAAACTCCTTTTGTTAAACAAAACATTTCTTATTCGGTTTAAATATGAACCTACTGTTTCAAAACGTCATGTTAGCCTGCTAACATCATGTTGTCTTCATCCAACTTAGAGTGAAAATGTTAATAAAAATGATCAATTTTAGATGAAATCTACTTAGCCTTTATTCATTTTAAAACCTTTTTTAAACAAATCTTAACAATATAGGCTATATAATTGTAGACAAGAATCATCCCCAAACACATCTTTATAAAAGTAAACATTGTTGTTGCAGATGAAATATAACTTAGAAAACAGGAAATTGTTAGTTACATTAGGTTATATAATAATTAACTATCATTAAAAATTTTTTTTACCAAAGCCTCCCCATTCATCCATTGGTTTCGTGCGTCTGCCATGTTTGCAGTTTGTTTACACCATTTACCCATGTTTGTAGTTCTAATCGACTTTACATTCTAATCAAATTAATGTAATAACTTTTTAGTTGAAGCAATTAAAACTAATTTTAAACAATATTCTGTTGAAATATGACCCTACTTTTTCAACAAGTCATGTTAGCCTACTTACAATCCAACGTAGAGTAAGAACATGAATAAAAATATAATTATCATATTTTAGATTAAAAATATTTAGCTTTTGTTTATTTCGAAACATTTTTTAACAATTCTGAACAATAGTAAACTGTACAACTGTAGACAAATTGATTAACCAATCTGTGAAATTAGTTATTTTTTCCAAATACTTTTTGACAAGTGCTGTTTTACATTTTTTTCCGAAACCTCTTTAACGCATGGGGGATAATAATATTGACCATAACTGTTTTTAATATACTTTTTTGCAGTATATTTTTCAGTCAAACTAAAAGAAGTAAGGCTTTCTCCAGGAAAAAGCAATATGCGAAAAGATTCTCTCTTAAAATCACATGGGAAATATTTGAAAACCAAAGAAAATTGCACAGGTGGTCTAATAATTTTGTCTTTGCTACATATTAAATGCACATCTTAGATATTACCTTTTGCATTTAAAATCTATTTACAATTTTATATACAGCTGAATATATTTTCTGACACGTCATGATTTAGCCAAGTACGATGCAATCCTGGAATAACATGTTGATCCTGGAAACATCATTGTTTGTTCGAAAATGTAATCCATATCTAATCCCTACCCGTAAACCAAACCATAACTGGAAATTATTCCCAACATCAGAGGGGAATAATAGTTGGATAACAATCATGTAGAAGTGCACAAGTTTAACCGTAAGCCTAAACTTAACTATAAACATATCCCATAATTCTTAATTAGAATGTTGTTCCAGGATCAACTTGGATGTTAATCCAAGAACATGTCCTACTTGGTGAAATCAGGTTGGCTTATTTTCTGGCCTTCTCCCTCATCATTTACACTTGAAAATGAAGCATACTGTATCTGATAAACTCAGCAGCACATAGAGAAATGCTTCATAAATGTGAGCTCAAAAAAATCGATCAAGCACAACCAAATGTGAAATAAATATCTTTTATTATTCATTTTCATCATCATTAGCAACACTTTACAAAGTGCCAGCCGTCATAGGCGATCTCATGATATCATCCAGCAAACGGGCCGATCGGTGCTGCCATCAGCAGACCGCACAGCCCACGTGGGCCTTTATACGATGCCAATCATGCGTAGAATTTTGAGTTTTAAAAAAAGAGAGAAAATAAAAATATATATATCAAAAAAATATGCGTACCACTGATATACAGATTTGATATAAACAGGCTTATTGGTCACAAACCAAATCGAATTATAAACATGGCTTTTCTCATACAATAGACAAAGAGGACAAACAACAGATATAAGTTCTGTACCAGATACGTGTACTGTCTAAAATAAAAAAAACGTACAGAGTTCTTCTCTTGATTTTGTTTCTTTTTTTTCACTTTTCTGTCATCAGTTGTAAAAGGCGCAAGGCATTGAGTGCGCTGGCAATAATCTCACTGAACCGGCAGACAGAAAAGAAGTCTCTTGAAAACACAGACAAACACACTCGGACAAATACAACACACACTCACACCAACAAATACAAAGTGCATTCATGACCCTGGAGTGGCAGCAGTGGCGGATTCAGCTTCTTTGAGTTGATGGAGAACTTCCTTGTAATTACTGTCATAAATTAAACAGCTATGGACTCTTGTTAAACTGGATGAATATCTGGAAGTGATGAACAAATGTTATATATATATATATATATACAGGCAAGTAGTTCAATGATGCCACCTAGTGGTGAAAAAACATCTGACATTACATTCCAATAGGAAGATTCTCAATTTGCATGACAACATCCTTCAGCAAGGATACCAGTGTGTTGGGCGGAGTCGGTTGCTTTTGGCACCAGTCAGCATTTAGACACTTGTCTAGCCTGAATTTACAAAAGAATCAGACATCATGTGTTTTAAAGAGATAATTCATCCTAATGCTTATCTATTTTTTTTATTATTCCCAGGTTCTGCTGGTAGCATTTCCTGAATTTTTTTACTCAAAATTGCATTAAATTTACATTAAATAGTTAGTTTTTAACAGTTTTTTTTTTTTGCCTCAAATTGGAATTTCCCCAACCTATGCAGGGGATCATAGTGAGTGCTCCGACTTGGCCCCACCCTGATCCATAATGCTAAATGCTAATCTGAAAATCAACATAAATATTAGAAGATCAATATAAATATTTGAATATTAAAAAGGGGCTTAATTGTTTCATGTGGAAACTGTTAATACCGCAAAATCAGAATGAAAGGGATAGTTCATCCTAAAATGTAAAACTCCCCTTTACTCACTTTCACACTTGGTCAAAATCCTAATTGACTTACTTTTACTTTTTATATCTGCTGAACAGAAAAGAAGATATTTTAAAGAATGCTGTTTGGTTGATTTCCATAGTGTTTTACTTTTACTCAAAGAAATGTTTCACTACTTGTTCAAACTACTTACTTAAAATTAGCTGAATCTAACAAAAATATGGATCCTAATCCTTTGACTTCAACTTTTAGGGCAGCGCCAAAAGAAATATGTATATATGTATATATTTTGTATAAATTATTATTGTAGAAATGATGTAATGTAATGTATTTATAAAACGCATTTATCATCTATGACCATACACCCAAAGCACTTCACAATTATGAGGGGGGTCTCTTCCCTCCACAACCAGTGTGCAGCATCCACTTGGATGATGCGACGGCAGCCACAGGACAATGGCGCCAGTGCACTCACCACACACCAGCTACAGGTGGAGTGGAGAGACAGTGATAGAGCCAATTAGGAATATGGGGATGATTAGGAGGCCAAGATTGGTATGGGCCAATGGAGGGAATTTGGCCAGGACACTTAGTTAAGGTTACTAGGGTTACACCCCTACTCTTTACGAGAAGTGCCATAGGATTTTTAATGGCCACAGAAAGTCAGGACCTCAGTTTAACATCTCATCCGAGTGTTATCTTATAATATCCAGTATCCAATATCACATCTTAAACTTGAGCACCTTAAATACACCATCTGAGGCTCTACAAAAAAGTTTTTTATAAAGTTTGGCAGCCTCTATCCTACATTAAATGCTCAGGGTTTACTATATCCTAAGTGAAAGTTTCCCAATTTAATTAAATTTCTTTCTTTATGGGGTATATGTTTGTAGCTGTGTACTTTAATATGTTGTTCAAAATATGTGTTGTGGGAAAATTGAACACTATTGAAAATCAATATAAATATTTAAATATTAAAAAGGGGCTTAAATATTTCATGTGTAATCCACATAAATTTGTAAAAACAATTAAGTGAACTTAATCAATTTGTGTTGGGACAACATGAAGCAAATGTGTGGAACCCAGCATTACAGTATTCCTAATATGGAAGTTGATGGATCCCAGCATTCTTTAAAATATCTTCTTTTCTGTTCAACAGAAAAAATAAAAGTCATAAAGGTTTAAAACCACATGAGAGAGAGTAAATGATGAGGTAACTTCATTTTTAAGTGAACTATCCCTTTAAATGCAATATATCCAATGCAATAATCCATATAATGGGTGCTAATGGTGATCAGTATTCTGGGGATCAATGATAGGGTTTGGTGATCTACGATTTAATGTATTTCAATGACGAACATTCGCTTGACTGCAAGTGCTGGAGTTCACTTTAATTCACTTGTTTTTAACTCATAAGCTACATCAATAAAGACACCGCACATACTTCTTTGATTTAAATCAGGGGTCCCCAAACCTTCGTATGAAGATCAAACTTTTCTTTTGAAGATCAAAAAGGCTAGTGGGCCAGAGATGCAGTAAATATAGATGTCATGGTAAATTTCTTAATTTATTTAATAAAATTGAATAATAACTAGAAAATATTGCATCATATTAACTAAATAATTTTTTTTGCATTTTATAACTAAGTTATTACAGTTTTAGGGACATTTGCAGGTGTTGTATATTATGTTTTATAAATACACTACCCATGGTTTTTTTATTCATTCCATAATAAATTTTTACCTAATTTGTATTTAGTTCGAGAAAATTCACTAAAGATGATGATGACTATGATTATTATTATTATTATTATGATGATCAGCTTATTGGATCTGAAACCTAAAAAAAGGGCGTACAACATTACCACAACATCATGGAAAGACTCAATTTCCCCTTTAGTTGAACTATCCCTTTAAAATTCCACAAGTGCATTTAAGGAACCTGTGGATTCAATTCACCACAGGCAGTAGTGCCAAACAAGAGTAGACTTTACATTACAGAGTGACCATGTGACCGACTCGGCCAACAAAGCTGGTAGCCAGCGCAACCGTTTATCTCAGATCCTCTTGAACCAAAAAAACAAACATTCAGACTCACACAAGACCGCACATCGCTTACAAACACACACACAGAACAACTGCCAAACACTGGCAAACGTATTAAAATCAGTGTAAAAATCATGGTCTCAAAATGTGCAAACATTTCAGCATCAAAAGAAAATTTCAACAGTACATAACATCACAAACATACACTGCCTACACTGAAATAAAACACCATTCATTGAATTTACTCCATTTCTTTTAAGGTAACTGGTTGCAACTGATTTATTTGGCCTGAATTTAAACAAATTAGTTTTTATTTATGTTCAACTCAATTTGTTTGTTTAAATTCAACCAAAATAAATTGATTGCAACCACTAACCTTATACAAAACGAAGCAAATCCAGTGAATCATTGTTTTCAGTGTGCTTTTCTCGCAGTATGTCCGCACACCTACCGAACGAGTAATGTTTTTACTGCTTGAATGAAAATAACTGTGGCTTTAGTTCTACAAACTGGCACTTTAGACCTCTACAGACCAGGGGCCTCATGTACGAAGACTTGCGTGGAAATCTTACTAAAACATTGCGTACGCACAAAGCTGTAAATGTGCGTACGCAGAAAAAAATTCAGATGTATGAAACACTGCGTACGCCGAATCTCACGCATATTCTTTTGTACATCCGAATGAACGTGAAACTGAGCGCAACATGCACGAGCACAAAACCCCTCCCTGCCTCCTCCCCCGTATGAATATGCTAATGACTATGCTAATGGCAAAACCCAACGAAAAAGCAATGGCAAAAGCAAGCAAAAAGAGAAACTTTGAACAGAATGTGAATTGGAGGTGCTGCTTTCGGAGGTAGACCAGAGAAAAGCGGTGTTAATTGCAAGTTTGTTCTCCGGAATTAATAGCAAAAGAAAAAAATAGAGTGGGAGAGTTTAGCTGATGCGGTTAACACAGTTGGGTCTGAACATCGCACTGAGTGCATTAAAAAAAGAAATAGTGTGGTTTATATCTGTAAAATGTTGCAGTACCCTTAGCAGTCTCAGTGGCGCAGCTCGTAAGACGCATGTGATCATGTATTGACACGTTCAAGCATGAACTCGGCTCGAATCCAGCGTCTGATGAACTCTTTCTTCTTTTTTTCCCCGCTACATATCAGATTTTGCCCACTATTTATCACGAGAAAGACAAGTAGGAATCATCAATAAGTTTGTGCATCATATTTTATTTGCACATTTATTGAATAGAAATGTTTCTGATTCACGCATGCAAATTCATCTTCAGATAGTGTCTTTATAGCAATGTGTTTGCAGTAGATAGCTCAGATTACGTTGGGAAAACAGGCGACTGCTGCAAATTGTGCTTTAATGTTTAGCTGGTCAACTGTATGGTATAGAAACCTTATATACCTGCTAGATGAACCCATCTCATACAGCTGCCATTGCAAGGCTCAGACACTTTGTAGAGAAGAATTTAACACAACTGCCTCTAGGAGTCGCCAATGGAAATAAAACAGACACGCACAAAGAATGTGCGTACGCCAGCCAGAAAGCTGCCATGAAGCTGCGCATATTCCCACGTTCAGTTCATTGTTAGTAAATCCAAGCGTGAGCGATTCTGAGCGTAAAACCTGGCGTACGCAAAGTTTTTGTGCGTACGCAGCGTTGATACATGAGGCCCCAGAACTTTCTACTCATCATACTGGGTGCAGAGAAATTCTTACAAATAGCAACCCCGGGCTGTCAAGAGCAGCCTGCATCACATGGCATCACAAAAGAAAGACATTAAAAAAAGTGGGCCTTCCCCTGTGTAAATGACTGCAGGCCAAATCTAAACTCAAGGGGGCCTTGAATAGAGAACTGCTAATACAGTAGGTCTATTGTGTGAAAGGGTTTTCAATGTCCTTTGCTGCCAGATATCATGATCCGGAAGGACCGCAAGGAAATCTTTCCAAAGTAACAAACTCAACGCAATGAATGGAGGTAGACTTTCTTAGTCACCAACAGAAAACGAAACTGTAAACGTTTGCTTGGAGTGTAATCAGACTATCTGAAAAATAAGTACCGCATGCAGTGCTATTGGCATAGCTAACCCTAGATTCTGTGTTATCAGTCTACAACAGTAAAGTAAGTGTTCACACAGGACACATTCTTGAGTTCAAACTACTGAAAGATCACATTTGGGTTAAGCGTTAACTGGTGCATTGTTTTAAAACTAACAGTGATTCATGGACACATGGCTCAGTGACAAATACTAGGGTCCATGATTCAGAATAACAATTACTTTTTGTGTTTAGATAGGTTTTATTAGGGTTACAGTATGACTTTAACATAATTAAACATCGAATCAGGTTAAAATAGTTGTATTAAATCAAGTAAAATAAAGTTAATTTATATTATTATTAATTAAATATTTTGTTTGTTTTTGACAAGTTGCATCACAAGACATTTTACCTCCACTAATCTGTCGTAAATAGATATTAAAATCTGATATCTTAAGAAACTTACAGCCTTAAATAAGTCACGATCTTGTAAAGATCCTGTAAATAATATTATTTCCAGATATAAGTTTTTTCTTTAATATTTAATGTGATATATTGCATTTTTTATATGTATAGGGCTGTCACGATACTGGAATTTGCAAGCAATCGGTACTAAAATTTTAAAAACATCCATTTCCCGCAAACATTTGAGCGCTACTGAGCACATTCTTAAACATCGCTGATTTGTCATTGTGTTCACGTGCTCAGCAGAAATGACTGTGATTGGTCATGAAGGTCACCGGTTCACCGAACTCACTGCTGTTTACTGAGTGTAAGTAATACTCAGTGACAAAAACTAGGGTCCATGATTCAGAATAACAATTTCTTTATGTGTTCAGATTATTAGGGTTTCAGTATGACTGTACAGCCAAAAACATCAAGTTAAAATATTTGTATTAATTCAAGTAAATTAAATTAAGTAATATTGCTATAAATGAAAAGTCATTTTGTTTTTGACAAGTTACACCACAAGACATTTTACCTCCACTAATCTGTCATAAATAGATATTGAAATCTGATATCTTAAGAGACTTACAGCCTTAATTAAGTCACAATTTTGTAGAGATAGTGTAAATGATATTATTCCAGATGCAAGTTCTTTAATATTTAATGTATTATATTTAGCATTTTTTATATATATATTGGAATAAATAAATATATATAGTGTTGTTACGATACTGGAATTCGGTACCAATCAGTACTGAAATTTTTAAAATGTCCATTTCTCGGGAACATGTGAGCGCTGTTCAGCATGTTCTTAAACATCGCTGAATTTCTATTGTGTTCACATGCTCAGCAGAAATGACTGTGATCACCGGACTCCCCGAAGTTTACAGAGTGTAAAAACAGATACAGGGACACTAGAGGTTTTTAAATGTACATCAATCAGCTGGCTTGTCTAAAAACTGACATAGAAGTGATCCGCTGATGAATCACAGCTTTAAAATGCTGCAGTGTCCCTGTATCTTTGGTTACATGCAGTAAACATCAGTGAGTTCGGCGAACTGATAACCTTCATGGCCAATCACAGTAGTTTCTGTTGAGAACGTGAACACAATGGCAAATCATCGCTGTTTAGCGGTTTGAAAGGCGGTGAGATATTCAAAGTTCGCTCTGGCCGCCCTGGTGACAACACTGTCTGCCTTCACTGCTCCGCCGTCGAGAGCATCAAAATATGCTACGTTGATATTGTATTTAAAGTGGCTATTGCAGCAAATCAGTTACATTCCCACATGAAAACATGCTTTCTAGCGTGAAAATGTTGTTGATCAAATTTATTTAACTACAAAAGATAAAGCTGTTGCGGGTGGTGTGGCTTTGCTCTTCTTATTCGATATGGGTCTATGTCTGAAATATTCTGAAGCAGCAATACTGTGTTGTATTGTCGTTACAGTTAGCATGAGATTCCCACATTAATGTACATCAACTCGCCAGTAACTTTTAAAAATGTATGTCGCTGTAAGAAAACAACATAAATAATTGGAAATCCAGCGATCGCAATGATCAAACCATTGGCAACAACTGTGGTTGAAACCAAAAATCACATGACTGTGTTCTCTATTCTCCTCTCAATCGGTGGACGTCTACATTTTAAATGGTTGCCGCTGAACCGCATCATAGATCATAACCATAGTGTTGACTTGATTTCACCTCTCCTCGACGGCTACACCAGCGAACACGCACCACTGCTTGACGCTTATCAACATCGGCTCTCATTGTAAATTAATGACTACTTTGGCGGTCTCACCGCTTTTGGTGTGAACGTGCAGTAAGAATGTGCTCCACATCGCTCAAATATTCGCGGAAAATGAAATGGACGTTTTTAAAATATCAGTACCTATTAGTCTCGAATTCCAGTATCGTGACAACCCTATGTAGGAGGTGCAGCAAAAAAACAAACATGCAAAGTCATTTAGACATGTTTATAAAACAAAACTGTTAACAATAGCTTAGTCAAAACACAACAACGTATCTCGTGTGAACAACTCAAAAGTAAGAAGCTTATCTATATTCTCAGGACACGATAAGCAAGAAATATAAATTCACTTGCTTATATATTAAACGTTTGTGTTTTCATTTGACGACTACATCAACATACGTGTACGTTCACTCTTAAGTACCATTCTCTCATATTTAGGAGTGAAGGAAATGCTTAACCTTCTAATTCAGAACAGCAGTTTGTGACAAAATGATTAAGGAGAAGCAAGCCCAATGGATTAAGGCTGATTTATACTTCTGCGTCAAACGCCGGCGTATGTTACGTGCACCTCTCAAAAAATGTAACTACACGTCGCAACAACGCGTAGCGCAAGCTCTGTGATTAGTCGGCTTGGTAGCGCTGACGAGTCTGGGCGGGACCGAGAGCCGCGTAAATGGTGCGAGCGTGATGGAGCGAGCGTGATGGAGCGATTGTTTACAAGTGTGGCGTCCCGTGAAGGAGCTCGGGATGGAAAGTTTTGTTTTGTGTTTACCTCATAGTTAAAGTTGTTGCACTTCCGCCGGTTCCTGCCTCAAAATGAGCGAGTTTGAGCCACTTGTACATCCCGGAATTGTTCAGGAAAAGCAAAACAGCAGCGAAAAAACTCGACAGAGAGGAACATTTACACCTCACTGCCAACTAGCGTTTCGGAAGTGTTAATGCAGACCAACAGAGACAGCGCGCAGAAGTATAAATGCACAGCTACGTGCGTTGCATGCGCCGTGGGTTACGCCGGTCACTTGACGCAGGAGTATAAACCAGGCTTTACGGGAGAAGCAAGTGTAAACCCAAAAGAACCCTATTCTCACCTACGTCTGAAGGCAGGCACTACAGCTCTATGTAGGTGAGGGATCCTCTGAATGTGTTTTGAACAGCTTTGTGGAGCCGAGTGTGTAAGCAAGTGCTTGAAAAGTCCCAAGGCATTGTGGGATAGCGAGGTCAATTTATAAGCAAACAATTAAGTACTGTCAAGTGCTGAGTTGTGAAAACGCATATTCTGAAACATCGGGAAATACATCAGAATGAGAGAATCTTGGATGAGAACACTGCTGATGACTTTTGGTATGAAATCTATTAGGATCCAGGTTGTGTTGTGTTCACTAGAAGTGCACTTACAGTGTCAACTTTCATAATCGAGAGCGATCCGTTAGCAAACGCTCCACATACTTGAGATTTATACTGGAATCTGAAGCGATTCTTACTGTAAAATGATGACGAACTAATGTCCAGGCACTAAACCCTGCCTGTGTGGTCCGGGTTTTTTTGTTTTGTGTTTCGCTTTGGTGAGTGAGTGAGTGTGTATTCAACCTGCCTACCTGATCAGATTGAAGCGTACGGCACTGTGTTGAAAGAATGCACTGGTGAGTCTGACCCGAGATCAGTTTGCCAGCAGAGGGACCAAGGGGAGAGAAAGGCAGAGCGGAGCTGCTTACGCTTATCTAGAAACAGTATGAAGAGCCAAACTGTCCTAACTAATTCCTGTACAGATCAAAGTCCGAAAGATTCATGAGTAGCTGTGCATCAAATCTATAAAATTCTAGAAAAATGGTCGGAGGAGGAAGATACAAGGAAAAAAACAGAAAGGAGACATTTGTTTAAAAAAAAAAAAAGGCACCCGGTAAAAAAAAACAAAAAAAACAGAGGGAGTGTGTAAAAGATCCTGACAAATCGAAAGAGCGAACACACTCCGGTAATGTGGTTGTAATCGGAAGGTGAGCGAGAGTTCAACGTAAATGTTCGTACAGCATAGCGAGTAAATATTCTACAGTAAGATCTTTGAGTTCATGTCGTAGGAGGACTGTGCAAAAACATGAGAACTTTAGAAGCCATGACAGCTGGACTGCAGAGTCCCGTACATCCATTCGGTTTTGTTAATTACTTATTTTCTTTAACCATTTAGCAGCGTATTGGCGTACCTGTCTTCTTCTGGGGCTTGACATTCCTTGATCTTCCTGCATTAACCCAGTGCATCCAGAACGCAAGCGGCTCTCCACAATCACAAACATTAAAAACCAAATAAAAGGACGCCTTTAAAAGACAACATCCTTTAGTCTTTCGGAGGGGGTACCGATACCCTTTAGTCTTTAGGGGTACTTACCCCTGAGTGAAATTAAGGTGCAATGTTTTCGTACAGAATCAAGCTGCTCCAAATCCCCCTCCTGCCCCAGCGGAGGAGTGCAACTAGGCCACTGCCCTCTTTGCTTTGCCCTCTGGTCCAGTAAGGCCTGCCGGGAGGAGTCTGAAAAGGGGATGGTCCTATAGACACTTATGGAAGTCTCTAATCGGTCAGAGTTGGAAGGGGGTGTGGCTAGTGGACAAAAGTGTGCCGTAAAAGGTCCTCAGCAGCGGGACGCTGTTTAGTCTCCACAAAAATCCGTTTAAGGAAGTCACGGCAGTGGTCCGACACGTGAGGTGGCAAGGTGGGGTTGGTTGGCTGTGTGGCGATTTTAAAAATGGCAGCCATCGCTTCGAACTCCGCCCACGGGGGCCGCTGAGTCAACATCTCCACTACAGTGCAGCCGATGCTCCTGGAATCAGGGGAGAATTTCTAGCGTTTTTAACATGGGATGCACAAGATAAGCTTTTTTATTTAGTGTTCTAGTGTTATACAGGGTTCCCATTGGATGGGACTGTCAGTGTCACGTGAACAAACTACTTAACTTCTTATTTGAAGAAAAATCATAGACAAAAGAGCCGGGTAAAAAAAATTAATGATGAGTATTTTCATTTTAGTTATGACTTCTTTGTAGTGTGATCAATGTTTGAGCTAGTTGTAGAGGAGTTCAGAAGCAACTTGAACTTAATAACTCAAAAAAAGGTTTGTTGATCTCGATGAACGAGACTCAAAGGTCAGAGAAAGAGTCAGTAAAATATGCCAAACTCCCCATCACTAATATTTATCACTTCATATGTGGTACACTTGTCATTTAACTTTCTTTAACCAGATGTTTAATAACAGAATAGTACTTAAATCATATTGTAGCTAAGAAAAATATATCAAGACCCTAAAGATATCATAAATAAATCTTGTGTTCAAAATCATTTCAATAAAATGCATTATAATGCAGACATACCAGATATCAGCTTTCCTGCCGTAACCCTCTCCACTGATGACCTCAGGGCTCATCCAGTAGGGTGTACCTGTCACTGACTTGATGCCCGTTCCAGACAGGCAGATGGTTTGGAGCCGCCGACTCGCTCCAAAGTCACCCAGTTTCACGTTACCTGCAGAGTCCCGAAGGATATTGGCACCTACATAAATAACAGAACAGGTGGAGAAAAAGTCATTTAATGAGGTAAAAAAACAACAACATACATTTGTAAATATCTCGGATTAACTATTTAAAGGCATAGTTCAACCCAAAAAACAAACATTCTGTCATTTACTCATGCTCAACTTTCTTCTGATGAACACAAAGGAAGACATACTGATGAATGTTAAAACAGCCATTTACTCCCATATTTTAGTTCCCATATAGATGCCTGTGGCTGCTTTTTTCGAACATTTTTCAGATTATCTTGTTTTGTGTTTAACTGAAGATGAAAATGTTTGCCGAACTATATTTTAAATAAAAAAGTGCATTGACTGAATATGTTAGATTCATTAACCATGCAGCAATTTTTAACATTATTTGAGGATTTAGACATTTACAACAAATTTAAAATACAAAGATTTAGTGATTTTCCTCCAATATGACTGAAATCATGTAAATATAAATAGAAGTATACATCAATATAAAAAAAAAACACTATTTAGTTAGTACAGGACTAAAGTTGCCTCACCTTTGATGTCCCTGTGGACGATCATGTTACTGTGCAGGTAGCAAACACCTTCTAGTATCTGCCGTGTGTATTTACGTGTGACATTCTCCGTCAGAGCACCGTACGACTTCAGCTGGTCTTTAATGGAGCCCTTTTAGGAAAATAAAAACAACATTTCAAATTAGGCTTGGGACGATAACCGGACTCAAGGTTTACCGCGGTTTGGGAAAGTGAAGGTTTTAAAATCACTAAAGTTTTCTGTTATATCGTTCCGAATGTATATGTAAGTTTTTTAAAAATGTTTTTTGTGTGTTTTTTAAATAAATGAAGACAACAGAAGTCAATGATTTATTTTGATTATTTAAGACATTCATAAATATTCCAAGCAAATCTAATAAATGCTGGAGACATACTCGGTACATAAACGCACTAAATAACACTTCAGCCGCTTTTATTTGAGGGCGCACAAGAAAATCTGCACTTGAGCAGTGTATATTTGAGGGCGCGCAAGAAGTTTTGTGCACGAACAGAGGAAATTGGCGCTCAAGCAGAGACTGACATGCTCGTAGGCTATTACATTAATGCGATCTCGACGTAATACTGCGCCCAAGACATTTGTCAATCAAATAACGCCACATGTAGTGGTAGATCTGTGTAAAATGGCTAACAGAGTCCGCCGCCACAGCTGGAAAAAATCCTAGAGGAAACACTGTTCATGAAATAAGGATTATGCCCAACATATGTGGTAATTTTCTATTCAGATCTCCTTTGAAATATGGTATAAATCGCAAAAATACAGACTTTACTTCCTGCTCTCCAGAACCATGTAATTGAAAACAACCAATTGCGGAAATTTCATGACAGTGGGAACTGTAAGAAATTAACTTGCTGAATCCATAAGGACAGTAACTCAATTAAAGTTTAGTTTACTAAACTGTCCGTAAGCTAGTCTATTAGTCATGCAACAGTATATCAGTGCATCCATGCTGCAAATACGCAAGGAAACAGCCGGCATACATGAACATGTGCATCCAAGTCTGAGAGGTAAAATACTCACCCCAGGCATGTACTCCATAAAGATGGAAAGTGTTTTTTCATGTGTGTCCCGCAAGCACCCGTAGTACTGAACAATGCGCTCGTGAAAGAGATTTTTCAGCAGCTGAATCTCACACTCCAGAGCACTCACCTCCTGAACACACATTTAAAAAAACACAGCTAACGCAAAGGCTCATTAAGCACCATATCAACCGTTAAAAAAAGGCTGAAAAATGCTGCTCACCTTGCTGGTTTCTGGGCTATCTGGGTCAAACTGCACCTGCTTAACAGCCAGTTCTCTGCCAGTGTCTGCATCGTAGCATAAAAACACTCGCCCGAACGCTCCTTGTCCCAAAAGCTTCCCAAGACGCCAGTTTGTTGGAGCACGAGGGGCTACACACACACATAAACAAAACAAAAAAATGAGAAAAATGACACAATGAACAATGTGATAACACTTCACAATACAGGACATGCAGCTAATGTTAGTTTAGATATTTAAAAACATGAAAAAAAAACAATGAACCATGCTTATACAGAATTTATTAATCATATTTTAACATTTATTAATGCATTATTAACATCCAACACTGTGCTTGTAAAGGTTGATTAATGCACTGTGAGTTTAATGACTGTATTTTTGTTAACCAAAGTTAACAAACATTATTAAATCCTTTAATAAATGTATTGTTCATCATTCATGGTTGACCTACATGTCCGGTATTGTAAAGTGTTGCCAACAATTCAAAAGTTAGCATTTCTCTATTCACTTCTTGACTAATTAATTTAAATGACAAGATCTAGATAGATAACTTATGAATAGGCCTATGAAAATGAGTTCATAAATAATGAAAATAGCTTAAAACATTTCATACAGATGGAAAGATATTACTTGTTGCACATTTAGGCTACAGTTCAAAATTTGGAGATTCATTTAGATGTCTTTGAAGAACGTCTTATTTAAGGCTCACAAAGGAAAAGTGTAGTACAGAAAATATGCATACATATACACCCACCGGCCACTTTATTAGGTACACCAGCCCAACTGCTCGTTAACTCAAATGTCTAACCAGCCAATCACCTGGCAGCATTCAGACATGTAGATATGGTCAATACGATCTGCTGCAGTTCAAACTGAGCATCAGAATGGGGAAGAAAGGGTATTTAAGTGAGTGAGCGTGGCATGGTTGTTGGTGCCAGACGGGCTTGTCTGAGTATTTCAGAAACTGCTGATCTACTGGGATTTTCATGCACAACCATGTCTAGGATTCAGAAAATGGTAAGAAAAAGACAAAACATCCATTGAGCGGCAGTTCTTTGAGCGCAAAAGCCTTGTTGATGCCAGAGGTCAGAGGAGAATGGCCAGACTGGTTCGAGCCGATAAAAAGGCAAAAGTAACACAAATAACCACTCGTTACAACCGAGGTATACAGAAGACCATCTCTGAACGCACAACACATGAAACCTTGAGGCGGATGGGCTACAACAGCAAAGACCACACAGGGTCCCACTCCTGTCAGCTAAGAACAGGAAACTGAGGCTACAGGTCACACAGACTCACCAAAATTGGACAACAGAAGATTGGAAAAACTTTGCCTGGTCTGATGAGCCTCGATTTCTGCTGCGTCATTCATATGGTAGGATTAGAATTTGGCGTCACCACCATGACAGTATGAATCCATCCTGCCTTGTATCAAAGGTTCAGGCTGGTGGGGGTGGTGGTGTAAAGGCGTGGGAGAAATTTTCTTGGCACAGTTTGGGCCCATTAGTACCAATTGAGCATTGTTAACGCCACAGCCTACCCGAGTATTGTTACTGACCATGTCCATCCCTTAATGACTACAGTGTACCCATCTTCTGGTGGCTACTTCCAGCAGGATGACGCGTCATGTCTTAAAGCACGATCCTCTCAGACTGGTTTTTTGAACATGACAATGTGTTCACTGTACTCAAATGGCCTCCACAGTCACCAGATCTCAATCCAATAGAGCACGTTTGGAATGTGGTGGAACAGTAGATTCACATCATGTATGTGCAGCCGACAATGCTGCCACAAAGGATAAAGGCAGTTCTGAAGGCAAAAAGGGGTGCAACCCTGTACTAATAAGGTGTACATAATAAAGTGTCCGGTAAGTGTATTTATATGTGCCCTACTCAAAAGTATGTACTTTTTCTTCACAAAATTCGCAAATTGGGATGAAACAATTGACTTCCATAGAAACTGTTTTATCAACTAAAGAAATTAATGAGTTTCAGCAACCAGTATTTTTCAAAATATCTTCTATCGAGCTTATTCTCCAATATGGCTCGTTCGTTTTTGCGTGTTTTAGATATTCCGATTCAGTTTCCTATGGGAGAAATTAATTGGAATAATAAACGGCAGAAAAAGGTCAAGCTACTTGCTCTACAAACAAGTGTGTTCAGGACCATACATAAAAAGTAGAATAATATAATCGTTAGCATTAAGAAGCGTAACAAGCTGTTTTTAACATCTAAAAACCAATGGAAGTGAATGCGACCTGACGTCTCAAGCCTAAAAGAATCCAATTGCGGCATCTGCTCATACTTGAAGAACAAGTTCGATAAATAACAGAATAAAAAACCTTTAAGAGAGAGTAAACAATGAGGAAATAGAAATTTTTCAGTGCCCATTTTTAACACTTGAGTCACTCACAGCGGCTGGGAGGGCTGATGTCCATGACTGATAGAGTAGGGTTGGAGCTGGGCTCGATGTCACTGCCGCGGCGTCTGCGTCCCGGTTCCTCAAGCTCAGGAGTGAAGATGCTGCTTCCACTACTAGTGCTGGGGCTCTGCTGCTCAGTAGGACTGAAACTCACCGGAGAACGAAAACCATGAGCTTGTGTCCGCCGGGCCCTGGGAAAAGTCTTCCGTCCTGAGTGGAGAGAGAAGATATCAAATTAAGGGAAAGATCATGGTGGTACAGGATGCATGATATTGCTTTTTGGATCATCATAGTTCAGTGTATCCTCACCGTCGCTGTAGTCCTGCAGACCAAATGGTATGTGATATCGTCTAGGATAGGTTCCTCCTTTCCCTGTTTTTTCGAACACTGGTATATCATACTCTGAAATAACAGAGAATAGAATTATGATAGATTGATAATTGGAAACTAATTTTGACTTTTCATGTCACATAGAAGCGGAAAGGAAGGTAAGTACCTACCGGGGAACTCTTGATGGTTATCAGGGTAGCTCAGGGCTCGAGGCATTCGGGATTTGGGATAGGTATCACTGTTAAAATGAAAATCAGTAAAAATTCATTTGGCAATTGTAATTTAAAACCACACATGTGAACTGTATACAACTGTTCAAAATATTTTAATTGATTTTACTTTATTTTAAGTAAGATCTTAGCAAGAAATCAGTGTTTGTCGAGTTTACAATAGTTTTACAGGTGAATTAAGCTGTAAAAACAGAAACAATTTCAAATATATTCAAATAAATGTCTTTATCAATGCATTTAGAATTATAATTTGTGATAATCTCTTCTCTTTGTTTCTTATTATTTTAAAACAACTGTGCTTTATTAAACTTTTCATACATTTTCTCAGGGTACTTTAATGAAGAACTTAAAAAGAGTATTGATTTAAATTGAAAATGTTTTGTAATCTGCGTTTCAACCAATTTTTACACATTTAAAAAAATAAAAATGAAAAATTCGCCATCAATTAATCATCCTTTATTTGATCCAAATGCGTTTTCCGTTTCTTTCTTCTGATTAATACAAAAGATATACTGAAGAACAATGGAAAAAAGCAGCCATGGTCTTGTTTTCCTGTTGAACAAAAAAGAAGTTATTTTGAAGAATGTTGGAAACCTGTAACCGTTGACTTCTAGAGTATTTGTTTTTCTTACTATGAATGTAAGCAGTTGCAAGTTCTCAACATTCATCAAAATGTCTTCTTTGGTGTTTCTTTAAACTCAACTGCTTTAAAACAAGTGAAGGGAGAGTAAATGATGGCAGAATTTTTATTTTGGGGCAAATTATCCCTTTAAATCACATATACATGTTGAACAAAACGTTCTTCCCGAAACCTTTAAATAGTAAAAAAGGAGCAACAATTAAAAGTTAATAGACTAAACATAAATAAATAAAGTAGTAATGCACCTATGGGCACAGATTTACAACAGTTTAATTGTTTCATTTAATTGAAGTTTATTTGTATAACACTATTTACAATAATTACTGTTTCCAGTACCGCCGCTCCCTATATGCAGAGTACGCAGGCTGCGTAGGGCCTCAACTCCGGAGGGGGGCACCATCTCGGCTGCTCAAAAAAATATATATTGATATTTATGTACTAATATTAACATAAACTCAGTGTAAATTAAATATATATTGATAAAATGTTGTTTAATACATTTTTAAAAAATCATTTTATGACGGACGCAAAAACAAACATGTGACGTATTTTATTTCCGTGCAACGTTACTAGCATAGCCGCATACGCACGGCCCGGTCTGGTCCGGTCCACTTATCTTTGCGGCTGCTAGCAGCATATAATTGATGCAAGCTTCAGCTCTACAACAGCAGTCTGGAGCCGAGAAGAGGAAACAAGTACAAGATGAATCAAGTGCATCACTTTCAGGTAACTTCCATGAATCTAGAAAACATATTTTTGGTTGTAAATTGGTAAGTAAATTAGTGAGGCTAACGTTTAAATTTCACCACAACTGCACAAAATCTGCCTTATGTGCTGTTGTTTACATTTAGTTTCTTGCTTTGCTGCTGAGCATTGTGCTTTATAACTTTGACAGGACATGTTCTATGAATTCTCGCGTTTGCTCCTCTTCCACATGTTGCTGATATTTACACAAACTCAATTATTTTTATTAATTTACTTGTGCAATACTTTACAATTCTGTTCGCACACCAGGTACTGTACATATACATGCACTGCACAGTTATTTCACTGTATGTATTATTTATTGGTATATAGTTATTATATTATGTTATATAATTATATTTTATATAATTCTTTGCTGTTATCTTTGTTTATTGCTTCGTCTATTTCTATACATTTCTTATTGGTGCTGTTGTTATTGCTTGTATCACAATGTACTGCAATGACAGTAAAGCCTATTTAGTCCTTATATCAGTGGATTGGTGTGTTTTAAGCCGTTTGTTCATTTTTGTACATTACAATATGAAATAACAAAACTGACTAATAACATTCAGTGATTTTTGAAAGATCATTAATATAAAATGAGTCAAATTACTGTAAGCCTCAGGTCATAAATCATTTTCATAGCATGAATTCATTAATGATGATTTTTTTTCTGAATGTTAACAAAGTTTTTGTTTAAAAATACACTCATTAATTCTTGAAAACCACAAATGTCTTTCATTTATACTGACAGCAGGGGCCAATCTTAGTCACCATAGATTTTAGTGCAAGTTAAATTCACATTTTGGTTGTAGTTTACACATTATTACATATTATGAAGAGTGCTTGACTCGCCCATAGTTTTAATAGTATGTCATGAGTAGGGCCAGACAGAATCTGCGGACATTTTTTGCTATTTCTGCGGAGAATTTTGGTAAAAATCTGCGGATTTCTGCTGAATTATTTTGGGAGTATTTAGCGGAGTATCATAACTAAAACCTTAATATATGAAATAAAAAGTAATAAATTAAGGAATAAAAACTGAATAAATTCAGATTTACACATTTACTCAAGTAAATAAACAGAATTAGGGATGTTCTAAAAATTAGCAGAAATCTGCTGAATTCTGCCGGAAATCGGCGGAAAATCTGCGGAATTCTGCACGCGCAGATTCCGTGTGGGCCTAGTCAAGAGTTTTTCTTTAAATGACTAGTTTCTTCTGTATTGTACATGGAGGTCAATGCTGAAATTTCTCAGAAAAGAAGATGAGGCGGAATGACCAGGGGCCTCATGTATTAACGCTGCATACGCACAAAAACTTTGCGTACGCAAGGTTTCACGCTCACGTTTGGATTTACTAACGAAGAAATGAACGTGGGAATGTGCGCTGGTCCACGCCAACTTCATGCCTGGTGTACGCGCATTTCTTGTGTGTGTTTGTTTTATTTCCATTGGTGACTCCTAGAGGTAATTATGTTAAATTGCACACTACAAAGTGTCTTCGAGCTGTGCAATGGTAGCTGTGTGAGACGTTTACATGCGCATGTCTAGCAGGTATATAAGGTTTCTATACCATGCGGTTGACTAGTCAAAGATTAAAGCGCAACTTTCAGTGATCGCCGGTTTTCCCAATGTAATCGAAGCGATCTACTGCAAACACATTGCTATAAAGGCGCCATCTGAAGATGAATTTGCATACGTGAATCAAAAACATTTCCATTCAATAAATGTGCAAATAAAATATGATGCACAGACTTATTAATGATTCCAACTTGTCTTCCTCGTGATGAAGAGTAAGCAATTTCTGACATGTAGTGGGAGGAAAAAAAGAATAAGTTCATCAGACGCTGGATTCGAACCAAGGTCATGCGCGAACATGTCAAAACATGTTGCCATGCGTTTTACGAGCTACGCCACTCATGCTGTTAAAGATACTATAAAATTTTACACCTCTACATCGCACTAATTCTTTTCCAATCCACTCGGTGTGATGTTTAGACCCAACTGTGATTAGCTAAACTCTCCCTCTCTATTTTTTTTTCTTTTGTTATTAATTCCGGAGGATTATAACACAATGAACAAAATTTTTCTCTGGTCTACCACCGAAAGCAGCACCTCCAAATCACATTCTGTTCAAAAAGTTTCTCTTTTAGCTTGCCATTGCTTTTTCGTTGGGTTTTGTCAAAGTAGAATCATTAGCATATTAGCATATACGGGGGAGGAGGCAGGGAGGGGTTTTGCGCTCGTGCATGTTGCGTTTAGTTTCACGTTCATTCGGATTTACTAAGAGAATGCGTGTGTAATTCGGCGTACGCAGTGTTTTATACATCAGATGTTTTTACTGCGTACGCGCATTTACAGCTTTGTGCGTACGCAATGTTTTAGTATGATTTCAACGCAAATCTTCGTACATGAGGCCCCAGCACTGCTCCAGAGGCACCAGCAGCTGCACTGGTACAGACAGAGGCTGCAGTACTAAGGACCGTCCATCTCTACAGGTACAGAGAGGGTTTTATTTCTTACCTTTTGTAAATGTTTGAAATTATGAATGTTTCTGCAGAAGACATGTCAATGTTTATTTTAATGCAAACAATTATTTTGTAATGTAAATATATGACTGTTTTAAGTATAATTTTGAGTGCTTAAATGTATATTTATGTATATAAATAAATAAATACCTGTTTAAATACATATGTTTGTGTGTTTTTGTTCCTCTGTGGGGGCACCACAGTAAAATTTCGCATAGGGCCCCCTTTTGGCCAGCAGCGGCCCTGACTGTTTCAAAGCAGCTTTACAAAAGATGCACATTATTGTATTACAATGAAATTAAGTTAAAGTTACAATCAAATATAAGTTATTATAAACAGACACTGTTAACCTGCAATCCTATAGAAAATAGGCTGCATGTACTATATTTGTTGGTTAGTTATTAACCTGTCAAGTGGACTGTCCAATGAAGGACAGCTGCCTGATGCTGAATTCTCAGGACTGCTCATTGACAAAGGGTCCAGCATCTTGAAAAGGTAAAACATGAAAAGATAAATCTGATTATGCTGTTGTTCAATTCACTCACATCAGCTAAAACCAAAGTGTTGTCAGACTAATTACCTGGTCCATGCTCTCTGGGATGAACTCGCCCTCACTGTTGATGCTGGTGAAAGAGCCGTTTCTGGCCACCTGCTGCAGAGCATCAGGAATATAACCTGGAGGAGGGGAGCTGCGATCTGTTGACTGAGAACCTGGAGAAGAAGAAGAAGAGATTGAGAAAAGTCAGAAAACTGTAAAAATAAAAAAATAAAAAAAAAATAATAATAATAATATTAATATAAATAATAATAATAATAATAATAATAATAATAATAATAATAATAAATATATATATATATTATATTTGTAATAACTGATTCTTTTATCTTTGTCATGATAACAGTAAAAAATATTTTGCTAGATATTTTATTAAGATACTAGTATTCAGCTTAGTGTCATTTAACGGCTTACGATAAAGAGTTACTAAAACTATTATGTTCAGAAATGTGTTGAAAATGTCTTTTCAGTAAATAGAAATGATATAAAATATATAAAGGGGGCTAATAATTCAAGAGAGCTAATAATTCTGACTTCAACTTTGTATATTCATAATTTATTTTGTGATTCTAGTTTGAGGCAACAAAAAACAAAAACAAATGTACTTTAATAATTAAAACAAAATGGACCAAAAGTAGTAGGAAGGGCATTGTTGAAAAAGAAAATGTTAAGCCTTTTGAGAGGAATACCATATTTGGATAAAAGATATAAAAAGATTTGAACTAAAGTTGTGGAGTTAACTTACACTAAAAAGACGAGATGAACGAAACGGGGGCCAACAAAACAAGGCGAACGAAATGAGGCGAATAAAGCAAAACGAACGAAACGAGACAAACAGAACAAGAAGAGAAGAACGGGACGAAACGACAATCGAAAAGAGACAAGACAAATGAGTTGAGACGAACAAAACAAGACAAACGAAATGAGACGAATAAAATTAATGATACGAACAAGATGAACAAAACGAGTTGAGACGAATGGAACGAGACAAACGAAACCAGACGAATGAAACCAGACGGATGACACAAACAAACCACAAAACAAATGAAACGGATGAACGAAACCAGACGAATGAAATGAACGAACAAAAAAACAAACGAAAGAGGTGAAATGAAGAGGCTCGTTTCCTTCGCCGTCTCGTTTCCTTCATCTCGTTTCCTTCGTCCCATTTTGTCTTGTAAATATCGCATTAATAACTTGTATGTTTCCTACAATGCTCAAAAGAACAACAAAAAAATAACTTAAATAAATAAAAATAAAAATCTACATTTTTTCAGAAAAGCACACATTATAAGCAATAAAAATAGAAAAATTACTGCAGCCAGGCTCTTTTTTTCTCTACACAATAAATATCTTGCACCTCAGAGTGTGCAGATGACACGCAATAACAAACACAGTCATTATCTGTCATGTTATGTGAAAAGACAATCCTGTGAGACAGTTCTGATAGGTAATTTAAGCAAATCATTTTGATGACAGGCTTTGACTCAGGCAACTGAAAATAACTAAAAGCACTACTTGGACAGTAATTGCTTCTCAAGGGGATTCTCGAGCTAATCTGAATGCAGAATGTGAGTGCTATTCTCTCACCATACATGTCAAAATCCCCAGCCGAGTTTTTTTTTTGACAGACACCAAGGTCATACTGTAATTTAACTGTGGTCCAAATTCATATATCTGAGTTTATAAGAGGGATAAAGCCAAAAGCCTTTGAATATTGTATTTTAAATATTTTTTTGAAGTGTTAACAGCAAGAATTCAAGAATCACAGTGCTTATGAAGAAAAAGAAAAAAGAAATAATTGGAAATAGGCCATTATTATGACCGCTATTGGTGTGCAATACAATGAAAAATTCTGTGTTTGTATATAATTGTTTACAGAAATGATTCATTATTATTAATATTAATATTAATAATAATAATATTAAATGATTAATTAATGCTTTTGAAATTTGTGAGTTTGTTCTAGCAAAACAGTAGTCTGTTTTAACACAACATATTTGTTCCTTCAATTAATTTGTTTACTATTATTAATTATTGAATTTATTAATATTTGAAACTCCAGAAAAGAACCTAATTGGAACAAGAAAATTAAAATCTTGTTTTATGTCAGTTTATAAGATCGCTAAAACTTTAAGACATATACTAATATATGAAAAGTAACTGATAATGGCAACTGTTGTTGTTTGAAGTAATAACAGCATTACTTCAAACAGCAAATTTGCTTTGACATTTTTGATTCGCGCAAGTGTTTCTGACCATGTGACTAGCACTTTTCAGGGTTAGTGAATCACCGAGAAGCCATGTAGGCTTGTTTTGACAGATATCCCCTTGAGATCCAATTTCTATCCTTTCTGGTTTTAAAACGAAATTTGCAATATTGTTCAATAAAGTTGGTCTACAGTTTAGTCCAGTTATTTTAGAAATTTACAAAGAAATTGTGTGCACTGACATATTTAAGATCTTATGCAAATTTAGGCATTTCCATCCAATGTTTTTTATTTAAAATACCAAATACCAAAACACGCACACACACACACAAACAAATATATATATATATATATATATATGTGAAACTTGACAACATCAGTTACAATAAGGTATATGCTGAAGCATGCTAATAGGAATTTTAATTTGCCAGTAACCTAGGTTAAGCACTTCCGGCGAACTGTATGCCAATGCAAAGATCTGCACGTTTAAGGTCTGTTTTTTTTTTTAAATCAGCGATCTCCACTGGCTGAGTGATATCCGATATAAAGTGGCTCTCAGATTGTACAAGAAGCACTGCATTAAATTACATGTTTCCCCGCCATGTCTTTAAAATATGAACATTTATTTTACCCCAGTATATTCAATGGAGCTTCTGCACTAGCCAGCCTATTCTGACAGGCGCTTGCGAGTAAACGGCTTTTAGTCTCGTTTTACGCTTGAGCAAATAAAAGAATGCCTAAGTTTATTTAACTGAATGTATTTTAATGACATTACAACATCGATACTGTAAAAGGAACTGTATAAAATGGAAAAAAGTTCACAATAACAGGTCACCGGAAGTTTATCAGTATAGGAAAAACACTAGCTCAGTATATACCCCATTAAGCTATTCCCATGCATTAAAGGTTCCATCAAGTGCTTTGAATAGTGAATTTATATTCATAATTTGATGTAATCTTAAACATCCCATTTTGCACTATTTTATTTTTTTGCACATAAGCCAATTGCACTAGGCACTTTTTGCATAATGAGCACAATTAAAAAAATAAATAAATAAAAAAACACTGTACATTGTTTACATCTGTTTCATTACTCAAATCAGGTTTATATATTGTTTACTTTCATAGACATTTACATACTTACATTTTATAATCATACTTCAGTCACTTCTGTGTATATATGTGTATATATGTGTATTTTTGTGTATGTTGTGTATGATGTGTATGTTGTGTGTATGACTTCACTGTGGACGGCAAAGTAAGAATCTCATTGTACAGGGAGACGTGTTTCCTTACTGTGCACATGACAATAAACAGTTGAATTGAATTGAATGGAACAAAACATAAAGAAACAGCCAATAGAATTATATTTTATGACCGCTTTGACAGCGAGAGAAGTTAGGCTTAAGTGCATAACATGAAAAGTAAATGAGAAGCGTCATAAAGGACATTTCAGATACTAGAGAACATATGATTGGTCAAGATTTTATGAGCAACTAAAGTATGAAGTGAAGTTAAAAAAAAATTATAGATCCATTCAGGCAGAAGTGACAAAATCAAGCTTTAGATGATCACATTAAACAAATTTGGCCAATGTTTTGGAGCCCGATAGCTTATAGACATCCTTAAAACTAACATCTAAAAATGCTATATTAATTTAACGAGACCTTTAAGTAAATATCCCCAATTTCTATTGTATCTCGACTCTAAATGCAACCCACCTATGTGTGCCAGCATGCTCTTTTTATCTGGAGCACTGAAGTCTGTGTTGTCCAAGATGTCATGAGTTGGCAACAGGTCCTTACTGGAGACACAGTTCTGAAAGTGCAAGAATCAAACATCTGTATAACATCTAAGACATTTAGCATTTACATAAGGGCGCAAGTCTGACTAGCGCTTTCTACCTGATCATGGATTATTAACACTCACTGACCTGACTCCATGAGGGGAGCACCAGCAAGATTTTTAGGCTCTTCATATGCACCGAGCGATCCAGCAGCTCCACAGCTTTATCCAGATCATCCTGAGTACTCAATGGAATCACAAGCTACAGAATAGAGAGAGAGAAAAAACAAGATTATGACACATACAGTAACCCTACTAAATTATTAGCCTCCCTGTGTATTTTTCCCCAATTTCTGTTTAACGGAAAGAGGATTCTACACATTTCTAAACATAACAGATTTAATAACTAACTTCTAATAAATGCTGACATTTCTAATAACTTTGCCATGATGACAGTACATAATATTTTACAAGATTTTTTTTCAAGACACTAATAATCAGCTTAAAGTGCCATTTAAAGGCTTAACTAGGTTAATTAGGTTAATTTAGGGTAATTAGCATTGTAGCATTGTATAACGATGGTTTGTTCTTTAAACAATCGAAAAATCGCTATTTAAATAAAAACAATTTTTATTCTAGCTAAAATAAAACAAACAACACTTTCTCCAAAAGAAAGCAGTTTATTAGTAATACTGTGAAAAATTCTTGCTCTGTTTGGGAAATATTCACAGGAGGGATAATAATTTTGAATTCAACTATATATACAAAAACAATCAAGTAAATATTTCAAAATTCCCATGAATGAATGTGTCATTGTACCTCATTATTGGTGTAATGCAGGTCCATGCTCTGTCCAAAAGCGACTTTAGCTTTAGCGCTCAGATCTTCTAGACTGACAGGCCGAGGAAACTGCAGGATCCTAAAGAAAAGTTCCAATTTTTAATTGACAACATCATAATTCCATGTCCTTAGAATACAGCACAAATTCCTGCAAATTATTTCTCTTACAAACTAAAAATCTAATCATTACAATTACATAACTAGCCTTGTACTGAAGATTACTATGCTACAGCAATAATGTGATCACAAAAATTATTAAAGAGCAGGTCAGATATAACATAACTGTCTTGCAGTGTAAAATGTCTGCAAAGTTGATAAATAATGATATTTTAAAGCCAACAAAAAGTCATATGGCCAACTGACTAATCAGAGCAGAGAATGGAGGAGTTTATAGACATTAAGCTCTGAATTGACTCAAGCGAACCGATTTAAAATCATAGCAAAATGATTCTTATTTAAAACTTACGTTCTCTCGTACCTTTTCAAAATGTACACTTTTGTACCATACAGGTGGACATTAGTACATTTAGGGTACACTTTTGTACATTTAAGGTTCACTTTAGCACCTTTAAGGTACTGTGTGGTATGCTTTCTATGCATTAATATGTACCTTTACGGATCTGTTAAGAAAAAAAAAAGTGCCTGTTGAAAAGGTACCGCCCCAGTGACAGATTTTGTATCGTTATTTTTGAGAGTCAAGAATATAAAATTTTATCTCAAAAGACTGCCACTTTGAATTCTTTTTAAAAGAGGGCAGAGCTAAAAATGTCTGTGTGTTAGCATAGTGGCAGATTGACATAGGACTAACCTCCTATGCTAATAAGGGAGAGATCATCTCAGATGGGTGGGGTTTCCCCCTCTGATGACATGTACAAAGGGAGAATGCCAATCAAAGTGTTTCAAAAAATACAATTGATAAATTTATACCATTAGAAACTGGTTATATTCAAACACTGTTGCCATACAAATGTGTTTAAACCCCTTAAAAATTAGATTGTTTCATTAAAAGGTCCAATTTAATACCAATGACCTGCTCTTTAAATAATAAGAACCTATAAAGAATATTATTAATTCATATCCTGACTTAAAATATTAGGGGTCTTTTATCTAAAGCATATTTAAGTGGTTGTTATCATTAGATTCTAATATAAACCCAAACAGATATAAACAAGCATGGCCACCCAAACAACAATTAACTTTGACTTTTAATAAAAGAATTGTCTTAGACAAAAATATTTTATGTAAAATGTTCCTCATTGCCTGGGATAAAAATTACACCGTGACTACAAGGCACGTCGAACAGTTTTAATTAAGAGAAACCACAAGAGAGAAGTGCGTAAAAATAGGAAGTGATGTAGAGCAGAAGCAGGGCTTGTGGTCATTACCTCTTCTCTCCTCTGTACTCAAACTTCACCCTCACATCATTCTGTGAACAAGCAGACGAATGTTACACATCCCAACGCACACCATCATTCATAAAAGTCTCACATAGTTTCGGGAAACATAATGAATATTCAGTACCTGGTAAAAATTATGAGGTAAGTTTTGACTCTTCTAAAGCATAAAAATACCATAATATATTTACAGATATTCAAGAAACATGCCAAGTGAACATTCTTGTTTATCTGAAAAACAATGCTGAAGTCAGATATTCTGCTTTGAAGATGTGCATTACGTGCCGGATCATCTGTCTTTGTTTTGGTCTTTTAACCCACCCACTGCCAGTTTAGCCAATTATATTTCGGCATCCCAGATCGCCTTTGTGAAAAACATCGCATTTGATTCATTCAGTCAGAAAGGCTCTTAAAGCATGTGTACGTGACTGAAATGCGACCTCCGGTGGACTGTAGCAAACTCTGAAATGAGACGTGGATTCAGAGTTCCACATGAGTTGGTTATTAATTACCCAATAATATAATTATTACAAACATAAACACTAGATGAGCAGGTTACATTGTAACCCTGTGTCCTAACAACATGCTACATGACGAGATACGCAATGTTAAGTAATTTGGCTGAAACACCAGACAAAACGCGACATAAATTTAAATACAGACATTCAGAGGCATAAACAAAGTGCACTTACAGCACTCCAACAAAATGGTAAGGTTTATAATAGAAATAATACATATTAAACCTCTTTAGCATTATTATATGTACATGCTGAATCACTGACAGTGAGTCACATATCTAAAGTTCAATTACAAACGGTTTGTTTCATTTTCAACATCTGATGTAACGTTAAACTATCTGCTTCTGCTTTCAGTAGTATGGCAATAAATGTCATTTAAATTGGCAGTCAAACTCACATTATTAGCATTTAACACTAAATAATGCACATGAGGTGTACCTGAGGGGACCATTGTCAGTTTGTTTTATAAAATATGAATTTCAGGTGTTGGTTAGGACAAAATAAATCATATCTTAGCTTGGAAAATATTCCTTCCATCATATGCTGTTGCTTTTATTTAGAACACGACTTAAATCAGCCTTCAGGCTCGCTCCAGTTGTTGTCGTCAAACTGGCAACCAGCGCTTGCATGTGTTTTAAACCAGGCGTGCAACACCTAGTTCAACCACTGGGTGTCAAACTTACATACTGCACCTTAAAGCAATAACGTGAATATTAAAAATATTCAATTGATTTTTAGACTTGTTTTACAATACTTCTTCCTGTCAAGACTTTTAACATAGATGTTTTAATAACCCTTCATTTTCTTAACTTCGGTATAAAAGAGCATTAATGTTAGTAATTTCCATGAATCAGTTAAAAACTGTCCACTACAATTAATACATTCATTATTTACAGTGTATTTTTCCTGTATGTTTTTATAACAAATGATTTATTTATTTAATTTATTTAAGACACATAAGCATAAACAAAAATAGTTTAAACCATAATCAATTGTTAATACGTGCACTGTTCTGAACTGACATTTTTTTTTAAATATTTAAATATACGATAGAAGGTACGGATGTAGTATATCTTGAAGCTCATTCCATACATATGAAACATACTTGAAGAATTCAGATCGACCTAACTCTGAGTGAAAAAATGGCATTTTAAGTAAGAGTATATCTGCTGATCTGTTATTGTAAGTATTTGAACAGTACTCCAACAAACTAGATATATACTGTGGTAATTTACCAACTAAAGCTTTAAAAATAAAAACTAAGATATGTTGTAATGATTTTGATGACTGTTTTTTTTTGTGCAAAATTTGTACACATGCTATATGGAGTGAATTAAAATACTGAAACAACACAAGACCTAAAACTGTCCAACTTAGTCCAAGAACCTTATTTTACATATAAATGTTTTTTACATTAAACTTTTTTTGACTGTTCAACACAAGCTTTGACTTTACTGAAAAGTTCCTTGTAATGGCATTAATATTAGAAGAAACATACATAAACATACATTAATATTAGAAGGGCATGAATTTAAAAAGCGTTGTTTTGACTTCATCACCCTCTGCACTATTATGTACTTAGTCTGTGTGCACTAACCTGCAACATCACCATTATTCATCTGTTTGCATTTCAATCTGTTTGCATTTGGGTAAGAAGTGACAGATAAGCTGTAGTACTGATTTATAATGACCATCCATCATGCTGAGTTACATACAATGAGATAACAGTCTGGGCTCCTTTTAAATGGCCCTATGATTTCCGCGATGCAAAAAAACTGGACGGAATTACATAATTAAGTAGTAAAAATTAAATTAGATGCATAATGCAAACCGTTAAAATGTTTTACACTCGTGACGTGGACTAAAGTTTGTCAAAATTAAACCACTAAACAATTTTCGCATAAAACAGTTAAATATATTGCAATATGAAGTCTGAATGTTCTGCTTGTCTGTGTAAATCAATGGTGACATTTCATTTATGTGCATTTACTCAAGCTTGCATGTGAGACACTTCAGCGAGGTTTTCAGTATCAAATGGATGCAATGTAGTAAAATGTTTGCTTTAACTTAAATTATTAATAATAATAATAATAATAATACATTTTATTTAAAAAGCGCCTTTCTGGCAACTCAAGGACACCATACAATAAAACAAGAGCAATAAAACAACACGAGAACTAATAAAAAAAATATACACAGCAATAGTTCAGATAACATGAATTAATTATATATTAAAATCCGTCTTAAATAAGTTGGTTTTTAGTCTTGATTTGAATCATGTGAGGGAGTCAATGTTTCTGATGGCAGGTGGTAGAGAGTTCCAAAGACGGGGAGCAGAGCGGCTGAATGCTCTGCAGCCCATAGACGATAGATGAGCAGAGGGAACAGACAAGTGGACGGAGGAAGAATTATTAGAAATTAAATTAATAGTATTAACTAGGGCTGTGAAATTAATCAAAATCGAATCGCATTTGAAACAATGCAATGAGTTAATCACAAGAGGCTGCAATATAAAATATATATGTATACATGTAAACAAAAATAACGAAAACCATCTGAGGTGAAGTACTTCAAAACCAGTTCGCTACGCTTCAGAAAATTAAACATGCTACACTTTTTGTGAGGCATCGCAGACATGCTATTGGTTGTTGTGAACTATGCAACATTACACAAGAAGAAATGATTGAATCTTGTGTCACAATAACGTTGTTATTTTTACGACTTCCCACAACACCCTGCATCAAGCAAATTGTGCTGAAACCGTGGGATCTGACGGGGGCTTTATAGCTAGCCAATTGAGTGAGCACACTTTCGTTCTGCTCAGTCAGAGTTGCGCAACTGAACTACGCCTACGATGAAAAAAGGAATCAAACAAGAAAGTGCTAACAAGTGGGGTATTGGCAACTGCTGCTTCAGAAGCACTAATAGACGAATTAATATCAAAGAAAAACAACGTTTGTAACATGGGAATATTTTGGTTTCAAAGTCACAGGCACCTAACAAAAACAGGTCATTTTTAAAAGCTGTCACAGAATTGTTGCTATGGCTTACAGACTGTTGAGCTGAAGTTTAAATTAAATTAAAATCAGCTTAAATTAAATCGTAAATCAAATCACAATATCTGTCAAAAAAAAAAACATTATAATTAGATATTCCCCAAATCGCACAGCCCTAGTAATAACCTTAAAAAACTAATAAATTTAATGAAATTTGGAAAGAAATAAAACTAATTTAATAGGTTCAACATCTGTCTTAGGGACGATTAGCTCCAACTCATTTATCAGAAACAAAATACCTCAAATATGGAGCTAAACATAATTGAGGACACCTCATTGTGAAAATGAACATTTTTATCCATTTCTCAGTAAATATGGGTCATATATTTTGATGCATTTGAACAAAACATATTAATTAAACAAATTTATATTTAATAAAATAATATTTAGGCCCCCGAACATCTTCAGAAATATAAAGACAACACAATACTACCCTAATTTATAATAATCAAATCATTATACAAATTTTAAACCGTTGTTGTAAGTTATTTTGCTAGATTAGCTCCAGACATGGCTTTACTACTCACTAATCAATCTATATGCAAGAATATAATATTGTGAAGCTTCCAATTGAAAACATGAATCTAAATGAGAGATTTGTGAGGGGTGTACTCATATATGCTGAGCACTGTAGCTGTTGCTGATGTGAATTAGAAAAGAGGCGATACAGACCTGGTTCTTGGGAGAGGAGGCCTTGGGTTTGGCCAGGTCAGACAGAACAGATGGTCGACTGGATCGATGCAACACCGCCAGGTCTTGCATGATGGAATTCAGGGCCTCCTGCTCATCTGCAATATATTTTATTATGTATTCACATTATATTTATTAATCCTCAATTAGGCATGGGACGATAACCGTTTTCAAGGTATACCACGGTTTGGAAAAGTCAAGGTTTTAAAACCATCAAAATCTTCTGCTATACCGTTCCTAAGGTGTGTTTAAGATTTTTTATTTACATTTTTTTTATGACAACTATATCTCCAGCAGAAAAGATATTCAAAGATGCCATTTTAAATTGTAAAAATATCATTGTGTTTTTGAAACAGTAGAAGACAGCAGAAGTCAGAGATTCATTTGAATTATTTAGCCTGACATGTTTACTGCTCCAAAATATTTTAAGTGTTTCTCAAAATAAAATCTATTGTGTTCAAAGGGGGAAAGAGTTTTTGTTTTTTTAGCCAGACATTTAAAAAGAACATATTTTATAGCAGTTATCACAAGACTGCATTACCGTAAAACCGTGACATTTTTATCCAAGGTTATCATACCGTCAGAATCCTGTGCCGGCCCATGCCTATCCTCAATACAAACACTTAAAAAAACATTTGTGCACTTACCCATTTTGACTGATCACTGATTCACCCAGGAGTAAAGGAAAGAGGATTCTCCCATGAAATGGGATCCTTTCTCCTATACAAAAAAATAATAACACTTTGATTATAAAATAATCTAATTATTTATTAAGATGACGTATTTGTAGTGATCGAATTGACCAAAATCACTAGGTCTAAATTGCACAATTATAGCTTTACAATGCAACAAAACAACACAGATTAATAATGACACAAGGGAAAATGCTTTATAAATTATACAAAATCATGACATTAGAATGAAATAATCTCTTATTAAAAGCCACATTTATTGTCCTTCATTATCAAGCTCTTAAATGTTTAATACGACAATATCTTGTTTAACTCTGAGGTGTTTAAACATGTGTATCTAACTTTAAATTTCAAAATCCTGACAGCAAAACACAAGTCAACATATAATAACTGATAAATAGCTTATCAGAGAATGTCATATGTCAAGTCACTTTTTACCATTTATGACCACGTGTCATAATCTGTGCACAGCACATTAAAAACTCTCAATATGATATGCAATTTGATGAACAACTAAATAAAATGTAACTTGAAGTTTCCTTAGAAAGCTAATACTCAAGCTAACTGGTTAGCACACATACCTGTCAAAACTACTGCATGTCAAAGAAGCAACCAAATGCGATTGCATGATTATATATAACATAAATCACAATGGCATTAATGTATTTATAAAAATATAATATGTGCCTCTAAATATTGTTAAATAAAACTACTGCACTGACACATTTATAACACACTGTTAGCCGTTTAGCTCTTTTAACAGTTGGGCCACAGTTAGCATTGCGCAAACATGCTAACGAACAGCTCAAACAGCTATCAGAAAGACACAAACAGATATGTCTGATTTAACTGTCTTCGTAATTCAGTCATCCTGTTAATCGCATAAAAATAAACATCATTTGATCACCTGGGTGAGCTCGATCCGTTCACTTCCTCATCCAAAGATGTGAGGCCTCGAGAGGAATCTGACACTCTGACAAGACTCAAATAAACGGCTTTAACTTCAGTCCAAGGCCTGCCTGCACGGCCAAACCATCTCCCGCTGACCACAGCTCACTTTGCAGGTAAGCGAAAGCTGCTGACGGTAAATCCAGGGTAATGTGAGGATGAATAAAGCTAATCTTCGGCCGCGGACGGAGGTTTGTTTACATTAGGTTAAACGCGCTCGACCTGACGAAGATCAACTGTTGTCAATTAGACTGAGAGAAGATTCGCGATGTACGACTATAACAGTGCACAATCTGTGAAGGTCTGGTCAGAAAATTAATCCAAGAAGACGAAACGGCACATTTAGCAAAAGGTGTTAGGTATTAAGTACACTTAAAACACTGCAAACGCAGACACACACACACTACTTTAGAACAGCACCGCTGTCTTTTCACTCAAACTCACATGTCTCGACAGCGCCATCTGCCGACGGACACATCGTAATAAGGCCTCGGATGGTCAGAGACGCGGCAGTGTCAAATTCTAACCAATCAGAGAACGCGGTTAGATTGTTTTCGACCAATCAGAATATTGAATGCTCTCCGAAAAACTCCCATTTGATTTACAGGCACATGTTTGCTGCGTGCGTGAATGCACATCCGCTATGCACAGGGTTTTCACTGGTTTTATGAATATTTTTTAATTGAGATAAATCAGTCTATACCGTTAAATACAAACGGCACATTCATGAATGACTTAGGTCTGTCAGAGTATATATAGATATATTATTTTCTCCTAGTTCATCAAAACATTCTGCCATCTGGTGGAGAAAGTTGTGGATTGCATAAAGATGATTAAAGGGTTAGTTCACCCAAAATTGTAAATTCCAGTACCCTTAATTACCCTGCCTCATGAAGTTCACTGACATTTTACCATGCTCCAGAGATGTTTAAAATCCAGAAAACGAACCAAAAACCTTGTGACTTCTGTGTTTCAACTGTGATCATACAAAGCTCCAAAAAGATTTTCAAAGATCAGAATTATTCATTCATTTTCATTTCAGCTTAGTCCCTTTATTAATCATGGGTTGCCACAGCGGGATGGACCACCATCTTATCCAGCATATGTTTTACATAGCGGATGCCCTTCCATCTGCAGCCTATCACGGGGATCACATCCATACACACACATACACTGTGAACCAGCGACCTTCTTGCTGTGAGGCGGTTGTGCTAGCCACTGCGCCAACATGACCCCAAGCTTTAATTTGTGCTCCTTAATTAATTACAAAATAAATTTCTTCTTTGATGTCTTCCATGTTTGATCAGGGTGCATGTTTACTACGGGCAAAATGAGGCCATAGTTTTTGACTCATGTTTGGCCTGTTGCGCTGATGACACTACTGGCAATACATGATACTGTAGTAAACGCACACCCTGACTAGCTGACGCAAGAGAACATACACTCACCGGTCACTTTATTAGGTACACCTTACTAGTACTGGGTTGGACCACCATTTTGCCTTCAGAACTGCCTTCATCCTTCATGGCAGAGATTCAACAAGGTACTGGAAATAATCCTCAGAAATTTTTGTCCAAATTGACATGATAGCATCACACAGATGCTGCAGATTTTTTGGGCTGCACACCCATGATACGAATTTCCCATTCCACCTCATCCCAAAGGCGCTCTATTGGATTAAGATCTGGTGACTGTGGAGGTCATCTGAGTACAGTGAACTCATTGTTATGTTCAAGAAACGAGTCTGAGATGATTAATTCTTTATGACATGGCACATTTGGTTTAATTAGGCCAAAGTGTGCCAAGTAAATATCTCCCACACCATTACACCACAACCATTAGCCTCAATCGTTGATACAAAGCAGAATCGATCATTGCTTCCATGGTGTGGATGCCAAATTTTGTCCCCACCATCCTGGTAGCTACTAAAAGATGGGTACACTGTGGTCATAAAGGGAAGGACATTTTCAGCAACAATACCAGCAGAGCTGCAGCTCACTGGATATTTTCTCTTTTTTGGACCATTATCTGTAAACCCCAGAGATGGTTGTGCATGAAATTCCCAATAGATAACAGTTTCTGAAATACTCAGACCAACTCGTCTGACTCCAACCACCATGCCACATTCAAAGTCACTTAAATCCCCTTTCTTCCTAATTCTGTTGCTCGCTTTGAACAGCAGCAGATCATCTTGACTATGTCAACATGCCTAAATGCATTGAAGTGCTGCCATGTGATTGGCTGAAAAGAAATTAGCGGTCACATGCATTTGGACAGGTATACCTAATAAAGTGGCCAGTGAGTGTATAATCACACAGGGTCTTAATGTTTTGAGGGTTTTTTTGGCACCCAAAAGTGTTCTTGGAGCTTCGTGTGATTACAGTTGAACTATTGAAGTCACATGACAATGCTTTTGGCTCCTTTTCTAAACCATAAACATGGACCATTGCTGATGAGAGAGCTCTCGGTTTTCATCTAAAATATCCTAATCTGTGTTCTGAAGATAAACGAGGGTCATCAAGGGATTGAAGCCATATAAGGAAGAATAATTAATAACAGTATTTTGTGTGAACTAAATCTTTAAATATAGATAATTTTTCCCCATCATTTATTAGAAGGTCATCTCTATTGAATCAATGTCACACTTTAATGTAATTAATATGTAATGTAATGTAATGTAATGTAATGTAATGTAATGTAATGTGTGTATTATATAGTGCATTTATTGTGTATGGCCATATACCCAAAGCGCTTCACAATCATGAAGGGGATTTCTCCCCACCATTACCAGGATGCAGCATCCACTTGAATGATGTGACTACAGTCACAGGACAATGGCACCAGTGCGCCCATCACACACAAGCTATGGTTGGAGTGGAGAGACAGATTAGGGGATGATTAGGAGGCCATGATGGGTAAGGGCTGATGGAGGGAATTTGCCCAGGACACCCCTACTCTTTACAAGAAGTGCCATGGGATTTTTAATGACCACAGAGAGTCATGACCTTGGTTTAACATTTCTGATGATTTTCATTAGCATAAGTGTGTTCAAAGATAAACAGCACACAAGGAATAGTGTATGAAGTAATTTATTTTTTACAAAATTCATCAACTTACACATTTGTCACATATTTAACAGTTTCAAAATGTCACCCAGTGCATTGAGTGACTTCACAGCCCTCAAAAACAAAGCTAATTTTGTCCAAAAGGAGTATATTGTGATCATTTACCCTTATACACATTTTGCCTATAAGGCTAGTGCACTAAAAAGAGGCACGATTTTACATTTCGCTTTAAAGGTTTTACACTAAAGAGTTTAAATGGAAAAAGAACAAAAATCATCACTGTTTAATAACTACATCCACACTGAAATCAAGATTGATATTGTTTTGATTAGACGTGTTTTCTTTTCAAACTATTTACTTTAATATTAGTGTCCACAGGACAGGATATTAGCATGATCTTCTAAAGTAGCTTTGTAGTCGTAATAGGATTAACTCACTCATGTTTGCTTTAGGAATTTACTGCTTGTAAGCTAAAAGTCTTAACTGTATATAAGCGTACAATGTTAAATAAATAATGAGCTTAGAAGTGAAGCTAATTTAACAGTAAAATATCTATATACAAGGTCTCTTTGACCATATATCACACTCATTTTTAAGGCTGATTGAAATGAAAAGCTGCAAAAAAAGAGAAAATGACACTGATAGTTTGGTATAAATAAATTTGAACAAAATATCACATTTCTGACAGATTCGCTTATATAAATAGTGCCTACGCTAAACATTTGAAAAATATTTGGTCTTCTGATTGGTGATCAACAGTCAAACAAAAAGAAAAATCTAGGATCTGTCTTAGAGGCACATGACATAAAAATAAAAGCAATATTGTTCACTGAATAAACGCTGGAAGACGATATACACAATGACTCTTAAGAGTCTTTGGACCTTTTTTGCGCTTAACACAGATTAATCCAGCATATTATTTTCGGTCTGTAAATCTAAGGTTGATGGACGCTCCTGGACAGAGCAGGCCATGGGTCTTGGCGTGAACCTCTGTGGTCTGAGGAGAAACTTCAATGTGGAAGTTCTGCAGGAGCTGCATGAGAAGAACATCAGTACACCATTAAACAATGTAAGTGGATCTTGCTTTAATGTTGACATTTAAGATACTTGTGAAGAAACTACACACCTGTGTGAGAGCCAGATGCATCTCAAGCTCGGCTATTCTCCTTCCGATGCAGCTGCGGATTCCATAGCCGAATGGGATAGAGCCGAAGTTGTCAACGCGGTCGGAAGCATCCTTGCGGATCCAGCGATCAGGACGGAACTCTTCAGGGCGGGGGAAGTTCTCCTCATCCATAGAGGTGGAGTAATGACACAGAGCCAGCTGAGTCTGTGAACATAGGACGTTGTTGAGTTTTCCTGACGTGGCAAGAATTGTTTAAAGACATGTTAAAAGACTTAATTTAAAGAGAACCTATTATGCCCCTTTTTACAAAGATGTAAACTAAATTTCTGAGGTCCAAAAAACTTGACAAAATAATATTTTATAACTCTTTGAAACTACCCTTTTTAGACATCCATCCAAATTGCACTGTTTTGAGGATTCTTTAAACTCAATTGAGATTGAGCCTTCTTGTCAAAAGGGGGCAAGCTACAAATGCTATCATGATAGCAGCAGATTTAAAAAGTAGCTAATGCTATCTCTGTGCAGAACTGAAAATGTCAAAGGATTTAAACTGAATCTGTGGTCCTTGGTGATTTATATGCAAGTCAATGGTCACTCGCTTTTAGGAGTAAACATTAACATGTACAAACAAGTTCTTGGTGTATCATCAGAAGCGAAGTGGACTCATTTAAACATCTATGTACAGTAAGTGTTTATTTTTATTCATTCATTCATTCATTTTCTTGTCGGCTAAGTCCCTTTATTAATCCAGGGTCGCCACAGCGGAATGAACCGCCAACTTATCCAGCAAATTTTTACACAGCGGATGCCCTTATAGCCGAAAGCCATCTCTGGGAAACATCCACACACACACTCATACACTACGGACAATTTAGCCTACCCAATTCACCTGTACCGCATGTCTTTGGACTGTGGGGGAAACCGGAGCACCCGGAGGAAACCCACCCGAAGGCAGGGAGAACATGCAAACTCCACACAGAAACACACACTCCACAGAGGTTTGAACCAGCCACCCAGCAACCTTCTTGCTGTGAGGCGTCAGCACTACGTACTGCGCCACTGCCTCGCCCATGTGTTTATTTTGAACTCAACTCAATTCATGTTTATTTCTATAGCGCTTAGCAGCTTAACATGGAAGTTCTAGTGAATTAAAACTGCGTCAGTTCAGTTTTCACAGTTTAAGTTCAATTTAGTCCAGTTCAGTGTGGTTAAATTTCCCTGCTGAAAGTACAAACGCTAAAGAGCTAATCCACCAATGTGCAGCGCCACAAATCCCAAACCAAGCAAGCCAGTGGCGAGGAACAAACTTCGCCAATTGACGAAAGTGAAATAAAGAAAACCTCGAGAAACCAGGCTCAGTTGGGTAAGACCATTTCTTCTCTGGCCAAACTTCTTGTGCAGAGCTGCAGCCTAGGTGCTGGAGGTTATAATAATATTATTAATAATAATAGGTGGCTATTGACTTTCATTATACAAATCACCAAGAACAGATTTAGCTAAAAATGTTCTTTAATGTTCCAATGAAGAGCAAAAGGTCACCTACATCTTCAGTGGTGATTAAATTAAACATTTTGAATGAGCTATTCCTTTAAGGATCACAGATTACGCTGATATGGGCTGTTGTTAGATCGGAAATGGCTGCGGCCAGAAGTTAACGAGAATTATTTATATTATTTATTAAATTTTTTAAATTTATTAAAAGTGTTTTATTGACTTCTACCCCCACCTAAACCCTTCTGTCACAGTAACGTAAAAACAGTAGTTGTATCGAGTATTATTTATACTATCTATTAAATTACCCAATAAATTGTATTATTTAACGCCTGCCCACACCCCAACCCTAAACCCAACTGTCACAGTACTGTAAAAATAATAATTATTGTTATACAGTGTCATAAAAAAGCTGCTATATTAATGTGCATATATCACTTCCGGCCAGCCGTCTATCTGATCTAAACTTTACTCAGAACTGATATTAAAATATTAACTTTGCTTTATTATTTACAATCTATTGATCTATATATATGGTGTGGTTTAGAAGATTCCCCCCAAAATCAGTGATAAGGAAAGTGCTATATAAATGTTGGGAATAATAAGGAACAAGGTTTAACCGTTTCGTCAACTATGGTAATTAAGATGTAATTCTGTCTGCCTTTTAAAAAAAAAATCTGAAGTATTTCTACAAGAAATGAATAAACCACAATTAATTTTGTGATTCTCAAAGTTTCAAGAATGTATGTTCACCCGTAAAATGTATTGCTATTGAACTTTTTTTATTTGTTATTCTTTTAATAGTTATCAATACTTTCAAATTACATTTGAATTTGAATTAATTATTAGAAGTAATAAATAATAAATACATTTTACAGAAGCCTCCTAATGCAGTGAGATCGAAATGTAGGGGGAGTACAAGTCTTGTTTTTGAGACACAAAATATCTACGTATATCCAAGTAAAGGTAATTCATAAACCTAGAAGTGCAGAAAGATCAGGCAGGAAACAATGCTTCATTTTATGGGGCAAGTTTTGACCTGTTTAAGATGAATATATAAAAATAGACCATTTTGAGGGACGTTAAAGATAACAATGGTCCTAACATATTTCCTGTTTTACTTTTTCATTTTCATAGCTTCAAAGAATCTAAAAAGGTCCACATTTGAATGATGTTATAAAAGCTATTTTAAGTTATGGTTGAATTCCCTCTTATGAATCAGTTTGACAACAAGCAGGAAATGTTCATGGGCCAATGACATCACCACATTGAAATGGTCAGTTACATGATACATGCTGCTCTTACCCCTTTAGGAATAAGATAACCTCCAACGATCAGATCATCATGTGTAACACGTCCATTTCCAGGGAGAACAGGGAAAAGCCTGTGTGCAGTAGAGGGATGAAGTTAAATAATGTTTTGTTTTAAACAGTCACCCTGTATCTCAACCTAAATAACAATATTTAAGATGAATTTTATTTTCACAATGGTGGGCGGAGCTTACCTGAGTGTCTCTTTAACAAGCCCTCTAATAAGCGGCAGATAAGGAACATCTTCTCCAGTTGGGACTCGACCACCCAGCACTCGGTCCACTTCCTCAAAGATCTGCTGCTGTATTGTGGGATGCCTCGCCAGAAGGTATGTGCTCCACGACAGCGTAAAAGAGGTCTGTGAAGGAGCAGAGGGATCAAAATGTTGAGGAATTCTGAAGAAATTCTCTGTCTCTGTTAGAAGGTTGGAAAATATTCTTTTATTTCGAGATTCAAAGATCTCAATATACAAGTTGTTTAATGTACGATTTATGAAAATGCATGCATTCCACATGAGCTGCATTAAAGAGTTCACCATGAGATACACCATGAGAAAACACTAAGTGCCACTCTAAATGCAGATTCTTGGCTATTTTGACTGGTAATTAAGAAATCGAAGGATTTTTCAGGGTTTTTCAACGTTAGAGTCAGCAAGAAATCAAAATGTATTTTCTATGTTTCGAAATATATATAGTAAGACTGTTATAAATTGTATATAATTAAGTTATGCACCTAAATGTTTTGTAAAAATAATCTTTAATCAAACACCTTAATTTTCCCTCCCCCTCAAAATGACTTTTATGCAATTCTGGTCACATGGTCTGCCTTTAGGGCGGGGCTATCAGCTTGTGTCTTGTTTCTGCACTGCCTTTGCAGTAGGCAGACATCCTAAGTTGAGAATAGTCATTCCCGGTTGTGTTTGACGCGTTTTGCAGGAGGTTTCGGGAGTTCTGCCACATGAAACATTTCAATAGGTTGTGGGGGGGTGTGTGTGTGTGGGGGGGGGGGGGGGGGTGACAAGGGTGAGGGGTGAGAAGGGTGCTCGACTTATTTAAGGACTGGGAGGGAGACGCCCGATGCATAGAGACTCCCCAAACTTCCGAGAGACTTGGGATGTCTGCTATTCCGGCATATGTATTTGAACCAAACTATTCTGGCATATGTCCCTTCTAGCCACAACCCAGTACACCCATACACTCTCGCATTCACACACAGTCATCCACTAAGGCCAATTTTGTTTACCCAATTCACTTATAGCGCATGTCTTGAACTGTAGGAACACGAAGAGAACATGTAAACAGGAGGGACAGTTGAGGCAGGAATGTGGGAAGCAGAGAGAGTAGAGAGAGAATGGAAGGATTGACCAAGGACCTCGAGTCAGGACTCAAACTTGGGTCACTGTGAGCACCACTGTGCAATATGTCGACGCACTTAACCACTGGGCTATTAGCGCCAACTATTGTCGATGTTTAACATATCAATTAAATGTAAGAATTTGACTAAATAATGTTGCATATGTGGATATCTGGTGGCACAGTGGGTAGCCCTGTCGCTTCACAGCAAGAAGGTCGCTGGTTCGAGCCTTGGCTGGCCCAGTTGGCAGTTTGCATGTTCTCCCCATGGTCGTGTGGATTTCCTTCGGGTGCTCCAGTTTCCCCCACAGTCCAAAGACTTGCGCTATAGGTGAGTTGGAAGGGCATCCATTGCGTAATAGCGTATGCTAGCTAATTAGCGGTTTATTCCGCTGTGGTGACCCCTGATTAATAAAGAGACCAAGCCGAAAAAGTCTAAAATCTAACTGTACATCCACCCTCAACTAAAAAAGATTACTTATGTCACAGCTATACTACATCTTTTATACAAGACTGTGATTACAAAACCACTGATTCACTCCCATGCTCTGATTTTCCCAAACTTGTCCTCCCCCCCAGTGCCGCTTTTGTTAACCGCCTTTCAGAGATCACCCAGTCAACATTATTCACTTTACCCCCCTTGTTAAGTGCCCTTTCTCTTCACCCCTTAATCCTGTAACGAAACACCTGCAATGCTTCCCTCCATTCATCATTAGTTTTTATCTCGGCTCAATCTGGGCCTAAGAGAGTTGCTGTCATGTGCGTTCAGCTCCAGCGATCACACTCTTTGTTTTTGGGTGACTAATTCCTAGAGCCTTAACCCAAAACAGGGACCTTGCCCGATCGAGGTGAAGGGAATTCAAGACAGACAGGCAGAGAGGGAACGATTACATGACCAGTTTTGGCTCACGCCTGCTAACGTGATCCTACGGCTGAATGAAAAGGAAAGATCAAAGAGAAGAGGATGCCAACAGACACATCAGCGAAACAGGAGAGCCTTGGTGGCTCTTGTTTATTGTGGGTGAGATGTATGGCTTGAGGTCAGCGTGGGGTCAGGTGAACACAGAGGTCCCCATGGAGACGTTGGACACCCGTTACGATCTGACCATTTGAAGGGAGTTCACGGGAGGAGAAAATGGCTCGTGAGACAAGGTCCTGATGTGAAAGTTCATTTATCATCGCCATTAGCACAAGCGTTTCCCCAGATGTCTCAATTAACAATGTGCCCCTGCTTCCTAAATCACTTCTGCTTGGAGATACTTCAATGGAAGTACGAGCAGCAGCGTATAAATTGACTAATTTGGCTGGCCAACAAAGCGAACTTGTGCCAAATTATGAGTCACGGATTACAAGTTGAGAAGCGATGACTTGTAATGCCCTTATTCCCAGCACCCCAGTCCTTACCGTGTCCACCCCAGCCAAGAGCATTTCTGTCATGTTTGCGTAGATCTCCTCTAGATTCATCTCTCTGGTGACCAGCATGTGAGTCAGCAACCCTCCTTTAATCTCTTCGCTCTTCTCCATCTGCTTTTTGATCTCGGAAAGCCTCTTGTCCACGTGGATTTGACCTAAAACAAACATTAAGCTTTTAATGAAACGGAAAAAAGCTACTTTGTCACAATGTCCCATCACACCACAGTCCTTCTGTTCTTACTGAATTTAAAGAGGCCGTCCCATGAGCTGCAGAATTCCTCCCAGGGTTTGGGAATGATGGGACGCAGCCATTTGGGAATGGCACCAGCGTACATGGTGGTCTTAAAGGAGCTGAACATGAGGTGTAATGCAGTAATGTACTCCTGACTCATCTTGGGAATTTCATTTTCCAAGCAGCCCAGGCGAGTCTCGTATAAAATAGTTGCAACACCTAAGAAAGAGTCAAATATGTTTTACTCATCATATTGCTTAACATTTATGTACTGACCATATTATATAGATATCCTAGTAATAAATGCAATTGCACACTGGATCGGCTCTATATGTTTATTTGAATTCTGAGTAGGTTGACTTCCAAAAATCAATCACTTCAAACAGCGTTAAGTCATTTAGTATGCAAATTACAAAGCTAATATTCGAAACATATCATCTGTGTATGAGATAAGAACACAAAAACTCAAACCGAATTGTTTTGAATGAACTATTGATGTAATTGTAGCTCTGCAGATTAAATTAAATCCTTGCTAGGCTGAATAAACTAATTCAGACCTCCGTGATAGTGCTGTTAGTTTGAACTACTTTTATGGCTGAAGTTGAAGATGTTTACATTCTGATAAACTTTGTGTCTTTGTCTTTAATCTAATGTGAATCAACATTGTGCTGACTGAATTGAGCTGATTAATGATAGTGAATAGGATTAGTTTCTTTGTTCATAAACAATGCAACACTGACACTGTTATTGATCAAAACTGAATCAACATTAAACTGAATTGAGCTGATTAATGACAGTAGCTGTTTCCATCCAAAAAATGCAAATTAACTTTATGTGCAAAACTGGATTATGGCATAAAAGATGTGCGAATAAAGCAGCGTTTCCATCCAACGAGTCAAAGTGACCAAAATCGTTACTTCCTGATTAACTGGTGACAAATATCAACCGTAAAAACAGAATGGCTTGCACCTCAGAAGGCAATCCTGACTTGCAGTGATCATGTGGTGGCGCTTTAAGACGTGAGATGCGGAGCACAGACACTCTTGATTTTGGAGGTCACTAATAATATAATAACAATAACACTAAATCGTTTGTGCAGTTTAGAATGACCAAAACAACATTTCAGATGTTCTACAGTGTGCTCAGCCTGCTGGTTTGTCCATTCACACACATTTTTATCGTCACATGATCTCTTATAACAAAATCACATGACCATTTTAATGCACATACTGGAATTTGTATGGAAAAGTGTTTCCAACGCAGTTGCGCATCTTTTCATATCATCCTTTCATACTCAGTTATCATTTTCACCCTTTCATACTCAGTTATGTGCATGTTTTTTATGCACATTATCTAAATGTATGCACATCTTGGCATTTCCATCAAGCAGTTTTCATGCGCATTTAAAAAATCCACTGTTATTGATCCAAACTGAATCAAGATTAAACTGAGTTGAGCTGATTAATGACAATTTTGTCATCTGCATAGCTGTTCTTTGTTAGCGTAAAGCTGCTTTAAAACTATATTTTATAAACTGCTATACAAATAAATAGTAAAAATGTTAAAAAAAACTAATTTAATGGATTTAAAACTCTAAAGTCATTTCTAAAGTCATTTCCATATGCCCATTACTGTCTCTGGATCATCTGCTTAACAGCTCGATTCAGACCTCCAAGGTAAGTGGGTGTAATTTCATTTATGCAGAGCACTCGCGTTTCTTTTTAAGAAAACTCCAGAAAGATCAGTGTGCTACTTGATTCTCACCTTAGTTAGAAAAAAAAAATCCCCACTATAGCGATAGAGGAAATCAAACCACTATGAAAGGAAACCCTTGACTGAAAGCCAAATCCTGTTCTTTCATCAAAGAATGAGTGTAAATCCTCACGGTAAATACCTTCAACTTGACTGTACCACACACACACTACCCTCAGGCTCACCTTCCATGGCATATTTGAAGAACAGATCATTAATGTTGAGGACAGTCTGGCTGTCATCCTGCTGGCTTCGCAGTGTCTTCACTCTCTTCACCAGGTCGGCCACCACGTCGTTAACGTCGGAAGAGAAAACTGCCACGTCTCGGGGACGCATAATCAGCTGACGCAGAACACTGCGCATTTTCAGCCACTCATCACCCTCGCTGAAGAGAGAAATCGATTGTTTATTAGAATAAGAGAAATCAGGTGCAACCTGGTATTAACATGCTCTTTTGTTGATCTTATCACTGCTGGATGAATAAATTCAGCTGTAAATGGAGTCTAGAATAGTTTGAGCTTGTTCAATTTTGACTACTTCCAGATGTAGCCAAAATACATTTGACCTAACTGCGTTCATAGCGAAAAAATGCTTGTTGTGTATAACAAACGACACAAAACAACGCCTACTCTCCACCAGTTTTACAAACAGTGATCTAATATTTTTTTCAAATGAAGAATTTTTGCTGTCTGAAGGGATTTGTTTACCAGTGTATACCAGTATGCCATTGTTGTAACAAATACTAATTAAAAATATTTAAATTACTGTAACTGAGTAGTTTTTTCAGGAATTGTAATTTACTAAGTATTTTAAAAAGTATACTTTTACTTGAAATAAATATTTTATTGCTGTAACAATACTTTTACTCCACTAATTTCCTTCAACTTGAATTTACTACTTTATTTTTTCTTGTCTATGGTGATTGGCTGAGTAAAATCTGCCTCGTGATTCTCAACCAATCAAAATGCGCCTAGAAAAATCACATCAGACAGACCCACATCAAGATTTCTTATAAAAATAGCAAACATACAGTGTGGAAGCATTAAACGTATCCAGGAAGGCGCAAAAATTGTTGTTCAAGATGACAACTGACTAAACGCAGTACAGAATATTACGTTTTCAAATACATGCACAAATTGCATGAATTCTATCAGTGCTGCATGAGCTTGGTTTGTGGCGCCACCTACTAGACACTCGTAGCTTATTTAGTCAGTGTTCAAAGTGCATAACCTGTAAATATATTGTCAAAGCTACCTTTTTTGATTCTTAGATTACACAGATTTTGCTTCGCAAGTAAACGCATTAGTCTTTCATATCATATTGACAGTGTTATACCAGCCTGATCTCATGAGGAAATGTAACTATTTTACGTTTTGTCAAATTAGTTCAAGGTGTATAACCTGTTAATATATTGTCAAAGATAAGTTTTTACTCCTTAGGTTACACAGATTTCGATTCGCAAGTAAACGTATGAGTATTTCACATCATATTCACAGTGTAATACCATCTTGATCTCATGACGAAACATAACTATTTTACGTTTTGTAAGTTTAGCTGTCATTGGGGGATAAGCAAATCATACTAAATTGTGTGAATGAAGTCGTATGAATTCATAAGAAATAGCCAAAATCAAAAAGTTACGAATCGCTGAGATATTATGTTGGTAATACTCACTACTTTTGAGTACTTTTTGGTCTACCTTTTACTCATACTTTAAGTATTTTTTACAACAGATACTTTTACTTCTTGCACTACATTTTTTTGCAAGTAATGGTACTTTTACTTCAGTAAGATTGTTTTAGTACTCTTTCCGCCATTGCAGAAATAGAAACTGGAACAAACAGAGGGTGGTCAAAATTGAACACAAGAGATTTTTTACCTATTTAATTTGCGCAATTAAATCGGTCCTTTCAAAAATCTTACCGATCACCATCTTTTCATCTGCAGTGGTTTGATTTTTTAAAAGTGACAGAAAGCAGATCTCTGTGTACTTACGCTGAGATGAGTCCCGTGGACCTTCCCCTCAAATCTCTGTACTCCTTCCAAGACTCCATGTTGCCTCTCTGAGGAGTTGCGCTTTCACTTCTGAGAACCTGCGCCACCATGTCTCTGTCAGCGATGGACACGACAAACTGAGGTCCAAATCGAGACTTGAAGATCTTCCCATACTTCTTAGCGTGCTCCATCTACAATAAGATTTGTATATCTGATTAACATGGATCCCAGAAAACTCTGAAACTTTTAAAGCTTAAAGGGTTAGGTCACTCAAAAATTTTAAATACGTTATTAATTACTCGCTCTCATGTCTTTACAAACATTTAAAATGAAATCTGAGAGCTTCCTCATCCACCAGCAAGGTTTCAGACTCCAGAAAGTCTAGAAAATTACCAAAAAACATCCTCAAAACAGATCATATGGTAGTTACGAGAATTGCTTTGTGTGCATATAAAACTTCCTCCTCAGTGTCAGTATAGGGTGCTCATTCACGTCTTTCGTTTAGTCTTGTCTCTGATGTATAGTTGAAGTCAGAATTATTAGCCCCCCTTTGAATTGTTTTTTCTTTTTCAAATATTTCCCAAATGATGTTTAAAAGAGCAAGGAAATTTTCACAGTATGTCTGATAATATTTTGTCTTTTAGAGAAAGTCTTATTTGTTTTTTTTCCGATTAGAATAAAATCAGTTTTTAATTTTTTAAACACCATTTTAAGGTCAACATTATTAGCCCCTTTAGGCTATTTTTTCCTGATAGTCTACAGAACAAACCACCATACAATAACTTGCCTAATTACCCTAACCTACGTAGTTAAGCCTTTAAATGTCACTCTAAGCTGTATAAAAGTGTCTTGAAAAATATCTAGTAAAATTTTATTTACTGTCATCATGACAAAGATAAAATAAATCGCTTATTAGAGATCAGTTATTAAAACTATTATGTTTAGAAATGTATTGAAAAAATCTTCTCTCCCTAAACAGAAAATGGGGGAAAAAAAAACAGGGGGTCTAATAATTCAGGGGGGCTAATAATTCTGACTTTAACTGTATATCTCAGATGCACTTGTGTATTGTTTCAAACAGAGAAAATTGTACAAAGGCATCAGTGCACATTGCAAACACGTGCCCTATACTGACACTGAGATGAAGGAACTGTTGAATAAAGTCATTATTTTTATGTGTGCACAAACTCATTCTCGGGGCTTGTAATATTCAGTTTAAACTACTAAAGGTGTATGATCTGTTTTGAGAATGTTTTTTGGTATTTTCCTTGACTTTCAATGAGTTGGGAACCTTGCCATCTAAGAGAGCTCTCGGATCTCATCTTAAATATCTTACTATTGTTCTGAAGATGGTCAATTCACATTTTTATTTTTGAGTGAACTAACACTTTAGATATAAATACATTTAACACTGACCTTGGGCTAATCTTAGAGTTGCATTCGGGTTCTAGCAGTCTTTAGTTTGTATCAGCTTACTGATGTAGTTTTTGTGCTTTTAATGCTTTGCTTTGCTTTATTGTAAATGTGTTACTGAAGTGAGGAAATAACATGACCATGGCGTCATGACCTGTATCACATCTGTTAGCTCCTCAATGGCAATATCTTTTTCTCCACAAAAGACCATCTGGCTATTAGTCAGTACGTGTGGGGAGACTTTCCCAGTACGGATGGCCCATTCGCAAATACTTGAAGCCGTTTGCAAATACAGCAAGCTTGGCCAACTTTATCCCTGCTCTCAAGTTGTCTGTACCATCCAACACAAAGACACCTCTGTGTCTCCTCAGCGAGAAAAAAACCCTGAGACATTTCTCATCTTTCTCACTGTCCTAAGACAACTCGCACAGCATAACTGATCCGTAATGTAGGCACATGTAAACAGATGCCAGTCATCATTGAGCCTTTTAGGATTAGTACTTGGCATTTTGGCAATGTTTCAGCGCATGAGTGGAAACTTGAAATACATTGGCCATGATGAATTGCAATGACAGGCTGTCAGACAGCTGTACATCTTTATGCACATTCTTGAGGGGTTTGGCAGTGGCACCTTAATGCAGGCTGTATAATTTGAATCTGATCCCACATGCAGACGAGCCTGAGATAAAATAAGGTTTAGCGAGCGTCCCTCATGGCGGGGTGGAGACTGAGCCCGACGGTTTATGCAACTCTAAAAGTAATTCAACACCTCACGTGTCCGCGCTGCACATTACGTAGCCGAAATTTGATTGAATCACAATCAAGTCAAATCCAAAATTATTTTTTAATTCAACATATCTGCCATGGAAATGTTATTACTGACCGTTTACAGTTAAACGAGATTAAATTAATACACTTTACAATAAAAGTTAATGTTATGCATTTATTTACTATTATAAACAATACTTTTATTATCGTATTTATCCGTTTTCGTTAACGTTATTTAATGAAAAAAACAACTAATGTTAATAAGCATGAATTTGCATTTTAAAATGCCCAATGTATATAATGACTAACATTATAGCCTAATCTATTAACAAATGCTGTACTAGGCTCTTAATTCTTAGTACGTTAACATTACCAAATGAAGCCTTAGAGTAAAGTGTGAATATAAAAACATATGGACTAGCACACAAGATTGCGTCTGGCTGTTTTCATTGAATGTGTATTGAAGGTGTAAACTGTGCGCTAGAAGAGTCATGCAAATGAAAACTCGCACTACATCGTTTTTAATCCCAACGCGTATTCGTGGCCCCATTTGACCGTCTCTCCACTCACCTGGATCTCGTGGATGCGGCTGAATCCATCCCGGTAGAAGAACTCCAGGAGGTTGGCGACAGTGCTGGGTCCGGGCATCTCCTTGAGGCTCTTGACTCTCGCCGCCTTCTGTACCTCCTCCGCCGGACTCACCGCGCTCTCCTCCTTCAGGTCCGCCTGGCTGTGCGCCGCGATCTCTAGAGAGCCGCTCGCCACCGACTTGTGGAGCCCGTGGGTCTGGATAAGAAGCTGCCTGCAGGACTCCTGCAGCAGATTCTTGCGGGCCATGTGTAGAATAGTACTTTGAAGAGCCATGTCAAAGACTGCGTAAATGCTCACCAAGCTGAATTGAGGAGCCGCTTGGAGATGTGAAGGTGTTCGCAGACTGGAGTGAATGCGCTTGTGGTTTGTGTGGTGCGCAGCGGTCTTTTAAAGGTCCCAGGGAGAGGTGCGGGATCAGCGAAGGGGATTGGACACTGGAGTTTTGGCACTGGGATGAACAAGCGGTCCTTACGCATCCCCCACGAGGCAGCGGACGTGCCCGTGAAAAGCCCAAGTGCAGGATTTCCTTTTGTTGCAAAATAAATTGTGGATTACTTCGATTGTGGCGGGCAGCCCTTGAGGTGACCTGCTTTAGTCGCAAATGTCTTTATTAAAACCCGAGTGAAATTAGTCAAAGACTCTTGACCAAAAGCAAATTAAAGAGAGTTTTAGCTGTCGGAATCTAAAAGTACATCAAATCATGTCAACAAACAAGCTCTGCATATTGATATTATAAGCTACTACACTTCTTTAGTTAAAAAAAATGCTTTTTATTTAGCATTAATAATTTTACGAAAAACAAACATTCCATTGAACTTAAAGGGATAGTTCACCCAAAAATGAAAAGCATTCACTCTTCATTCAGTTCAATCCCATTTACTGTTTTAGTTCTGTTGAACCCAAAAGAAGATATTTTGAAGAAAGCTGGACACCTGTAGCCATTAGTAGCCTATTTGTTTTTACTACTACACTGTAAAACCCAACAGTCAACTTTATCAACTCAAAATTGACTGAAAGTTAATTCTACTCATTTGAAAAGAGTTTTGAACTCAGTGTTGAAGGTAATGAGTTCATTAAATACCTCATTACTTCAACTTAAATGGAGTAAGTTCACAGTACTCATATAGATTCATTTTTAACTCAAATGGTTTGTAGCAATTGGTTTTCTCAAATGGTTTGAGTTGACTTAACTTATTGGGTTTACAGTACTCAGTTGGTTTGAGTTCTCTTAATTTATTGGGTTTTTCTGTGCTCAAATTGCTTCTTTTACTCAAATGGAGTAAGTTTAAAGTACTCATTTGGATTCATTTTTTAACTTAAATGATTTTTTTTTTTTGCAATTGGTTTCCTCAAATGGTTTGAGTTACTTTAACTTTTTGGGTTTTGCAATGGAAGTCAATGGTACAGGTTTTCAGCTTTAGTGCTCAACAGAATAAAGAAACTCATTAAGGTTTGTAAACATCTAAAGGCGAGTAAATAGTGAGCAAATTTCAATTTTTGGGTGAACTATCCCCTTAACATTGGAAAATGTTTTTATTTAAATAACTGTTCACTGAAAGGTTCTTTAGGGAACCAACATTGGTTCTTCTATAACATAAATCCAAAAACCTACGCTTGGAACCATAATTTTAAGAATAGTTTATATAGTGATCATAAAGCTAAGTAAAAATTTTTTTAACATTTATTAAATGTTTAATTTGGGCAGTACAGCGGCACAGTGGGTAGCGCTCTCGCCTCACAGCAAGAAGGTCGCTGGTTCAAGCATCAGCTGGGTCAGTTGGCATTTCTGTGTGAAGTTTGTACATTCTCCCCGTGTTCGTGTGGGTTTCCCTTCAGGTGCTCCACTTTCCCCTACAAGTCCAAAGACATGCGGTACAGGTGAATTCGGTAAGCTAAATTGTCCGTAGTGTATGTGTGTGAATTGAGGTGTATGAGTGTTTCCCAGTGATGGGTTGTAGCTGGAAGGGTATCCGCTGCGTAAAACATATGCTGGAAAGTTGGCGGTTCATTCTGCTGTGAGGACCCTAGATTAATAAAGGGAATAAGCCGAAAAGAAAATGAATGAATGAATGATAAATGTTTCATTTTTGTTTTAAACTTACAATTAAAGGCTCCAAAAATGACATATTTATTATATTATTATTACTATTTAGCAGTGATGCTTTAGGTAGAAGAACCATTTTTAGTTCCCCACAGAGCCTTTCAATGATCAGTCCTCAAAATAACAGATTTTTTAAGTATAAAGACTATAAAGAACCTTTTGTGAATGGAAAGGCCTTTTTGGATGTTAAACGTTCTTCATGGAACCATCAATAATCAACTGTTACTTTTATGAGTGTACTTAAGTCATGGTTATTGTAGTTAAATCATGGGTACCTAAACTTAAACTGGATTACAAACTATGTAATAGTGGCTTTTGTAGTAAAACTGTGGCTATACAAATGATAACCAATGCAGCACAATACTTTCAATAAAACCTCTGTTATTTTTTAGCAGTGATAATCAAAACATTAGTGACATAAAATGTCCTTATTGTGTAAAACTATAAATTTTCTACCGCTGACAACTTTTGCTACAATAAAAATGCTTAATCAGCTTAACCATTCCATTGCAATTGCTTTCTATTCTTTTCTTTAACAGCTGGATTACCTTAGAAGTTCATAGTCATTGCTGGTAATACTTTAATACTTTCTCCAACAAGTGGATGTGAAGAGGCCAGTTTTCCTCGGCTTCTGTGAACAGTGAAACCCCCTCATTGATAAGCAAAACGTAACTTCGAAGATAGGCCTATGTTGTCATTCTACACTCTCGCAAACTGTCACTGGGGTGGTACGTTTTCAAAAGGTACACATTTGTACTTAAAGGGTCCCAATTGGTACCTCAAAATGATATATTAGTACCTAAAAAATTCAAGAGGAACACTTTTGTACTTTTTAGGTACTAATATGTTCCCATAAGGTATAAATATGAACCTATTAGATACCAATTTGTACCTTTTGAAAAGGTACCACACCAGTAACAGCTCGCGTACCTTTATTTCAGAGAGTGTAGCAACAGATGGACATAGCAAACATTAAGAAAAAACTTTGAGGGAACACATCTTTTGCTCTCGCATTTCTCTTCTAAACCGTGTTTTGTTGTTTGTTTAGAAGAATCATAATCTGTTTAACAAGCTTCATGTTGTTGCTGGCATTAGTGCAAATGTGGGTTTTTCAGTCTCTGAGTTCACTTGAGTCCAGGAATTGTGTGTGGGATGAGGGCACCTGGGGTGAAAACCTTAATTTGACCCGATTGAGCATTTCTCAGCTCTACGCAGGATACTATTGACTACTTTCTAACAGGCTTGTTTTTTGGGAGTCCTGAAGCGAATGGGGCTCATCCCCCTGGAGCTGCTTTAGGATACAACTTGAGGATGTAACAAGAAAACAAAGAATATTCCCCCGAAATGCTCTTTCTCGTACCCAATCCTCAACCTCCTGCTCTTGTGTTTCCTCTAAAACCGTTACACAACCATGTATTGTTCGTTCCCTTTATTGCAACCTGCATAATCTAAATACCCTACTTCTTATTAAGAGTTCCCATCATACATGCTTAAAAAAATCAAGGTTCCTTCTTGGCATTGATTTCTTGAAGATGCTGTTTTGTTCTTGGGAAGTTCTTTAGGTTATTAAAATAGGTACAAACTGGTTCTTCAGTGCTAACTACTTTATTTTTAAGAGTGTACATTATATTCTTTTAGCGTGTTTTTGAAAAGCAGCTTAACGCAGCATGAAAAGATCTGTGGAGTCCTGCTGTATAATTGAAGCCTCTTCTATTTAGGCTTTTGTTTGGTTTTCTTTGAGATAAAAGAGAGCATCAGGCTGAAGAAGAGTGTGTTTATGCTAGATTTACATGCTAATAAGAATTATACAACAGCTTGTATGTGGTTTTGATTGGCTGAGAAGTTTTTTCTAGCCTTGAGATATTCTACCAAAAGTTTAAATCACTCTACCAAGCGTTGAGTCTCTAGGTGGAGGCTAAACTCAATAGAAATGTCCAAATACTAACTGCATTTGTGTCATTGATTAGTTAAGCTGTGAAAATGTGGTTGTAGCTTGATTCTGCTGAATAAAAAATGTAAAAAAAGAACAAAAGGGCCTCAAAATGGGAGGGATTTGGATCCTATTTTAATATCAGAAAATAAAAAAAGAGACTTATTGTCTTAATATCACCCCAATTTGCTTGTGGACACACTATACCTACACACAATTCTCTCCAAACAGCTTCCAAAAGATGATTTTCATCATAGGTGGCCTAAAAATATGTGGCAAAAGGATTTTTAAAACACTTCTTTCTTAATATTTACATGTCAAATTATTGTATAAGTCCAATATGCACTCATATTCTAAGATTCATAGATTACTCAGAGCACACACGACCTACAGTATACATGTGTGATACTGCAAACCCTTTCAGAGAAAAAACTTCTCTCATTGAAATCTCTCTTATCCTCCATATTACAAACGATTGCACATTTTTATCTACGCATGCAAACACGCCAAAGGAAAGCCCACTACTTAGTCATTCCACAGAATTCTCAAGACGGGCAGCTACTTAAAAGGGAAAAGCCACAGTTACAAAAGACTCCCTTTCTCCAAAACAATTGTTTTCTGAAAGACTGTTTTGCCTTTGTTTCCTCAATTTGGCAACATTCGGAGGTGCATGAGGCTTCTGACCACACTTAACAATAATCATATTAATCATTTGAATCCCCTGATCCCTCAATCCCTTTGTATTGTTTCATTATGTAGCTTGTATTGTTGGGTGCGCGTGCAAAGAGCAGAAAGTGGAGCTTTTTACCAATTTGGCACAAGATACAGGGATAATATTAAGAAATGTGGCGGATAATGAGGTGAAGCAGGTAAGGAAAATGAACCGATGACAATGTAACAAGGTGATGGAGCCAAACATGAGACCAAGAGAAGAGCACATGGCAAACAGCAACAAACAAAAGTCATGTGTTCACACACAAACAAGTCAAGAAAGCACATGGCAACTCTGAACTCCATCATCAGTCAAGCTGAATGAACAGACAAGTTGAGCTCAGAGAATCAACAGATCAAAACCTTTTACTTTAGTCTCAATATTATATTACACAAATAAACAAATAGATCATTTTAGACAACTTAAATGAACAGTTCACCCAAAATTGTTCATTCTGTCATCATAAAAGAAGATACTTAGAAAAATGTTGGAAACCTGTAACCATCGACTTTCATAGTACTTGTTTTTGTTTCTTGTTTTTCCCTACTCCCTGTGTTCGCGTGGGTTTCCTCTGGGTGCTCCGGTTTCCCCCACAGTCCAACTTGCAGTAGATGAATTGAATAAACTAAATTGGCTTTTGTGTATGAGTGTGTACGGATGTTTCCCATTACTGGGTTGCAGCTGGAAAGGCATCTGCTGTGTAAAACATATGCTGGATAAGTTGGCGGTTCATTTTGCGGTGGCAACCCCTGAATAACAAAGGAACTAAATGGAAGGAAAATAAATGAATGAAGTTCAGTGGATTGAGGTTTCCACCATTTTTTAAAATATCTTCTTTCGTGTACAACAGAAAATGAAAATCCATAAACCAATTATTTGGTGATTAAATGTTTATCTTGAGGTGAACTATCCCTTTATTGTCAATAATCTTGTGGTGAAATGTTATTTTTTAGTTATGTTTTTGATTTTCCAGATTATATTTAAATTAATGTCAAATTTTACAACCCCAAATCAGAAAAAGTTGGGAGCGTTTATGGAAAACACACAAAAAAAGAAAAAAGTGATTTCTGAATTTACTTTGACTTGTATTTTCACTGCAGACACTGCAAACAAACATAATTTAATATGTTCCTCATAAGTTCCTCACTGGCCTGTCTGCAGTCCTGACCTGTCTCCAATAGAGAATGTGCGGCACCTTTTGAAGCACAAAATGCTACAATGAAGACCCCATTCTGTTGCTCTCCTTAAGGCTTGTTTGCAGGAAGAATGGGACAAAATTACAGCTGAAACACTTCATCACTTGGTGTGTTCAGTCCCTAAATGTCTTTTACGGGTTTTGAAAAGCAACAGCAACATTACAAAATGGTAAATGCTGTACTGTTCAAAATATGTTGCAAGAACCAAAATTGTAATACGTGTTTATTTTGAAAAAGACTATAAAAATCATGATGAACACGTTAAGTAATGTTTGTTTTATTGCCTGCAAAAGTCTGAGTAAATCACTACTTACTTCATTTTATTTGCATTACTGCCCCAACTTTTTCTGATTTGGGGTTGTAAAATTAAATATTACAATAACAGCACAAGAAAGAGAGACTAAAGAGTGGAGGATAATATAGCAATATAGTGAAGTAACGAAATCTAGCTAATTAAAAAACAATAAGATGGCTAAACCAAGACATGAGACCAACAGAAGAGCACATGGCAAACACTAACAAGCAAAATCCATGTATTCACACACACACACACACACACACACACACACACACACACACACACACACACACACACACACACACACACACACACACACACACACACACACACACACACACACACACACACACACACACACACACACACTCGCACGCACGCACAAACGCACAAACGAACAAAATTAAGCCAGGAACGCACATGGCAAATGAACCTAATCATCATGTGTTCAAACTGAAAGACCCGTCTGACTGGACTCGCAGAATTATGAAAAAATGCAAGCTTGATATTGCATTAACTAAAAACTCCACACAATTTTGACATGGACATAATTTTGAAGATAAATAATATATATTTTGAAGATATTTTGTCAAAATGTAGATGTATTTTTACTAATTTTGTCAAGATTTTATGTTTTAGGACTTTATATTTTACCTTAAAATGCTATTCTCAATCATCTTGTGTGACAGAATAAATTTACCTCATGTGAGATCATAAACTCTGTAATAATTCAATTAGGAATAATTTTCTCCAGGTTCATCGTTCAGACAGGATTGATGATAATTCATTGACGAGAGTGTTTTTGTTACACATGTATGGTAATACTTATATTGACTACAATTTATTATTCAACTAACGCTAAACATACTAACTATATAATATGTACATGTAAATAATGTCAAACAACAAGTACACCCTAAAGTGTGTGAAAACAATTCATTTGGAAAGACGCTTGATTTGAATCAATTGGAAAAAACATTTCCTCCTCCTTTTAAATAATGTGTTTCATTTCCTTAGTTTGGATAAAATTGGACTTCATTTAAATGGTTCCGGGTCCAAGGTCACAGTCATGTGGCATCCTTTCAGAAATGACTTCCAAAGCCAATCGTAATTGTAAGTGGACAAAATGATGCTGATGCTGTTGGGTTTTGCTTATATTCTACTGATGTTGTCTTCATTTTTATTCGTCTATGTTTTTATGTACACAATATTCAAGCACTATGTTTATATGTTTGTTGTGTTGTTAGTTATATTGATTAGTGAATGTATGTTTTTTGACTATTTAAATTAACAAAAAGGGGGGAAACATCACTATTGTTATTTTATGCATTGTTTATCTGCATAAAAAGTTTTTTTTTTCATAATTTCTTAAAAATAAACGTATAAAGCCATAATAGCTCCTAAACAGCTCATTTTTTAATGTAAAATTGATTTCGTATTTGCGAAGCAGTGGCGCAGTAGGTAGTGCTGTCGCCTCACAGCAAGAAGGTCGCTGAGTCGAACCTCCGCTCAGTTGGCAGTTCTGTGTGGAGTTTGCATGTTCTCCCTGCGTGGTTTACCCCACAGTCCAAAGACATGCGGTACAGGTGAATTGGGTAAGCTAAATTGTCTGTAGTGTATGATTGTGTGTGTCTATATGTGTGTGTGTCTGGGATGTTTCCCAGAGATGGGTTGCGGCTTGAAGGGCATCCGCTGCGTAAAAACGTGCTGGATAAGTTGGCGGTTCATACCGATGTGGCGACCCTGGATTAATAAAAGGACTAAGCCGACAAGAAAATGAATGAATTTGTATTTTCGTATTTTCATCAATCAAACAATACGATTCTTGTTCGCCGGATAACAAAGTGCTTAAAGATTAAATTATAGGATTATAAAATGGTTGCCTGCACAGCTACCAATTATGTGGCGATTACGCACTAAGAATGTAAATTAAACAAAAGATGAATGGCGAGATTTACAAACAGCTTGCAAGAGCGGAAACCCTCTTTGTGGGTACAACAAAACAACCATCAGCAATTAAAAGATCTGGAGGCAGTTAACCTTTACTGCATATGTGTTTCTAGGTGTTTCTTATTGAAATGCAACATGTGAAGATAGGAAGTAATCATGCAATGCTATTTACTAATGTTTGCATCATTACTTAAAGCCAAAATAAGCATACAACATACTGTACCTGTTTAGAGTCAGCGGTTTATTTAAAGGTGCTGTTTGTAAGTTTTTGACTGTTCTAAAGCAGGGGTTCCCAAACTTTTCAGGCCGCGACCCCCAAAATGTCAATGCCAGTGACTCGCGACCCCCTATATCCTCTGAGGTGGTTATAAATACAGAAACCTTGCATGCAATGGCGCACACACACCAATGGACCCAAGTCTATTCTTCTTTTAATTTTTTTAATGTATGAGAGCGGAAATGGGCCACAAAGTTTAACCGGGTGTTATGAAATCTGCTACATCTGATGCTATTGCTGTGTCATTAATACAATGTAATTACCCCAGGGACTGCAATCCAATAGAAGTAGTAACTATAAGCTACTATAGTAACCATATATGGTATATACGACTATTTTTTCTCTTCAGAAGGTTATGGATAAAATATGGTAATTCTTATGGTTTAATAAAAATAAATAGATTTTTGGAAACCACCAGGCGACCCCCCTTCATTGTCCCGCGACCCCTCGGGGGGTCCCGACCCCCACTTTGAGAACCATTGTTCTAAAGCATAAAAATAGCATAATATGTTTGTAGATATTTAGGAAACATGCTAAGTGAACATTCTTGTTTATCTGAAAAACAATGCTGAAGTCAGATATTCTGCTTTGAAAACGTGAGTTACATGCCGGAAAGGCTGTCTTTGTTTTGGTCACTTTAACGCACCCACTGCCAGTTCATTCAATTATATTTTAGCATTCGGGTTGCCTTGTTGGAAATATTTTATTCATTCAGTCATGAAAGCTCTCAAAGTAAACGTCGGGGACCTAAATGTGACCTCCGGTGGACAGTAACAGCCTCGGAAATGAGACACAGATTTAGAGTTCCACATGAGGTTAATATTTAGCAAATAATATTACGAAATTTAGCAAATAAGTATTACGAACATAAACATTAGGCGAGCCGGTTACATTGTAACCCCCTGTCCTAACAACACACTACATGACAAAGTTTGCAGTGTTAAGCAATTTGGCTGTGTGCATAAGACGAAACATGACAGAAACTTTAATAAAGCCTTTTAGAAGGACAGAATAGTGCACTCGCTGCACTCCAGTAAAATGGTAAGGTACAGGCCCGGCCCTAACCAATTTGGTGCCCTAGGCAAGATTTCAGGTGGCGCCCTGTCACATCGCACTGCTAGTGTATAGTCATAAGAAACTAAATCGCTTTTTTATTGACTACTACAAGCTGGGAAAACGTCAGATAAATATGCCAATGCAATTAACGTTATTGCTGAATTGATCTAACATTTACACATTTGCTTGAGGAAGGAATGATGGGGTAGTTACATTACTATTACTATTTTCCATAACATCTATGCCCTTCCATAACATTAGCTGACGTTAAAACTAACAGATAGCACTATAGATATTTATTGATTAGCAATGTTATGCCATATCTGTCAATGTTGGGATGAAAAAATATGGAAAAACAAATAGCTTCAAATGATAGAATACATTGCAAACAATAGAAAATATTGACAATAAAATAAAAGGTTTAACCTATTAAAAACAATGGCTAATACAGAAATTAAATAAAGCTATACAATCTATTTAACTTTTAATTGTATTTGCATGTTGATTAAAGTTACTATAGTTATTTAGTGAAGAGCAGCTAGTGAATCTCTCATGGTGTTTTGTTTGATAACAGAGGAGTTAATGTAAGAATGCACAGATCTAAATGAATGAACGAATGAAGCATTAGACTACTGTTTGTGCTCATTTAAGAGAAAATTAGTTGTGTTTAAAATAAAACACGCAGGATAGAGCAAAAAAAAAAAACACGAAAAAAAAAGAAGCACTTTTCCGACGGTCCCTTACTGAGAGCTCTGCTTTGCGCGAGCTCTCCTGGCTAAACGGAGCAGTGGTCGTAATGTCGAGCGAAAAAAAAAAGAAAAAGACAGCTGTGAAACATAACCAGCTTTGTCTTTTTGTAGGAAACAAACTTTAGATCTTTTTAGGCTAAGAGGTTTTTGAGTTATTGCCATCTATCACTGAATGTGTGTCAAGAATGTCAAAAACAAAACCAACTTAACCGTGCTCATTTCTGGCGCCCCCTGGATGTACAGCGCCCTTAGCATTTTCCTATACTGCCTATGCCACGGGCCGGCCCTGGTAAGATCAATAATCTAATTAATACATATTAAACCTCTTTAACATGATTATATGTAGATGCTGAATCACTGATATGTGTCGACTTGAGTCACAGTTCTAAAGTTCAAAGGGTTTATTTTATTCTCAAGATCTGAGGTGAACTATCTGCCGCTGCTTTCAGTAGTATGGTAATAAATGTCATGTAAAATGGCATTCAAACTCACATTATTAGCATTTAACACTCAATAAAGCACATGAGGTGTAGCTGAGGAGACCATTGTCATAGTTTCTGCTGTTCATGAGCCAGAAGAAGCCATTTCTAATATTTACATTTCAGGTGTTCGTTAGGACAAAACTTCTTTTAATATGAAAAATATTCCTTCTATTGCAGGCCATTGCTTTTATTTAGAGCATGACTTAAATCAGCCTTAAGGCTCGATAGTCAGGCTCGCTATTGTTAGTGTCGTCAATCTGGCAACATGCGCTTGTGTGTGTTTTGAACCAGGGGTGCAATACCTTGTTCAACCACTGGGTGCTAAACTTGTCGGATTAATAGAGCTATGAGATGTACTAACAAAGGAGCAATTGAGCAGTATGTTCAAATAAATAACTCACTTGTCAGATTTCCGACAACACCACTGACTTTAAACAGAAGGGCTTGACACTTTTTTTGTTGTTTTTCTATACATACAAGTGTTTTCTTAACTTGCAGCATGTTTGAGCTCTTTCAGCCAGTGTAGAAAACCTTAATGTGTTAATTGTGAATCAAACACATCTTAGGAAGCAAATAAATCAAGCAAATAAGGTTTTACACCTTACTCTGTGGAATGAGGAAGTAAGCTTTATTTCTGCAATTGTTTTTTTAGCACTTCCAATTCTGGGAAATTGACTGATTGAGCCAATTTAGTGAAAGGGGGTGATTGGGAGGCCATGATGGATAAGGGCAGATGGAAGGAATTTGGCCAGGACACTCTTTACAAGAAGTGCCATGGGATTTTAAATGACCACAGAGAACAGTGGTCACCAAACTTGTTCCTGGAGGGCCCATTGTCCTGCAGATTTTTGCTCCAAGCCTAATCAAACACACCTAAACAAGCTAATAAAGGTCTTAGGTATACTTGAAACACCCAGGAAGGTGTGTTGAGGCAAGTTGGAGCTAAACCCTGCAGGGACACCGGGCCCTCCAGGACCGAGATTGGTGACCCTTGACAGAGTCAGGACATCAGTTTAACATCTCATCTGAAAACAGGATCGGACCACATCGTACTTGGCAAAATCATGACATGCCTGTTACTTTGACACTCAGTATTTGCTTGGTGAAAAACCCCTAAAAAAGACGTACCAATGCTAGAAGACCAGCATTTATGAGGTAATCATCTTTGAAAATTATGATTTCCACACATTAGTTCTAGGAATTCATTACATTTAGTCAAAAATATCCCTAAAGTGTCTATAAAAATAAGAAATTATCTCAGTATATTCATAAAAAAATAACAAGCTGTCAGATTTATTCTGTGAATGATCAAAAGTCAGCAAACATTCGATGAAAACATTAGTTTTGTTTTTCTACACATTGGAAATGATATGATCAAACAGTCTTGACAACATGTTTTTAGGTCATTTTAACTTATTAAACTAAGTTAATCATGTTCTAAGTTAATTTCATGAGTTAGCTGTTTGAAGTCAGTTCAACATAAGTTTAATGGGACTTATAAAGCTCATTTCTTTCAGCTTAAAAATGTAAGCCAACCAGGATTTTTTTTTTACAGTGTGGTAATCACCCCAAAATAACACGTTGTCTGATTCTGAAGGAACAAACTTGCTGAAATAAAATGATTGAGCTGAAAATCCTGTACTGCCTTTCACTGCTTTGCTGGTTTCTTTTTTTTTAAATATCCATTCATAATGAGATTACAAACTTAAGACGATGAATATTAAGATAAGGATCCCAGAATATTTTTCTTTTATAACCTGAGGAGTTTAATGAATAAAGAAGCTTTTATGCAATAGAATTATACAAGTTTCTTTTATATCAAATAGTTCTTTTTTTTTAAATATTACTCCCTTTTAGTCAATCGTTCAAAAGCAGATCTCATGCTTTCATAACAGTCATTTTAACTCCGCATGATCATTATAAAACCCAAGATCTTCAAGTCATCATAACCATTTGAGGAATCCGATTGCCTTAAAATGTACAGATTTAGAAACTAATATAACAGCACTGTGAACTTCATGCATTGTTCACACTAATACATGATATTCACAATGATACAAATCAGTTCACAAGACAATTTAGTCTCGTCCTGGCTCAGGGATGTAACATAATAAAGGAGACGACAAGAAGTATAATCAAAAAGAATATTTATTTAACTCAATTTAAATTATATAATCAAAATATTAGTATCAGTATGTTCAATCAGTATGAAATGCACATGTATGTATGCGGTAAATGTTGTCAGTGATAGTGTATGGATGCGAAACAAAGCATAATGCCCAAATAGGAGCGTGGCTCTGGCCAACTGCCAAGTGAATGGACAGCGGCTCCGACAAGCTCTCTGCCGGGGTTTAAATAAGGGCGCCGACCAGCATCAGGTGCGCTGAAGGCACGCCCCCAATCTAGGAATTAAATCAACACACAAATACACAACAACGCAGGCCTAACACTACAAAGATGACATTTACTGTATCGGCTTTCAAAAAAAGCTCAAGTTTATTGATTCTTTCATTTTCCTTCAGCCAAGTCTCTGATTTATTCACTACAGCAAAGTGAACCGCCAACTATTCCAGCATATGTTTTACACAGCGGATGCCATTCCAGCTGCAACCCAGTACTGGGAAACATCCATACACTTTTACATTCACACGCACTCATACACTATGGCCAATTTAGTTTATTTAGTTCACCTATAGTGCATGTCTTTGGACTGTGGGGGAAACCGAAGCACCCAGAGGAAACCCACGCCAACATGGGAAGAACATGCAAACTCCACACAGAAAAGGCAACAGTGTTAACTACTGAGCCACTGTTTCGCCCTGAACTACTGTGGTATACATTTATATTGTTTTCATGATATGCTATATTCTTTTGGCACTTGCAAGTTCCCCATCTCTTTTCACTTTCATAATGAGAAGCATGAACATTCCTCAAAACATCTTAGTTTTATGTAAAAGAAAGAAATGCATGAATGCACTTACTATAAAATGTATATAAATGAAAACATTGTAAAAAATTGCAGCGTAAATTGTGTTAACTGATGTTAAAATAGCTACCGCACCGATGTGAACTTACAGAATCTTATTCGTTTTGAAAATTTTATTTGATAAACGCTTACCAATACATTTCAACAGCAGGTTCTGTTTTAGCTTTAAAACTGTACAAAATTATTCCTTCTTTTCAATTCAGTTTCTCATAACAAACTCAAACAAATCATTAATACAATTACAAACATAAGACTCTCAAATTACTCCAAAACAAAAGCAGTTTTTCTTCTTTCTCACTTTTTAAATGGCTCTGTCTGAGACAAGCAGCCACAGAGTGTCTTAATATTATTCGATTTCAGGGTCTCCAAGTGATATGTTCACTTGCGGAAGCGTTTGAACAGAGGATGAATGTTCTTGCCGACTGAAGCTTTGCTGCCGCGGGGCATCTGGTATTCCATGTAGAGGGCATCATCTGCTCCAGACATCGAGCTCATAGTGCCCGCACGACGAGAAAACTACAGCAACAGGAGAAGATTTCAGAAAAATATTCAAGCTGGGCATCAGAAGTTTAGTTTGATTGTTGTTTGTTCTTTGGTGATTATTGGAGCTTTCCAGAATAACCATTTACTTTCTAAAAAGCAGCATGGATATACAGCTAAATGCACTATATTGCTAATAAGTTTTGAGAAATCTGCCTTAGCATGCACATGAACTTTAATGACATCCCAATCATAATCTGTTGGATTTAATATGGAGTTGGCCCACACTTCACAGCTATAACAGCTTCAGCTTTCTACACAAGCTTTCCACAAGGTTAAAGAATGCTTTGACCATTCTTCTAGAAGCACGTTTGTGAGATTGGGCACTGATATTGGATGTGAAGGCCTCCACTCTAATTCACTCCAAAGCTGCTCATTTGGGTTCAAGTCAGGACTCTGTTCAGGACAAGTAGGTATCGCCCCAGCCTGGATAACTCCAAGTGGGAGGAACTACACCACAAGTAGGCTGGGTTTACGATTAGGGTAGGTGAGAGAATTCAAATTAATCAACAGCAATAAATTATACATAAGGTAAAATACATAATAATAATAATAATGTATAAGATAAAATCTAAAACTGTTTTTTAAGGGTTTTCTTTTGATAAAAGTTTAACAATTTTAGAAGGATTCACATTTATAAATATTTCATTTAAAGTCTCTCCAGATAAAAAATTGTTGTCTGATAACATTAAAAACAGGGAATTCCTCAATAATATGTTTAACAGTTTGGTTTCTTTTGCAATATTGACATTTTGGTGGTTCTTCTTATTTAAGTAAACGTTCATGTGTGAGTCTTGTGTGTCCAATGCGGCATCTTCTATAAACAATCTCACTGTGTCTTGAGTTAAAAAATAAATGAGATTTTCTTCCTAAGATTGGGGTAGGTGTAGCAGACATTAATAAAACATAACCAGTTACTGTGAGGTTGGGTTTAGGTTTGGGTTGTGTTTGGGTGTAGACATTAATAAAACTCAACAGGTTAACAGCTGACTATGGAATATTTATAAACTCAGTTGCTGAGAGCGACCTATTCATTCCCAAATGTTTGTAGAAGCAGTCTGCATGCCTAGTGCTTGATATTATACACCTGTGGCCATGATAGTGAGTTGAACCCCTGAATTCAATGACTCAATGAATGTATTAAAACATTTTGCAATATAGTGTATCTCCATTTATGATCTACTTAGGAAAGACAAAAAGGAAATACTCGTCCATTTCGGTGGTGGCTATTTCTTTCATTGGCCAGTGCTGTGGTTACTAATCATGATAGGAGAATCCAAAATCCCATCCAGTAAACAAATGAGGTGACAGAGAGGAACAAAAGTGATACCTGTGGCTTTCCTCCCACTTCTCCCATCACCACTTCCTCTTCAGCGTCAAGATCTGAAGCTGCCAGAACCTTCTGCAAGAGCTGCTGCTGTTCGTCACGGGTGGAAAACATTAAGTCTTCCTCCTCCATCCCAGCCAACTTTGTGATTACCTAAAAAGAGGATAAAACAAATTTTATGTGACAAATTAATGATCTATTTAAACTTAGTGCTAACAATCATTTCCAGTCAGTGCAATTAAACGTATGTATTTGGCTGTGAAACCTTGAAACTGTATCCCTGGTCCACCAGGAAGCGCTGTCTCTTGGTGGAATAGGCCATTTCCTGTGTGTCCTGAGAGACGAGCGAGTAGAAGTAAGCATTGTATTCCTCTGCAACCATTCCTGTGGAGAAATATGTAATGGTAGTTTACTTGTATAGCCAGCTTTTGTTAGAATTTTTTTCCATAATTATCCGAGATATCAAAGATATCGGAAACACTATTAAAATGAAAGTTCACCCATAAACAAAAATGTTATTTTAATTGACTTATTCTCAAGCCAGTAATATGTAGGTGCTTTTTTTTACTAGAACATTAAAGCATAGTTTGCTTGTCTCCGAACATTTCTTTTTCTTCTTCCCCTTGTTTTAATTGTGATTGGCAACACAATGTGGCGTCTCTCTGCCTTCTTCAAAGTTTTCGAAACTATCATGCATATTAATGAAGTGGCACCTCATTCACATTAGAGCGCGCTGATTGGTTCAAACCAAGTTTTTCTCATTAATTAATGCTGAAAAATCAAAGAGGTCACTTTGTACTCGCCAGAACAGACAACCAGTCTACACGCTGGAATTTACACAAGGATCTCATGGCCGTGACGTAGCTTTAAAAGTTTTCGGAAGAACGAATTTGCTCGAAATAACGCAAAAACAACCCTTTTTTACTTTTTAGCTAAATATATGTCCTAATAGAGTTTTTAGCAGCGTGCGACACATATATGGCTGTTAACAGTTGTTGATGACAGTTGTCATTTCACTCGAAAATAAACGTTTTTGTAAATGATGACATCATGCACATGCATAGTAAGTGCAAACATAAAGTATACAAAGACACGAGTCTAAATGGTGAAAATAAAAGACATCATCAGACTATCAGACCTGAAATGGCACTAGTTAGCTGACGTTTTCTTTCCCAAACACACGTTTTAGATGCCATTTATCTAACTTAATAAAATGAACTGAATCTTTTACAATATTAGACCTTTCACTATACTGAATTTCATTACTGAAATTTATAAAAACAGTCCATTTCCCGCTAACATTTAAGCACCGTTAAACACAACCGCTGATTTGCCATAGTTTTCACCAGTGCTCAACAGAAATGACAGTGATTGGCCATGAAGATCATCAGTTCACTGCACTTCACCAATGTTTACTGAGTGCAAACACAGAGGAGCGATTCCCTGATGAATCGACTGATCTTTACATCTTTAAAACGCTCCACTGTTTTTGCATCTGTGTTTGCACTTGGTGAAGTGTGGTGAACTGATGACCTTCACGGCCAATCACAGTCATTTCTGTTGAGCACTGGTGAAAACTATGGCAAATCAGCGATTGTGTTTAACGGTGCTTAAATGTTAGCGGGAAATGGACTGTTTTTATAAATTTCAGTAACGAAATTCAGTATAGTGAAAGGTCTAATATTGTAAAAGATTCAGTTCATTATCTTAAGTTTGATAAATGGCATCTAAAACGTGTGTTTGGGAAAGAAAACGTCAGCTAACTAGTGCCATTTCAGGTCTGATAGTCTGATGAGGTCTTTTATTTTCACCATTTAGACTCGTGTCTTTGTATACTTTATGTTCAGCACTGTTTAAGAATGCGCTCAGTGGCGCTTAAATGTTAGCGGGAAATAGACAATTTCAATACTTCAGTACCGACAACACTATTACAGTCAACAACGTTTTATCGCTCACTGGGTTACATAGGCTGAAGCAAGCAAGAAAGTAAATCCCAAGCAGTAAACCCTACTGAGTTTACCTGGTGTCATGAACTGAAGCCTAGGAGGACACTCTTAAAGAGATGTTGATGTGATGTTGTTTGATGCCTAATATGCTTTTAATTATGTAAATTAAACTGAACTGAATGATATTAAGGTGATGTTTACACCACATCTGCATTTTGAAATCGCGGCAACAGCTAGAGGATTGTAGTCCACAGCATGTTGTTGCAATGTTTACAGTGCTGATCCTACACTTCAGGGTTTCTTCCCACCACAGCCTCGCTTTCGTGTTTTAAAATGGCGGCCGCGTGAAGCGTTATTCAGACCCTTTCATATACTGATGTATAATTAAAGGCATGGTTTATACATCTACTGTCAGCCTCCAAGTTACAACAAGCTAACGCAGTTCTGATTAGCCACACAACAACGTATCACAATAATAGCTTTTGAACAGGCATTCACCTCAAACGACCCCTTGGAATCCTAGGCTTGACTCGATTCCAGAGGGGGGCTCCATTTTTCCACACCAGCTCAGACTGTACGCATTGGTTAAGCTTCTATGAGCCTGTCTGTGTCAGGCGAACGAACGACTCAAATTTCAAGACATGCCAGAAGAGGTGAGCAGAGCTAATCATAGATAAAAAACTAGATAAACAATGAAGGATTATTTTCTCTTTCTTAGTAACATTGCATTGTAAAGTAGCATTCTAGTTAAGACTTGTTTGTAGAGTGATCAACGTTTGGGCTAATTGTAGATGTGTTTGGAAGCATCTCGTAACATTTTGGAAAATTGAACGAATTGAATAAAATGAAAAAAGATTTGTTCATCTCGATGAACTAAATGGTCTGAGTCTGTAAAATGATTTGAACTACATGTCACTACCAATCAGTGATCTCAGCCTCATAAGCATGAGAAGTTAGTCTTGTTTTTTGAATCTGACACTATGCTGACACAAAGGTATTTGTAGCTCCGCCCTCTTTCCCAAAATTAGTAAGAAACAGACGTCTTTGGAACGTTTATTTGCTAAGGGGAAAAGGCCCAGTGAAGGACCCATTAACTGCAAAGGAATAAATTCCCAAATCATCTGTCAAAAAACCAGGAGAATCCAGCATGGCTCTGCAATAAGATCAATTGATGGAGGTCACAAATGATGGCGGCCTTTTAGGGGCTGTTTGCAAATCGCGTATTTCTAAAGTTTGCACAAGTTTGTTGTTACCAATGAAGGTGTGCGGCTTGCGCACACAAGTGGCGTGACGCGCTTGTGCCAATAAAAAGGACCACTGCAAAAATGGATACATTTGTAATCCGTCCTCCACAAAGAAAAAAAAGAAAGAAAGAAAAAAAAAAAGAGTCTCACTAATTCGCCTTGCAGCAATCCTCACCCTAATTGATAGAGCATAGGAAATAACATGCAAGTATTAAATTGTAATAGCCTATGTTAATGTTTCGCCTTATACACCAGTGTGAATACTCATACTTTAGCTATTGAATTTCAAACAGGGTCAATTTAAAGGCCAAAAACTTAAGTTTTTCAGTTACAAATGGCCTATTGATGTTATGCTTTTATATTTTACATTAGGCTATTACTTGTGCATAAACATGTCTAGATATAGCAATAAACATACCGTTTGTTTGAAAACAACATTTTTTGTCATCATTACTGCAAACTTTAAGAGCGATTATATCATTAAATGTGGATTGGGGCCTTACAATATTTTACGGGGAACAAGGGGGTATCCGGCAAAAAAAGGTTGGGATCCACTACTCTAGGGACATCAGAGACTTATTTTACATCTTGTATAAAGGGACATACTAGATCCCCTTTAAATTACCGATAGTTGTAGTCAATTGCTGCCTAAGTGTCTCTCAGCATTTAAATTCTGTTCAACCAACAAACCGACATCATAGGAGACCAACAACGATAATGATTTAAGGGTGCATCGAAATTTACTAAACGGAACGTAAATTGCACAGACATGCAGTTTGGTGATTAAAATGGAAACACTGGGCCAGTAGTTTTGCACTAATGTGGTTAAAAAGCATAGAATTTATTTTTATATTTTTGAAAAAAGAACAATCGTTACACTAGGACCCTTGTTTCTCAGCTGAGATCGTTTAGAGCCCATTCAACACATTTTGCATAACATAGAGTATTTCATAATAGATTTTTTACTGACATTTTAAAAATATTATATAGTTTTGCCATAAGACCCACAGCTAGTTACCTTTCTTGGCTCGCAGCACTCTGCCCAGTCTCTGAGCTTCCTGACGTCGAGAACCGCCGTGAGAAGAGATCTGAATTAGCACATTTGCTTCCGGCAGGTCAAATGAAGTGTCTCCTACCTGACGTGAACAAGTGATTAAGAATCAAAGGAGTCACAATTAAATGAGCATATACTTCAATACAGAATAGGCCAAAACCAACTAATGCGGATAGAATGATTCATACAAACCCACTACGTTGAAGAATAAAATGGAAACACATCAAAGAAATAGTGTTGTGTGAACATATGATCTATGTGAGAAATATATGAAATTATGATCTGTACTTTTAATTATTTGCAGGCTTTTAAAAACATATATAATAAAAAATATTAGTAATTTTCTATTTTAAATCATTGCCTTTATTAACTTTACATTATAACATTCCATGTTTTTACACCCCGCCTACAGTTCTTGCCTACGCAGCTACTCTTATCTCATTTGAATAGTCTGACTTTTGAAAACAATCATATCAGCACACGTGCATCACTTTCCCATTAAATCATTTACACCCATTTGCATTCGATAGAAAGTGAATAAGGCCAGAACAGCACCCCAGCATTCCCCAAATCAGTCAATTAATCTGAGAGAATGCTCATTTTGAAATTTTGTTAGACACAAAAAGCTTTTTTATGCATAATTTGTTTGCATGTTTGATCTCTTGGTTTGATATATATTATATATATATATATATATATATATATATATATATATATATATATATATATATATATATATATATATATATATATATATATATAAAATTTTCTTTTCTTTTTTTATATGACTTCAACTGTATGCTGTTTTACACACCAAAAAAGAAACAAGTTTGTTTAGCAACCTGATTTAGAAAAAGAAATATTTAAACAAAGAAAACAAACGTAGCATTTTTAGCATTTCCAAAGGACAAACTGCAGAAATGTGCTTGTTTATCTTGTAAAATCGTTGGAAGTAAAGTTCTGAAAGGAATTAAAGGGTCACACGAGTCTCCTGGTCACCTCTGTTGAACTTTAATTGCAATAGCACCACTAAATATTATTAGTGGAACCCTTTCAACAATGGAGGTAGAGAAAAACACCTCAAGGTTTTTAGATTTTCACAGAATGATGTAGACAGATAAGAGGCATTTACCTTGGAGATGAAGATCGTATTGATTTTGGGATTGTGCTTGAAGTTTTGAAGGATCTGCATACGCTCTCCTTGAGATGTGGGTCCATAAATATACGGCCTAATAAGACAAACAGTAAGAGAAAGTCAACTGTATGTGTGTCAAAATCATCTTGTATGCTTTAAACAGCACTGTTAACCTTTGTGCAAAGTATGTGCACTACATAATTGTAAAAAATGTCATTGCAAATCTGCATATGTCAGGAGGAATTCCACAGAAACAGTTCATTTCACACACAACCAGTTTCTCTGGATCTAAAGTTTATAGTTATGGGTTGGTTATAAATGTAACTTATTTTATAATCTTCTCAGATTTTTGCAAATTTAAGATTAAAATGCTGTCATTTAGAGAGAAAATGCTGTTTTCAGACATGTTTATATGTACTTAAAGACATAAAAAAATTAACAAATCGTTATTTTCAGAATATATATATATATATAAAAGAAAATGCTCTGAATTACAATACTTTTGATTCTAAAAGGTCTTTTTAGACAGTTTCAGAATATAATAAATGTTAACATAATTAAACCAGTAAATCTAGAGTAATTAAGTACTCTATATGCATATATAATAGAATTAAATACATCGATCTATAAATTTTATCATTATAAAATGATAATTTTATGCTTTTTGCAGGCTTTTCAGGACATCTATTTTTAAAAAATCTATGATCGTTATTTTTTTTAAATCCTCGAAAAACCCTCAGAGTCCTGCGGTGTCCCTGTACAACCTCTCATTTCTTTGAAAGAACACACTTTGCACACTTTACAAGGAAAAGCCCACTGATTTGGCAAAGTTAAAGGTGATTAACAGCTAATAAGGCTGATCAGAGGTTGAGCCAGGAACAGCCCTGCAGAACATTTGCAGCCTTCCAGAACACCCAAACATCTTTCAAGTTTGCATCATGGCCTTACGACACGCAAGGTTACCGGTAAACATCCAAAAAATTGGTTAATACATTTGGTAAGACGTTTCTAGATCACAGGAGTTTATGACAATGTTGTTACGTTTTTTTTTTGTTTTTGTTTCACTAAACTAGAGGTCAGCGAGCTCTCTCGCCCTCCATAGAGCTTTGTATAATTACAAGTGAACAACTAAAGTGACTTGAAATGTTTTGATGAGGTTTTTGGATCATTTTCTGGACTTTAAATGTCTTGAGCAAAAACATTGTCAAAACTTTTCATTTTATTTTTTCATCTGTAATCACACAAGATTATAGCTCTATAGAGGCTAAGAGTGCGCTGGGATTCCATCTGAAATGTATTAGAAGCTGAACGACATGAAGGTGAGTAATTATTAACAGAACTGTCATGTTTGGAGTGAACTAACCCTTTAAGTGTTTAAAAAAAAAAATCTTATTTATAGGGTGAGAGAGCTCTTTGATTTCACCCAAACTTGATTAATTTGTTTTCAGAAGATGAATGACATGAGGGTGAGTAATTAACTAGATTAATAGAAATTAATAGAATTTTAGTTCATTTTTGGATTGAACTAACCTTATGGGCTCTATTTTAACGATCTAGAAGCAAAGTCTAAAGCGCATGGCACAAAAGCATTAATGGTATGTCCGAATCCACTTTTGCTATTTTAAGGACGGAAAAATCCACTCTGCGCCTCGGTGCATGGTCTAACAGGGTTGTGCTTAATCTCTTAATGAGTGATGGGTGTGTTTTGAGCATACTGTGCATTAAACAATCAGAGTCTCGTCTCTAATTCCCTTTAAGAGTGTGTCGCGCCATAGAGCATTTGCTATTTACATGGCGGACTTTGTAAGTGGGAAAACAGTTAAACAGACCATCTGCAGCACGAGAATAAAGAATGAGCCTCCTCCATTCGGCCTCTTTACTTTCTCTCTACTTTACTTTTACTCTTTACTTTCATGGATAAGGAAATGATGTTTTAATAATACTACTAATAATAATAATAATAATATTATACTCATGCAAATTGTCATAAATAAACTGAAAAAATGCCCACAGAGATGAAGATGGCAAGAAGGCAGTGGTTTTCATATTCATGTAGAAAATAATAATTTTCGTAACATTTTAATCCTTTAATTTTTTTCATATGTAAAGATATTTGTGTATTGCTGTACATCCTGTGTATACTGAGCAATGTGCACACATTTGAACCCGCAGAGGCGCTCTGCGCTGTACTTTAAACCAGCTTTTAGTTGGTCAATGGCGCGGTCTATTTTAGTTCCTTAAAATAGCAAAGTGCCAACAATGCGCCTTAACACACCTCTTTTCTAGACCAGCACGCCCATGAGTCCACAAAGGAGCAAATGGATTTGCTATTTAAACAACATGGTGCAAAGCGTGAAAATTAGGGTTGCGCTAGTCTGAAAATAGCAACAAATCATGCCATACACATCTTGCGCCTTATTGGTGTTTAAAAAACCTTCTATATAGATAGTGAGAGAGGTTACTGATTTCATCTAAAATGTATTAATTAGTGTTCAGAACATAAGGGTGAGTAATTAATAACAGAGTTTCATTTTTGGAGTGAACCAACCCTTTAAGTGTTTATAAATCTTCTCTGTAAGAGGGTGAAAGAGCTCTCAGATTTCATCTCAAATTTGTTCATTTGTGTTCAGAAGATGAACGAAATGGCAGACTTCCGGTTTCGATATGAGCGAGTAGCACGCACGTCAAGACAGCTCCGTGAAAAATCTAATATAACTTTGTCAGAACATCTTGTACAAGATAGTGAGCACTAGTATACTTATAGTCTCACATTCTAGAAACTACTAACCGACATCAGGATTTAATTTGTCCAGTTTTCTTATTATGCCGGCAAAATCTCGAAAAAACCCGGACCAGGCCGCGACAGCCTCCGGCTCTTGTGTGGAAGAAACGCCTGAAGAGGATGCTCCAGAGGCGGGCAGCTCAGTCATCCTTAATGCGATATCTTCTCTCCGTGCAGAACTTCACTCAATTAAATCAGACATTGGGGAAATTATAGATTCGAAGATCGAGCAACTTGCTGTCACTATCAGAGGAGAACTGTCAGCATTTAAAAACGAGGCCAACTCGGCAATTTCTGAGATTAAAGCTACGGCGGATGATCATGCCGCGAAATTAACAACGCTAGAAAGTTACGCTTCTACTTCGTCGGACACAATGGTTAAGATGGAACAAGATCTGGTTAAACTGAAGCTCACCGTGGAGCAACTTACTGAAAAATGCATAGACCTCGAAAGCCGCAGCAGAAGGCAAAATATACGCATACTGAACATTAAAGAGGGTGCTGAATTCGGAGTGAAGCCTAGAGATTTCGTTGCTCAACTCCTGACAGAAGCCTTGTCACTTGAGAAACCTCCACTTGTGGATCGTGCCCACCGAGCTCTACGCGCCCGCCCTGGAAATGATGAACCACCTCGCGCTTTCATTTTGCGCCTGCATTATGTCCACGAGATGGAAGAAATAATGCAAAAAGCGGCTAGGATGCAACAGATTGTCTTCAAGGCACAAAGAATTAATATCTTTCCGGACTATCCACCGGCTGTGGTAAAACGACGCGCACTTTTCAAGCGCGCGAGGGAGTTGCTGAAGGATAAACCAGGAGTGAAATACGGACTGCAATACCCTGCTAAACTGAGGGTATCACACAACGGCAAAGAGTTCTACTTTACCGACCCCGACAAAGCGGTTAGGTTTGCTGAAAGCAACTTTGAAATACCAGGAACAGTGTAAAGGATGTCAGACTCAAGATAAGTCAAGATAAGAATAACGTAACTGTTGAACTTTAATTTTGAGCATTATTCTCTAAAGGACTCTTGTTTCGTTATGTTATATTGAGATGTTCTTCAAAACTCTTTATTACGGAGCTGTGCTGCTGATGCGAGTTTGTTTTTGGAAGTTTAAGGTTTGATAATTTTGAAAGTAACTTAATTGTCTGTTTTTGACTAACGTTTATTGTTTATTTTATTTTATTTATTTATTTTTTTCGTGTGTAATTCCGTATCGTGCCGCGAGTTCTGGTTTGTCGGTTAGATGACGGGGTTAATGTTTAAGTTTCGGGAAAGGAGCCTGTTTAAGATACCTTATAGTAAACGAACAGTGAAGATTATTGATTTGATCTTTTTTAAATCAAGAAAAAATAACAACTAAATGTAGTAGGAAGGGTCTCAAATTTGTCTCGTGGAATGTAAAAGGATTAAATCATCCGGTTAAGAGAAGCAAAACAATAGCGCATTTAAAGTCTCTTTCCTCAGATATAATATTTTTGCAGGAAACTCATCTAAAAAAAGATTCCAAAAATAAACTGAAGGGTAGCTGGATAGGACAGATATATCAATCCAATTTTTCAGTTAAATCTAGGGGGGTTGCTATTTTATTTAGAAAAGGGGTTCCATTTAAACTAAACAACCTGGAAACAGACAGGGAAGGACGCTACATCATTCTATCTGGTGAGATCTGTGGCTTACCAATTACGTTAATAAATTTGTACGGTCCAAACCATGACGAACCAGAATTTTTTAGAAAAATATTCTCTTTAATCCCCAAACTGTCCCAAACCAATCTTGTCATAGGCGGGGACTTTAATTGTGTCCTTGACGGATATCTTGATAGATCCTCGATTAAAATTGCCCCACATTCTAATTCAAGACATTTTTTGAATGCTTTTATCGATAATTCTAATTTGGTTGACATATGGAGACTTATGTACCCAACTGAAAGGGATTATACATTTCACTCACATGTGCATAATGTATATACCCGTATTGATTTTTTTCTAGTCGACAGCAATCTCATTTCTAGTGTTTTAAACTCTAAAATTCATGACATACTGATTTCAGACCATGCCCCTGTTTCATTTGAAGTCATTCTTGATCAAACATCTTTTACTCGTCCATTGTGGAGGATGGACCCTCAGTTAACAGCTGATCCTAAATTCATAGATTATATGAATTTGCAACTAAACATATTTTTTGATTGTAACGATAAGCCAGAAACATCACCAGCATTACTCTGGGAAACGTTAAAAGCGTATATAAGAGGTTGTGTTTTATCATATCAAGGGTCCAAGAATAAACTATACAAAACAAAACTAAGTGATTTAGAAAAACAAATCCACCAGCTAGACATTGAAAATGCAATAAACCCCTCATTAGATGTTTACAAGAAAATTTTACAGTTAAGGTACGAATACAATAATATAGTCTCTGCTAAAATTAATAGAACTTTTCATTATGTAAAACAGAAATATTTTGAATTTGGAGAGAAACCCCATAAATTACTAGCTAGACAGTTGCGCAAAATTGATAGTGAAAGAACAATCCATAAAATAAAAACCAAACATGGGACTCACTGTATCTCAAATAAAGAGATAAACAAATGTTTTAAGGAATTTTATTCAAAGTTATACTCCTCAGACACTGAGTTTGACTCACAAACAATGGACTTATTTCTACATAAATGTAATCTCCCCAAGTTATCTCCAGAGGACAAAGCATGTCTTAATAAAAACATTACTTTGGAGGAATTAAAGATCACTATAAATACTTTAAAAAACTGTAAAACTCCTGGTCCAGATGGGCTGCCTGCTGAACTATATAAAAAATTCGGCCACATACTTACTCCATATTTGCTTAAAACCTTTCAACAGGCATTAAAAACTGGACTACCTCCAACTTTCTCTGAGGCTATTATTACAGTAATTCCTAAAAAAGATAAAAATCCAGAAGAAGTTGAGTCGTATAGACCTATCTCTCTCCTCAATGTTGATCAAAAAATATTGTCTAAAACACTCGCTAATAGGCTCTGTAAATTTATCAATAAATTGGTTAACGTAGATCAGAATGGATTTATTCCAGGAAGAAGCACTATCCATAATATAAGAAGATTATTTAACATAATTTATCACCCTAAGGCAATCCGAGACAATTTGATTGTAATATCATTAGATGCCGAAAAGGCATTCGACCGAGTCGAGTGGGGTTACTTGTTCGCTGTCCTGGAGAAATTTGATTTGGGTGATGATTTTATAACTTGGATAAAAATTTTGTACAATAGTCCATTAGCACGTGTTTTAACAAATAGAACAATTTCAGACTCTTTTTATCTTAAAAGAGGAACCAGACAGGGTTGCCCTCTCTCGCCTCTTTTGTTCGCATTGACGGTAGAGCCTCTTGCAGAAGCCATTCGATCCAATTCTTGCATACATGGCTTTCATACTTCAAATACTATTAATAAAATATCATTGTATGCAGATGATATTTTGCTTTATATCACCCAACCACAAGTGAGTCTCCCAGCTGTACTCAAGATTATTAATACTTTTGGGAAGTTTTCTGGCTTTAAAGTTAATTTAGAAAAAAGTGAACTCATGCCCATTGGTTTAAAAGACCTATCTATAATACATACTTCTCCATTTAAGGTGTCCACAGAAAAAATTGTATACCTTGGAATTGTAGTTACCTGTAAATACTCTCTACTCTTCAAAGCTAATTTTAACCCCTTATTGTCTAAACTACAGAAGTGTATAGACTATTGGAAGACGCTCCCAATCTCTTTAATTGGCAGAATAAATGCGATAAAAATGATTTTTCTTCCTCAAATATTATATTTATTTCGTAATATTCCAATACTATTATCCAAGTCCTTCTTTAAGCACTTGGACTCCATTATTCTTCCGTTTCTGTGGAACTACAAAAGTCATAGAATTAAAAAAAATCATCTTTGTAAACCCAAACAGGAGGGGGGTTTAGCCTTCCCAGATTTTCGTCTCTACTACTGGGCTACACACATACAAATCTTCACATTATGGTTGGAACAATCGGCTACTGCCCCAGACTGGCTTCAGATAGAGCGAGATTACTGCCATCCTTATGATCTTGGAGCAATGTTATTATCTCCAGTGATAACAGACCAAACAGTAGTTAATAGTATTGTTACAAAGAATCAGTTACGAATTTGGAGACAGATAAGAGAATATCTTAAGATAAAATCACTTTCTCTCCTAATCCCAATTGCAAATAACCCATCATTTCTCCCTTCAAAATTAGATACAACCTTTAATCAATGGAAGAAGTTGGGTATAAACACAGTTAAGGATCTTTATATAGATGGGGTTTTAGGTTCCTTTACTCAATTACAACAGAAATATAACCTTCCAAAAATACATTTTTTCAGATTTTTACAAATAAGAAATTACCTGCGCACACATAATGTTTCCCTAGAGGAGGTGCCGCCCTCAATTGCTGATGACTGTCTCACACAGTGCAGGGGACAAAAACATCAATTATCTCTAATTTATGAAAGGTTATTTGCAGCTAATGCCCCCACTACAAAGATGATCAGAGAAGAATGGGAACGAGAGTTTGGCATCAAAATTTCAGAAGAGATTTGGCAGAATAGCTTAGAGGACATTGATAAACAATCAATCAACACTAGATTATGCCTCATCCAGTTCAAGGTCTTACATAGGCTACATTTCTCCAAAAAGAAATTACATAGGATTTTCCCCAACATATCTCCCATTTGTGATAAGTGCAAATCAGAAGAAGCTGATTTAGCTCATAGTTTTGTATTCTGTCATAAAATACAGGGATTCTGGAATGAGGTCTTTAAAGTGCTTTCAGATGTTCTTGACCAACATATAGATCCTGACCCAATGCTTATTATATTAGGACATTCTGATTATACATATTCATTGAGCAGTCCACAACAGAAATTCCTTGCATATTGTTTGATTACAGCCAAAAAGCTGCTATTATTGTATTGGAAAAATGTTAATCCTCCAACTGCCAAACTATGGCTTGAAGAATTGACATCTACTCTGCATCTGGAACGAACCAGATTTATTTTAAAAGGCAACATTGGACAATTTCAGAAAATTTGGGGCCCTTTCTTTTGTTACTTCATGGGGAATTCTTCCCCCCAAAGCAATGTATTGTAAATAAAAGTTGTTTTGATTATCACTGTAGTGTATACTTACAGGCTGGGCTTGGGGTGTTTGTTTTTTTTTTTTTATGTTTGTTTGTTTGTTTGTTTTGTTTTTGTAAATGTATGCATATCAGAAAACTAATCCTGTGATTATTGTAAGTTTATTCAACGACCAAATAAAAAACTTATTTGACAAAAAAGAAGATGAACGAAATAAGGGTGCGTAATTAATAACAGAATTGTCATTTTGGAGGGAACTAACCCTTAAAGGGTTTAAAAATCTTCTCTATATAGGATGAGAGAGCTAAAATGTATATACTTGTGTTCAGAAGACAAATGACATGAGGATGATTATTAACAGAATTGTCTTTTTTATGAATTAACCCTTTAGGGGTTTGAAAAATCTACTCTATAGAGAGAGAGAGCTCTCGGATTTCATGCAAAATTGATTCATTTGTGTTCAGAAAATGCAATATATAACAAATATAAAACAAATAACAATCAAATAGTATTTTAATACTAAAAATAGAGCACTTATGAACATATATTTCCAAGGTTTCAATGTTTAAATCAGCCACGGAAATATACTGCATGTGTGTTACCCTTCGGCATTGTTCACGAAGAGAAACCGAAGGTAAAACTAAAGGGAATGTATAGTGCAGTTCTTTAAATTATCAATAGGTGGCGGGTCAAAACCACAAGTGGCTATATGCGACTGTACAACATTGATAGTAATTCAGAAATATATATATATATATTTGGGTGGTGAATCATTTATATTTTTGATGTTAGTTGCGTGCCAAAGGGAGTAGGAGGGGGGCCGTAAATGGCCTGCAGGAAAGCAGTTTGAGACCCCTACTTTAAGTGTTGTACAAAAATTTCTTGAGATGATATTTACATGCACAATGTTGTTGGAGTAGAGCCCTATTAGATGAGTTTTTGACAGCATACAAATAAAAAACTTGTTTACTTGTTTAGACGGATGGCGTATTCTTTCAGTGCAAAGACGTTGTCGGCAAAGACGATGATCTTGTCGTTTCTTCGCTCATGGAAGCGGATCAGGAACTGACAAGCTCGAAACTTGTTAGGATTCATGGTGTAGAGCAGAATTCTCTTCTTGGTCTTTATGGCCACATATTCACGGTAAAACTCAGGAGACATGGGACACCACACCTAAGGAACGTGAAGACACAAAGGAAATATACATTTGAAGAACAGACAGGAAAACCCGTTTGAAAATGCGAGGATAATACACAATGCTTTTCTTTTTTCTTTTTTTTCGTAAAACACCCCATAGGATTACTTCACCATGAAAATAAGCTGGATTAGCTACACAGATCAGCTGCTTAAACAAGCTTAAACTCTCACCATTGCTAATCTGACGTTTCTTTTTAATTGAACCTTTTAGTATTTGCAACTTTTTTGTATAAAACATTAAAATATTTACCGTAAACAATTGTGAATATTAAGTGAATAGTAGGGTTGTTTAAACTATTACTGATTTCCTAACTTTGCTGAAGTAAAATCTGAAGAACTGTTTAGTCAAAAGAAATTATATAAACTTCTAAAAACATACAAAGAAGCAAAAGCAGCACCCTTTTGGTTTATTTTATGCAAAAAAAAAAATTAAATAAAAATGCTCTAATTGAACACAATTTCACCTTAAATTTATTTGATTTTCTTCAAAGAACCTAACCACTTTCAAAGTGGTCTCTTAGATTTTTTCCATATGTGAATTACAGTCACTGGCCACTTTATTAGGTTTACCTTACCAATACCGGGTTGGACCAACTTTTGCTTTCAAAACTGCCTTACTCGTCGTGGGATAGATTTAACAAGGTACTGAAAATAATCCTCAAAGATTTTGGTCAATATTGACATGATAGCATCACACAGTTGCTGCAGATTTGTCAGCTGCACATCCATGATGCCAATCTCGTTCACATGCAATACAATCACAAAGGTGCTCTATTGGATTGAGGATCTGGTGACTGTGAAGGCCATTTGAGTACAGTGAACTCATTGTCATGTTCAAGAAACCAGTCTGAAATGATCACGCTTTATGACACGGCGCATTATCCTGCTGGAAGTAGCCATCAGAAGATGGGGACACTGTGGTCATAAAGGGATGGACATGGTCAGCAACAATACTTGGGTAGGCTGTGACATTGACACGATGCTCATTAAGTACTAATGGGCTCAAAGTGTGCCAAGAGTATATCCCAATCCATTACACCACCACCACCAGCCTGAACCATTGATAAAAGGCAGGATGAATCCATGCTTTCATGTTGTTGATGTCGCAGCAGAAATCGAGACTCATCAGACCAGGCAATGTTTTTCCAATCTTCTATTGTCCAATTTGGGTGAGCCTGAGCAAATTGTAGCCTTAATTGCCTGTTCTTAGCTGACAGGAGTGGCACCCGGTGTGGTCGTCTGCTGTTGTAGCCCATCCTCCTCAAGGTTGGACATGTTGTGCATTCAGAGATGCTCTTCTGCATACCTCGGTTGTAACTATTTGAGTTACTGTTGCCTTTCTATCAGCTCCAACCAGTCTGGCCATTCTCTGACCTCTGGCATCAACAATACATCTGCACATAACTGCCGCCCTAGAGATGATTGTGCGTGAAAATCCCAGTAGATCAGTAGTTTCTGAAATACTCAGATCAGCCCGTCTGGCACCAACAAGCATGCCACGTTCAAAGTCACTTAAATCCCCTTTCTTCCCCATTCTGATGCTCGGTTTGAACTGCAGCAGATTGTCTTGACCATGTCTACATGCCTAAATGCATGTAGCTGCCAAGTGATTGGCTGATTAGAAATTTGCGTTAACAAGCAGTTGGAGAGGCGTACCTAATAAAGTGGCCGGTGAGTGTAGAAGCGAATGAAAGTGAGTAATAATGGGGTTGCCATTTATCATAAAAAGAGCCATAACTGGCAAAGCGAGAGCATCTGTTCTTTTCTACCTTCAAAAAGTACATGGTGTCTACAAGTCACTGTGAAACACCTGGGGCCTCAAGTACAAAGGCTTGCGTTGAATTCATACTAAAACATTGTGTACGCACAACGCTGTAAATGTGCATACGCAGTAAAAAAATCAGATGTATGAAACACTACGTATGTGAAATCTCACGCATATTCTCTTTGTACATCCCACTTAACGTGAAACTGAGCGCACTTACAAACACACACTAGAAATGCACATACGCCAGGTATGAAGTTGGCGTAGACCAGGGGTCACCAATCTTGGTCCTAGAGGGCCGGTGTCCATGCAAGGTGTAGCTCCAACTTGCCTCAACACACCTGCCTGGGTGTTTCAAGTATACCTAGTAGGACCTTGATTAGGTAGTTCAGGTGTGTCTGATTAGGGTTGGAGCTAAAATCTGCAGGACACCGGCCCTTAAGGAACAAGTTTAGTGAACCCTGGCGTAGACCAACGCACATTCTCACGTTCATTTCATCGTTAGTAAATCCAAACGTGAGCGTGAAACCTGGTGTACGCAAAGTTTTTGTGCTTACGCAGCGTTAATACATGTGGCCCCTGGTGATTTAGTAGATTTCCAAAAAAAAACAAGATCTGTCGTCTAGCTAATAAGGAGACAAGTACTTCCAATGGTTTAGATGTAAATTGGGTCGAATTCTTAGAGACACCAAAAATTGCAGTGGTGGGACAAATATTCACTTTGGTTTGGAATATTTTAAACATGGTTTCAAAATAATTATTCCAGTGGTTTTGTAGAACACTTAAATTACAGGGTGACATGTAAGATCGGTCACACTTGTCATCACTATTTACATTTTAACATTATTATACACAGTTTTCATTCATTCAATCATTTTCTTTTGGGCTTAGTCCCTTTATTAATCCGGGGTCGCCACAGCAAATTGAACCGCCGACTTATCCAGCATATGTTTTTACGCAGCGGATGCCCTTAAAGCGGCAACCCATCAATGGGGAAATATTCACACACACTCATTTACACGCACACACACACATTCATACATTACAGTCAATTTTAGCATACCCAATTCACCTATAGCGCATGTCTTTGGACTGTGGGGGAAACCGGAGCACCTGGAGGAAACCCATGCGAACATGGGGAGAACATGCAAACTCCACACAGAAATGCAAAATGACCCAGCCGAGGTTTGAACCAGCGACCTTCTTGCTGTGAGGCGAACGTGCTACCCACTGCGCCATAACTACGCAATAACCAGTTTTACATTAGATTTAAAAAATGTATACAACCTTTTTACATTCATAAAATCTCTTTGTATGGACTCTGTTTAGTGCACGTTTACCAGTACATGTGGCTTTCTGCACATGTGGCAAAAGGATCTGCTGGACTTAGTTTGGTGAGATCAAAAATCAGAGGCAATCTTGAATAACTCTACTGTATTTTCTTTGCACAAAAGACTCCAAAGCCTTCGAATACAATGTTTCACAAGCCCGCGCACGCTGTTGACCCGCCCGTGACCATTTAGACATCAAGTTATGAAAATATCACATTATGAAATATACATGTGACCAGGCCATTTGTTGTTTTCACTGTACTAGGAGGAGAAATGTGCAAATTCTTTCCTGCATCACAGCAGCTAAACAACAGTGCTTGTTTTAACCTGTGAGCCATATTGGTGTTGCGGTGGGGTGGGGGTGTTGGGCTGTTATTACTGAGAAATAGCATTTTTAATATAATGTAAAACTCTTGTCCTAATTAGATGTATTATTGAAAAGGGGGAAATAAATAATGTATTTTTACTCTGCGTTCACTATTTGATTTCAAAAATTGGTTTAATAACAACCCTGCTATTTTAAACCTTGTGTGTTATTCAAATGTACTACCCTTTCGTTATGTTGGGGGCTGTTTTTGCCCCATTGACCTCCATTATAATGACATTTTTGTATTGCAAAGCCATGCCACCATATAATCATCTATTCTTGACTGTTGCTGGTTTTTTCTGTTGGGAAGAGGTAAAATGTGTCATTTTTACTGTTGATCATCATTTGGCACATTAACCCTTTAGATAGGCCGGTGCAGAACTGTTTCTGGCTTTTATATGGAATTCTATATGGTAAAACAGCAGATTATAGTGTGCATTCATAAATACTGTGTTGACTATGTTCTGAGTGCTGAGCTGCTTATTTTGATTTTCTCAAACATATCAAGATAAGTGCGCAAAGGTCTCTCGCACACGCACACACACAGACTATACACCATATAGAAGGTAGAAAAAGTTTTTTGCAGCTGATGATCAACTGTAAAAGTTACAATTTCTTTTCCATTTATAATGGAAGTCAATGGAGCAAAAACTGCCCCAAACATAACGAAAGGGTAGTCAATTTGCCAAGAGTATTTTGTTTTATTTATTTATTTTTTTTCAAAGCATTTTCCTAAAATATGTGTCAGAATAAGGTGTCACCAAAAGGCATTCCATTAGCTGAAACACAGAGAAAGTTGTGGCCCAATTAAGACTCAAAATCCCCCCAGAGTGGATGAAAATATGCCCAACAGCCCACAAGGGTTGAAATAAATTGAATTGGTATTTCTCTAACTTACGGAAGCAAAAATGTTGCATTATTAATGCCCTTTCACTCAGGAAGTGGCAGTTGATGGAACTGGCACATAAAGGTAAAGGTTTCCTGTTTTGTTTGTCAGATCAATGCGCATTGCGGTGTCAGGTCAGACATCACCATTTAGTAACACATAAAACATTCACATTTGTATTTGCTCAAATAGAACTTGAATGTTGCGCAGGAGCAGGACTCGGAAATACTTCAATATTGCAAAAAAAAAAAAAAGTAAAATATTACGAAGAATGTTGGTTTCTGGCAACTTCCATAGTAAGAAAAAAAAGTTACTATCAGGGTTTCTGCACGTTTCACCAAGTTAAATTTAAGACTTTTAAAGAGATTTTTAAGACCATTGTGAACGAAATTTAAGGATTTGTTTTTAAATATCCCAGTTAAAAAAGATTTTCATTCGCCCTATCAAATAAGGATTACAAATTAATAAATTTAATAATGCAATAATAATACATTTGTAATAAACAATAACCGTTACCAAGAACAGAACAAAACATAGCTGTCAATTACTTCAGTCTACAGTAATAATAATTTAATATTAAAAAATTTAGGTCAGGTCAGTATCCTCAGCAGTAAATACATGAAGTACTTTAAAGCAAATATTACTGTAAGGAAAGTAATTAAACCCAATTTTTAAATAAAAAGGTTAAAGTTTTATTGAGATTAATTGTTGGTGACTGCATGGGTGTTTTTTCCCAGAGATGAGTTGCAGCTGGAAGGGCATCCGCTGCGTAAAACATATGCTGGATAAGTTGGTGGTTCATTCTGCTGTGGCGACCCCAGATTAATAAAGAGACTAAGCCGAAAAGAAAATGAATGAATGAATAAATGTATGGGTGTTAATGGCCAGATTGAGTAGCTATTTATAAACAAATGAAAATTAAGACCTGTTAAAAAACGATTTAAGACCTACAACACAACATTTTAGTAGATTTAACACTTTTCAAGGCCTAAAATTTAGCTTTTGATATTTAAGACATTTTAAGATCCCGCGGACACCCTGCACTATAGAAGTTAATTGGTGTCAGCAACCAACATTCTTCAAAATATCTTCTTTTGTGTTCAACAGAAAAAAGGAAACTCATAAAAATTTAAAACTAAATGAGGGAGAGTAAATGAAGAAGTGATTTTCATTTTTGGGTGGACCATCCATTTAACAGTCTTGCATCAATGTAAATTACCAACCTACCACAAATAGTGAAGAATAGTAAAGAGTTTGTTTAAAAATTGCAGTGGGCCGCAGAAACATATGTTTGTTTTTTAAAACTAAGTGTTAAAAAAGGTTGTGGACCACTGCAGTACAATATTGATATCTTTGCCCCCTCACCTCAGCACACTGGACTTTAGCGATGTAGCCATTGTTCTGCAGTTCCATCCAGTTTGCCTCATAGAGCTTTGGTCCAATCAGGAAGTTCAGATCCACAATCTTATCATCTTCTCTTACCAGAGTGGCGGTGAGACCCAGTTTACAGTGAGCCTGGACTATTGTAAGAACACGACGGAACATCTTTGCTGCAAGACAAACATAAAGCAGTCAGAAGTCTGACAATTTGTGTTTCATGTTATTTGTGATCACTTTATTTATTGATTTTTTTCGTTTTTGAAATCGATTTGGGTTTAAACAGAAGCAATTTCATTTCACTTTGAATCATTTTATTTCATTTTAATTATTTAATGTCTTCTGTTTCTGAAATAAATTTAGCTTTTAATAGTTTTAAACAAATCCAAGTCTTTCAAACAAGAAGATTTGATAGATATAAATTACTTTTTAAATGCATTTACTTTGAGACTTGGAAAAACTTACAACTTCAGTTTAGATGCTAAAATGTCTTTTTTGTTTTGAAGATGAATATAAAAGAGTATTATACAAAGAAAATGCATATTTCAACACATTTACTGATAAAACAAATCATAAAACACCAGTAAAATCTATGTGGAATTTGCATATTGGCCATCATGATTGATTTTAAAATGATTAAAATTTAATGGTAGGGTGGGTAAGTAAAGTAAAGTAGGTAAGTAAGTAAAGTAAATTAAGTACAGTAAATTAAAGTAAGTTAATAAGTAAGTAAGGTAGGTAAGTAAAGTAAGGTAAGAAAGTAAAGTAAGTAAATTAGGTAAGTAAAGTAAAGTGAAGTAAAGTAAGTAAAATGAAGTAAGCAAAGTAAAATAAGTAAAGTAACTAAAATAAAGTAAAGTAAAAATGTAAGTAAGTAAGTAAAGTAGGTAATTAAAGTGAAGTAAGTAAAGTGTAGTAACAGGTAAAGTAGGTAAAGCAAAGTAAGTAAAGTAAAAATGTAAGTAAAGTAAGCAAGTAAAATAGGTCAGTAAAATTAGTAAAGTGAAGTAAGTAAAGTGTATTAAGTAACAAGTAAAATAGGTAAAGTAAGTAAAGCAAGTAAACATACTAAGTAGGTAAACTAAGAAAATAAGGTAAGTAAAGTAAGTAAAGTAAAAATGTTAGAAAGTAAAGTATGTAAGTACGTAAAGTAAGTAAAGCGAAGTTAGGTAAGTAAAGTAAGTAAAGGCAGGTAAGTAAAGTAAGTAAACAAATTAAGTAGGTAAAGTAAGTAAAGCAAACTAAGTAAAGTAAAAATGTAAGAAAGTAAAGTATGTAAGTAAAGTAATGTAAGTAGGTAAGTAAGTAAAGTAAGCAAAGTAAAGTAAGTAAACAAACTTAGTTGGTAAAGTAAGTAAAGTAGGTAAGTAAAGTAAAGTAAAGTAAAGTAAAGTAAAGTAAAGTAAAGTAAATATCACAGAAGTCCTACCTTTTTGTTTGATTTTATTTCATCTAGTTGCAGTTGGGGTTTGACCCACCGACAGACAGACAGACAGATGCACACGCACACACGCAAGCACGCACGCACGCACGCACACGCGCACACACACACACACATACACACACACAACCTACCAGGTATGGTGTGCACCTCGTCCAGTATGATGAGTCCCCACTCCTGACTCTTCATCCACTCCATGACCCTCTCGGCCTCCCAGGAGCGTTTGGTGGTATGGCCCAGCATAGAGTAGGTGCTGATGGCCACCGAGCAGCCAATGGGTTTGTCCTTTGCATCTGAAGTGAAGCGGCAGATCTGGGAGTCATCGATGGTGGACCACATCTTGAACTGAGCTTTCCACTGTTCCACTGACACAGAGGAGTTTCCCAAAACTAGGCAGCGTTTGCGTACCGTGCAGGCGGCAGTGACTCCTACCAGAGACTTACCAGCACCTGCAGAATAACAACAAAAACATTTTATTTGACCTCAATAATGCTGTAAGAGCTGCTCTGGTAATGTTTTACTGTTGTGCATGTTTTTGCCATTAGGATTAAATCTCTTGTAGCCAATGGAGAGAGCCAATCATAGCAAATACTGCAGAATATCTATTAGAACCCACAATGACCAAAGATTCCCACAGAAAACAGTTAAGTTTAGAGAAGGAAAAGTCATAGTTTGGGGTTGCATTCAGTATGGGGGCGTGCGAGAGATCTACAGAGCGAAGGGCAACATCAACAGCCTGAGGTATCAAGACATTTGTGCTGCCCATTACATTACAAACCACAGGAGAGGGCAAATTCTTCAGCAGGATAATAATGCAACTCATACTTTAGCCTCCACATCAAAGTTCCTGAAAGCAAAAAAGGTCAGGGTGCTCCAGGATTGGCCAGCCCAGTCACCAGACATGAACATTATTGAGCATGTCTGGGGTAAGATGAAGGAGGAGGCATTGAAGATGAATCCAAAGAATCTTGATGAACTCTGGGAGTCCTGCAAGAAAGCTTTCTTTGCCATTCCAGATGACTTCATTAAGTTATTTGAGTCATTGCAGAGATGTATGGATGCAGCCGTCCAAGCTCATGGGAGTCATAAACAATTTTCATTCTGTTTCCACTGCACCATGACTTTATACTGTGCAATATTAAACTTCTTAAGTGACGAGACTTTTGTCTAAGAAAAATCAGACCTTACTGCCCTTATGAAATAATTATTATTTTGGTCAAATAATCATAATCTAGAGGCCTTTGCCTTTCATATAAGCCACTTCTGATATAAAGTGATCAACTAAAAGTCAAGGTAATATTTGTTGTTCTTAAAAATTGGATAGGCAACAAGACTTTTGTTGGGTAGTGTATACAATAGTGATGCGGATGGCGGTTATATCCGCGGGCGCTGCAGATAATCTGCGGGTCGGGTGGGTTGGGTAATAAAAAATACATCATGATAAATTGCAGGTTGGTTGTGGGTTGATGTAGCGGGACATGGCAATGGACCAGCGAAAAAGCAGAGAGTGGGCTTTGCAGAATGGGAAGATGAGACACCGAAAATAATGGATGAAGTGCAAGAGTAGCCTACAGTTCAAAGTTTCAGTTAGTGGAGTCATTAGAGGAAACTCTGCTATCGTTCTGAGAGAAACAAGATCGCTTATTTCCACAACTGCAGCGCCTTGCGAGGAGATTCTTGTGCATTCCTACAACAAGCGGTGCGAGCGAACGCTCATTCAGTGCAGCTGGCCGGGTTTTAAAGGTGGAATCGCCCAAGTCCAGGCACAGTAGATGCCTTCTGTTTTTCCACAGTGAGAAGAAAAAGGCCAAGTAAACATAACAGCTGCCGTTTAGGCTGAAGTGGCACCTTTTTGTTATCTTGTTCCTGTATCTGTAAAAGCTAAAATCTCTTATTTTTACTTTCTGTATCTATTTTAAAATAAAGAATATGTTGTCCAAAGACAAACTTTTGTTTTTATAAATTAATGTTCATTAAAAAACGTTTACAATTAACTTATTATTTTACTATCAGAGATGCGCAGATTATAGCTCACTGAATCTGCTGTTAATATCCACGGTGACTTATCATCATGCCTAAAACAAAGAATTAAATGATTAAAGTGATGATCAGGTGTGCGTCAGGTGCGGATTCATATATCAGATAAAACTATATGCGGGCGGGTGGATGATTAGTATGAAGCCGCGTATTCTGCTTTTCATTTCAGCTGATTGCGCATTTCTAGTATACAATGTATACAACTATAAAATAATATGGTATACAATATAACAATACTATAGTATACAACAATACTGTACAATGACTGCACAACAGTATATAAATAGGCATAAACACATTCAAAAGATAAAAACGACATGCAAATGTCTTTGTAAATTGGCTTTAACTTTATTTAAGAATCGTCACTTTTCTGGAAGTGGAATGCAGATTTGAAAAAGAGCTCATTTGGACACCTTTTTCTGAACAATCAGTAGTTTTAAGGAAAAATGTTAAAATTTTTATTTTCTTTACCTGTCAGTCAGCATTGTTTGTAAAAGAGTTTAACTAGCTATGTTTCCATCCAAAAATGCGAATGAAATTTATTTGCAAAACTGTAATATCACATAAAAAACGTGCGAATGACGCAGCGTTTCCATCAAACGGGTCAGAGCGAACAAAATCGTCACTTCCTGATTAACTGGCGCAAAATATCAACAGCAAAAATGGAATTTGCTGCGGCAAGAAAAACGTCAATCTTTTCTTCATCTAATAAATGACTTGTGCCTTAGAAGTCAATCCTGACACGCAGTGGCGTTTGAAAGCGTGAGACTCGTTTTAGAATGACCAAAACAACATTTCAGATGTTCTGCAGTGTGCTCAGCCTGTTAGTTTGTCCATTCACACATATTTTTATCATCATATGATCTCTTAAAACAGACTCACATGACCTTTTTTAATGCGCATACTGAAATTTATGTGGTAAAAGTGTTTCCATCTTAGTTTATGCTCATCTTTTCTTATGGAACAAAAAGTTTATCCTACTCAGTTATGCGCATACGTTTTTTATGCGCATTTTTAAAATGTATGCGCATTTTTAAAATTTATGCGCATCATGGCGTTTCATGGCGTATAAAAACAGGTGGATGGAAACATAGCTAATGACACATCCAATAGAGATTAGATGAGATCAACAGCAATTCAACAAACAAGAACTTTTCTTTCGTTTTGTTTCACAGATGAAAATAGTACCAAAGCCAGGACAAAACATTTGTTTCTCAGAAAAACACTGGGATGATTAATAATTGTAGAATTAATTGTATTTTAAACAAATATTTTCACTTGATTACTTTCTAAATGAATCAGCAGTTTGAACAAATCATTTGAATAAGTGATTTAATGACTCACCCATAATTCGAAACTCAATGAGAGGAACATGCTGCCACTGACTGGCAAAACATTAAGCAAAATATTGCATCATTATTGTTATAAGCAAAATCCCCCAAAATACAGATATTTTATTTTTTGTCAATTTCCCACAAACCTAGAAAAATAAATGTAACTTGCTAACATATAGTAAATAAATTACCTGACTTTTTTTCTAAATATAGTTAAATTTTTTATTTTAGTTTTAGTTGTTTTATTAACTGTGATTTTGAGATACTAAACTTTAAAGTCGCTGCCTTCCTTTTTAGTCAATTTTATATGGGGATCAAGTTTTTTAAATAAAAAGTGCCCAAATGTAAAAAGATATGAATGCGAACAATCGTAAATAACTCAGTTTTGTAAAAAAAACTTTTTATGAATATGATATAATATAATTTAAAGGTTTACTTATTTCAGTCAATCTTTTTTTATTTCAAGTACCAAAATTTTGCTTACCACAAGGCAGGACAATGACTCCAGATCGAGCTCTGCCATTCCCAAACATCTTCCTCAGACTCTTTTCCTGATACGGCCTCAGCACAGCGGTGGGCTTCAGATCCATGTTGATGTCAGGATTCACTGTGTCATTACGGAAGTCGTATTCAGCCAGTAGGGGATACTCCAACTGAATACAGCGCTTCTGAAGCTCCTCTATCATTTCCTAACCACAGCCAGGAAGAAAGAGACATTTTGCATGAATTTTTCAAAGGATAGTTCACCTAAAAATGGAAATTCTGTCATCATTTGCTCATCCTCCACTTGTTCCAAACCAGTCAGACCTTCTTTTGTTTTGATGAACACAAAAAAAAGATATTTTGAAGAATGTTGGAACCCATTTCATAGTAGGAAGAACAACTACTATGGAAGACAATGGTTACCGCTTTCCAACATTCTTCAAAATATCTTCTTTTGTATTCAACAGAACTAAAACAAAACTTAAACTGGTTTGAAACTAGCCAAGGGTGTGTAAACAATGACAGAATTTCAGTTTTTGGGTGAACTATCCCTTTAACTAAACATATTCAAGTACAGACACACACCTGACGGATCTCAAATGACACGGTTTGCGTCTCTTCCTCCTCCTCCTCCTCTTTATCCATCTGTTCATAGTAACTGAAGATGTCCTCCGGCACCTGAGTTCCTGAGCGCTGCCCATCTGCAGGCTGAGAGGACGATGGACCACCGTTGTCCTGCTGAGACTTTGAGATCTGGACACGAGGCGATGGTCCCAGAAATGTTTTATTATTAGTGTTTTAATGTCATTGTGTGTACATCCGGAAGACATTTTCTGTTCAAGTTGAGAATGTGTGTTTTCATTGCTACTCACTGCTGATTTGCTAGAGATGGTCTCGGTGATGAGCTCTGTCTCCTCACCCTCAGCAGAGCGAAGACGACAGTCCCGAATCACAGTGTCCTGTAACAGCCGCTGGATGACATCAGGGAACGCACTCTCCACAAAATATCTGTTTCCAAAACACAGATACACACACACACACACACACACACACACACACACACACACACACACACAATCAAAGATGCCTCTTATATGAAGAATGAAGTCACATGTATTGCTCAGGTGTGAGTTTTTCAGACTTCAACAGAATGTAAAAATCTAGATGGTTCTGTGGGTCTTGTCTTACAAATCTGATCTTTATTTTGTATTTTCTATAGGATTCAAGTCAGGGGATTGGCTAGGCCATTCCACAGCTTGATTTGCTTTCTCTGAAAGCATTTGAGAGTTTCCTCTGCTGTGTTTTAGATCATTGTTTGCTGAAATGTCCTCCCTGGTTTCATCTTGATCATCCTGCTAATGTAGATGTTGCACTGAAGCAGCTAATATTAATTTACATTGAGGAAGGGCAGAGAGTTGCTAAAGAACTACTGAGAGATTTCAGTCTTTCTACTCGTTCCTTTATTCATGTGTTCAACACTTTTTTCCAGTGTCATTATTTCATTTTACTACACATAACTTCATCTGTAAACTAATTAGATTTGTTTTTCTTTCATGTATTATCAACATGTGAAAATTTCAAGTCAACAGCACCTATAGAAATATGTTTTCTGAAAAAAATGATGACGTGTTGAATACTTATTTCCCATACTGTGTGTGTGTGTGTGTGTGCGTGTGTGTGTGTGTGTATATATATATATATATATATATATATATATATATATATATATATATATATATATATATATATATATATATATATATATATATATATATATATATATATATATATATATATGTTTTGCTAGTTCAATAAATTTTTAATAAATCAAAAACTAGACTTAGCATTGGAACAACCATTAATATTTCCAGTTTTATATATATATATTAGGGTTGTAACGGTATGAATTTTTCACGGTATGATAATCGTCTAAAACAATACCACGGTTTGACGGTTTCGCGGTATACGGTATGTTACAAATGTTACAAAATAATAGAACAGTGAAGCAAATTTGACTTTTTCCAAATAATATATTTTTAGTTACTATAAACAACACCACTTACAATGAACAAATAAAAATAAGAAAATAATAAATAATGTGTCAAAGTCCAAATAAAGTCCAAATAAACATGGTGCAAATCCTCAGTAAAAAATAGATATAAATATTTACTATACTATAAATAGTTACATAACGAAACTAGATTCAATATGGAACATCCCTAGGTTTTATGTGCCAGCATGGATATGGTTGTCTGTGGATATGGATTTGGATATGGTTGTCTGCAATGCAGACAAACAGCTGCATCTTCATTTGCGTCTTTTGAAAACAGCAAGAGCAGCAGTTCGTCTTTGCTGTGTCACTGTTTTGTCATGTTTCTGTGCTGCTGTGCATGCAAAAGTACTTAGTATGAGAATTATTTCATGCAAAACTTTTTTTTTGCGTTTTATTTAGCCGCGCATAAATGTATGCCTATCTCTCATTCCGTGTTGTTCAAAAAGCTTGGTCCACAAACAAAAGCGAAACCTATGCTTATTGGTTGTGATATAGCGAGTTTGAACCAATCTGGGCATGGAGGAGGGACAATGCATCAATGTATCATGTCTGATTTGTCCGGAGACACAGTGACGAGCGTTTCTTTGTCAAATCAGCGTTGTCAAATGTTGATGACGTAACCGCACTGATTCCGGAGCCTCTGAAAGTCCGTGAATGTTATGTACAGCACTGGAAAGCTGAGATTCTCTTCTTTATGCCAATCTTTGAATTGTATGAATCGGATCAGCGGATCAAAAGTTATTAAACATTTAAGAGCAATACTTATTTTTAGCCGCGGGCGGCTGTCTCGGTCTTTAAGGGTTAAAACCGTTGATATGCAATTGTTCATGGTATGATAATCGTACACGTTCAAATCGTGGTAAACCGTCATACCGGTATATTGTTACAACCCTAATATATATATATATATATATATATATATATATATATATATATATATATATATATAAATAAAAATAAAATTGGAAATATTAATGGTTGTTCCAATGCTAAGTCTAGTTTTTTAATTTTTGATTTATTTCAAATTTATTGAACTAGCAAAACATGGCTTCATAGGCGGAATACATAGAGTAATAATGCTGAACTTTCAAGGAACACTTTATTTTTTTAAATTATGTTAGAAATTATGAAAAAAAATAGGCTAATTTTACAACTTTGCTAGAGTTTAGTTGGGTCTTACCATTTTTTCATCCATTCAGCCAATCTCCGGGTCTGGGAGGGAGCACTTTTAGCTTAGCTTAGCATAGATCATTGAATATGATTAGACCATTAGCTTCTCACTCAAAAACGACCAAAGAGTTTCAATAATTTTCAGATTTAAAGCTTGACTCTTCTGTAGCTTCATTGTCTATTAAGGTACTAATTTCTAGGCTGATATGTCTAGGAACTATACTCTCATTCCAGTGTAATAATCAAGAAAGTCTGCTGCTCCTGCTGCAGCCATGATATGGCCGCACAGTTCCTTGATTATTACACCATACAGAAGAATCAAGTTTTAAATAGGACAATTATTGAAACTTTGTAATCACTTTTTAGCAAGATGCTAATAGTTTAATGTGATCTAATATTATATGGTAAGCTAAAAGTCCACCCGCTAGACCCAGATATCAGCAAAATGAATTCAAAAATGGTAAAACTCAACTGTTTAACTCTAGGGGAGTTGGAATATGCCATGTGATGCTATTATGGCAATATGGACTCTCTGTGTCTTGCTGGATTCATGCCATGTTGAATTAAAACAAGTCTGAATGTAAAAACTTAACAGGGTACTAAAAAAAAAGTTTATCAAGTAAACTGTATAAAGTAAAAAAAATAAAGAATCTGTAAAAAGAAAACTGACCTGTTGTGTTTCAGGACAAGTTTGACTTTACCATAGCTCACTGTACACAACTATAGGAGGAGAAACAGAGAGAGAGATACATTTGTAACATTTTAAATTTGTCATGCAAATAAAGCAAGTTTGAATTTAATTTAATTGAAAGACAGTGTGTGAATTTATTTTATTATTAATAATATATTTTTTAAAAACTATTCATTCATTATCTTTTAAAAAAACATATTAGTCTTTTTTCTTTTTCTTTATCTATTTTTGTATTCATCAACTTTGTAATTGTGTGGGTTTGTGTGTGTGTGTGTGTGTATATGTGTATTACATAATCACTTTACTATTTTATTCATTGTATATAATGTGCAATTATATACAATTATATACTTTAGCAATACTTAACGAGTCATGCCAATAAAACTCTTTTAAATCTAATTGAATTGAATATTAGTTATGTGATTTAAAAAAAATTGTTTAACATTTGAAACATTAATGGCTGCGCAAACACACACACACCTTGATAAACTGCACTATGCCATCCGGCACAGAGGTCTTGCTGAGTTTCTGCAGGTACTCAATGATGTCAGAGGTCTGCAGGCCGACGCTCACAGCGGCGTACAGAGAATACGCTGTCAGTTTGTACTCATGCGCATGTGTGGGTCGACACACCGGCTCTGAAATGGCCACCAAAAAGTCCTGAGCGTATTTATAAACTGGAGAGAAGGCTTCGAGGAAAATGTGACCATCAGGAGCCTGCAAGAGTGAAACAGATGATGAGACAGGAACGCTCTGAATGGCTTCTGTTGAAACTGCTTCATCAGTCCAGAAGATTCAGTCTTACCACCCATAGAGGTCGGGAAGAGTGGTCATTCTTGAGGAGCATCTGAAGCCTGTAGTCTTTGGCTCCATACTCGTCCAGTTTAGTGCTGGATTCATCCACCTGTTTCCCAGCAGCTGCGGGAACAGCCTCCTGAGACTCTCCACCAATCACCTCTTCATCCTCCTCTTCGTCTTCATAATAGCGTTTCTTGGACTTCTTGTCTGAAGTGAACAAACAACTCGAGTCTTTAGAACAGCTAGAAGAATACTGATGAAAATAGTATGAATCAGCATGTTGTTAGCATGCTTCTAATGTGAATCAGCTTGTTGTTAGCATGTTTCTGGTATGAATTAGCAATTCCAACAACTGTCATCCAGTTAGGTAAAATATGGTTCTCCTACCATGGTAATAACTGTAATAGATCATTAAGGACGTTGCATCAAAAAACATATGCAATTGGATATTGGAGCGTTTTGTGAGTGATGTAAATTGGTAAAACACTTTTAAAATTGAAATCCTTCATGGAGTAGATACAGCTAAAGTGTATCTAAATTTTAAAAAGATATAGATGTAAGATGTAGCTTTTGCATGCAGAAGCAGTGACTGCTGATCAGTTATTTTTATACTGTGTCTTTTTTGATACATCGTATTTGATTTCATTGTTGACAATAATGATGAAAATGTTACTTTACAGTGGAAAGGTCACACATTTTTTTATTTAAAAAAAAATAATAATAATAATTGCCAAGTTTTATATTCATTAATGTACATTTTCAGAGGAAAAATACATGCTTTATACAATTTAAAAATTGTTAAATACTATATTGAGTCCATATTGCCAAGAAATGTATTCCTATAAGATTGTGCATCACTGCTATCTATCATCTGAAATCATTTTGTATATTGTTATTTTGTTTTTGAATGTGCTATCATCATTTTAATAATCATAAAAAAATAAATGACAACCGAAAACATTCACACCAACTACCATTTTTGGCATGCATTTAGCCATTTTCAAAGATTGAACATTTAAAAAAGAAAAGTAAAAAAATTGTATATTTTTAGTACAATTGTTGTTGCCTAAATGTTCCTTTTGTGATTTCTAAAATCATTGATGGATCCTGGTAGTTTAAGTGTCTGTAGTAAAAGTTAATAGTACTTAAAAACAACATCTGGATCAACAACAAGTGAACAAGTACACTTTAACATAGTCTTAAAATCACATTTTAGTTGTGGGACCCAACGAACCCAAACAAACTGCAAGTTAAGGGAAAAACATGAAAATATGCAAACACAAACAAATTGACAAAACATTGTCAAATTTTATTATTATTATTATTATTGATGCGACATTTGCAGTAAAAACTTAAAACCAAAAATTCAGAAAAAGTCTATGTTAATATTACATTGAAACATCTGTTTATATTCTCCAGAACATGTATTCTGGTTTTAAGAGTGATAAAATCAACTAAATATCAGTCTGTAAATGTGTTTTGTACTTTAAATGAGGAAAATAAACATGCGTTATGGATGTGACCCAAAAAAAGTCAGCGAGTTTGCAGTAAACAACATGCTTTGTAGAAATTCTGTGAATTATACTGCACAACCCCTAAGCATAATGCTAATCAACAGAATAAGAGTTGGCTCATTATAGAATAAACATGATTTAATTGAATTTTATTTTATATTTTTGCATTTATGAGAGAAAAGTGTTGATATGGATGAGACTGATGTAAAAATGCCACTTGTGTGACTATTTGGATCAAATATGGACATTTTGGAGTACTTTTAAACTGTAAAATACTTGCTGAAACAAAAAAACGTAGAAACATTTTCAGGATTTTTGTGAAAACCTAATTTTCTTCTTGGTAAGGTTGACATTTGCATGGAATTGCTCTATTTTTTCATAATTACTTCTAACACCTTTGAAATAAAATACATAGAAATTAAAAAAAAAGGAAATGACAAGGATTTTCAGTAAACATTACTGTAATTTATATTGAAACTTGTATACTACATATGCATTCGTTTTGTTACATATTATTATTATTACCAACCAATATAGGGAACTTTTTTTGTAAATATATTAACATTAAAAAGTTTCTTAACATAACACATTCAGTGTTTAAAATATTAATCAAGTCATTTGCAATTTTTATTTAGTTAGTCAGCACAAGACAGCTTACATTTCACTTTAGAACATTATTAAAAGATGACTAATGACATCAACGACAAAATATGATGATAATAATCGCATATGGATTTATAAATGTCCTTTAAAGTAGATTTATTTCTATCATTTTAAGTGTACTGGTTTAAAATGTGTCAAGAAAGTGTTCACTCTTAACTCAGTCTACTTTTAAGTGGCCTTTTATTACATTTTATACGTTTATTGTTATTCAATAATTGAGGGTTTTAGGTACAATAAAACTGTTATATATGTCTAAAGTTAAGCTCAAGTGTAACGTAGAACAGAATTAAAAACTCCTGATTTTATCTGTTCAGAAGTGTATTTTTGGTTTATTTGATATTTGAATAGAAATAATCTAACTGCTAACTTTTATCATACCTCTACATTACCAGGTAAACATGACAGATGTATCTTGAACTGGTTCTTAAACTGTACTTGTTTATTTTTCAAAAGAAACGTATCGTCTTCTTACCTCTGTCACTTTTATCTTTCCTCCCCATGGCTTTAGCTTTAGTAATAACTCTGCTATTGTGAATTCAGTGATGATTTAACACATGTTTAATAAGAAAGCAGCACGAGAATCACATCAGACGACACTGCTGGAGCGGCCATGTCCAGCACGCTCTTATTCTACGAACAAAATTGTGGAGAAATGTAAACCATCCCGAACACACACCGCCATCTTCCGGCTGGAAGCGTAAGTACACCAACCGCCATATGACCAACCGCTGACGGAGGTAAGTTAGAATAAATCAATATTATTTATTTTGTTATGACAAAATATAACGACTAACATTATATAGAAACTGTGAGGTCATTGATTTCAAAACATTTTATCCCTTTACAAAAATTAGTTATGGTTTTGTAACCTTTCTTTGGTAGATTGTTCACTATTTGTATTTAGTTTTATTACAAACATCATGGTTAAATTGTGGTCAGTAAACGCACTCTGTAAAAAAGCTGGGTTCTGCAGAACTGTCAATAATTAATCATAAAACAATTAAGTTGTCCCGAAAAAACTCCAGAATTGCATTGATTTAGCTAATTTTCAATAAATAGATTGAATAAGCAGCAGAAAATAGTGTGTGTGTGTATAACAAACCCATGTTTACTTTGTGATTAGCCTGGATTTACAACCATATTTACATTTTATTTTACATAAAACCATGGTTAATTTTTGTTAGAAGTACGCAAAAGCATATCAAAATGCATTAATTAAAATATATTAACTAAGACTTCTCAGTTAATCAATCTTGCACAACTAAACAGCAATTTAACAAATGCATCATTTAATATTGGTTTAAGAAAAGGCAACAGAGTAAAAATGGACACATGTTTTCAGACACTGTATTGAGATTCACAGGATTTATATCAAACAAACAAAAATATAACACCATTTGTCTGACTCATGAGCAGAACACATTAAATTACATGTAAATTACTGTTCAACCATTTTTTTGTGTAAACTGTTGCACTGAACTGAATTTAAAAACCAAGAACCATTTGAGACTATATTTTTGAAATACAAGCAATTTATACAAGAATTGTTCGATTAAGCAATGTGAGAGGAAGAATATGATGAACATCCACATGATTTACAAAGAAATGTGTCTCTTGTAAGCCTGTGAGGTCTTGTTTGTTTGGAGATGCAACACTTTGTAGGTTATAAAGCAGAGTTGTTGTTGTTTTTGTTTCTGAGGTGATCCTAAAATGGCCACCCTGAGGGCTTTATGCTCCTGCGTCTGAGACACAAGCGGCGTATCTGTATGTGTAGAGTTTGTTATCTGCTCCTCCACTCAATATCAACTAGAGAAAAGAGAAGGATTTAAAGATTAATCACAATTATACAACAACAACATTAAATGGTTTAATGATTAGATGTCAATTTACGATTGTAGATCTTTCATTTTAGGTGTTCTCTCAGGAGCATGTTAATTGGACTGCTAATTTAAATAATGTTTAAACAGTTTTAAGAGGATTGTTCTCCCAAAAATCTAAATTCAGTTTTCATTTAGTCATCTGGTGTTGTTCTAATATCCTATTTATTAATTTGTTTGTTTTTCAGTCGTCAAGATTTTAAAAGTTAAATTTAGGCTTTTTAGGGTGTGAATTTAAAAAAGTAATACATTAAAGCTGTGTAATATTGTCAAACATATCTCAATATTTTCAAAAGATGATAATTTAATATTTTGATGAGTTTGTTGATATTCCTCTTATTAATATTGCGTGTGGTGGTCAGTTTACAGCTGAAACATTTCGTTTCTGATTAAGGGCTGGGTTTTCACTTTAAACCAAATGTCAAATTCCCACAGTTGTCCCTGGCTTTCACCGACTAAAAAAGCAGAATTTCCATGACATCTAATGACAGGCTGCTGTTGCACTTATACATTAATAATAAAGTATTAAAATAATAGGAACATTAGCTAAATATTGTCCATGATTTTAATAGCTACATGGGAACAACAATGGATAATTTACAGTGCATGTGGAAAGTATTCATAGCGCTTCACTTTTTCACTTTTTTTGTTTTGTTACAGCCTTATTCTAAAATGGATTAAATTCATTTATTTCCTTAAAATTCTACACACAATACCCCACAATGACAATGTGAAAAAAGATTTCTTAAAATTGTTGCAATTTTTTTCTAAATAAAAAAGCTGAAATATCACTTGTACATCAGTATTCACCGCCTTTACTCAATACTTTGTTGATGCACCTTTGGCAGCAATTACAGCCTCAAGTCTTTTTGAATATGATGCCACAAGCTTGGCACACCTGTCTTTGGAAATTTTTGCCCATTTCTCTTGGCAATTCCTCTCAAGCTCTATCAGGTTGGATGGGAAGCGGGGGTGTACAGCCATTTTCAGATCTCTCCAGAAATGCTCAATAGGATTTGGATCTGGGTTCTGGCTGGGTCACTCAAGGACATTCACTGAGTTGTTGTGAAGCCACTACATATATATTCTGGTGGTGTGCTTTGGGTTATTGTCCTGCTGAAAGATGAACCGTCACCCCAGTCTGAGGTCAAGAGCACTCTGAAACAGGTTTTCAGATGCATTATGGCAAATTCCAGGCAAACTTCTGTCTAGGCACTCTACCATACAGGCCTGATTAGTGGATTGCTGCACAGATGGTTGTCCTTCTGTAAGATTCTCCTCTCTCATCAGAAGAATGCTGGAGTTTAGACAGAGTTACAATCAGGTTATTGATCATCCTCCCTGACTAAGGCCCTTCTCCCCTGATGACTCAGCTTAGATGGCCGGCCAGATCTAGGAAGAGTCCTGGTGGTTCCAAACATCTTCCACTTACGGATGATGGAGGCCAATGTGCTCACTGGAACTTTCAGAGCAGCAGAATTTTTTTGTAAGCTTCCCCAGCCTTGTGCCTCAAGACAGCCCTGTCTTGGGAACTGTCCAGACAATTCCTTTGTCTTCATGCTTGGTTTGTGCTTTGACATGCACTGTCAACCCTGGGACCTTATATAGACAGGTGTATGCCTTTTCAAATCATGTCCAATCAACTGAATTTACCACAGGTGAACTCCAATTAAGCTGCTGAAACATCTTAAGAATGATCAGTGGAAACAGAATGTACCTAAGCTCAATTTAGAGCTTCACAGCAAAGGCTAACAATACTTATGTACATGCGATTTTTCAGCTCTTTTATTCTTAATAAATTTGCAACAATATCAAAAATATGTTTTCACATTGTCATTATGGAGTATTGTGTGTTTAATTTTGAGGAAATAAATGAATTTAATACTTTACATTTAACCAAAGCTCCTTAAAAAAAAACAAGCAGCAGATGGACTCAATTTTTTAAATAATACAACAGGAGAAACGAAAAACAATGGCTATGAAGGAAGTCAGTGTCGAAGGCTCATAGCCGAAACATTTGTTTTTCTTTACTACTGTTGTATTATTTAATACATTATTGACATCGGACCATCTTTGCTACTTGTCATTTATGGAACAAACTTTTTAAAATCCTAGGATATTCCAGAAATTCCATAACCTGTTGGAACCCTGTAAGGGGCACAATCTTAAATATCCTCAATTAATTTATGTGGCTTTTTTTTTACCTATATAAGGGTCTTTTTATATACTTAAAAAGGTTGTACATACATTACGCACATTGTAAAGTTGACGCTTAGTTAAATAAGGATAACAGTATTTGGCTGTTACTAATGAAAAAACAAAACAATTATCAACAAAATCTATCTTTGAAGTTAGAGGTGACCGAAGCATCATTATTAGGGCATTATTAAAATAATATAATATATATAAAATGTAATTTTATTAACGAGCAAATTGCATAATTAGAACTAAGGAGTGTTAGAAGTCAAAATAAGCCTTAAAATAAACATTTAATATTTTTAAGAATATGCAGCAACTCAATATTCAAAAAAGCGCTCTTCACACAGGCGAGGACGTTACGGAAATTTTCCGGAAAAGAGCATTCACACATCCATTCCAAAATGCCGGTAAATTCTGACATAATTCACCACAAATGAGCTTTAAACGGCTGCGCTTGTATTTGTAAACATTTGACTAAATTACAAACTCTGTGGATGATCAATATTGTGAACATCTTTCGCAGGATCACTTTCGCATGTCGAGATGTTCATAATATGTGCGTGTGCAGGCGCTCACAGGCTGTTTCATGGGCACACGCAAAGCTTGAAGGTAAACAAACAACGGCTTATCATAAGCATCTCATCGATGATTATTTAAACAGTTGGCATTAAGAAGAACATATAAACGGGATCTGACTAACTTCTAGCAGCTAAATGTGTCTGGAAAAATATTCAAAGGCTTTTTTTCTCACAAACCGCGCGGACGTAAATGCGTCTGACTGTTGTGATTGGCTAAAGCAGACGTCTCACGTCAACACGTGCACGCGCTTATTACGGCAATCTTCCTTCTGCATTCACACAGCGCAGCATTCCGGCAAATTGCCAGTAATGTTACAACTTCTCTTTCCGGAAAATAGCCAGAACGAATTTACCGGTATTTTCAAAAAGGACCTGTTCACACTTTTCCGGAAAAGTCTGTATGTGTGAAAGGGGCTTCAGTTTCTTGAAATCCCATGAAAACAAAATCAAGATTAGCACACCTGTCCTTAAAAATGATCACAAATATATTAAGCATTATGATTTCACAGATACAGAAAACAGATACAGAAAAAGAGAATGTATTGTCATACCCCATTCTCTGTCCAGTCAGCGCACAGTACTTTGTCTTCATGAGCAGCAAGATCATACAGAGGTGCTTTACAGCTGTGAAGAAGAAGAAACCAGCACTGTTAGGAACAGACAGACACGCGGAAAAAGAGAGGGATTTAGAGTATAACATACAGTTAAAGCCAAAACTAATAGCCCCCCAGTGAATTCTTTTTTAAATATTTCCCAAATGATGTTTAACAGAGCAAGGAATGTTTCACAGTATTTTCTATAATATTTTTTCTTCTGGAGAAAGTCTGATTTGTTTTATTTCGGCTAGAATAAAAGCAGCTTTTCATTTTTCAAATACCATTTTAAGGTCAATATTGTTAGCCCCTTTAAGCTAGTTTTTTTTTTAGAACAAACCATCGTTTTACAATAACTTGGCTGATTACCCTAACCTGCCTAGTTAACCTAATTAACCTAGTCAAGCCTTTAAATGTCACTTTAAGCTGTATAGAAATGTCTTGAAAAATATCCATTCAAATATTATTTACTGTCATCATGGCAAAGACAAAATAATTAGAGGGGGTTGTTTGACAAAGTGGCGTGTGACGTGTCTGAAAGGAATCCAGGGCTGAGAAGGGTGCGCGATTTATTTGAGGACCAGGAGGGAGACGCACGATTTCCGGGAGATTATCAATTATGAGTCGCGCAAATGCAGAGACTCCCAGAACTTCCGGGAGACTTGGTATGTCTGAATATCACATTTAACAACTATAGTGAGACGTGATCCAGCGGTACTTCCCTGATAAACTTTCCGATGTGCACTGCTCTCTCGAGCTCAGAGGAGCGCATGTCAGTGTGTGTGGTTGTGTGTGTGTGTGTGTGTGTGTGTGGCTGTGTCTGTGTGTGGTCACGTGATGTGCGTTTTCAGGAGACGGAGAGATGTTCAGAAATGCTAGGTAAAACACGCTGTGGATGTGGATCATTTTCGTTCTTAAATGCCATTTTAACACTAAGACGTATTAGTGTAAACGGGGCCCGAGTGTGTATTTTTCACGAGCGGGTTTGCGACGGGGGCATGGTGGAGGATCGGCGATGCCGGCTCAGCATCATGTTGTCAATTGACCATGGGTAGGGCCAGATGGAATCTGCGGACGTTTTTTGCTATTTCTGCAGAGAATTTTGGTAAAAATCTGCGGATTTCTGTGGAATTATTTTGGGAGTATCCAGCGGAGTATAACTTACACTTTAATATATTAAATAAAAGTAATAAATTACTGAATAAAAACTGAATAAATTCCGATTTACACATTTACTCAAGTAAATAAACAGAATTTATAATGGGCTAAAAAACTGCAGAAATTGCAGAATTCTGCGGAAAATCTGCGGAATTCTGCGCGCGCAGATTCTGTGGCGGCCTAACCATCGGCGATGGACGATGGCATCGCCTATCGGCCCAGCCCTAGTTGGTTGTACAAGTTACATTTTACCACCTCAGAATTGTGTCAAATGGCAACAACTGCAGTGGAGATCAAAAAAGAACAATTCAAGAGCTCAGATGCTAAGACCCCTGTTATTAAGCAGTTTTTTTTTTTTTAAACACCATTTTAAGATCAATATTATTAGCCCCCTACATATATATTTTTATTCGATTCTCAACAGAACAAATACATAAATTGTGTACAAATTATACAATGACTCTGCTAATTAACCTAACTACCTTAATTAACATAGTTAAGCCTTTAAATTGCCCTTTTTTCCTTTTGCTCTTGCTAGTATCTTGAAAAATATCTAGTAAAATATTATTTACTGTCATCATGGCAAAGATAAAATAAATCAGTAATTAGAATTGAGTAATTAAAACTATTATGTTTAAAAATGTGTTGAAACTATCTGCTCTCCGTTAAACTGAAATTGGGTAAAAAAATAAACAAGGGGGCGAATAATTCAGGGGGTTTAATGATTCTGACTTCAACTGTATCTGTGATTCATTCACCTCCTGGTGTCCCACAGTTTCACCACATTATCTAGAGATCCCGACACCAGCTGATGTTCATGAGACGGAGCCCATCTGACTGCTGTCACCCAGCCATTGTGAGACGTCAGTGAGAGGAGAACTAGAGAGCCGTCTGAAAGAAAAGAGAGAGCTGAGCGATGGTAATAGCTGTTAGTTTGAGAGGAAATCATTATGTGGCATCTTTGGTACCTTTAGATCTGGGGTCCCACAGACGCACATGTCTGTCAGTGCTGCCCGATGCCAGACGACGACACAGTGGAGAGTAGGAGATACAGTTGAAGACCTTACTGCCCGACTGCAATCAACAACATCAGTCTATCAATCCAGCAGCCTTCATGTGTACGTTTCCCATTTATTCAAACCATTTCTTAGTATTGCAGAAAACTATCATTGTTATTTTTAAGAAGTCTTATTACTAAATATTATGAATATAATTTAGTTATATATATTTTTAAGTAATATTTTTTTCCAATTATCCATAATTACATTGTAACAAAACAGAATATTACATTTGAAGTCAGAATTATTCGCCCCCCTGTTTAATTTTTCCCCAATATCTGTTTAACAGAGAGCAGATTTTTTTTTCAACACATTTCTAATCATAATAGTTTTAATAACTCATTTCTAATAACTGATTTATTTTATCTTTGTCATGATGACAGTAAATAATATTTGACTAGATATTTATCAAGACACTTCTATACAGCTTAAAGTGACATTTAAAGGCTTAACCAGGTAAATTAGGTTAACTAGGCAGGTTAGAGTAATTAGGCAAGTTATTATATAATGATGGTTTGTTCTGTAGACTATCGAAAAAATTTTAGCCTAAAGGGGCTAATAATTTTGACCTTAAAATGGTTTTTAAAAAATTTAAAACTGCTTTTATTCTAGCCAATAATAAAACAAATAAGACTTTCCCAAGAAGTAATAATATTTTCAGACATACTGTGAAAATTTCCTTGCTCCTGTTAAACATCATTTGGGAAATATTTAAAAAAGAAAAAACAAAATCAAAGGGGGCTAATAATGTAGACTTCAATTGTATGTCCAAATGCTTTTGATATTATCATTTAAAAATAATATGTATAAACCTCATTTTTTGAAAACTCTTATGAGTAACAATTACTAATTATTTCTTAATAGTGCTGTGCAAAGTTCATTATGATTAAAAACATCCAAAATAAGTTTGTTTAGACATAATTTAAGTGTGTGTGTATATGTATATGTATATGTATATATATATATATATATATATATATATATATATATATATATATATAAAAATATATTTATATATATGTATGTATGTATGTATGTATGTATATGTATATATATATATATATATATATATATATATATATATATATATATATATATATATATATATATATATAAAACACGCATGCATATATTTGAGAAAATGTTTATTTATATTTTAGATATAAAATATGATATAAAAAACAAGAAATACAAGATAAAAAATATGTACACAAATTAAATTATATATCAATTGAAATAACTACGTAACAAAATTTGTTTTGATTAGTTTTGTTTTATGTACCTGTGTGTATATCACATAATCACACAGAATTTAATTAAAACACCATATTTTGTAAAAATTATATATATTTATATTTCAAAATTGGGATAAGTACAGGTTTTTAAAATTATATTTACCTATAACATCAATAATAATAAGTAATATAGTTTCTTTTTATAATATAATAAAAATGATATTGGACAAAATAAAAAGTTCTATTAATTGTAGTTTTATAGCAGTTGTAGACAGGGTTTTAACTAAATAACTGTCTTCACTTACTAATGTACTCTTCTGCCCACCGGTCTCTGCATCCCAAAGACGAATAGTGTGATCCCATGATGCACTGCACAGCTCATCTGCATCCATCCAGAGCACAGAAGACACTGCCTCATTGTGGCCAGACAGAGTCATGAGCGGAGTCTGGAGAGGAAGAAAAAGAGTCGAAAACTGGAAAGCACTAAAATGTGCACCTTCAGTACAATGTAAGTTGCAGTGGATAAAACGATTGCAAATAGATTCTGGGTGTCACGGTGGCTAAGTGGTTAGCACTGTCTCCTCCCAGCAAGAAGGTCGCTGGTTCGAGTCCTGGCTGAGCCAGTTGGCATTTCTGTGAAAAATTTGTGTGGGCTTCGTCCTACGGTTTCCCCCACAGTCCAAAGACATGCGCTATAGGTGAATTGGGTTAATTAAATTGGCCATAGTGTGTATGTGTGTGTGTGTGTGTGTGTGTGTGTGTGTGTGTGGTAGTGAATAAGGATGTATGGGTGTTTCTCAGTACTGGGTTGCGGCTGGAAGGGCATCTACTGCATAAAACATATGCTGGAATGGCAATATGGTTGGCGGTTCATTCCACTGCGGTGAGCACTGATGAATAAGGGACTAGGCTAAAGGAAAATTAATAAATGAATAGATTCTCACCCGTGTGAGCCCCATCTGCTCAGTTTTCTGTTTTTTGCGTGGTCTGTTGGGTTCTTCAATCTCATCCTCTTCTTCTGTTGGCACTGAGGAGGACAAAAACAACAATGCAAACCAGATTTAATATACATTCTTTAAAATCCGTTCACTATTTTCCTTTTTAACATGAACATTCTTGTTTTTAAATTACATTTCTGATAGAAGAAAGGTTTAACAGAACCTTAAAACCTACCTGCAGACCATATCTTAAGCATTTTGTCCCATGAGCCGCTGCAAAACTGTAGAGCAAAAAACATGAAACATATTAATGGAAAATCAAGCGCATTATTTTTATCATTAATCCTAATACATATTTTTTATTAAATGTCTGCTTTTAAAAGAAGGGTCTGTTGCTCACCAAAATTACATTTATTTGATCTGAAATACAGCAAAACCATAAAATTGTGAACTTTTTTTTTTTTTTTACAATTTAAAGAGACAGTTCACCTAAAAATGATCATTCTGTCATCTTTTATTTATCCTCCACTTGTTCCAAACCTGTTTTAGTTTCCTCCCTCTCTTCAAAACAAAGGAAGATATTGTGAAAAATGTTGGAGGAAAATGGGTAATGGCTGCTTTTTCCAACATTCTTCAACAGATCTTGTTTTGTGTTCAACAGAAAAATGAAATCCATATATGTTTAGAACCACTTGGGTGTGAAAAAATGGTGAGGATATGTTTGAGTGAACTGTCTCCTTAAGAAACCAGAAATAAGAAGCATTGCTTATAACTATCAACTGTAAAAACAGTTGTGATGATTTATATTTTCAGGTAAACTGTTCACATTTGTTTTCAGGATGAATGATCACAAAGTGTCTTTATTATTAGTTGTGTTCAATTTAATGTATGCTTTCTCAAATCAAACATCTAAAAAATGTAGTAACCATAAAGACTTTAAGAAATTAAAAAAGCACAAACCTTTGTCCTAGTGGGGTCAACAGCAATGGTGTCGACGCTTCCTGCATGTCCTCGACAGCAGTGTCTGGCCTTCACTTTGTTTCGTTCAGAATTCCACTCCCATAACATGACAGTTTGATCCAGAGACGCCGTCAGGAGCACAGAGTTCAAACCATCTGAAAACCACACATCCATCAAACCATCAGGTGGATTCAGAAAGATCATGACCGTTAGTTCTCTCAGGGTCTGTTTATCATAAAGTTATGTATCTTAACCTTCCTGTCGTGTTCGGGTCAAATCTGACCGATTTACAACTTAAATCACTCAAAAAATATTGTGTTTTACATCTGATCACCTCAAGGCCTAATGATATCCTTCACACTGTGCATTTGAACATATAAAAGTGATGATCATGTCTTTCATTGAATTTTGAGTGTTTTAATCAACCTTGTTACACCTGTGGTGTTCCCGATCAAAAGTGACCGCCATAGGAAATGAATAGGCATCCAGGCTATGTTCATTCATCAGGCAGAAAACATCCCCACACACACTACCCCAACTTACTCACCCACTCCCTTACTCACTCGCTATTATCACGCTCTAAACTGACCAAAGTATAACGAGTGCTAGTTCTGTGTCCATGCTCACCGTATATACCCTCAGTCACTATTCCCTATATTAGTACACTTGAAGGACTGAAAATTCGATCACTCAGAACACAGGAAAGGATAGAATTTTGTTTGTGCTTTCCTGGTTGATAAATCATTCAGATGGATTAAAATTTCAATTTCTTTGGTCAGACTCTGTGATAGTTATTTTAGTGAGCTGTCTATTAGTAATGAAACAAAAGTATTTTGATTTTTGTCATCTATTGTTCCTTTTGTACTATATTTTCTGCTCCTATTTTTATTTTAATTGCAATTATTTTATGTCTAATTGTGTAAATTCTTGTTAAACACTCCTTTGATACATTGTTCACAGCTAAAGAATGTTGAATAAAAATTTAGTGGAGAAAAATGTTTTTTGTGCTAATATAAGAGAAGTTAAAACAGGCTGGGAATACAAGAAGTAAGGGGCAGGATGTGAACACGACAGGAGGGTTTAACATCTTAAAGTTTTTTGCGTGTGTGTTGGATGTTCAATAATCCCTGTGGCAAAACATGCATTATAAAAGCTATTTCCTTGTTATTAGTATTTTGTATATTTAGGTTCATGCTTAAAAACAACAGTGTGAACTCTAAGTTAACCATGACTAAACGTAAGGTTTTACTTATGATCCATAACAACTTAATTAAGAGCCAAAAAAAATGGGTAAAAACCCCTTTAAACATTCACACTCAAATTCATACATAATAGGAATGCACCAAATTTTTGGTCGGCATAAAGTATCAGCTGAAAATTGCGATCTAGGCGTTTGGCTGAAAGAGAAAATATGAAAAAAAGGCTATGCTTGTTCAGTGAACTGAATTTGCTCTACCTCCAGAGAGACACTGCGCACAGTGTGAAGGTGGCTTTCACACCAGACACGGAAAGCACTGCGCTATGAAACCCATTCATATTAATAGCTTCCACTGCACAAGGGTGGTTGACCAAAGCACAAGAGCAGCAGAGTTCACCTTAAACTAGATTGTACACGTGCTACTGTAAAAGTTAAAAATAGCTCAACATTTACCTTTTGGATATTCTGTGTACAGTCTATATAGTGCACTTATTCCTGCTGCATGCAAAAGAGCTACTATGCTTTCATGGCAAAACTCATTCACTGTCATTAAAATTTTACTGTTGATAAAATGTTTATTTCATTAGCTTGCGTTTTTAAAATGAACATAATTCAAGTAACTGACTAAGAATTTAAATGTCTTACAATATGAATTTATATTATTTAATAAAATAAAAAAATAATAATTACAAAGCATTTTTCATTTTGGTTTTTGTTGTGCATCTAGAATATTCGGTTTTAGGCCAGAATTTTCATCCCAATTGTGTAAATATAAGCAACTCATACTGGTTAATGATCAATATCATTGAAATACTGGTTAATATAATCCAGATTCTGACCTCTCTTCACCCAAGCCACATCTTTCACAACATCAGCATGTCCAGCCACAGTCATCACAGCCTTCCCCTCCATAGACCAAATCCGAGCCGTCTTATCATAAGAGCCTGTCAGGATCCTGGGGAATATTTTTTTTTTAAAATCAGCCGAGCAAATAGATATTTTTATTTTAGTTAGGAATGATTAGAAGCGCACCATTCAGAATCTGCCTCCACAGAGCTGATCCAGTCATCGTGCATGATACATTCCTCAGGCTGAGGGGCCGTGAACTTCTCCACATACTCGATTTCCACCACCTCTTCCTGTAAACACCAACATACGACAGAAAAATATGTACAAATATTCCAAATACAGTAGATTACTGCATGCTCATCAACAGGGCTGCATTATACTGGAATAAAATACATTTTGAAAGATTTATTACACTACGAAAATTTCACCAGATGACTTTAAAAGCTCTATTCGTCGTTATTTTATAATGGATGTGGTCATTTTGCAGGAGATCATATCTGCATAAAATAAAACAAACTAAATAAAAAGTGTAGATCAATACCTCAAAACAAAGTAAAATGTTAAATACACAGTGCTTTATGTCTTCTAGGGACAGTATTCACAGTGTTTTACTAAGAGAGTATTTAAGTAGAGGAATTGAATAATCAGGTAAAATCACAATGTATAAATGAAATGAACAGTGCTTACATTTCCATATTTTCAGCCCTAACTTTTACCACTGGATTAAACAGCTTCAAGGGGCAAAAAAAGGGATTTTAAAAGGGAAAAAGGGAACAAAACTGGGACCAAGCTGAATATTTTCTATAATATCAGATGACCAGTGAATAGACTCTAGGTGGTCCAAAACACATGTGTGCAGGTAAAACTACCCTGCCGTACCGTTGAGATGTTCTCTGTCTCAATGTGTTTGTCCAGCGAAGTGCGAAGAAACTGACCTCGAACCAGGAAATCAAACTCAACATGCTTGTGTCCAGCTGTTAAAAGTCACACAAGAGATTGTAATTACTGATATTGTAAGAAACATCTAAAAAAATATTGCAACTACAAAATTTAGAATCATTAAAGGCACAGTAAACTATCACCACTAGAGGGCGCGTATTCACAACAAACAAAGGCATGTTTTGATGACAGTTTGGCTTGAGTGTGGCATCATAAGAGTTGTCATCTTCATTACATCCTACAGGACTCAGAAATATGCTGAAATCATGTTAATGGTATTAAAAATGTATTATCATGGTAGTCTGAAGCAGATTAAAACCCAGTGACGTAAAGCAGTATTGAATTTCTGAAGCAATTGCTGATGAGAGATCATAGATATTTACATTAGATGTCGCCTACGCTATTGCTGTCTATTGGAAGGAATGCATCAATAGAGCTTCCATTTTAGTACAGGGTAGCGCTCCTTTGAAATGAATGCTGGTCCAAGGTGCAGTGGAGGACTGTGGCCATCTAGATCCAGAGATATTCACACATATACACATTTATCTATGATCAGGAGTTTTCCCGGTGGTCAGTGTGCAAATATTTTTTTAAATGTAGGAAAATTGAAACTTTCTACATCAATGAATAAGTGATCGCATGGCCATTGCAGACAAAGAGTGTGTGTTTGTGTGCACGGTATTATCCTCCCTCCCTGTTAAATTTAATCTAATCCATGTATCGAAACACACACCCTCTCCTTCACTTCTCATTCTAACAAAGGTAGTGATTTGTTTATGAATGAATCTTCATTATGTACAACTTGTTCTCTTAGCTGACAAAAATCCAAGTTTTTAGCAGTGCGGCATCTTGTCATATTTCATTTACATTGTTCATTTACATTTAGGTCACTGGTTCGAGTGACAGCTGAGTCAGTTAGCGTTTCTGTTTGCACGTTCTCCCTGTGTTCGCGTGGGTTTCCTCCGGGTGCTCCAGTTTCCCACACAAGTCCAAAGACATGCTGTACAGGTGAATTTGGTCAGCTACATTGTCCGTAGTGTATGTGTGAGCATGAGTGTGTATGGATGTTTCCCAGTGACGGGTTGTGGCTGTGAGGGCATCCGCTGCGTAAAAACATATGCTGGATAAGTTGGCGGATAATCTGCTGTGGTAACCCTTGATTAATAAAGGGACAAAGCAGGACAGAAAATGAATAAATGTTAGCTTTTTTATTCACCAAAACTAGCACAAGCCTAGAATTTAGTGCAAGTTGGTGCTACTTTGCCTTATGATCAGTGCAGTAAGAGACTGTATTATCATCAATAACATTACTTGTTTAGCACAAAAGTTCATAACATACAAAATCATAAAAAATAAAATCTTACCCAAGGAATGTTCCGCCTTAATGCTTTGTTTGCTCGTTACTACACCCGTACACAGCGCTAAAGTCCAGCATCGTCACATTGGCTTTAGTCTTGACTAGTGCAGTTGAATAACATTTGTGCTGGGAGCACTGTACAAAAATGGTGGCGCTATTGATGCATTCTCAGGGTCCGGATGCGATATCTAGTAGTGTTTTATCAACTGGTGGATCGCTTTTGGGTCGCGGGACCATTTTCAGTGGGTCGTGGAGTGTGTGGTCAAAAAAACAACAAAAGTTTAATTTTTAACTTATTTTGACTTTTATTTTAAAATGCGTGCACGACAACCCTACCGTTTGACGTGAAATTTCATTTTAATATGGCAACAAATGTCAAAGTGCAAGTCAGCCCTGAATATGTAAAGAATGGGATTTGCATGTATTGACGACAAAAAAGACTTAAAGCCTCAGCGTGTCATAAGTAGTGAGGTGCTCTCACAAGAGAGCATGAAACCTTTTAAATTAAGACGACATTTAGACACCAGACAACATGATTTATTAACAGTTCAGTTTAGTTCATAGTAACTGAACCTTTCCTTACCCTAACCACTGTTTACAGTATTTGTCGTTTTTACTTTGCAATATTTCTATAATTTGATACATTTTGTTAAATGACAGCAATAAAATATAGTTCATTTGTAAGTCTTTGTGATTTTCTTATGATTTATCTGTCACTACTTGTGTATGTAAACAAATAAATACAAATTAATTATAATTCCTAAAAATGTATTGTAGTTCCTAAAAAATTGGGTAGCAGCTTAATGACCATGTAAAAATGTGGGTCCCGTGGCCAAACCAGTTGAGAACCCCTAATCTAGTGTATATATCTATGATGATGAGAGATGAGGGCGACGCAGCTTTTTATTATGCCACAGTCCACCACTGTTTTATCCTTATAAAAACATTATATATAATGTTAAAATGCTGCTCTGTGCTGTCTAATAAGACATACAACACTTTAAACTGTCTTTGGTGTTTTAATGAAAAAGCAAAATCAAGTGGAAGGTGTGGGACGTCATTAGCTTGATCATTAGCATGGCCACACAGGACACAGTTCGTTTCACAAGTTAAAACAGAATATTTCCCAGAATTTGAACATTCTTCGAAACATTTGGGATAATGTAAGTGCATAACTCAGCAAAATATATAATACTATATGGCAATTTATAAAACATTTGAATTGTTTTTGGAAACTATAACATTCTGTGCCTTTAAATCACTATTATTTGATTCCACTTATTTTTTTAGAAAACAGTGGATAACACAGGACAATCACGCTGCATCATAACAAATTGACAACACTCGATGAAAATGAATAACTGCTCCAGAATCTGACCGTTCTTGGCTTCCAGCAGTTTGTTGATGACACCGCTGAGATCTGCAACCTCGGAGGAGGCAGGGATGGAGAACGGAACATCATCTACCAGATATCTAGAGAAGAGCATAAAAACACAGCTCATACACTTTACACATCTACTAATCTTATATATCTTAAAAATCTGTTAACACACATAAACGACGAGCAGAGTTTATAAAGAAGTCTTATGAACACTGATTACTGCAGAGCAAATGTCAGCTGGGTATTACTTACGAAGCTACAGCTAAACATCTAAGCTAACTGTTAGCTGTGCTATCGTGGACATTTATACTCACTTTTTGTTTTCGGTGAAGAACCGAGCCTGTAGCTGCGACATTTTGTCTTATTATAAGAAAACCGCTTAGAAAACACGCGATAAATGAATCGGCGAAGTTCAGTGTGTATGGGGATACTTTGCCACCATGTGTTTCCCAATGCGTGCCTGGAGAAGGCATGACAGTCGATTGCAGATGGCAATCGACGATCGACAAATGCGCTGGCAACTGCTTATGTCTGTGTTGAGCTACACGTTTAAACAAGAAGTTTAGTAAAGTTTCTCTGTATTGCGGATTTTTTTTTTGCGTTTAAATAGGTTTCATAAAAATATATATCTTAAAGTAGAACAGCTAAAATATCAACATTAATCTCACGTCTACAGTCTAAAGTTACCAGGGCCGGAGTGGGACTCCTTTTCAGCCCTGGAGTTTCAAGCCTTTGACCGGCCCACTTCACTTCACGACTTACTATATTAAAATAACGTAATTTCCAATTTTATAATGACACTATCACGTCTTTTTCAAGGACACAGCTGCTTTAGAAGTTCAAATATTTTTCATAAATATGAGAACATTAAAGGGTAGCTAAATCTCCATCAGTATTCTTTAAAACATCACAATTTCCTTTCCTGCTATATCTGAATATATATTCTGTGCAAAATTCTTTATAGATATATATACCTTTTTAACGGTGGTCACACAAAAAATAAAAATAAAATATGTACACCTACATAAGTAACCCAAACAGTATTGTATGTTTAACACTAAAAATGAAAAAATTAAAAATTCAATAAAAAGACTCAGATGGGGTTTGAACTTGGGTCAGTCGTAACATAACGTGCCGACCGCTGGACCAGTGTTATGATGCTGTGTAGAAAACTACTTTCTATTGATGACCTAATCTTTTTTCCCCTTTTTAGATTTCTGATCAAGTTATGTCAGATTTAATGTAGTGAATCATCTGATTTTCACTGAGCAGGTGTAATATTCATTCATATTAATATATTAAATTTTTATATTCACTGAGGTGCCGCTGTTTGGAGTAGAATGATAGTTACATAATCATTAACATGCAGGCTGCATTTTGCTCACGGGGCTGTGGGAAAAGCTGCGGCAAAATAAAGAATAAAAAGAGTGAGGCTATGGTCAAATAAGTAAATAAATTTAAAAAAGAGCGACTGCTAAGAGTTCAAGCAGCTAGGGACACCGGCCCTCGTGACCAAAAAATGGACCGGCCCAGCAGGAATTCTCCCGGTCCTCCTGATTAGCCAAACCGGGCCTGAACGTTACACTCTGAAGACATTATAACAGATACATTCAGAAGGCTACTAAGATTTATAAACATACCAAATGCTAATATAACTCAGAATATAAAACGGTTAAATTAAACTAAAATGTAATTTTAACCTTAGAAATATTTTGATTTAATAGAAATATTTCTATTTATAGTCAGTAGATTGTATATATTTCAAATGCAGCCTCATTTTACATCTCGTAAAAAGGGGGATAATAGGTTCCCTTGAACTAAGAAACCTCAGATTTCTCTGACCCAGCTCTGGCCCACACAATCAGCTTTTGCTTGGCCCACATGCCACAGTAAATTACCCAGGTAGTAAAGAATTCTGGCCCAGATTTGGCTTATAGCTGGCACAGCAGACATTCCTCTGGCACAGGCATACAGCATGTGGGCCAAACATGGTCTGCCTTTGGCAGAGGTGGCACCATTTTTAAGGTGGCACACAAGATTTGGGCCAGATTTAAAATGTATAATTGGCCCAGATGTAAAAAATTAATATGTGGGCCACGTACTGTACGCTTGGCCTGTCTTGACCCACATTTAAAATACATTAAAATTATTTTTAAGTAAAGAAAAAACTGCTAATCAGGTCACTTTGAGAAAGAGCACGCCCGTAATGTGCCTAAAGTGCAATGCTTCATGGGTTTATCAATTTCATTGCAATCGTGACACACCAACCTATCTGGCCCAGTTCTGGCTCAGTGGCCCACACGGGATCTGCGCGCACAGAATTCCCAAATTTCCGCAGATTTTTTAGCCCATCATTAATTCTGTTTATTTACTTGAGTAAATGTGTGTAAATCTATATTTATTCAGTTTTTAAATTAATTACAGTAACATTATTGACTAATGTGAAAATGCTCATCTGATTTATGTACAATACAGTTTGTAAAGTATTATTTTCTGTCTTTAAGTAGAGATATTATATGAGAAACTTGCTTTGTTTACCAAATAAAGTGAATCTAATTGGATTTGCATTTTGAACATTAAATAAAAGTTAAAAAGATATTATTTTAATTTCACATATTAAGGTTTTAGTTATGATACTCCCAAAATAATTCAGCAGAAATCAGCAGATTTTTACCAAAACTCCACAGAAATAGCAAAAAATGTCCGCAAATTCTGTCTGGCCCTAGTTATGAGTTATTAACTTGGCTGAGACTTGACCCAGAAATGGTCCATGTTTGGCCCTTGTCTGGAAGCCAAACTTGGTCCAGCCATGTACCGTAATTCACTGCCGCATGTGGGCCAAGTAAAATCTAATTGCATGAGCCAGAGCTGGGCTAGAGAAATTTTGTTATGTGGGTACGGTTGGCTACATGACTGGACCAAGTCTGGCTTCCAGACAAGGGACAAATACATAGACCATGTCTTGGTCAGCCAAGTAAATAAGTCATAACTGGGCCTGAACTGTGTCTGATATGTTGGTGTGCATCGTTGAGACACCAAAGTAAGTAACTTTTCTAGGGAACAAGTAAAGTAACACATTGCTTTAAAAATTCATTCATTCATTCATTCATTCATTTTCTTGTCAGCTTAGTCCCTTTATTAATCCGGGGTCGCCACAGCAGAATGAACCACCAACTTATCCAGCAAGTTTTTACGCAGCGTATGCCCTTCCAGCCACAACCCATCTCTGGGAAACATCCAGACACACATTCACACACACACTCATACACTACGGACAATTTAGCCTACCCAATTCACCTGCACTGCATGTCTTTAGACTGTGGGGGAAACCGGAGCAACTGGAGGAAATCCTCGCAGGGAGAACATGCAAACTCCACACAGAAATGCCAACTGAGCCGAGGTTCGAACCAGGGACCCAGCGACCTTCTTGCTGTGAGGCGACAGCACTACCTACAGCACCACTGCCTCGCCTGCTTAAAAAATAAGTCATAATATTTGAGTTACTTTTTAACTTAATAATTTTTTTAAAAGCTTTTAAAAATTACATTGCTGAATTAAATTAGTGTAATCAGACAGAACCCAAGATGACAGAGTCTTACATTTCTGTGATGGAAGTATTCTTATTATTTTGAACACAGAGAAGAAAAGGGGATAATAGTCTCAATAAGCAATGATTTTACTGGACTAATAAGAGAAAAATATAAAAGCAGCAAACACATTGCTTTCAACTTTCAGTAATCTGTATACGGCATGTACAGTTGAAGTCAGAATTATTAGCCCCCTTTGAGTTTTTTCCCCCTTTTTTCCCAAATGATGTTTAACAGAGCCAGGAAATTTTCACAGTATGTCTGATAATATTTTTTCTTCTGGAGAAAGTCTTATTTGTTTCATTTCCGCTAGAATAAAAGCAGGTTTAAATTTTTTAAAAAACATTTTAAAGTCAAAATTATTAACCCCTTTAAGCAATATTTTGTTTCCTATTTGTCTACAGAATTAACCATTGTTATACAATAACTTGCCTAATTACCCTAACCCGCCTAGTTAACCTAATTAACTTAGTTAAGCCTTTAAATGTCACTTTAAGCTGTATAGAAGTGTCTTAAAAAATACCTAGTCAAATATTATTTACTGGTTGGCTAGTGGTACTGCGCACTGACATATAGACATATACGCCACAGCCATATCACCCTGCAGCCCAAGACCGGTTACTCACTGAAGCTAAGCAGGGCTGAGCCTGGTCAGTACCTGGATGGGAGACCACTAGGAAACACTAGGTTGCTGTTGGAAGTGGTGTTAGTGAGGCCAGCAGGGGGCGCTCAACCTGTGGTCTGTGTGAGTCCTAATGCCCCAGTAAAAGTGAAGGGGACACTACACTGTCAGTGGGTGCCGTCTTTCGGATGAGACGTTAAACCGAGGTCCTGACTCTCTCTGGTCATTAAAAATCCCATGGCACTTCTCGTGAAAGAGCAGGGGTGTAACCCCGGTGTCCTGGCCAAAGTCCCTCTATCGGCCCTTACGATCATGGCCTCCCAATCATCCCCTTCCACCGAATTGGCTCTATCACTGTCTCTCAATAGCTGGTGTGTGGTGAGTGCACTGGCGCCATTGTCCTGTGGCTGCCGTCACATCATCCAAGTGGATGCTGCACACTGATGGTGGTGTGGAGAGACCCCCCTCATGATTGTGAAGCGCTTTGGGTGTATGTATGTTCGCGAAATCACTTTCGCGAACGCTCACGCTCAATCTGCCCAGTTGGTGGAATGAACTCCCTAACTGCATCAGAACAGCAGAGTCACTCGCTATTTTCAAGAAACGACTAAAAACTCAACTATTTAGTCTCCACTTCACTTCCTAATCTGCAATTGCCTATTTGAATATCACACTAACTGTACAAAAAAAAAAAAAAAAAACTACTAACACTTCCCTTCTTAGACTTTACAGACCTGAAACTTGCCTTTAGTACTTATTCATTGTTGCTCTTAGTTGTGTAAATTGCTTCCTTGTCCTCATTTGTAAGTCGCTTTGGATAAAAGCGTCTGCTAAATGACTAAATGTAAATGTAAATGTAAATGTATGGCCATACACAATAAATGCGCTCTATAAATACACATTACATTACATTGCATTACATAGCACCAGCGTGCTCACGGCAACCTGAGTTCGATTCCTGGCTTGAGGTCCTTTGCCGATCCTTCCCCTCTCTCTCTGCTCCCAATGCTTTCCTATCTGAATTCTCTACTGTCTACAGGAATAAAAAGTAACACAACTAGTTACTTTTTTGGAGTGTAACTGAATATTGTAATGCATTACTTCCAAAAGTAACTTTCCCCAACACTGTTGGTGTGTTTTACATTGTGTGCAACCTCTGCCAAACCCTGGTCATGTTTGGCCCACATGCTGTATGCCTGTGCCAGATGAATGCCTGCTCTGCCAGCTTTTGCCAAATCAATTCTTTGCTACCTGGGTTGTTTTCTTTTACACCATACTGAAAACAAAACACTTTACGGAAAGCCAAAAAGGCCAAAAACTCAAAACTGACAGGGTTTTTCCCCAGCTCAACGTAACATCAGGTCTCTTTATCCACATATCCTTGAGAAGCGTGTCCTGATCAACAGCCGTCAGTCTGACAGTAACTCTGCAGTGTTTGGGTCACGGCGCCCCAGCAGGCCCAAGGGGTCGAGGCCGCGTCTGCTGTGGGTCTGCAGCTGCAGGACGGCTCTCTGCATTTCCCAAGACCCTTCTGGGGACTCCACGCACATCTCCCGAGCCTCTGCTCCCTTGGCAGTGAGCACCCGTGGGAGGCAGAGCCAGAGATAACGCAGCGCTTGAAGATCCACACATTACCTCACAGAGAAGCAGAGGGAGGAGATGAGGAGACGCACGGCCTCTTCTGTCATTTAGAGAGACGGGTTCAGCCGGCGGTGCCCATGGCGGAGCGGGCGCTGGATGAGGACATGGCCTGGCAGAGAGGTGAGGATGGAGGAAAGAGCCTGAGGACGCAGACGTGGAACCAGACGTGTGTCAAACTGGCAACGCAGAGAGAGGCAAAGAAGTGGGTGAGTGCAGGAAAAGGTGGATGGAGCCACTTGGGTTTTATTAAATAACATATTTTAGAGAACATATTTATCTGTAAAAAAATTATTCATTGGATTTGCTTGATTTTTAAGGTAAGTGGTTGCAAACAATTTATAAGGGCTGTATTTTATCAAAGCAGTACATTTAATTAGTGTGTTTAAATTCTGCCCATATTGAAACCTCAAATTCATTCATTTTCTTTTCGGCTTAGTCCCTTTGTTAATCTGGGGTTGCCACAGCAGAATGAACCGCCAACTTATCCAGCATATTTTTACTCAGCGGATGCTCTTGCAACCTATCTCTGGGAAAGCAACCTACTTACCTTAAAATAATTTAGTTCATTCAATTAATAATTTTGTTCACTGTAGATATGTTTAAATTTAGTGGCAAACTTTTTTATTTTAATGCTAAATACATGAGAAATATTTAATGATAAACTATGAATAATATAGTCCAAGAAATATTAATATTTAAAACTATCCCACTTAGAAAAATACATTTTATTTTTACTTTTAGTTGCATTTTATTTTTTTATTAGAAAATATGCTGCTTATTAATTTGTGTAAACATTAAAGGCAACAAGGAGGCATTTCTTTGGTCAAAAACTATAATAGATTTCTTTTTAAAATAGACAATGTTTTTTGAACCTATATAAAAAAACACACATACAAAATGTAAAAAGTATAATAATCAAAATAATCATTTGAGTTCATCAAAATGTATATAAATTACTATTATATTAATATTAAATATGAGACATTCTACCAAAAACATACATTATCTGTCCCTGAAATGAAAACATATACAGTTGAGGTCAGAATTATTCGCCCCCCCCCCCCTCTGTTTCTGTTTACTGGAGAGAAGATTTTCTCAACACATTTCTAATCATAATAGTTTTAATAACTAATTTCTAATTACTGATTTATTTTATCTTTGCCATGATGACAGTAAATAATATTTGACTAGATATCTTTCAAGATACTTCTATACAGCTTAAAGTGACATTCAAGAGCTTAGGTTAATTAGGTTAACTAGGCAGGTTAGGGTAATTAGGCAAGTTATTGTATATTGATGGTTTGTTTTGTAGACTATAGGAAAAATATATAGCTCAAAGGGGCTTATAATTTTGTCTTTAAAATGGTCTAAAAAAAATTAGAAACTGCTTTTATTCTAGCCGAAATAAAACAAATAAGAAGAAAAAATATTATCAAACATACTGTAAAAATGACTTGCTCTGTTACTCATAATTTGGGAAATATTTAAAAAAGAAAAAAAAATCAAATGGGGGCTAATAGTTCTGACTTCAACTGTAAATACAGTCAATAAAAGTATTTCCTCTCAAAAAATGTCTAAAATGGCATGATGGTTGATTTCTAGGAGTTGTTCTGTAAAGGAATACGTCATTCATTTGGTTCTCAGATTTCTTTTCTTTATTAAAAACACTTTACAAATGTATAAACTCTGCCATTGTCCTTGTCCTCAGCCCGACTGATCCTACAGCTTTAATAGTTTAGTTATGCTATGGATGGTTATTTAGAAAAAAAATGTAATTCAGTTGACATCAGTTGATTAAAAACATCAGATTATAAATACATTCTACAAATAAATACTATTTTACAATTGTCCACATGTTTCCGTCTGTCCTGTCACATTTGCATTCAATTTAACATAAAATGTGTGCATTACACGTTTAAGGCTCTGACTCGGAGTAAGTGACATCATTCGACGGAGAAGCTGACAGTGATCAGTGATGTTCTGTCATTGAATTGGAAGATTTTCATGCTTGTTTTTGTATGATTATTTTGAGGACGACAAGCTTAAGTCAAGCCCTGTCACATTTTTTAAAAGTGAAAATTTACATTTCTGGTAGTATGTCATATACTAAATCTAATTATAAATAGGTATATTTTTTCAAACTTTTTTGCTTATAATTTAATTTGTAATCATTTCCCTACAGAAACTGTGGATTTGAACTCAACTATACAACAGGTTTAAGACTCACTTTTTAAGAAAACAAAAATGACTGGCAAAGTACAATAAAAATACTATTTGAGTTCAAAATGTACTGTTTAATGCAATCTGATTTTTATCATTTGTAATTATTTGTTCAGTTTAATGAGAATGAAAGAAAAAAGTACTGTTAATTTTCTGACAAGTAACAAATAATAATGAATTTCAATAATAACAACTGATCAAATTGAAAACAATATTAATTAATAAACAACCTTTAAATGCACTTATAGTTTTTTCTATAATTTGTGTAGTCAGGGTGCGAATTACAGGGGGATTTGGAGGGGATTGACCCCCTAATTAAAGCTTGATCCCCCCTGAAGGGGGATACAACAAGTATGGGGGGGTCAGTCTTTTAATAGTCGTTTAATAAGATATAGCTTTCTCTGACGTACAGTATAAATATATATATTTATATTGTACCCCCTTCCCCCGTGCCAATCAATGCTTGGAAAAATATCATTAAACAGTCTGAACTGGCAGTTCTAGAGCACCAAAGCACATCTTTGGTATTCACAAACCATGTTTCTTGTAAAATAGGTGCTTATATCTGCATGTAGCCTAAAAAAAGAAAAAATAGACACATCATTTGTATAGTTTGACCTACAGTAACATGTAAAATAATCACTAAATATCCATCAAAACTCTGAAAATGTTTACATTTTGTTATTTGAGATGTAATTTAAATACATTAATGAATTTGATTGCATTAGCAAACTACTACTGAAAAAATTAACCCCCCAATCTTCAATAATTCACACCCTGTCTATAATTAAACTATTAATCCAACCATACAATCATTAACCGCATCAAAGAGTTTTGTGATGCAAAAAGAAAACAGTAAATACACTCTGCTTAATGAATCTCTTTTTAAAAATAAGTCCATAACACTATAAGACACCTAATATTAAGTAAGACACCTAATATTAAGTAAGACACCTAATATTAAGTACGACCTCCTTTAAAAAACTTTTTCATATTTTTTTCGATGGTCTCAGGTGAAGTCTGGACCGACAGCGTCATCCAGAGCCTGTAAGAGTCAAACGTCTCCAGAAAACGCAGCGAGAGAAAGGAGTCGAGTTCGTAACCTCAGACAGGCCTTCCACAGCCTGCAGGCGGCTTTACCCTCCGTCCCGCCAGACACCAAGCTCTCCAAGCTGGATGTTCTGGTTCTGGCAACCAACTACATCGCCCACCTGACTGAGACCCTGGACCAGGGCGGCATGTTGGGTGACCAGAGCGTCTTGCAGAGAGTCGAGTACCTGCATCCAGTGAAGGTCAGAGACTTTCTTTTGTGGTTGCCATGATGACAGTACATCATATTTGACTTGATATGTTTCAAGACACTATAGTGTTCAGCTTGAATTTAACATTTAAAGGTTTAAATAGGTTAATTAGGGAAGTTAAGGTAATAGGCAAGTCATTGTATTATGATGGTTTGTTTTGTAGAGACAATTAAAATATTATTGATTAAGGGGGCTAGTGACCTTAAGAATGTAATGGTTAAAAAATATTAAAAACTGTTTATATTCTAGCCGAAATAAAACAATTAAGACTTTCTCCAGTAGAAGAAATATTATAGGAAACACTGTGAAAATTTCCATGCACTGTTAAACATCATTTTCGGATAAAAAAAAAAAAAGTAATCGGACTTCACAAGAGGGCTATTGATTTTGACTTCAGCTGTACATTGAATGTATCATGCTATATTTACAATTCGAGACATTCGAGTCTTCAGGCACTCAATCATGTGAGGAATTAGTTGCTGTTGTACATTTAAATCTTGACTTTAATCTTCAATCAATATCTCGATATATTACAATTACTCATATGTGTGTGTGTGTGTGTGTGTGTGTATATATATATATATATATATATATATATATATATATATATATATATATATATATATATAATATATATATAATTTTTGCTTACGTTAATCTGACTTTAACTATCCAAATAACGGGTATAATATGGTTGTAACATGATTAATATTGAAGTAAAACATGGCTAATATGGTTTAAAATAGGATATATAAATGTGTGACTTACGTAAGTTTCTAATATGCTGATTTGCTTCACAAAAATATAATTGCTGTAATATAGTGGAATACAATCCCATGTAAAACCTTCATTAAAAATATATAGACTAAACATTATATTAAGTTATTATTATATTAATATAAATTTTTATCCAACAACGTAAAAAAAATCAATGAGTAATAATCAACAACATGTTATAACTTTGACATAATTTCACCATAATTCAACTTCATTTTATTTAAGTTATACAGGATTGAGCTTGATGTTTTAAGTCAGTTTAATGTAATGTTGTTTTAAGTGACTTGCAAAGTTCATTTGATTCAACTTAAAAGTGCATGTAGCAAAGGTTTTACTTTTAAAAATATCTGTAAATTAGTTGTTTTTGCTATTTTGCGATTTTTATTTATGCTTTTGAATTTCATAACGAGACCTTGATCTTTCTTCTAACTTTTAACTTTAAAAAGTTGGAAAAGGTGACTTTTATTCATTTGTAATAGTTTAAAGTGATATATTGTCTGTGTTGGTGTAATTTGAAGTACAAAAACCTTGTAATAAGCAGCCAGTACATTTTCTATTATGTTACAGACTTATTTCTTTTTACTGTATATAATTTTGTATACATTACATTATTTCAAACTACCAAAATGTCAATAAAAATCACTTTGTTAAACTGTAGAGTTGAATTTTTTCAACATCAAAATTCGACAGAGCAGAGATCAAGCTCCCATAATGTAAATCACAATCATAAATAAATGAAAAACACTTGTGAATCACAAAACACGGAAACTGTTCATTAACAGATTTGTTTTGCAGTAAAAACAGACAGAAAAATTTTTAACTTCACTCTAGCTAAAAGATTTACCATGAAATTGGCCATTTCCTTTAACTTTAAAACGCAGGAGGTGGTTCATTCCGCTGTGGCGACCAATGAAATGGAGACTAAGCCAAAAAAAAATGAATAAATAAATAAAACACAAGAAAAATTTTCTATTTCTTTTTATTAGTATTAACACTGTCTAAATAACGTCTTTGTCAATAAAAAGACATTAGGGTAACTCAGTTCACAAACATATCTTACTAAAGTCAGACATCATATTTTGATTGAGAGCCACTTACAGTCAAGCACTGTCAAACTCTTACTTACAGCTACTTTTATTCAACCAGCAAGGTTTTTTTTTTTTTTTTTTTTTTGACACCGGCTTTTCCCAAAAGATAATAAGAACTTTGAAAAATGCTGGGTTCCACACAATCGATTTGTGTTGGAACAACAGGAAGAAATTAAGTTAACTTATTAGTCTTAACTTATTTAAGTGGATTAAACATAAAGAAAACAAGTTGTCCCTCAAAAACCTCATGATTTGTGTTGTTTTAGCTCATTTTAAATAAGTACTTTAAATAGCAAACATCATTTTTTTAATGAGGCATTATTGTGGGAAAAAAAAAAAATATATATATATATATATATATATATATATATATATATATATATATATATATTTATATATATATTTCTTAGCTTTCATTTACATCCAAACAAAAAGTTTAAGTCAGAATTTTCCAGGGGCATGAATAATATTAGCCATGACTGTGTATATGTTTTAATACTGAGTCAATCTATATGTTCATGCTGAAGGTGTGAAAGTGAAAGACTTGTGTCCCCTTAAACAGAAATGGCCGATGCGTTCTCTTCTGTACTGTGGAAACATTGGAGAGCGACTGACCGGAGCACAGGTCAGCCAGGAGACGGCCAGCAAAGCCGAAAGCAGACTCACAAACTGAGGAAAAATCAACTGCTGGACAACACTAAAGCTTGTGCAGGAAGTCACACACACACACACATGCTCGATATTTCCACATTATTTACTTTTTGTTTTGATAAAACACTAGAAGTACAAGGTTGATTTATATATTATTCACATTTTTATATACAGATGAAGTCAGAATTATTAGCCTTCCTGAATTATTAGCCCCCCTGTATATTTTTCTCCCAATTTCTGTTTAACGGGAAGATTTTTTTCAACATAATAGTTTTAATAACTCATTTCTAATAATAGATTTTTGCCATGATGACTGTAAATAATATTTTACTAGATCATTTTAAGACAGTATTCAGCTTAAAGTGACATTTAAAGGCTTAACTACGTTAATCAGGCAGGTTAGGGTTATTAGGCAAGTCATTGCATAATGATGGTTTGTTCTGTAGACAATCAGAAAAAAATATAGCTTAAGTGGGCTAACAATATTGACCTTAAAATGGCTTTTAAAAAAATAAAAACTGCCTTCATTTTATCCGGAATAAAACAAATCAGACTTTCTCCAGAGGAAAAAATATTATAGGAAATACTGTGAAGAATTCCTTGCTCTGTTAAACATCATTTGTGAAATATTTAAAAAAGAAAAAAATCATCAGGGCTGATCATTTTGACTGTGTTTTTGTGCTGATTTTATTTGCTATTTTGTATTTAAAAATGGGAAAAGTCGAATGTAAAAAGGTTTAGTAATAAAAATAAGAACATAAGAACACTACCTGACAAAAGTCTTGTCGTCAATCCCATTCATAAGAGCAACAATAATAACTTGACTTCTAGTTGATCATTTGGAAAAGTGGCAGAAGGTCGATTTTTCCGATGAATCATCTGTTGAACTGCATCCCAATCATCCCTAATACTGCAGAAGACCTACTGGAACCAGCATGAACCCAATATCCTCATAGAATCAGTCAAGTTTGGTGAAGGAAAAGTCATGGTTTGGGGTTACATTTAGTATGGGGACGTTATTATTTGTTGTTCATAAAACTTGAATAGGCGACAAGACTTTTGTCAGGTAGTGTATACAAAGCATTTTGTAAAAAAAAAAAAACTAAAGACGTTGTAAAACTCACTGTACTTGGATTATTTCAAACTTAAAATACATTTTCAGGCATCCCATCATTTTATCTGCATTTCTAGAGAGGAGATGTTGGAAAATTACCTTCTTACCTATTGAAAAAATAAAATAACTAAATTAGCAGGTCACTTTATCTCCACTGGCCGTCTGTATCTTGAGTGTTTGGGTTTAATATGCATGTTTTGCACTTGATAGTAATAAAATGAATGTCTTGATTAGTGGAAAGGGAGGATTGTTATAAGGAACACTTGGCAACCATGCATGAGTGCAGAACCCCCATGCGCTCTTAATCATGGGTAGCTCAGTTAAAAAAAAACTGCACTAAATGATTGTGCAAAACACTTATAAGAATATTTTCACCTCCAGATGCAACAGCGGTTGTACATTAAACACAAAACTACTCTAGACTTAGACTGCACCACCATATTTGGTGATTATCGCTGAATAAAATGTGCGTCATGTTCAAATACGAGAATAATAAATTAAAGAGACATTCTTAATGAGGGCAATGCAGACATTAGTCAAAGGTTTGCGCTCGCTTTACTGAATTAATGATCTCCATTATCTTGAAAACATTTTGTTCTATGCTAACGCTTGAATGTTGGAAATTCATTTGGGACTTTTTCCAGTGTGGTTTAACCCACACGTGAATAAACCAATGCCAAAGAGAAAAACATCTTTGCGTTTCATTTTATTTCCATCAAAGTTTGGGTTTTCTTTCATCATATGGTGTTTTAAGAGGTTTATTTATAGATAATGCTATAAAATAATCCAGAGATACTTCACCATTTTTATTGATTGTGTTGAATTATTAGAATTAAAATGTTTTATATATACACATACTATATGTATACTATTTCTATTACATTATTCAATACTGAAGTCAAATCTGGAGCTAATCTAGCAAAACAATTTATAACAGTCCAAAATTATTAGTAAACCCCAATTTATATTTTAGGTAAAAATATTAAATAATAAAAAAAGCAAAATTCAAGAGAAACTAAATTTATTGTTTTGTTAAAATTTGGTAGCTTCTACTTTTTTTCAATATTTCGATTGACTTTCATGTTTTGTCTTTCCATTTCTAAAGATGTTCTGTGACTAAATTATTAATTTAATAAATATAACAGCTATCAATATCACCACATGGCCTTAGGACTACTATAGCAAACTTTTGTCAAGTACCACAATTCGTAGTTACATCCAGAAATCCCAGTTACTGTCAAAAAGAAGCCCTATGTTAACAGTGTCCAGAAACACGGTTACTTCTCTGGGCCATCTGGGATAGACCATCACACAGTGGAAACATCTACTGTGGTCAGATGAATCAGTATTTCAGGTATATATTGACGCCATGTGCTACGGACCAAAGAAGAACAGGCTCATTCAAACTGTTACCGGCAACAAGTCCAAAAACCAGGGTCTGTCATGGTATGGGGTTGTGCCAGTGCCCTTGGCAAAGGTAACTTTCACTTCTCTGATGGCACCATTAATGCTGAAAAGTAAACAGATTTTGAAGCACAATATGCTGCCCTCTTATCCTGGGGTGCCCATGCATATTTCAACAAAACAATGCAAAACCACATTCAGCACACATTGCAAAGTCCTGGCTGCGGGGGAAGAGGATACAAGTAATTGACTGGCCCGTCTGCACTCCCGACATCTCTCCAATAGAAAATGTGTGGTGCATTTTGAAGAACAAAATGCGACAATAAAGACCAGTACTGTTGCCCATGTTAAGACTTGTTTGCAGGAAGAATGGGACAAAATTACACCAGAAATACTTCATCAGTCGGTGTCTTCAGTCCCTAAACATCTTTTAACCTCGTGTTGCTAAAAGGAATGGAAACATCACAAAGTGTTAAATGCTTTACTGTCCCAACTTTTTTGAAGTGTGTGGCAAGAACCAAAACTGGAATCCATGTTTATTTATAAATAAAAAAAAACTATGAAATCATGAGGAGCATGTTAAATTATGTTTATTGTCTGCAATAAAATACATATCAAAGTAAATTTAGAAATAACCACTTTCTTTTGTATTTGCGTTTTCCACACCGTCTCAACTTTTTCTGATTTGGGGTTGTAATTATGAAATAACTTGAATTATATGAGGGTGTTTAGCAGGACTTAAGCAGGATAGCACTCCTCCTCATATCTCAGCCTGCACATCAAAGCTCCTGAAAGCAAAGAAGGTGAAGGTGCTCCAGGATTGGCCAGCCCAGTCACCAGACATGAACATTATTGAATTATGAAACATGTTTAACTACAAACTTGATTGTGTACAACTGAAGATTTTTTGGAAGCACTGTTATAAGTGTACATGGCAAGACTGACAAGAACGTCCCTCTATTAACCTGACTAGTGAAAAAATCAAATCATATGAATGACAAAAATAAATAAAAGTCTTTGGTCACTGTAAGAGAAATTCCAGGTACCAAACATGCATTTTATATAGGCACACACAAAAAAACTATCCCTTAAACTTATGCTCACATAGATATGAATCACCATCAATCACACTGAGCACAATCTTACAGCTCACTTGTCTGTTACTACTTTGAGTCAAATTTATTACTAAAATGCTATTCTAGAAAGTCGAGTTCAATCAAATTAACCATCACAAATTGCTCAATGTGTTTTGTTTGTGTGGTGAGAAACACAAATATCCTCGGTTATTCTTGTCCAGAACTCCGGCTCTTCATGAAACGTGGGCTCTCATCCATAAGTAACGGTCAAGGCTAAGTCTATAAATCTGTCTAAGCTGCTGATAAAAGTGTTTTCTCATGTTAATAGCCAGAATGGCCCAGAGAGAACTGCGCTACTAAGGCAAGGGTTATGGAGCCAGAGAGCGAGGGCAAGCGTTTGCTGTCAGAATCTCTGCCACCACAAAACTCCTTCACCATTTAAGGAGTGTTTTAACCAAAGATGAGCCGAGGATGAATAAATCTGCTTTAATGATAATTCTGAATGCTGTAATTAATTGAGGAAATTCTGGAATCTGCAGGGAAAACATGTCTAAACCTCAACCAGCATATATGGGATGTGAGGGGAAAGGAAGACTCGCATCATTGATGTGCAGCTGACAAATCTGCAGCCACTACGAGACGGTATCATGTCAATAAGGACCAAAATTTCTGAGGAATATTTCCAGTACCTTGTTGAATCTACGATTAAGGCAGTTTTGAAAGCAAAAAGGGGTCCAACCCAGTACTAGTAAAGTGTACCTAATAAAGTGGCCTGTGAGTGTCCATTGCAATATGAATACATTTTCTATTGATGGCTTGAATATGTCTATTTAAAAATAATCAATACATTTAGATTGACTAGGACCCTAATTTTCTAGGGGAGGGGATCTTAAAATATAAAACACTTTAAAAGCTAAAACTAATAATAATGCTTTATAGGTTTTCTGTGCAAGTTGAACAGAATTCATGTATAGAAATAATCAAATGTAAAACACTGCATAGTTGTAAATACAATGTGTTTATTCAGTTTAAGTTACAAATGGCTCCATTTATTGTGCATAAATGCTTTAAACCCTCGTGAAATGCCCAGTCACAGGTCTGAACAGATGCAAAAACTTTTACTTGATTATGGTTAAATCTTCCAGAACATTAGATTTGTAAAGTCACCGCAATGTTGCATCTGGTCAAGTCAATTCCTGATTCAACATTGCATATCTCGAGATGTGAAGACTGCAGCTGAGGCCATGGTGATATTGATTCTAAAGCGAGATGTTGTTCTAGTATCTTTTTATTAGGTACCTGCTGAAGTATGCCAGTTTTAGCTAAATATAAATTTTATACATTTGAAGATGCACTTTATAATTTTCTGAGCGACGTTTGATATGAAAAAACAAAGCACAAAAATACTAATAAAGAGATAGTTCAAGAGTCCAAATAGGAAAATTTCCTCATTTACAACACTTAACTTTTATGATCGTCTTTCTCAAAAGATTGAAGTTTGTGGAAAAAGCAGACAAATGATTGTGGAGGAAAAACAAAAAATTTGTGGAAGCCAACTTTTTGCAATGTTAATTTTTTTGTAAGCACACTTCAAAATATAAGACAAATATTTCTTTTGCAAAAAACTTTTCAATTTAAAATAACACTAAATTGTATGATGACTTATTCTTGTATACATTTACCTCTTAAGGCCCAAGCTGTTTTTTTCCATGCATTTTTTTTTGCTCTGAACCAAATTAGAATAAAACCAAAGTATCATCTTTTGATATAATGTACTTTCAGGAAAAAATGTCCTTGTGTGAACTCATGTTCTGAAATTACATAACACTACTTCCTTACTGTTTTTTAATGCATAAACCAATTTTTTTTAACATGTTTTGGATATTAGAGAGTAAAACATTTTCTGCCCATTTTGAAGTTAAAAATAGTGTTTGGGACATTTCATATGCTGCAAAACAGCTGCAGGATGACACTATGTAACAAAATATAAAACATTTAAAGTATTTTAAATAGCCACTTAAGAGCTAAAATGTGTTGTCCATGTATGTGGCAACTAAGCCCGCCTAGGAGGTTAATACCTCAAATGAAGTAACATTTATGAAGAAAAAAACAAAAACAAAACAAACAAAAACAAATTGCTTCTAGAATCTTTTTCTTGACCCTGAATTAAGTTATGGGGTGTTTGAATATTTTAATATACTTAATATTATGGCATGATGTAAATGTTTTGCATGTACACAGATTACAAGTTACTATCAGAAGTAAAAATCTCATTTAATATGATCTCAACCACCGTTTTCACCATGTGGAATAAAGAGGTGTATGTGGCTTAACATTTTTCACTTTAGAGCACCTTCAGATAATAAAGGGTTTTACCTTTTTGCTAGCGAAATTAAAAATGAGCTGATTTTCACCATAAATCTGATTTACTGGTGTCTTGGCTCAGCGATATCCAGATTCTGTCACTTCCTCTAATGTTAAAGAGATAACCAAAATAGCTGCTCTATCTCCTGCTCATTAGACCTAGAACAAGCTGATGGTCGGCTAAATTTATGCTGCGTTTTGGCAAATCTTCTTGACTTGGCTTGATCTTACTGGAACAAGGAAAGAGGAGGAACCAGAGAGGAATGTAAAACACACAAATAAAACACAAAGTACTTCATCCTACGATTTTGGCCAAGCGTTCTCATGGTCCACAGCTTCATCTCCACTAAAACCACGGTAAACCATATTTCTTCTTTTCAAGTGGATTTCAATACAGAAAGTTTTAGTAAATGGTCAATTAGTTGGCATGTTAATATCTTTCTATACTAATCAATGTACTAAGCATAATGATCTTACAACAAAAACAAAACTCAGTTTAAATGTAAAAAATAAATAAATAATAATAATAATTCAATGAGTCCACATGCTAGAAACATCCAGTATTTAATAAACCTGAGACAAAATGACCCAGTTTTACATCACAATGCTCACAGACGTCTTTAGTTTGACCCCGTTCTCACTTTTAACTAAAAACATTCATTGATAAAAGACAAACTGAACTGCATGATCTAGAAAAACTCAATCAAATATGGGATTTTACGGACTTTTCTCTCACAAATCAAAGCAATGTGTGGAGAAAACATCCTATAATTAAAAAATTAAATGCATATTTTTTTAAACAAATGACAACAGTCAAATGGAACTGTTTGAGAGGGGGATAATGTCCATATAATGTCCAAAAACACCATAAAAATGTCTTATATACAAAAAGTTCATGGAAAGAGTCCTGTTGGTTTATTCGTCTTCTTTTACCTTTTTCTTTTTTTTCTTCTTTTTTTCTGTCGTCTGTGAAAGAAAGGGGAATTTAGAGCTTCAAAATATAAATATGATATAATATAATTGTATTTGTAGCACGGTTCTTACCTCTTCTACCACAGTCTCTTCTGGCTCCTCTTTCAGCTCCACCTCAGCCGCTCGTTTCTTTTTCTTTTTTGACGGCTATAAAGCAAAAAGCAACTTGTTAAAATTCCACAAAACATACTTAAAGGATGTTAACCAAAGATTAAAAGTTCACTCTCTGCCAAGTTTAGGGTTTCATTAACACAAAAAGTACTTTAAAGAATGGTGTAACCACTGAAGTCCATAAAATAAACATAAAAAAACTCAGGATAAAAAAAAAAAAAAAAAAACCCTTGGGTTTCTAACAAGGGTGAATAAATGACACTTCTCAGTTTTAGGTTAACTAACACTTTAACACAAACACAAACAATAAAATTGGAATAAAATCTGATCTAAAGACTAAAGCATGACCTTTAAAGCATGACCATGCAGGGTGTTACCAAGTCAAATTAAAGACTTTAAGACCTTTTCAAGGCTGTTATGATGAAATTTAACACTTAAAGGACTAAAAAAAAATTCTAATTGCACAATTGAGCAAACGGAAGTTTTACTTCATCAAAAATTTTATAATTTCTTAGCCACATCATAAAGTGTTAAAACTAGTAAACTCTAGTTATATACATGCCCTTATTTTAACAAATTTTTTTTTACTATAATTTATCAAATTTATGCAGAACAACGTCAAAGACAAGGAGAACTTTTAAACAAATATTATCGTTCGAAAGAATTGCATCTTATTGGCAAAATAGGGTTAAAACGTAACTTGTTAATGTTTTATTGAGAAAAACTGATTGGATGAGTCAGTAGCTTTACATTGACAGAGGAATATTAAGACCCAAATGATTTAAGACCTACGACACAATTTAAGATTTTTAAGGCCTAAAATTTTGTTTTTGAAACTTAAGACATTAAGACTACAAGACCATGTGGACACCACATGAACTAGACTCGAGCGAATGATCCCACATCTGGATAATAATGAGTCAGATGAATTTATGACTGACCTCCTCTCTGACCTCTTCTACCAGGCTGACAGCAGTCTCCTCCTCCTCCTGCTTGGGTTCCTCCTCAGCCCTCTTCTTTTTCTTCTTCTTCTTTGGAGTCTCTGTTTCAGCCTCTCCTGTGATAAAAATTCATTTAATCTTTATCTGAATGTAACGCGTGTCAGTATCTGCGGTGTTATGTCGTATGGATGTTCACCTTCCGCGGGGGCTTCCCTCTTCACTTTCTTGGCTTTAGCCTCTATGGGCTGGTCTTCCTCTTCGGCCTCCTCGACCTCTTCAATCTTCCTCTTCTTCGAGACGGTGGGGAGTGTTGAGTCACCAGAAGGGTCATATACCTTTACATCACTGATAGGAAGTGAAAAGATCATGTTCTGCATTAAAAACAGTAATTTATTGCTGTGATGGCAAAGCAGAATTTAAGCCATATTATTGCGATTTGTTGATTTTGTGCTCAAGAAACAAGGCGCTTTTGTGGAAACCTTAAAGAATTAGTTCACCCAAATATGAGAATTAGCCCCATCATTTACTCAAGCCATCCTCACTGCATATGACTTTTTTCAGTCAGATGAACACAAAGTAGTTTTTAATTATATCTTTGATATAATAGTGTTTAATAGTGGCTTTTATTTTGAAGCTTCCAAAAGTGCTTAAATCTATTATCAAACCACCCCATACATCACCAGGGGCTTAATGCATGTCTTATGAAGCAAATCTGTGTATTTGTAAAAATGTTCTACTTTTTCTTATCACGGATTTTGAAAGCTTAAAAATAACAGCCACTACCAAACACCATCATACAGCACGAAAGAGAAAGGATACAATTCAAAACTACTGTTTGTCTGAGAAAAGAAAAATCATATACAGCAAAGATGTCTTTCAAGGGAGTAAATTAAGGGGTAATTTTCATTTTTGGATGAACTGTGTTTAATATTTTTTTTTTCAGGATTCTAATGTGAACAAACTGTAAGCAGCAAATAAATGAAATGCCACTTTAAATTTACCATCAGTTCTCTGGACTGGCCAATAGCAGATACGTGTTGATAATTTTTAACTTAAATTATTTTATAAAGTACTAATAAAGTGTTTTCAAAATTTCCAATAACATTTTCATTAACAGCATTTACAGGAAAAGACAAGGTCAATGTTTTTAGACCTTTAATATTAATTATATGCATCTATACAGATATTTCCCCCTAACTTTCTCACAAATCTAAAATGTCTTATTTTTAAACAAGAATAATATATAAGCACTTTAAAAAAAGTAGAGAAGACAAATTAACAATTTACTAAAAACACAACTATTAAATGGCTATTATGCCTCATTTCCCCTGAGTGGTGGTTTAGATTGGTACTGGTCAACTTTAACATGCTTTTCTCTTAACTGTCAAATGGTACCCTTTTATGCCTAGTTCAGACTGCGTGATTTTAGCCCCGATTTTGGCTCGGCGACAGGTTTTGAGAAATCGCCGACAAATGCCTGAAATCACAGGCAAATCGCTGCTCGTGCACGTGAGTGACAATCACACAGTATGAACTATCAAAGACGCGATCTGAGAGATTCGCCGATGAGTCGCCGATGCCTGCGAGATATTCGGCGTGCTAAATATCTGGAGCTGTCGGCGATTCAAATCATGCCGTGTGAATCGAGTTTTGACTGAAAATAACATTGGCGATCGCCTGCAGCCAATGAGATAGCGGCATTCACTTGTGTGTGTACCTGCTGCAGGCTAGCGGGAGGCTGGGGGAAAAGGTAAAAGCGCTCTTTTTCGGTTTTTTTGGACCAACGAAATGGAGGAAAAACTAGTGGAGGTTTGACAGGACTCAGGACCAACCGTGTCTGTTTGACGTTTCATACAGAAAGAAATTAGTTTATTATCAACGTTGAGGAGAAATGGCTAATTCCCTTTAAACCCAGGTGAGCAAACATGTACATGCTCTACCCCATTAAAGGCTTCTTTCTCATTATATAGTTAATAACAAAAGATATACTACATGTTTTTGGCTGTGAGACGTAGTTTGGACAAAGTTGTCGGCGATTCTCCCTATAGTAAAGTCATGCAATGTGAATGTCCATGTCGCCAATCCATCTTGCAGTGTAAACAAAGCAGCGACAAAACGCAAGCCCAGATAGTCATGCAGTGTGAAAACATCTGTGACATGACTACTTTGAAAATCATGCAGTCTGAACTCGGCATTAGTTGGCGTGGTGTACAACAAAGTTGCAGTCTACTTCATTCTTGCTTGAGGAAATCCACATATCATATAGAAAACAGATGCTTTATACACAAATAGCCTTACTTGTGGCTTGCTATTATATGTATATATTATTATAGTGTAATGTCTCGGCTGTGTATTTAAAAATGGAGCAGCGCATCTAGCGCCACCCTTTGGTACCCTTTTGTTGTGCTAGGTACCCTTTGAAAAACTTTTTGGTACCTTTTGACAGTGGACACGGACATAAGTGTACACGGGCAATTAAAGCAATCATAAAATTTTTTCCAGACCCTTGCACATACACACACTTCAATATGAAGTACAGTCAGTCACAAAGAAACACTCACCTCTTGTGTTGATATTTATCAGCCTTTGCCAGGGCTTTGCCTGAACCACTGATGCGCCTGATCTAGAATAAAAAGACAAAACTACATCAGGGATTTACCATGACCATAAACTCATTCACTTAAACTGAACATCCTGCTTCAAGAATGAAGTGCTGTATGGAAAACCAAGCTCAGAAGAGGTAGTGACAAAAAACCCACATGTTATTTTCAGGACTGTGACATCCAAGTCATCTTCATCACCGCTTGTGACACGGTTAAAACAGAAATATTAGCACTAACCCCTTTCTCCTCCAGGAAGCGTAGTCTGGCCTCCAGCTTGGCTCTGTTTTCCACTCCCATCTCTGCATTGGTGTCTTCACCCAGCGCATCGTAACGGATGGCGAGCGCCGTTTTGGCCGCCAGCATTCTGGAGATTTTACCCTTGTTCTTGGCTGTGGTCTGTCCCACCAGAGAGGCGTGATAGATGAGACCATATTTCGGCGTATCCCGACGAGTTTTCAGAGCACGGAACAGTGCTTTCTCTGCCCCGAGGATCTGCACAGTGGACGCAGGGTGTTTGGCCAAGTTCAACAGAGATCCTGACAAAAACAAGACAAGTTTATAATTCAAGACGACACACAAGTCAAAGAAAATGCTGAATTATATACTGGGTGGAGGTTCAATTACAAGTACAATAAAGTGCCCCTATTTTGCCATTTTAAAGGGGACCATGTTTGTTTTGGAGCTCTTCTATGTTTATATATATATATATATATATATATATATATATATATATATATATATATATATATATATATATATATATATACACATATACATACACACACACATATATACATTTTTTTAAAAGCAACACATATTATGAGAAAACGAAAGCAATATCATCTCTTCTCACAAGTATGAAATGGAAAGTTCCAGGATTTGGTTTCTAAACGCTGCTCTAATTGGACAGATGAACCTATCTGTCGGGGTTTAACCCTGGCATCCTGGCCAAATTTGCCCACTGGCCTCTGTCCATCATGGTTTCCTATCCATCCCCGTATCATAATTGGCTTCATCACTTTTCCTCGCCACCAATCAGCTAGTGTGTGGGGCGCAGTCTAGTGCAATATGGCTGTCGTCGCGTCATCCAGGTGCTGGATGAGATTCCCCCCATTGTGTAAATGATGTAAAGATTTATTATTATTATTGCTTGCAGCAGATGTTGAAAACCAAACATTACCATATCCAAATTTCAGCTTGAATCTACTTGAGAGCGTGTAAATTTTCATTTCTTGGTGAACTGTTCCTTTAACAGCATGAACCAATTGTTTGACCCCCAGCTACTTAAATGAGTTTCATATACACATACAACCTCACATACAACTAAGGAACTCAATAAGTTTTAGGCAGATTTGTTACAAACCTACAATTGCTTGCTCAGGAAGACTGGACATATTGAGGAGTTTAGAATAACTTGTAGATTTAGTTAACAGTAACTCCATTTATCTTCAATTGGATCTCTGAAACTCTAAATGAAAACCAATTACCCCCCAAAAAAGCATATTGTACCAATCACAATCCAGTCATGAAAAACAGAATGTATCAAATGTTACACCTAATTTTCTTCAGCTATCCAGAGCTCACCTGCATGAGAAATGAGACGGGCTCCCACCAATTCTCCCACCATGACTGTGAGATTTGGTGCAATCGCCATCATGCGATTCTTCAGATAATCATACAGCTGTGTGCGGTACTCTGATATTTCAATAACCTGGAAGTAGAGAGGAAAAATATGAATCAACTACAGATTAACTATTGATAAAAACAGTTAATCCTGCAAACCAATATAAACTCAAGATGCTTCAGCCAAACTGTTGTTTAACACACCTGGTCACACAGGTGCATGATGTTAGCAATGTCCTCCTCAGACACCTCTGTGCCCATCGAGATCTCTGCAGCCAGCTTCACCTCCGCCTCAATCTCCTCTGGCAGAAACTCAGACAGCTCTGTCGTCGCCACATTTGTCCGATCACCTAAACAATGAATGAAAAAAAGACAACATTTTATCATTGAAAACCTTAGCTTTAGCTGTCAATTCATTATTCAGATAGCAGAATATGAGGATATTAATTGAATCTAAAGATTGCAGCCACTCTACAAAAAGTCTCTTCCAAAACTGATGCTTTATAAATACTCTTATACTTATAAACAATGAATCACAATAAAATTAGCTTTTAGATTGAAGTCTTCAAAAGAAATGCGATGGCTATTTATGATGTATAGAAATAATTTAGTCTTTAACACACATATAAACACCAGGGGACAATGTTTACACCATTCAAATTTGATGAGAAGTTCTGGTAAGTTTGCTCACACAACAAACCGGTATGGCTAAGCTTCTGTTTGTTTTAATGTGAATGTAAGCCAGAAATACAGTTTAATCATATAAAGCATGTGTGTTATGCCAGAAAACATTTAGTTAAAACTCATCCTAGGATAATTTAGATTTCTGATCTCCTAAAGTTTTGAAACGTCAGGATAAAACATACAATTCAGGGACATAAATCTTTCAGCTTTAATTTACCTTTAAGATGAGTTTGGACTTGCATAAAATGAGCAAACTTAATTTTTTTAAAATCTAATTTGATTTTAATTCTCTAACTTGTATATTTATATTTAATTTGTATTATCGGTGTGACTCACACACCTTTCACATGCACAACACACTTTGTAAGGAAAACCGAAATATGGATGCTTTTGCTGGAAGAACTAACCAATCTTGCGGACAGTCTTGCAGTATGCCAGGTTATCTGTGATGATCTTGCCAATCTCTGGAAAGTGCCAGCCGTACCATTCCCTGCAGCGCATGATGTAGTTATTGAGCTCCTTATCCAGATCATCCAGCAGAGCTGCAGGTGAAAAAGTGAAGTGTACATTTCATTAAAAAACTTCATCTATAAAAAAGGCCAACTTATACTAATTAATAGTATGTAAATAAAGATGTTTCTTACAGATTGCTTGAACAATCATGGTGTCCACCTTATCTGGGCTAAACTTCAGCTTGTAACGTGAAAGACTAGAAGATGCAATGAAAACCAGTCAATTGCTGAACAAACCTTGCATATGTAAAGAAAAATGAATATCTGCTCAGAGTCTCAGTGGTAGTGACGAAGGCTGAAGAATATCGTCAGAAAAGTCAGTCAGCACAAAATAATCATCGACATGAGCATAGAGTGCATTCGATCAAGTGTAAACTATAAACTAACCTGTGAGCTAAACCCAAAGACATGGCAGCAATCTCTCTGGCAGGAAGACCTGTGATGAGCCCCTCCATCTGGTTTCTGATGCCCCTCATGAGCTCAGCGACGGCAGGACTGTGCACGCAGCTCAGGTTTAGCTTTTCCTGCAGGGGGCGACAGAGAGTCTCAGTGGACACAGAAAAGGTTGTCCTAAAGCAATGTGGTATAAGCAAAGCTAGTGCTTTACAGCCACCTATAAATATCAGGTAAAAGGATAATTTGACTATTTTTAATTTCAAACAGTTCCCTTTTACAACATTACTGATGTAATGTAATTAACTTATAATCAGCTTACTAATCTTATTGATTTAGTTCTTCAGGCGCAAAACGAGATGAAGGCACCATGAGGATCAGCAGACGATCACTAAAATACCATTGAAAATACTGTCAAAATATATACTCCTATTTTAAAGACATGGCACAGAATAACTGAAATAACGCAGTCCTGCTTGTTCAGTCTTAGACCCACTTCATATTGTGTCTTAGTCAGGCATGGAACATCAGAGTTTTGGGGGAAAAAAACAAAACAAAAATAAAACCCAAATCTTTAATGTGGCTATTTTGTAGTGGCAGAACAAAAGTTCATCAGAAGGGATTGAGCTGGTTTACTGAAAATACCATGTGCATATCCCATTACAGTGCACAAGAGTGGTAATATTGAAACTGAACCAGTGTCCGTTCTACTGCTTAACCCTCCCAATGCATTCCAAAAATCTATTTACTTAGATCATTTTTAAAAATTAGCACAAAATAGTCCAAATGTATGACATGTTTTAAGTGATTTGTAGGTAAAGATATTCTGAAACATATGCTGTGTGTTCAAACTACTCATTTAAAATGAACTGAAACAACGATTCTTAGGGCAAACCTTACTGTTTTCTTCAATCCACCTAAATTTGTAAAGACTATTCATTTCATTTTGTCCCAACACAAACTAATTGTGGAAGCCAGCATATTTACGGTGCATTCAAACTGAATATATTTACTCACATAAATGTTAACAGGCAGTTGAAAAAGTAATTAACAGCCTGAATATGGTGATATTAGGTGGTGTAAAACAAACTAAAAGGATCTAAAGTAATAGGATAAAAAAAATTAACTTTAATAAATGACTCCTTGAGAAATAAACAAGCTCAGATGAGGTAGTGACAAAAAAGCCTCATGATTTTTCAGCAAAATGACGCATGGTCATCATCATCACAGCTTGTTGTTTCTCACAGTCCAAATATCTGCAGTATCATTTCAGCACATTAAAACCTGAAATCCTGCAGCTTACCTTAATGACTCCTCCCAGTTTAGCGTCAGTGATGGCCAGCTGCTCGTGAGCCTCTTTGGCCACAACCTTCTTCAGAACTTTCTTCAGACTTTTCCCCAGTTTGCCCTCCACCATGGCTGTGGCCGCTGAAGATGCACAAGGATTTTGAAAGTGAATACTCTTATATCTGTTTTGTCTTGCACTATATACATTAAGAGTAAGATAATTGTGGTCTCAGTGGTAGTGACGAATAACTGTTTGGTGACCTCATGGTTGAATTGGGTGAACAGAAACATCATAGACGCACAGATAAAAAAAATACAAATAAAAAAAAACTTTAAGAGTCTGCTCTACAATAAGGCTTATCATTATGGAAATGTTACCTGCGAGAGCTTCTGTCGTGTCCTGGAACTTCTCAAAATGCTTCAGTTTTACCCTGAAAATCAAACAAACATACAAATAGTGAGATTAACAAACTGTTTGTGATTGCAGAATGACGGCAAACATTTGAAACTACATATTTGCCTGAAATGTTAAAGAATTTACACAACCTAAATGAAAATTATGACTGAAATGAACTTGTGAATTTGTAACAATGGCTAATCTGAAAACTCCCTATATTGATGTTATATGAATTACTTTTAATATACATTACTTAGAAAAGTCAAGCCTAAAATTAAGTTTACTTGCATCAACTTCTAAAGAGATATAAAAAAGTAACATTTTACATGCTGCAATGTTCACTAATAGTTGTACATTAGGGATGCAACGATTCCCTATTGAAAAAAAAGTATTGTCCTATTGTTCTCCCACGTTTTGGTGCGCCCTGTGATTCACGGCTCAGAAGATGCATTTTTTAATATTAGTTTGTTAGTAGAAACAACTGCAACAAGGCAGTTTCCCCCCCTTTGTATGCTTTTGATTATCTTTCACGCTTACTCTAACGTTGATATTCTCGTCGAAGACCTAACATTCACATCTCGTTTCGGTGTGTGTGGAGTTTCTGTGGGTTTCAGCATGGCAAGTGAAGATACAGCACAAAGATGCAGGTAAGGCCAAATCACAGAGCATTGCTGTCAGTGTCAACAGACACAAAAACATAAATGCCATTTTTTTGCTGTTGTTGCAGCGATAGCCTAGATCAGTTGTCACCAACAGGTGGATCAAGGTCCGTGTCAGGACCCAGAAGCGTCCCATAAGGGCTCGGACAGTTACTTCAGTCCCGCTCTTTCTGAGTGTTCTTCCGCACCAATCAACCCCGCTATTCACTCTTTTTACCCGCTGTCTGCTAAGTTTTCTTCTCGACTGACTGTTCCCCCTGAATTAGGAGAGAAGAGCCCAACACTCTCTCTGCTTTAGTTTCATTCACTACGATGGTGCTAGTAAGTGTAAAGGAGCCCTCTGGAATCATAATAAATTCATTAAGAAATCATAAATAAAAATGTGTTGTTGTCTTAGAAATGCAAGCATCATGTAAACAGAAGTAATCAATACTTTAAAAGTGCCCAATTACGAATATGTGTTGACAATTATTAGCATAATTGGTTGAGACTGTTGAGTGGAGATGTAAAATAGAAAAATTAAAGCTTTCTCTATTTTCTTAGCAGTTTATTTGAACATACAATTTTCAAAATGCCCTACTTTTATTTAATGCAAGAACATGCAAATCTAAGGTCATGTGTGTAAAGCTATTGCATTGTCAGGTGTTTGTTCATCAATAAATATGTTTATTGTTCTTTGAATTGTTCTGTAGTCATTTTTTTCTAAGCATAGCACAAACCATACCATACAGAAACCGTGATTATATTGATTTGTTGCACCCCTAGTGTACAATGTACAACTTGTCAATGGGGAGCATGTAAAAATAATTCACAGAAGTTGACACTTATACAATCTTCATAGAGATTAAAGCATTGTTGACACCAAATGAAACGCCATACATTGTCCAAAATTACCTGAAAATAAAACATGACTATATCGATAAAGTAATATATATAAAAAAATAATAATTTAATATTATATGTGTCAAAGGTCTTAAAGCATGTTTGGTTCCTTATTTATAAACTATATTATCAAAAATTCGACTTAAACATCATCAAATCAAGGACATTTCTGAGACAAGGCAACATTAAATATAATATTACACATTTCTACTGTAAAACTCACACTTTGTTGGCTTTTTCCGGCGTCTCAAACTCCTTCCACAGGCTGTCCACCTGCTGGAGCTTCTGTTCATCCAGGACCTGGACAACAGAAAAAGCTGTTGATTAAAGTGCACAGACACCATCTAAATACTAGACTTACTTAAAGCCTTCAAGCGGTCGACACTAAGCATTGAGGTAAAGTTGGTTTTATATTCGCAGTCATTCATTTAATATTCCCTATATTGTTTATCATGGTACTTTGAGTGTTGGGTCTGAAATCGCATTGAAGTATGCCTTAAAGCAACATAAGCACCAATTAATCGACTGTGAACAATGTTATACGTTGATAAGCCATTGACTACTAATATAATTTTACCAATCAGAATTTGTAAATGATACTTTTCTGAACTTAATTTAAGGAGAATGTGCGAAAGTGAAAATATAAAACCAACTTTAACGTTACCTCTAACGTTATACGCTGAGCGACCATGTGGAAACATGAGCTATAGTGGCGAGGTGCATTTAAACAGTAAATATCTTCATAAGATTTAATTAAATATGTAAATACATTTGTTGCATCTGTTTTGCAACTACTAAATTATATTTTATCATCTTGACTACTTTAAAAACAGTCCAAACTCGACTAACAGTGAGTGTAGAAAAAGCGCTGAAGACACAACGTGGCTGTGCTGCAGAGCAGGCCACATGAGACCCGCTTTACCCTCATTGACACACCGCACTGGGGAAAAACGAGTGAGCTACAAAATTACATATGTACTAACAGCATTTGCATTAATAAAAATCCTTAGATTGTACGTTTTGTCTTTTTGAAAGTCTCGGACAGCACTGCTAACTTCGCCGGCTAGCTAAGTGTAACCGTAAAAGCTACACAACTGCAAGAAAACGGCTACAAATACATTTAATTAACACAAAAAAATGAGCTTACCTTAAAAATGGCATAGCCGGCGGCAGTTTCAAATAACACTAACATTTTTGAAACAGCTTTTCTTGCTCTGAATAAAGTTTAAGGTCGAGCTCCCGAGACCGAGAGCCTTCCGCTACAAGAAGTCGCTCTCTCCACGAGGCGCACATGGGACAGGACGAGCATGCGCAATACTGCCAGTGAAATGTGCGCATGTGCAGTAGTCTCAGCCTCATTTTCATGCACCATCACCTCGTGTTGATTTTCAGTTTTCGAGTTTTATATTCAAAGTGTGTAGAGACAATATTTTGGATAATGTCATATTCCAAATAATGAGGATGATGATGATGATGATGATGATGATGATGATGATGATGATGATGATGATGATGATGATAATAATAATATACTAAACAAAAGTTTTGTAAAAAAAAAAGATATTTAAATGTTTTAGACAAAAAGATGAATAAACAATTATAATATGAAATATTATTTCAATTTTAAATATCTGTATTGTTGTATGTAAATATGTTTAATATTCCAATGAGAGTTCAGAATTTGTTATGGTCAATTTTACTTGGTGCTCTATGATTAATAATAATTCTGCTTGATATTTCTGTTAAATACACAATACATTCAGCTTTCTAAAATTCTCAGAAGAAACTGTATTTGAAATAAAATGTTCAGTAACATTATACAGATTTTTTATATTACCTTTGATCCACTGAATTAGTCTTAATGTCTTTTTTAAAATCTATGGCATTAAAAGTTATAAATACATAAAATAAACGATTTATTGTTTTATTTATGCAGGAATTTGCGAATTTATTAACTAATTGATTTTTTATTTGCATATTAATTTATTGTTTTATTTATTTATTGCTTTATTTATTTACTTTATTTATTCATTGCTTTTTATTTTTTATCTTTTTAATTTGTGTATTTATTTTGTACATTTGTTTATTTATTTAGCATGTTTATTTATTGTTTTATTTATGCAGGAATTTGTCTATTTATTTATTAATTTATTTGTGTATTTATTTATTTATTGTTTTATTTATGCAAGAATTTGTATTTATTTATTTTTTGTGTATTTATTTATTTATTGTTTTATTTACACAGGGATTTGAGTATTTATTCATTTATTCGTGTAGTTATTTATTAATTATTTTATTTATGTAGGAACTTGTGTATATATTTAGTCATTTATTTATTTATTTATTTGCGTATTTATTTACTGTTTTATTTATGAAGGAATTTGTACATGTGTTAATTAATTTATTTATTTGCGTATTTATTTATTTGTTGCTTTTGCAGGTTTCGTCCTCCAGAGGTGTAGTGTAGTTGTCACATTATTTTTGCACTCTAATATTTCGTGACCAAAATACTGATGTGTTTTTTTTTTTTTTTTTTGCAAAATACGGGCCTCCCTATGTTTTACCAATAGCAACATCGCAGATGGCGATTGGAGCCAATCAGAAAGAGCGTGGTGAGAAAAACAACGCTCGTTGGGTCATCGACCCAGTGTCATAGAAAGTCCAGCCCCTTTCCAATGACGTCAACGGCGCTGTGTTGTGGGTCTGCTGGTAGCACTATCAAAACCTCTCATTACTGTACATAACACTGTATCGTTTAAATCAAACAATCTTGATCTACAGAAGGGCTGCACATTGCGGAATATCATGTCAGACACGGTGAGTCTAAACCTGTGATGCTGAATCGAACTTTCATGAGAGCAGACGAGAAAGACGGACTTATAGAAAATGAAAATAAGAGGGCCCAGCTTTTAGCCTGTCTAGCTGACTGTGGTTTGGAAAGTATTTTTGATAAAAATGCTTGAGTGTTTTTAACTGTGCATAGTTTCTGGTTCTCGCAATTTACACATTAGTCCAATTTACTGTGTTCACAAATGCCAAAAATATGTGAATTTCTTCCTCAAATCGTCCAATTAGCATGTGTGCTAGTTAGCTGCTCTGGGCCCTGAAAGCAGAGTTCATAATATCTTGAGCTGATAGACCATGCTGAACATTTGAATTAGTTATTAATTGTTGATTTTTTGATATGTTCATTAGGATTATTCGTTATTTGTTCACGTTAGTTTGTGTTCGGTTTGTGCTCGTATTAACAGCTCGCGATAGAAGAGTAACGTTAGGTTGTGTGTTTACATTCAAAGCACACACACACACACACACAGCCTAGTGTTTAAATGATAACAACACTCACAATATTATTTTATATATAATATATATATATATATATATATATATATATATATATATATATATATATATATATATATATATATAATTATAATTTATTAAAATCGGATCTACCTTATTTTATACGATCTTCAGTCAATATTTTATTGAATTCAGTCCCAAGATATTTTTTTAATTCATTACATTAAATCTGATAAAAAAACAATATGACATGCAGTAATCGAATGCTTGTTTTGTTTTAATAGGAGACCAAGCCCTCAAGTGATGGAGGCGAGAAGAAGGATGGAGAGTACATTAAACTCAAAGTGATCGGTCAGGTGAGCAAAAGCACTTGTTTTCTAGGAAATGCAGGTTTTCATATTTAAACCCATTACTGTTTAAAACCAATCCAGCTGTTCTTTTATAATGAGATATATGAAAAGATCTGAACAGATTTGATGATTTCCTTTCATTTCGCAGGACAACAGTGAAATTCACTTTAAAGTGAAGATGACGACACATTTAAAGAAGCTGAAGGAATCCTACAGTCAGAGACAGGTGAGTCAGTTTTTCCATTTATGAGGGATAACGATAAATCTACACTACCATTCAGAGGTTTTGGGGGGTGGGTAGGATTTTTAAAAAACGCACTAATGCTACTTTTATTCAATCAAAAATGCATAAAATCTGTATTATTGTGAGTATTGTTACAAATAGAAATACACTAACACTGTAAAAATCTTAACTGTGATCAAATTAATGCGTCATTGCCGAAACAAAAAACAATGTTTAAATAGTTGTGTATGTTTCAGTTAAGGTTCCTGAGGTCTCATTTATAAAACATTGCATAGAAACTTTCCTAAAAGTGAATGTACACCAGAATACATTTTTATTTATTTATTAATTATTATGGCTTTTATGATGATTTAAAGTGCTTGAATTAAGTCAATATTTAAGCGAAATGTGTTTACTTAAAGCTGCGCACATTCTCCCGTCAAGTTTGTTTTTTATAGATCATAATAACCTGTATAAGAAGTGGCGTACACGTGTTTCCACCCCCAATTTTGTGTATACCATGTTTATAAATGAGACCCCTGGACAGTTTATTCTCTCTTTCAGATCAATTATTTGAACCATGTTAGTTAAAACATAAAACGTCTGTAATGATCATCTAAAGGGGGTGGAGTAACAATTTATTAAGAGGAAATTCACATTAATAGATGCTTTTAGTTTTGGTACAGAAAATATTGTTACACACAGGATATATATATATATTTTTACCCATTATGAGTTTTGGTAATAAACATTTAGTTTGCTTGCCTCGGCTTTTCTTTATCTCTGCTTTCTTAAATGAAACGCAACGACACAAGTATTTACTTTCTTTTACAAATATTATTGACAATATTCCATATCATACTCTCTGCTATTATAAATAAAACATAAACCCATTATATAATGACATGCAATCTAATTCTGAAATATATATATATATATATATATATATATATATATATATATGTATATGGTCAAAGATGTAAAAAATATATTTATATTTATCTGTTGCTTATAAAGTTACATGTTTCAGAAATTACATTTTACAAAAGTATATTTTTGTATTTAAATAAATTACTATTACAGTTTTATAAACACTCAAACCACTGCAGAAATGTTGCATATATCATATACACTAAAAAAAAAGACTTTTGCGGCTTGTTCAAAGTACTTATATATAATTAGCTGAAACTTGTGTTCTTGAGGACAACTTAATTGTTTTAAGTTAAGCCCACTTAAATTTATGAAAAAAAATTAAGTTTAATCAATTTATGATGGGCCATGTAAAAGAAATGTGTGGACCATAGCATTTTTACAGTATATTAGAGATCAATTTTCTATACAAGTTAAAATCATTACCTTAAATGTTTGTTTTAACAGTTGCTGGAAGTGTGTAAACAGGTTTTTGATTGTAAATGTAGCTTTCTTCACGAGTCACTGCTGCGTTTAAAATGGCATAAATGTTATGGGAGTGCACTATGGAGATAGCACAGTTGTCAATTTGAAGTTTATAAACTGAACTGTAATAAGAATAACTTTAATATAAAATGTGAACAAGACAACCTTTAATGTTTTTAAATGATTCAGAGTATTTGTGTTCAAATGGACAAGGGCATAGGGTGGATGATTCAGAATAGAACACAGCCTGGAACTCTGCATCTAACTACAGCTCTAGAGGTGTAGCTCCAACCAACCAAGTGTGTGATGCTGTTTGTGAATGTTTGCTATAAGATGTATGGATGTATATTTGGAATAACACTGAATTGCTGAACTATTTTTGTAATGAAGGAAATTGTGATCTTAGTTGGTTGGCGATGGTTTTGTGAACAGCACCATTATTCTAGAAAATGCACAAAGACAATATCAGAATTTGCTTTAAACAAAACGATTTGAGAAGTTTAGAACAACTGAATGAATTCAAGTCTTGTATTTTCATTACACACCGCTGTTTGTCATTTTTAAAAGTGTGTATTTTTAATGTAAAAATGTTCAGCTCCACATTACTCTGATTAGAAACTGATAACGAGAGTGTGCGATCGTTTACATCTGACTTTACTTTGCTGTTTTATATTTGTTCCATATCTAAAGATTGATTACAGTGTGTTGGAGGTGAATGTATTTAGTCTTTAAGTTTATTCTCATTCATTTACTCTTTATTTACTGTTTTTTTTAAGAAAACCAATTCAACCAAATCATACAGTGTGGTATAGATCAGTACGGTGTGGGTAACCTTTATCAGGCTTGTGTCTCCACTGCCAAATGGTACCCTTTTAGTAGTAGGCATGGAGGCAGAAAGTTGCAGTCTACATCATGTCACTCAACTAAAAGTAAAGCCATATGGGTCGTTCACATATCATATGAGAAGCACTTCTCACAAAACAGGTGCTTTATTGACCTTATTCTCCGCAGACGAGTGGGCGCTGCCATTTGAATCTTTTTTGGCACGAGACTTCCGGTCTCATTCACTTCCATTCATTTTTAGACATTAAAAACTGCTCGTTTCGCTGTTTGATGTTGCAAACTGATATTTCCTTGTTATTTTATTCTACTTGGTCTGTGTAGTCATGCAAACATTTGTTTGTAGAGCAAGTAGTTTGACCGTTTTTTGCCGTTTATAATTCCTTGTCATTTCTCCCATAGGCGACTGAAACGGAAGTTCTAAGACAATCGTGAAATCAGGCGCACTTCCGCATTTTAGAATAAGGTCAATACACATAAATACTTATGTAAAAAAATGTAATTACTAACCTTTCTATGAACTTTTAACATCCGCAATAAAATGCAATGTGAACATATACAGATCCTTACAGTCTCCATTACAAATTTACAAAAAAATTACCCAAAATGTACATTTAGGCCTTATTTGAGTAAAAAAAAAACAACAATACAAAACATAGTCAGTGCAACCCTCTCATTTGTTTCTTTATTCCTTACCAGCACATGTAACTCTTGTTAATTCTGTCATTCCGAGTTCATTATAGTCTAAAAGGTGTTGATCATAATTAAACATCCCAGTTTATTTGTGTTTTGGGTCGCTGAAAGAATCATTTGCTTGTTTGTTTGTCATTTGCTGTTTTTTGTTAGCGTTACTCTGGGGTCTGTCCATTTCTGAAAGACTGTAAGAATCCGTACGTTATCAGCATGAGCTCAAGTTGATTATTTATACTTATTCATTATTACATACTTATTAGGTATAAGTTAATTATTACTTCCCAAAACGTGGTATGGTATTGTACGATTTGCTTTTTGCTATCTTTTGACAATGAAACGGACAAAGAAGCATACCGAACCGTACCTTATACTAAACCGTACCGCTCAGTGGAAACAGACCAACATGTGAGGGTGGATCTGCACTCAAAATGCACACGTGACTGTATTATGTACTAAATGTATTACTTAAAATTATGTCAAGTTATGTGGGTGACAGTTTGGATGGTGTGATGATAATGCCCCATAATAAATCATTTTATCTGTAAATTTATAGTGGTAAATAGTGACTGTTATTTTATAACGTTAGCAGTCAGTGCTAGTTTAAAAGCCTATCAAGCGTAAGCCTGTATTTAAGTAGTAGTCTGTATTTTCAGTTCGTGCAAAGTGACACGCATCAAACTTGTCTGAAAAAATCTGGAATTTTGAAATGGGAAATGTGTAACCCCTGAGCTCTGCAGTAGACATGAACATATGCTGCCATACGTTCAGGCATCATAAGTGAAGTTAATTTCAGATGTTTCTATTTTGACATTGTGTTTTATTTGTTGCAGGGTGTACCCGTGAACTCTCTAAGGTTTCTCTTTGAGGGACAGAGAATCACAGACAACCTGACCCCCAAAGAGGTACAAGCACACAGTTCCATTAGAACAACTGCAATAAGGAAAAGACGGATATCCCTTGTGTTGTGAATGTCATAGACCATGCAGCTAATTAAATCCAGTTTTTTGCCATTAATCATCACTTGGTAAAATTAGCTTAATTTTCCAGATGTCGACATGGACAAGTTGCATGACATGCCATCAACCGCATTAACAAAAAACTATGTGATGTTAAAAGAAATCAACCATCACTATATTAAATAAGGGTCCAGCTGCTCTGCAGTGAGGATGATGTGTTGAGTTACAACATGGAAATACTAACGCATGTAAATATAAACTCTTGTTCAAACATTGAGTGTCAATTTGAATGAAAATTTTTGGCAATTGCTTAAAATGCTGATATAAAATTCCATAATTTTATTGAGTTATAGTTAAAAATCCCATGCTATATAATATATTTTGTACATTTCTGCTGTTAATATGTCACACTTAAAATGTGTAATTGTGGATTCCTAAGAATGTAATAAAACTGTTAATTTCTCAGTATATCTTTGTAAAAAGATTTAAAATATTTGTATCTTGGGCAGATATTGTTTTATCCTAACAAACTATATATACACTCACTGGCCACTTTATTAGGTACACCTTACAATTACCGGATTTGACCCTTTTGCCTTTAGAACTGCCTTAATCCTTTGTGGCGTAGATTTAACAAGGTACTGGAAATATTCTTCAGAGATTTTGGTCCATATTGACATGATAACATCCCACAGTTGCTGTAGATTTGTCAGCTGCACATCCATGTTGCAAAACTCCCGTTCCAGCACATCCCCCCAAATGTGCTCTATTGGATTGAGTTCTGGTGACTGTGGAGGCCATTTGAGTACAGTGAACTCATTGTCGTGTTCAAGAAACCAGTCTGAGATGATTCTTGTTTTATGACATGGTGCGTTATCCTGCTGGAAGTAGCCATCAGAAGATCTCAAACCAATCTGGCCATTCTCCTCTGACCTCTGGCATCAACAGAAATGCAGCTCACTGGATATTTTCTCTTTTTTTCATACAATTCTCTGTAAACCCTAGAGATGGTTGTGTGTAAAAATCCCAGTAGAATTTCAGCAGTTTCTGAAATACTCAGACCATCCTGTCTGGCACCAACAACCACGCCACGTTCGAAGTCACTTAAATGACTGATCTTTCTTCCCCATTCTGATGCTCGGTTTGAACTGCAGCAGATCGTCTTGACCATGTCTACATGCCTAAATGCACTGAGTTGCTGCCATGTGATTGGCTGATTAGAAGTTGCGTTAACGAGCAGTTGGATAGGTGTACCTAATAAAGTGGCCAGTCAGTGTATTTTTTGTTAATAATAAACTATACGGTTTAAGTATTCGGCTTTTTCTAATATTTCCTCTTTTTGTCTGGATTTGTGGTCCAAGGCCACACATATCAACATAGAAAATATTCTCAATATCACACAATATTTACCATTTACTTCAATTTATAAATTTTAAAAACTTACATTTTACCAGTCTTAAAACTATTTTGACATCTATAAATCAAAAGTATGATAGCAGAGATTTTTATAATAACTACTCTGCTCATAAACCGTCCAGTCTCCAGTATTTCTACAAATTTAATTCAGATTAACATGAAGGTTTTGGTTGAGATGATTCTTATTATTTGGGTTTTTGTATCATCTCTGCTATGTGACTTGATATTTTTCAAATTCTACCAGATTATTATAGCATAATTGCCTATAATCAGAACTGCTGAAAACTTTATTATTTATCATCAACCACGTGTGTGTGTTTCAGCTGGGAATGGAAGATGAGGACGTGATCGAGGTGTATCAGGAACAGACTGGAGGCTGTCGGAACGACTAGACCTTTATTTTCATGCTCTTTATTTTTATCTTCATTTTGTATGTATGACGTGTTTCCTTTTGCTGTCACCTCAAAGGGAAGCAGAAAAACCATCTGGATCAAATGCATAATCTGTTCTGACGGCTGTGTTTGAGTTGGGGAGGAATTACAATAGAAAATGTCCTTCTAGTATCTTCTGACTGTCTTTTTTTTGTGCAAACCTATCCATACCTGCCTTCACGAGAGCCTCTCTTTTAAAGTATTCTGGTCACATTTTGCATTGACATCTAATGTTTTGTTTCTTAAGCTGACTGGAAACAGTACAGCACTGCTAAAAATCATTATATTATGGATTATATTAGTAAATCCAATCGAATTTATGATGGCAGCTGTGGTGTTCATGTATATTCTCTATATAAATACAAAATTAAAGGGTTAGTTCACCATACAATTAAAACTGCTCAATATTTAATCTTCCTTCAGTAGTTTCAAACCTGAGATACTTTTTTCTCTTGAACACAAAAGAAGATGATCTGAAGAAAGCTGAACAATAAATACTATTGAAATCAATGGTTACAGGTTTCCAGCACACTTTAAAATATCTACTTTTGTGTTCAATAGAATAATGAAACTCGTAAAGGTCTAAAACCGAGTGAGCGTGAGTAAATGATGACGGGATTTTCCGATTTGAGTGAACTGCCCCTATAAGGCATTGTTCCCTAATGTTCTTGTAGTAAGTTGCTCTGTCAGGATTATTAGCTTTCATTTAATATCGTTGTTTTTTGTACATCATATGCTAGTGAACATACCTCTGCCATCGAATTTTACAATCGAAGACGTACAGCGGTGGTTTATTTATGTGCAATTGTTGTCTCATGTTAGAAGTGTCACCAGTTTTATTGATTTTCCTCCAGGGGTCTGCAACAACTGTGTACGGTTTGGTCCAGATGGTTTTGTGGATCTAGGAGATTTATGACTTTGCTTTGTCTTGTTTTTTTTTTAAATAAAATGTGTCATAAAATAGTTTGTGTTCGCATGTGCTTGGTCAAAAACGGTGAATGTTCCGTTTGTAAACACTAGATGGCAGCAACTCTGTTCGAGTTGAAGCTGGGGGATTTTTCTTAAAGGGATAGTTCACCCAAAATGGAACATTCTGTCCTGATGGGTGAAACAAATACTATGGACGTCAGCGGTTACAGGTTTTCAACTTCTCTTCAAATTATCTTATTTTGTGTTCAACAGAAGAAAAAAACTCATAAAGGTTTAAACAACTTGAGGGTGAGTATATTTTTCAAGGGGGTGAACTATCCCTTTAATCTGAAATTAATAAATATAAGACGGTACTTATGAAAATATACAGATTATAGTTTTTAATTATAGATGTACCTTAAATATATATGTACAATTTCAATTTGTATGTATCAAACGTGTTTGAGGAGTTTTACAAAAAAATAAAACGTTTCAAGTCAACGACAGATCTTACAACTAATAAATTCATATTCAGATTTGAAGGCACTTGCGCAACAGTAATAGATAATAATTATTTTCCAAATGTTGTTTAAATAAGGAACAACAGTTAATTATGAGTCCAATAAGGATAATTATAAAGAGTGATTCACTGTACAAGCTCCTGCTTCTCTATCTCCATTTTAAGACTCACATAAGACCCTCAGGATGTTCTGACTCGTGATGTTTTATCTTTTCCTACTGATCTGACATATGGTTCTTGTAAAGCATATTATTTAACCAAAATCCAACCCAGTCCACCCAGTTCAAGACTTCCAGACCTCTTTTTACTTATCTATGTCTAGCAAAGCTTTTCACATGAAAACGTACTATTGTAATTTATATTAAATACTATATGTGTAATAAACTGTTAATATGATAGTATATACAACAACTTTTTAATGGCTCTGCTGAAAAAAAAAATAGTAAGGTATGTTTTGATGCTGGTATGATGGCCTAAATGCTGGTCTAGCTGGTTTTAGTGCTGGTCCTAAATAAGACCAGCATTGAGACCATCAACACCAACATTGAGATCAGCAAGCCCAACATAGAGACCATCAACACCAGCATTGAGACAATCAAGACCAGCATCAAGACCAGCAATGAGACCAGCATTTAGACCAGCAAGACCAGCATTGAAACCATCAACACCAGCGTTGAGATCAGTAAGACCAGCATTGAAACCATCAACACCAGCATTGAGACCAGCAAGACCAGGATTAAAACTATCAGCACCAGCATTAAGATCAGTAAGAATAACATTAAGACCATCAAGACCACAATTGAAACCATCAAGACCAGCATTGAGACCAATAAGACCAACATTAAGACCAACATTAAGACCAGCATTTAGACCAGCAAGACCAGCTTTTAAACCATCAGCACCAGCATTGAAACCATCAACGCCAGCATTAAGACCAGCAAGACTAGGATTAAAACTATCAGCACCAGCATTGAGATTAGTAAAACCAATTCTGAGACCATCAACACCAGGATTAAAGCCAGCAAGACTAGCATTGAAACCATCAAGACCTGCATTGAGAAAATTTAGACCAGTAAGACCAGCATTTAGACCAGCAAGACCAGCATTGAGACCATTTAAACCAGCAAGACCAGCACTGAGACCATCAACACCAGCATTAACACCAGCAAAACCAGCGTTGAAACCAGCAAGACTAGCATTAAGACCAGCATACCAGCATCAAAACATACCTTACAAGTATATGATGTTTTAACAAGCATACTGTAGTATTCACTGTAGTGAACAGAGAGACTGGGGTGTCACTTTGGCTCAGTGGTTAGCACAGTCTCCTCACAGCAAGAAGGTCGCTGGTTCAAATCCTGGCTTGGTCAGTAGGCATTTCTGTGTGGAGTTGGCATGTTCTCCCCGTGTTGGCATGGGTTTCCTCCGGGTTCTCCGTTTTGCCCCACAGTCCAAAGACATGCAGTATAAATGAATTGAATAAACTTGGCGTTGCCGGTTCATTCCGCTGTGGCAACCCATAATGAATAAAGGGACTAAGCCGAAGGAAAGTGAATGAATAAACTGATAAACTAATAAATACTGTAATATATTTTAGTTTTTACTACAGTACACTGTTGTGTTATACGAAGTCGTAGACAACCAATAATTGAGTAATGTAATTGTTTAGCCTATATTACTGTAGCTGTATTACCATAGCAACTATAAACCATCAACAACAGATTAATTCAAGTGTGTTACTATAGCCCTGCTGAAAAGTCCAGCTTAAACCAGCCTAGGCTGGTTGGCTGGTTTTAGCCGGTCGACCAGGCTGGTTTTAGAGGGGTTTTGGCCATTTCCAGGCTGGTTTCCAGCCATTTACAGCCTGGTCTTAGCTGGTCAGGCTGGAAAATGACCAGCTATATCCAGCTAAAACCAGCTTGACCAGCCAGGTTAAAGCTGGACATAGCTGGTTTTGGCTGAGTTTCCAGTCTGGCTAGGATGGTCAAGCTGGTTTTAGCTGGTCATCTCCCAGCCAAAAGTTCTGTTTAAACACTTTTATAGCTTCTTATTAGTTCATAAAGAGTTTCACGTTTTAACTATAACTGCAAAAATGTCTCGTTTTGTACGTCTGTATACTGATAATTCTGATAGATTTATGCATGTTTATTTAAAATGACTGTTTGGGGATTAGAAATTTGGTCCCTGGTCGATATTGTGGTGTTTCTTGTCATAGGTTATCAAATAATTAGTACACCAGACAAAAGTCTTGTCGCCTGTAAGTTTTAGGAACACCAAATAATGACTTGACTTCTAGTTGATCATTTGGTATCAATTGTGGCTAATATGAAAGGCAAAGGCCTCTAGATTACAATTATTTTACCAAAATAAATAAGATCATGCCTTGATGGTTAACTATTTACTTAGGACAGTAAGGTCTGACTTCCTTTACACAAAAGTCTGTAAACCCCATACATTTTTTTTTTTTTACGCATAAAAAAGTCTTATTTGATCCTCTATGTTTGGTGTTTAGACATTATAAACAATAGATAAAATCTAGATGTGGTTTGGGCTGATATTAGACATGGGAGGATAACCGTTTTCAAAGTATACTGTGGTTTTGAAAAGTCATAGTATTAAAAAAGCCAACAATTTTCTGTGAAACTGTTCCTAAGGTATGTGTAGGATAGTTTATTTACTTTTTTTGTTTTTTAGGACAAGTTTCTTCAGCAGAAAAATATCCAAAGATGATGTTTTAAATTGTAAAGAAATCAGCATTTTTGAAACTAATGAAGACAGCTCAATTCCTCAATTACTGCTCCAAAATATTTAAAATCTTTAAAAAAATAAAATATATTGTTTTCAAAAGGGAATTTTTTGTTGGTTTTTTACCCAGACAATTAAAAAGAAAATATTTTAGAGCAGTAATCACAAAAACGTGATAGTTTTATCCAAGGTTATCAAACTGTTAGAATCTTATATTAACTGATATATTAACGCTGTACGATTATTCAAACAATAATTAAGTCTGAAATGTATCTATAAAACAATATGCTTCTTAATGCAAAAGTAAAAACCCGTTTCCAGTGATGCATTCAGTGCGTTGTAGAGAGAGCCTCACTGTGGCGTACAGAAAGATTGTTTATTTTAAGTGTCTGATTCCAGGAAGGGCCAGATATTAAGGCACGAGGAAAAGAGAGTGTGTTTTGTATGTTGAAATATAGAGGGGGGTCTGGGAGAGAAACATGGTGTCAGACGAACAGCAACGGGTGGATGAAGAAAGAATTAAAATGAAAGAGCGAGACAAGCTATAAAGAAGAGATGAATGGAAAGAAAGGGAAAACTCAGAAATAGTGTCCACAAGAGCCATACTACTGCCTTAGGGGTCTTTTTTAAAACAAGGTTGCGTTTTCCTCTTAGAGACTGAGCGGTTTTTCAGACTTTCTCCATCGGATCAAAGCGTTTTCCTTCACCATTGTTACCTAAGACTCGAGGAAGCCGTCTGTGTTTGTGGTTTATGTGTAGTCAAAAAGTGCATAAAAAGCACCACACTGAGGCCTTGTGTCTTACTATAATGTGTGTAATTAACATGAATAATGTGTACGCTGGTTGTTAGGCACAAAGTGTTGCTGTGGGGCCTCTGTTATAGCCGAACCCCAACGGGATGATCCAATTTCTGTGCCTGGGATACAGCACCTCCGAAAGCCTAAACACTACCAGATGAGGCCTCGCGAAAGTGGAGGAGGGCTGGAGCGAGTGTGTTTATACTGGGGGGGAAGGGTGCAGGATCACCTATGAGCTCACTTTTTCATTAAAGTATGCTTTCGGAGAGTGCAAAACGACTCTGTTGCATATAGGAATATATTTAAAAAGATTGCACAATGTTGCCCTGATCGTTTGAAGTAAAAATGTCGTTCAGTTTAAACACTTTTAGAGCTTCATGCTAGTTCATAAAGAGTTTCACGTTTTAACTATAACTGCAAAAACGTCTCGTTTTGTATGTCTGTATACTGGTAATTCTGATAGATTTATGCATGTTTATTTAAAATGGCTATTTGGGGATTAGAAATGAGGTCGATATTGTGATGTTTCTTGTCAAAAGTTATCAAATAATTAGTACACTACCTGACAAAAGTCTTGTCGCCTATAAGTTTTAGGAACACCAAATAATAACGACTTCTAGTTGATCATTTGGTATTTATTGTGGCTAATATGAAAGGCAAAGGCCTCTAGATTACAATTATTTTACCAAAATAAAATAAGATCATGCCTTGATGGTTAACTATTTACTTAGGACAGTAAGGTCTGACTTTGTTTACACAAAAGTCTTGTCACCTAACATAAGTAATGTACAGTATAGAATATAAAGTCATGCTGCAGTGGAAAAAGAATGAAAATTGTGTATGACTCCCATGAGCTTGGAGGACTGCATCCATACTTCTCTGCAATGACTCAAATCACTTATTAATAAAGCCATCTGAAATGGCAAAGAAAGCTTTCTTGCAGGACTCCCAGAGTTCATCAAGATTCTTTGGATTCATCTTCATTGCCTCCTCCTTCTTACCCTAGACATGCTCAATAATGTTCATATCTGGTAACTGGGCTGGCCAATCCTGGAGCACCTTGATCTTCTTTGCTTTCAGGAACTTTGATGTGGAGGCTGAAGTATGAGAATGAGCGCTATCTTGCTGAAGAATCTGCCCTCTCCTGTGGTTTGTAATGTAATGGGCAGCACAAATGGCTTGATACCTCAGGCTGTTGATGTTGCTATTCACTCTGCAGATCTCTTGCACACCACATACTGAATGTAACCCCAAACCATGTTTTTGTGAGAATATTGGGTCCATGGGGGTTCCAGTAAGTCTTCTGCAGTATTTGTGATGATTGGGATGCAGATCAACAGATGATTCATCAGAAAAATCGACCTTCTGCCACTTTACTAAATGATCAACTAGAAGTCAAGTTATTATTTGTTGCTCTTACAACTGGGATTGATGGCAAGACTTTTGTCAGGTAGTGTATAGGCCCACACAGAATCTGTATTTTCAAAGATTTTTTAGCCCATAATTGAATCTATTTTTATTTATGAAAATTTTTGTAAAATATATTAATTTATCTTTTATATCAATTTAGCTGATATAATTGACCTATATGCAAGTATTTATGGGATCTATTTACAATACAGTGTGTAAAGTATTATTTAATATTATTTTAGTAGACATATAATATGCGAGAATTGCTTTGTTTATCAAACAAGTGGATCTAATTTGCACTGTAAACCTTTAAAAAAAGTGGTTATTTTTCATGTCATATTTTTAGTTTTTGGTTTTATTCTTCCAAAATCATAAAATTTGTACAAAACTCTGTGCCAAAATAGCAAAAACACATCTTCCTTGATAGTTAAGTGATAAAACAACCAATTACATTTTAATTGTTTTAAATTCAATGAGCCAACTGCAATATTTCCAAAATGCAATTGTTTTTTTTCCCTAATTATTTGACAACTTGGGGCTGCACGTTGGCAGTTCATTCCGCTGCAGCGACCCCAGATTAATAAAGGGACTAAGCCGAAAAGCCAACAATTTTTGTTTGTGCTACTTTTTAGAGATCCCTTGATAGTCATGAATTTGCAGCCAACAGCATTTCTATCCTGTATCCCTTTCCGTTGTCAGAAAACAAACATTTTTAATAATCTTGTTAGGATTTGGCTCAGAGTTACACAAATATTTATGCAGCGGGACAAATTTGCAGAGTACACAAATCAGGCTGATGAAGCTCAGAGACATATTGTGATATATCGATGTTGGGTTACATGTTACTATTATGTAATTCAGTTACAAAATAAACTCTAATCTGTTACAGTTGAAAAACAGGCTGGTTTCCAGGCTGGAAAATAACCAGGTAAAATCAGATTGAACAGCCTGGTTTAAGCTGGACATAGCTGGTTTTGTCTGGGCTCCCAGCCTGGCTAGGCTGGTCAAGTGGTTTTTAGCTGGTCATCTCCCAGCCTGACTAGCTAAGACCAGGCTGGAAATGGCTGTGGAATCAGCCCAAACCCCTCTAAAACTAGGCTGGTCGACCAGCTAAAACCAGCCAACCAGCTATAGGCTGGTGTACTGTAAACAGTTTTTTTTTCAGAAGGCGCCTAGCTATGAATTGGGAAATCCTATTCCGTAGTTTTCAATGCAGATGTTGTTACGAGAGGAATTGGATATAAGAACATAATAATTAATAGGTAACAAAATGTAAAAGAACTTACTTTGTATAAAGCTAGCCACAGCATACAGTGCGTACATTTTAATGACAAGAAACACGATTAGCATCGTTTATAAATTGTTGGCGCATGCGCACTATAGTATTACTCTACCTGACCAGCAGAGAGCAGCTCTGAGATGTTGTGTACAGTGCCTGATAAAAAACCTTGAAACTAAAAACATAAGTCACAGAGAGCCCAATAAAAAATAATCAGACGGTTTTGACTGTTTTGATGCAAAAAACACTCACTAACACTATAATTGGACCTTAGGGGGGAAGATAACCATTTATGGTTGCAGATAACAAGCCTGACAGACAGAGAAACAGCAGGAGAATGTGTAATATTTTTGGCACAAAGACTCCCAGAAATGTACTGTGGGAAACTGAACCGAACTGCAGGATTTGAAGGAAACATTATATATCAAGAAGGAATGTTTCCCAGGGCAACTCCGGTGACAACTTCCTTTTCATATCTCTATCAAGACAGAATAGACATCAGATACCTCAACCATCAGGGGTGATGTGCTGAGACAGCTCTTTACACAGGTAAACATTGTTAACACATTAAAAAACACAGGTTACAGCTTTGTTTGTGAGCTGAGTTTCGATATAAATTCAGGTAACTGTATCTCAAGGGAGAGAAAGACTATTCCTATAAAGAGGTGTGCAGTTACCTGGGAAAACATGTTTCTTTCAGGACATCGAAGGCACCTGGGACACACAATAGGTAACAGATTTCCACAAAAATGCTCATCTTGGATAAATGTACCCGTTCACCGAATAGGCTTGACTGCGGGTGACCATAAATTGTTCAGGGGGTCATATTCAGAGAAGCTGTGTGCTTTTGTTGTGGTGTGTGGGCATGTAAACAGAGCTTGCTTTAGGAACATGATGTACAATATACATTCTTGAGTCTAAAGCACCCATGCTTTTTGCATTGTTTTGTTCACAGACATCTTGTTTTAAGGACAAATACATATGAATTTTGCCCTCAAAATGACTTTCGCACTAATACACAAGCGGTTCTCACGAGGCAGTGGCATTTATGGCGTCTCTGTTACTGTTGTACTTTCAATAAATCATTTTCTTAACCTTGGGGTCACAATATCATGGCCCCTAACCAGAAACAGACATTAAGAGTGTATTGTACATTATTCCAAATAATTAGGTTTGAGTAAACAATTACAGCTTTAATTTTTAATATATAGGATTTTTTTATGTTGAGTAGGAAAAACAATGATCAGATTTAGACCAATAACATGTTTTGGGGTATTTTTCATCTTATTTTCAGTTTTAAACATTAATATGGTCATTCATTAAGCAACATTTATCTTTTAAAAGTTTTTAGCTTTAGTCTTTGGTGAATTTTAAAAAGTAAGTCAACTTTGATAGTCACAAAAACCCACATATGAAGCATATATCATTATTTTTGCAAAGAAATAATTAATTAATTAAGCTCCAGACTGTCATGAACACATTCAGGGGTGTGTTTACGAACCATCGTTAGCCAACTAAAGTTGCAAGTTCCACCGTTACAAACATAGTTTGTTGATTTGGCGTTTCCCAAATCTGTCGTTCCTACGAACATTTGCAAACTGCGTCGCACACTTCAACGCTTGCAACTACACCTCTTGAGCTGTAGTTAGCCAGTAGTTTCTGTAGGCACAATAGCCTAGTAAGTAAGCCAACATTTGGTGCAGTGGCACATCAGGGTTTCCTGAGTTCTAATCCCAGCTGGAGGACACTTGCCAATCCTACCCCCTCTCTTCGTCTCCTGTCTCATTACTGTCCTATCTGAAAAGGCCAATGCTATTTATCTTGTTTAAACAAATTTTGTTTTCACTGTCAAAAGAAATAAGTGAAAATTAAAATGCCCTGTTAATTTAGAGCAGTGGTCACCAAACTTGTTCCTGGAGGGCCGGCGTCCTGCAGATTTTAGCTTCAACCCTAATCAAGCACACCTGAACAAGCTAATCAAGGTCTTACTAGGTATACTTGAAATATCCAGGCAGGTGTGTTGAGGCAAGTTGTAGCTAAACCCTGCAGGAACACCGGCCCTCCAGGACCGAGTTTGGCGACCCCTGATTTAGAGCATTCTAACATTTAAACTTGAAATTATAAAAAAAGGCACCAAAGTCATCTATCTTAGGTGTAATTTGCTTTCAAAGTATTTTTATTGTTCAGTTTTAGCGATCTTCATGTTTTCAATTGCGCTCCCTTCGCAGTGCACTTTGAAAACATCGATGTCATTTTGAACACAGCCATGGCTCATGACGAAAGCTATAGGTGACCTATTATTTAAAAGCGGACTTTATGTTACGTCTTTAAAGCTGCTGACAAACAAAAACAAACAAAAAACACAGCATACATTAATACTTTTCATTTATAGTAGATTATTTATTAAGTATCTGCACTGTATATGACATGGGCCTGTTGGTTAAAACATTTCTGAAGTGGTTTGCATGTGTCAAATTGGAAAAGTAGACTTTTCAAAAAATAATAAAATAAATAAACAATATCCTTCTTAATAATAATAATAATAATCGTCATCCTCATCATTAATCTATTTTCATATTATTATTAAATTAGGATTTTTTATTTCCTAATAAATAATAAATTTTATTTTTTATACAGCCTCATTATTTATTTATTTGATTTATAGATGCTATAAGATTACATTTTATGATTTTATGTTAATTTAGAATAGAATATGTAATGTTCTCATTATTATTTGTAAAGGGAACATGGGCCCTTTATGTGCCACTTATCTGAATTAATATGGAAAATGAGTGTATGTTTTTACCAAAACTAATATTGGATCTTTTTTGGTGTCAGTGTTGGTGTGCGAAAAACATTACAATTTGCACAAAGAAATTATGGGGTTCTTCTTTAAAGAAGTTGCTACTCCACCCTGTTTAGAGCGTAACTATGGGCATTTTATAATATAACCAACTTGGTTCAAATGATGGATCTGCGACAGAGAAACTGCGGGGTTTGGGAAACACTTGTCACTACGTCGTTCATTTCCCAAATGATGTTGCATTATACATACACAGTACAGATTAATGTATTAGGAGGAGCCATAAAGTAATTTAGTTTAGATTGTATTTTTATCTATTTTTATGACCTTCAAAGTGGCCTATGACTTAAATTTTATCAAATATATAACATTTATTTCTATATAATTTGATATTTTATTTATAAATCACCAAGGACCAGGCTAAAATATTTTTTCAATGTACTATTAAACAAAAAAGTGTGAGCAATTTTTGATTTTTGGTTGAACTATCTCATTTAAGCCGATCCCCAAGTGCTGCATTACACCACATTTCTAATATTCATGCTTCGAATTTAATTTTATAGATAATAAAGTAAATTATGACGTTATTACTCAATTTTAGTGTGGCTTTTATGAAGTTGCACATGATTTAATTGACCCATGACATTCATCTTTCCAAATGTCTTTGATGTCAGCCCTTCTAAACATAACGTTTAGGTTTAACGCTTGATAAGTTTTAGCTAGCAAATAGCATTGTCAAACACATTAATCACAATTTGTTCACTTGTGCCAAGAATGCGGTTTCTTCCCATAAATAAGCTTGGAAGACTATTGAACTTGACAAGGAAGTGTTTACTCAAAATAAAATATTGGTAGGACTAAAAGAAATAAACCTGTTTTAGCTGTGCGCGATAGCTCCCCCAAAATGCAAATGTAATCACCGTTTACTCACCCTCAAGATGTTTTATGAAATAAAAATTATGCAAATTTTCCTAAAGTTTCTTCGGAACACAAAGTAAGTTATAAATACCGTTTTCAATGTATAATTTCAAGATTTTACACTTAGCTGATGATTGATTATAAAGCTTGTTTGGCATGTTGTCCCGGAAGAGAGCCCTGAGCTCATAAGATCCTCGAGCCTGTACCTTATTGGAATGTGTTACCAATATATTTTTAACAATGTTGGTAGCCAAAAATGTGTCAGTCCCACCCAATTTTCATAAAAGAAAGGGAAATTTTCATAAAATAAATGAATAATCAATTATTTTTGTGTATAGACCATTTCAATGTGGTTCATTGGCCCATGAACACTTCCTGCTAGTTATTAAACTATTTTATAACTCTAACAAGAGGCAACTCAATCATAACTTCATGTTAAAATAGCTGCCATAACATTATTTATTAATATGTGGGGTTTTTTGGATTCTCGTAAGCTATAGAAATTAAAAATATAAAGCAGGAAATATGTTGAGACCATTGTTTTTCTTTACATCCCTCAAAATGGTCTATAGGAGATAAGAACAAAAACAGCACATTCTATAACCTAATATTTCTTCAAACATGTTGGGTTAAGTTTTACAATTAAATCTAAATTACATTTATTAACGCAACTGCTGGGTTTGTCCTTATTTAATCCAATTTTAGGTTAATACAACTCAGTGGTTTTTAAACCAGTGTTTTCAGAGAATGCCCCATATCTCACCTCAGTAAAACTGCTTGAATATTACAAATGTGTGTGTGTGTGTTTGTGTGTGTTTATGGCCTGGGAGCAAATCAGACAGTGACAGTTTACACTGTTGTAAAAAAAAAATCCATAAACCCAACTGTCAATCCAATTGATGGACGTTTCTTGGCTGCACATGCTGTGAATTTTACACACTTCACATCCCCACAGGCACCGCGTGCCAACACACCTAATCAGCCACTGGGGTATTGAGGCTGCACGATAATGGAAATATCTGACAATGCAATATTTTATTTATTTATTTATTTAAATACAGTTTCATAAAATAATTGGAATAGCACATTTGCTGGGGAGTCTAACAGTATTTAAGTAGAGAATTTGAATATCCAAAATCCAAAAAAAAAAGCTTTTCTTACTTTGTTTTGTCTTCTTTCTAGTCCAAATATCAAAAACAAATTAAAGTAAAAAAAATTATGTTTTCACTGTCAAAAAAAAAAAAAAGTGAAAATTAAATTTTGTTTTAAGGAAATTATCTGCCAGCATAGTGAGTGAAATAATCTTGTTTTTGCTATGAAATGTAGATATTTTGACTAGAAACAAAAGTTCTAAGTAAGAAATCTTTTTTTTAGCATAAATCATATATATTCCATATAAATACAGGGATTAAATACAATTCTGTGGCTCCTGGTCAACTATAATTCAGACTGGCGATTGCATATCTTTAAGCTGTGACTATTGCGAAATCAATGCTGAAACGATATATTGTGCAGCCCTAGCATGTACCCACATTACACTAAAAACAAATGCAAATTATGCTAATGTCGAGTTTCAGGGATCTTACACCTTTTACAAAACCACTACATTTATTTAAAGGACATGGATTAAAAAAAAGACAAGCACTTGCACACACTCGAGGTGTTTCATTTTATGAAACAGCAGATTTGTGTTTGACTAGTGAATTATTGTTACCTGTATAGTAAAATAAGTTAATGTTAAAGCAACACAATTACATTTTCAAGCACTTTATCCAAAATCAAAGCTCTTTTCAAACCTTGAAAAAGACCAGTGTGCAATTTTCAAGGATTTCCAGGATCCGTAAAACCTTGGAGTTTCCCCTGTTATGTTTTGTGAGTTTCAACATAAAATACAGATTAAATAAGCAATGTTTTAGTTAATATCTATTGCATATGAATATGATTTCATCAGTTGATTTAAATAGATCTTTGGAAAGATTTAATCAATTTAGATTAACTGGGATGATAAAGTGTTTTCCTATGTAGTGGATCTGCCTAAATTACAAGCAATAATTTAATAAACAGTCATTTTTGGTTTTATAAAGATTCTAACATTATTCCAGTACAAAAATTAACAATCAAATGTAAAATGGTCATTATTATATTATTATATGAAAAATGTATATATATATATATATATATATATATATATATATATATATATATATATATATATATATATATGTGTGTGTGTGTGTGTGTGTGTGTATATATATATATACACACACACACACACACACACATACATATACATATATACATACATACATACATATATATATATATATATATATATATATATATATATATATATATATATATATATATATATATATATATATATAATATTTGTATCTAATGACTATTGCAGATACACACATTGCAATAATTGCAATACATTCAAGGTTCTTACGGATCCTGGAAATCCTTGAAAATTACACTCTGGTCTTTTTCAAGGTTTGAAAAGTGTTTAGATTTTGGATAAAGTGCTTGAAAATGTAATTGTGTTTCTTTAATAATAATTTATCTTACTACAGATTACAACAATCTTGGGGCAAAGCAGTGGCGCAGTAGGTAGTGTTGTGGCCTCACAGCAAGAAGGTCGCTGGTTCGATCCTTGGCTGGATCAGTTGGCGTTTCTGTGTGGAGTTTGCATGTTCTCCCAGCGTTCGCGTGGGTTTCCTCCGGGTGCTCCGATTTCCCCCACAGTCCAAAGTCATGCGGTACAAGTGAATTGGGTAAGCTAAATTGTCTGTAGTGTATGAGTGTGTGTGAATGAGTATTTGTAGTTGTCTCCCAGAGATGGGTTGCAGCTGGAAGGACATCTGCTGCATAAAAACGTGCTGGATAAGTTAGCGGTTCATTCCGTAGTGGCGACCCCAGATTAATAAAGGGACTAAGCCGACAAGAAAATGAATGAATGAATGGATATATAACAATCTTTGACTATTTTAATAAAAATCTTTGCTATTGCATGAAATGAAAACTCTTGAGTGTGTGCAAGTGCTTGTAGCTTGATCTGCCTCTCTTTTTGTTAAATAAATGTGTCTTTTGATGTTAAATTAAATCTATATGTGGTGTAATCTGTGTACAAACCCTGACACTCAAAATTGCATCAATATGTTTTTCGATTTGTGATCAGATTATTTTGCTTACCCCCTTTGCAGAATATTTAGCTTGATTTAAGGAAAAACTCTTTTCATTTTGGCATATTATTTCTTAAAACAAGACAATATGTTTTGCTCGTCTAAATGCTTCTTGATTGAAAAACTTTTAGATATTTGGACTAGAAACAAGACAAAAAATCTAAGTAAGAAAAACATTTTTTGCAGTGTTTATTTAAATAGTAAATTATTATTACTTATATAGTAAGATAAATGATTATTAAAGCAACACAGCTACATTTTCAAGCACTTTATCTGAAATCTAAACACTTTTCAAACCTTGAAAAAGACTAGAGTTTAATTTTCAAGGATTTCCAGAATCCGTAATTACCTTGGAGTTTCCCCTGTAATGTTTTGTGAGTTTCATTATAAAATATACAGATTAAATAAACAAAGTTTTACAGAGGCAGTTGTGTACCATTATGGCTTACTGCCATGTAATCATAACCTTGTACTGTTTGGACACGGTTGCAACATGAACAAAAATGTTGGGTCCCTCCTCCTCAAAATCATTAGGAGAGTATCTGCATTTACAGATACAGTAATCTACCCCTGTCACCTTCTAAATACCCTCGCGGAGAAACATTCCCAAACCCCCCCAGTAGAAAAAAACAAAACAGGAGAAGGGGACGTGGGATGGGGCGTTTCCCTCGCCCTAAAGAATGAAGCCGTCTCCAGTTTCATTTGGAGAGGAAGGGAAGAAATCTCATGCTTTGGTGCATCTCGGGGCTTCCTGTTGTCCCAGAGGCAGGGTGGCAAAATTCACACCATTGGTGATGGGATCCTGTTTTTGTAGGCCACTTTTATGTTTCTTTCTTTCTGAAGAGAAACGTTTACTCTTTCACCTTCATCCACCCACTTGATTCCTTTGTCCGCCGTCGCTTTCCTCTCCTTACATACCGACCGAAAGCATTAATGGAGTCGAGACACATGGAGGGCTGCTCACTTGAGGTCTGTTATTGTAGTAAATTATGCTGCTATCAGTTTCAACTACTTGCTAACAACTGTTTTGAGGGGAGGGGGGATATCAAAGCTAAGCAGCAGGTCACCATTTGTGCAAACCAAATCAAGCCAAATCAAAGCTTTTAAAAATCTAATCACTTTATTAAGTGAAACTGAAAAAGGCCTTAAACACAATTAATCTGCTTAAATACATCGCACATCTTTTGACAGAAATGTGATATTTACAAATAATGGTACCATTTCCTCCTGTACATGCTTTCTCAGCTAAACATTTTTAAATCCCGACGGTCGCCTTTAAAAATGGCAGAATATTAAATTACTTCATAAGACCTGACTTGATATGGCAACATGGATGAATAAGCAACTCATGACCGAAGAACATTCAATTTAACTAGTTCTAAAATCTAAATAAACAGCCATGTGCAACCAGATGCTAAAATATGTAATCTATGAGAAAATGACCCAAAATGCGGAAAAGAAAAGAAGAAAAAAGTAACAAAACAAAGGAGACATTCATTCAACAACAGGAATTGATCAGTACTGCAAGGCACAAGACTAAATTGCAGACATTTTTGGCTGACGCTGGGTGAAGAAATCACAGCGTACACTCCTGGGGAAACGAAAAGTCCGTACTAAAGTTCCCACATCGGTATAAAAAATACAAAAGATGCCATGTTTCCATAAAAGTCATGAGTAGGTAGGGTTTCCAAGGGTATAAAAACAATCTAAAACGTAGTCCATTGGAGAAAGGCATGTTCTTTGGAGTTGTGCTTTCAAAAAAAAAAGGGTTTGCTAAATCTGGGCACTTAAGAAATGAGAAATGCTTCACGCTGGGCTCACACATCAGTGTCCTTTCCCATCAGCAAATGTGTGACCTGATCGCAGTTCACGTTTCCTTTCTATATTGACCTGTATTTTTCACATGCAGTCCACAAAGTTCAGTTCACACCGTTGTTTCCCCTTGGTTGTTGCCTAGCCGTTTGTAAAACCTGCGCCATGACTGTAGAGTTTTTCCAGACCAAATCCAGAATCCTGATGTTATGCCTACGATCATGGTCATGAGGTACTTGATCATAAACACAGTGAAATCGGGTGTCATTGGTGCAAAGTTGTTGTTTGGGCATGGCACTGCAAAACGCTTGCACGTTTGCATATGCCAGGTTTTTTCCCACTGCTCACGAAACGCCTGTTCGTAGAAGTAACACGCAATGACGATGGTTGCAGGAACGGTGTAGAGGACGCTGAACACCCCAATCCGTACCATGAGCTTCTCTAGTTTCTCCGTCTTGGTGCCGTCATGCTTCATGATAGTGCGAATGCGGAACAACGAAACAAATCCAGCCAGAAGGAAAGACGTACCGATGAAGAGGTAAACAAAAAGGGGGGCGAGAACGAATCCACGCAGTGCGTCAACATTGTAGATGCCTACATAACATACGCCGGTCAGAAGATCTCCATCCACTTGACCCAAAGCGAGGATGGTGATGGTCTTCACAGCAGGAACAGCCCATGCTGCTAGATGAAAATATTGAGAGTTGGCTTCGATAGCTTCATGGCCCCATTTCATCCCGGCAGAGAGGAACCAAGTGAGAGAGAGGATCACCCACCAAATGGAGCTGGCCATGCCAAAGAAATACAGCACCATGAAGAGAATGGTGCAGCCCTCTTTTTTAGTCCCTTGAGCCACAGTCTTAAAAGCATCATCCCGGAATTTATCGATGCAGACCACTTTGTCCTCCAGCAAAAAACCTGCCGCGTAAGCCACCGCCACCATAAAGTAACACCCAGAGAGGAAGATGATGGGGCGCTCCGGATAATGGAACCGGCGCATATCCACAAGGTAAGTGAGGACCGTGAACAGGGTACTCACACAGCACAGGATAGACCAGATTCCCACCCAGAGGCGACCAAATCGTACCTCTTCCTCCTTAAAGTACATCAGGCCATATGGTTGTTTGTGCTCGCAAGGAGCACCGCAGTTTTTCGCTCCCAAAAAGTGGTAGTTGAGGTAGGAAGGGACTGTGAGTTGAAGAGGGCATGTGAATGCCTGATTTTGGCGTGGCGTATGAATTCGTGGACTGAAGGGTTCTGGTATGTATGGCGTGGGGTTTGTCGTCGGGACATCAGGGTCTGATTTGTTCTGTCCCACGCAGATCTCTCCTGCTCCGTGAACAGGGAAGTTTTCACAGCGGAGTCTTTCAGGCCACTGGAAGCCAAACTTGTTCATGAGGGCCTCGCATCCTTGTCTTGCACGCTCGCACAAAGTGCGACAGGGTGGAATTGCTTGTTCCAGAACGGTGCACACTGGCGCGTACATGGAGCAGAGGAAAAACTTCAGATCTTGAGAACACTGAACTTTGACCAGAGGGTAGAACTGGTGCACCTCTAGTCCTGCGTCCTCCTGGTTGGTGTGTCCCAACAGGTTTGGCATGATCGTTTGGTTATACTGAATGTCTGTACACAGGGGAATAGATATGGGCTGGCAGAAACCATGCTCTGGGACGGAGATGCCCTTTTCTCCGTGATACTGGGCGGAAGACAGTCCAAACAGAAGTGTTGTGATGAACACGCAGTATGTTTTGTAGACACATGGCCCAACTTCCCGTACCGCCATCATTGATTGCCTGGTAAACAGACAAATAGGGAAATCATTTCAACATTTATTCCTTACAACAAGCATGTATATTTTCTAGAGCTCATTTTGTTTACTTAAGTAATCCAGTAGAGTACTTTTTAACTATTTTATTAGAAAGAATCTATTAGTTTAAATCATTTATCTAAATGATCCGTTTAGTTTGTCAAAATCCAAAGGGTGGCAAGTAATATTTGTCTATTGTTACGGGAAGCATATCAACTAATCAATTCTGCTTAGAATGCATAATTTTTTTCTTATAATGCACCTATTTTAGTTTGGTACCCATTTTTGTCTTACTAGTAACTATTACCTATCCTTTCACCATTATCCTCTCACACTTCTACTATATACACAATAAAGTCTAATTTGTTAGTGCATTACCAACTAGAAACTTTTATTTATTTATTTATTTTTACAGCACTTATTAACCAACCTTAGCTAACATTAGTTAAATAAAACTTTACTGTTAGTTGACAGTGCAATAACTAATGTTAATACAAGTTTTGGTTTTAATATTGTAAAACCTTTAACATTAAAGACTAATAAATGCGTTTTCGATACTAGTTTAAACAATGTCAAACAAAAGTTAACAAACAGAACGTAATAAATAATATTAGATATTACATAAATAAATAAAAGTTACTTTTAGCTACATTAAATTCAACAGCAAAATCAGTTACTGTAACAGCTGGTAAAGCTACAATGCAAGTGAGGAGTTAGCAACTAACAGCACATTGATTACTAGTATGCTAGTGAAACTGGATAACTAGAACTGGAATAAGTAATAGTCTCTAATAAATAATTACTAGTAAAACTAAAAAGTCAAATCACAACATTAAAATAACACCAAGTATAAAGAAATAAACTTCTGAAAACAGGTTTCGGGAAACTTTTAAACAAAGGGATGTTTCACAGACCAAATTGAGTCATAAGATTAAATCTTTCCACGCACATAAAGCTCCACAGAGAGACTCAAACTCAATACAACATCGTTTGGAAACAATAAAGAAACACAGAGTAATGTAATCTTACTTGAGCTCGCGTATCCCGCGAAACTTCGGCTTGTGCTTCGCTGCTATTCCTCAAATCCGATCTGGAGCTCCAGACGTGTCCGATCACTCGTACAACAAGGCGAGGCACAAACTATCCTCTAGTTCAGAGACTTGTTGCATTCAGGTATTCATGACCCCCTTTTTTGAGTCTCCTCCACATATTTCATCATCAAAACTCTCAAACATCTGCCTCCTTTTGCGCTCGGCCCTCCTCTCGCTTCAAACACAATGTAAGAGACTTTCTCCGCCACTCCTGTTGAATCCGCACTCTCCGGTGTGAAGTTGATACGCGGACTCCACATTGCTCCACACACAGTAATGATAAAACGGTTTCAAGCGGCCCTTCATTCACCATTCCCAAGCGCCTCTCCGCGGGGCGCCTTGAAACCACCTGCCGTCCGACCAATGAGAAGATGTGTTTTCGTTAGCGCGACGTTTCTTATTGGATCAGAAGGAATATTTTGGAAAAAGGGGTGGAGTTTTAATGTCTTATTCACGAACATTAGTCACTTTTAGGTTTTATTTATATTTATGGTTAAGTGTGTGTGTTGTAGTTTTGGCACTCGAGGTAAATTAGATAATAATGCTCCACTTCAAAGTTTTAAAATATAAAATTTGCTGTTTATTTACTCACTGTTTATTGTTAAAAAAAATAGGGATATTGGGAAATAACTAACTCAAACAGCTTCAGAATTTTTTTTAACCATAAAGGTAAATACTTTATTAATCCAAATGGCACAAGAATACAAATATGTAACCTTTTAGCTGACAGAGAAAAATAGACATTTACTTGAATATTGGTGTATGGTGGACGAAACCTGTAAAAGCAATAAATAGATAAATACGCAAATAAATAATTAATTAATAAATACACAAATTTCTGCATAAATAAAACAATAAATAAATAAATACGCAAATAAAAAAACAGAAAAAATAAATACAGAAATTCCTGCATAAATAAAACAATAATTAAATAAATATGGAAATAAATAAATAAATAAATACAAAAAATCCTGCATAAATAAAGCAATAAATAAATAAATGCGCAAACAAATAAATGTATATATATATATATATATATATATATATATATATATATATATATATATATATATATATATATATATATATATATATATATATAAAATCTGCATAAATAAATATATGAATAATTAATAGTGCGGTGTGAAAGAGGAAAAAAATCTACTTTCAGTTTAGCATTTTCTTATTCCCCCATATCCGTGTAATTTATTTAATTATTAATCTGCCTGCTATATTTATATATTTATGCAGGAATTTGTGGGGGTTTTATATGGACGTGTGCACTCACACAGCAAAAATTGTCTTTAATGTTTTGCTGAATAAAAAAAGTCATGCTCCAGTTTCCGCTGCGTAAAACTTATGCTGGAATAGTTGGCGGTTCATTCCGCTGTGGCAACCCCTGATTATTAAAGGGACTAAGCCAAAAAAAAATGAATGAATGAAATTGGCTGTAGTGTATGAGAGTGTGTGTGAATGCGAGAGTGTATTGGTGTTTCCCAGTAATGTGTTGCAGCTGGTAGGGCATCCGCTGCGTAAAACATATGCTGCAATAGTTGGCGGTGCATTCTGCTGTGGCAGTCCCTGGTAAATAAGGGTCTAAGCGGAAGGAAAATTAATGAATAAATAAAAAATTCACATACGTCTCGAATGGCTTAAAGTATAAGTACTAGGAAATTTTCATTTTTACATGATCCACTCCCTTTAATAAACGTTTGGTCATATTTTGATAATACATTTTTTTTAGCAATCTTGGATTCCAATGCAAGACCTTTAGAAATAGATGTTTGAGTAATAAAACTAATGGATTTATAACAGCTACTCCTCAACTGAATGTGATTTCTGCCACATACATCATAAAGCCATTTGGTGATGAAGTGGGAGTTGTACTGAGTTATGGCTCTCAAACAAATAGAAGAGGACATCCAACTTGTGAAAAGTTACATTTTGTGATTTGTAACCTGAAAATGGCCCACGCGTGTGTGTCTGTGATAAACGAGAAATCTGTTTAAGAGAAATCGCTGGCCAGAACTGCTGTAATGGCCATATTTGTAGGGATGTTTGAGCTCAGAGTTGTTGATAAATCTCTGCGGTATGCGATTCGCGGAGATTTATGCAGCCAAAAACACATATGATGACAAAACCATGCAGGACGATGAATAAGATGACACATTGCACTACACTTTTTTTTTGCCTTTTTTTTGCTTTATAAGGTTCATCTTAGCTCAGACAGAAAATAACAGTAAATTCTATGTAAATAATATTGATACATATAGAAATACAAAACTTGCCATAAAAATCACGCTCTGATACAATTTATCAAACAAGAAATTATCAGGAAAACATAATTATACACTGAATAAGTATACAAATAATAAGGTAAAATATATCACAAATTTACATAAAGATACACTACATAACATCAAAATAATAATAATAATAGGGTAATATATATATATATATATATATATATATATATATATATATATATATATATATATATATATATATATATATATATATATATATATATATATATATATATTTCACAGATTCACTGCATTCACAACCATCAGCATGTCATACTGAGCAGAGCAAAGACATATAGCAGTGCGATATGGCTGTACATTGGCAATAGTTGGAGCCGTGCATTGGATCGAGGCTGCAGTGCCAATATACAGCTATATCACGATGCTAAGAGTGTGATATAGCATTTATAAAACAGTTTGACGGCACAACCGTGTATATAAAAAAGAAAATAGAAAAGAGTGTGGCAAAAATCCTTATGTAAGAGGAACTACTTTCCTCCACCATTCATTTACATCTGCAGCTGACGTCAGAACAGCAGAAAGTGTTACTAATTCACCAACGTCCCTTTAGAGTTAGTATTTGAATGATTCTCCTGCGTAATGTCTCAGTAATGACAAAACAGGTGATTTTGCTCACATTTCAAGATTATGAGGCTGAACAGCATGGAATGTCATCAGTGTACAGAGATTTCCAAGTATTTCTCTGTTTCTATCGGGATATCACATCAAAAAAGCCAAAGCAAACATACCAGATTACTATGATATAAATATAGCACTAAAAATACAAAAAAGAGAGATCAACTTAGAAAGTCACTCACCTGTTTTATAATAATTTGATCAGCTGAAATATTTGTCAAACTGTAGTGAGCTGATTGATCTGCTATGTGAGCGGAGTAATACACAAGGGTGAAGAGACTGTAGTGCAGTCATTATGGGAATATTACACGGCTATGAGCCAATCAGATTCGAGAACCAGACAGAACTGTTGTATATACAGTTGAAGTCTGAATTATTAGCCCCCCTTTATATTTTTTCTCCAATTTCTGTTAAACGAAAAGAAGATTTTTTTCAACATTTCTAAACATAATAGATTTTTTAAAAAATTCCTTATAAGTGATTTATTGTACCTTTGCCATGATGACAGTAAATAATAATATTTGATTAGATATTTTTCAAGACACTTCTATACAGCTTAAAGTGACGTTTAAAGGCTTAACTAATTAGTTTAACCAGGCAGGTTAGGGTAATTAGGCAAGTTATTGTATAAAGATAAAAAATTTGCTCATAGGGGCTAATAATTTTGACCCTAAAATGGTTTTAAAAAATTTAAAAACTGCTTTTATTTTAGCTGAAATAAAACAAATAAGACTTTCTCCAGAAGAAAAAATATGATCAGACATATTGTGAAAAATTCATTGCTCTGTTAAACATAATTTGGAAAATATTTAAAAAAGAAAATAAAATTTAAAGGGGGGCAAATAATTTATAAACACACAAAGAAAAAAAAGTAAGATATAGGTGTCTTTTTATTTTTAGAAAGAGCTGCAGACTTTCTGGAACTGTTTTAACTTTTGTTTTATTGCGAACCGAATCTTTTCCATTTTGAGAGCATGTAAAATAAAAATTAAAAACTTATTGCCAATTAGAAGGGGGAACTGCAGACAATAGCGCTATAATTTAAAACTGAAATATAGCATATGCATTTAAAAAAAGTAATATTCAGACCTTTCCCCTCATTCATTCAAATAGCCATTTTTTGGTTCACCTGTAAATACATAGCATGCACATGGGCCTGTTCTTAAAAGCAAAGCAAGTCTGATAGCAATCAATCCTTTATCAGAGTCTAAATAAATAAAATCATTTATTCTAAAGATATGTTTATCATTCTGTCTGTTCTTTGGCTTACCCGCATCTCTGCCAGAAAGATGTCTGGATCCGACGTCTATTATACAAACATTTGTCTCTCCCTTTTACATCCACCTGAATATTATATCCGTCTGTCAGCATTCCCTATCTCTCGCTTTCTCATGAATTAATTACGTAAATACAGACCATCAATATCACTTGAACTGATCCAGGGCTCTGGCTGGGAGCAGTTTGAACTCAGGAATGGACTGAGATCTGAAAGAAAACTGATTAAGTGAGAGAAAAGCAGACGGAAGCAATCAAATACTAAATCTTTTAACTAAAATTCACCTTTAAGTACTATGAAGTTAAACTTTTCTTTGCAAAGCTGTAAAGATAACAAAGATTAAATGAAGTATTTGCATTTTTAATAATGCTTACCCTTTTTTATTGTAATAAACCTAAAAGCAATGACAAAAATCTTATGTAAATTTAAAGACTCAGACACCTATAGCAATGTTTATCTCCTTTCTTTCATCATTCTTCCCTCACACACACACACACACACGCACACACGCACACACGCACACACACACACACACACACACACACACACACACACACACACACACACACACACACACACACACTCTATCAACAATTTGTCATTCCTAACACTGTATTGTGGCTTTGATGGTGCCGAAGAGGCATTTGGTTTTCTTTTGCTGTGTGAGAGAGGTGAGATTTAATGCCTCACGCAATTCACATCTGTTTAGGCTAAAACAACAACTAATGAAAGTTAACGGGTGGCGAAATAATTATCGTTAACAAAAGGCACTTCTACGCTTCAAATCTATTTCTTGCTAGAGACAAAATGGAGGTGTGAAGTAAATTTTCGTTCACATTGTGAAATAAAAATATTATAACTATATTAAAATCCACAACTTTGCACAATTATACAAATTTTTTGGATAATTTGACAATCCTTAAATCCGACTGTCCTCCAATTGGCTGTCAATCATTTAATTGTTAATTCACAGTGAAAAAAAATTTAATAAAAAAGTGATTAGTTGACATTACTTTAAAATAGTGAGTAAACCTGTTGCTTTTAAAGTAATAAGTTGGCTTTACCCTTTGCCTTAAAATTAAGTAAATGAACTATCAGAAAATGACTTTTGCTGCTTGTTCAAACTACTTATTAAACATGAGCTGAATCAACACAATTCTTACATTTTTGTTTGGGACAAACTTATTGTCTTATGTTAAATTCACTTAAAGAGCCCTTATTACGGGTTTTTGAACCTTCTATGCAGTGTGTATTAGCTCTGAGTGAAGTGAAATATCCAGTTAAGGCCTAAATCTGAAAGTGTACCGTGTTTAAAACTATTGATTCATCTATAAAAGAGTTGACTCATAGTGGTTCGAATGAATCGTCTTTAGCCGTGCGGGTGTGACATCGATACGGAACTCAAGCCCCATTCATTTCTTGCACACGCAGGCCCGGGAAAATTTAAACCCCTGGCCCCGCCCACAAAAACTGTAGAAAGAAACGGAGGAAGACAAACACTGTAGCAGATCCTGTCGTGTTATTTTCCCTACCCGAAGATGAGGCTGGGAAAAGTCAGTGGGTGAAGTTTATTTGTGCAAAAATAGCTCAGCATTATAGCTCCAGCCTTGTGCTGTGTTCCCGTCATTTTTCTGACGAGTGCTTCAGCAATCTACACCCTTACAACTCGGCCGTTAAAGGAAGGATGAAAAAAGACTATTGATGTATGGGACTTTGTCAGAGCTTTACATTACAGTACACAGTTCATTTCACAAGTGTAAGTAACTTAAGTGCGATAAAAATGGTAGCCTTCTTGTTTTCTCTAGCTTGCAAATTATGTATTTAATTTTGTTTTGTTACTTATAACCGCTTCTACTGTATCTGGTTAACTCTTTATATTCTCATATCGTGTCTAAAGGCACGTTGAAAATGTGACGCATGCCGATTTGTTTACGGATTTAAATGTGTTTGTGAGCTTGTGATCCACTGCCATTTTAATAAAAACGTTTGGTCAACTTAACAATTCCAAGTTATTCCAAATTCCAACAGGTTTAATCACCTTTTTAAGTAAATTCAACATACTGCTTTTACGGAATTTTTTTAAAGTAACTAATTGCTTTGGACAGTGTTGACTGAGGAAAACGTTAGTTCTGAAAGTGATTTTAATTGTATTGTTTGATTTCTTTATATTTAAAATAACATTTTAGAACTAGGTGCTTCATTCCGCTGTGATATAAATAAGCCAAAGGAAAATGAATGAATGAATTTTAGAACTTTTTTTGTCATTAGGTTTCATGCACAGTGTGAACGACCTATTTAGGCTCGTTTCCACTTGGCATTAGCATGCTATTTCAGTGATTCAAGTGCTCAACTAAAGCAGTGGTTCCCAAAGTGGGGGTCACGGGACAATGATGAGGGGTCACTTGTTGATTTCCAAAACCTTGGGCCGGCGCTTCCATAAAGCAGTGACTCCCCCCCCCCCCCATCCTTTCTTTTATCTGCTAACCGGTCCCTTTCGTTTTCACTTACGGGTTGAGGGCGGCATGATCGTCGAACACTGTAGAACCAAACAGTCAACTTTATCAAATTAAATGAGTGTAGTTAACTCAAAATTTACTCGTTAATTTTACTCATTTGAAAAGAGATTTGAACTTATTGTTAAAAGTAATAAATTTATTATATACCTTATTATACTTGATATATATATACTAAAATGGAGTACGTTCAAAGTACTAATACAGATTCGTATTTTAGCAATCGGTTTCTTTAAATGGCTTGAGTTGCTTTAACTCATTGGGTTTTACAGTACTCAGTTTGTTTTGCATTCTCTTCATTTATCTGGTGCTCAAATTGCTTCGTTTACTCAAATGGATTAAGTTGACAGTACTCATTAGGACTCGATTTTGAACTTAAATGATTTGTTGCAATCGGTTTCCTCAAATGGTTTGAGTTACCTTAACTTTTTGCGTTTTACTGAGTAAGAATTACCATATTTTATTCATAACCCACAGAAGATAGTTAATAGTGACATTAAAGAAACAACAACAACATACACATAAAAATGTATCAGCCATTCAATTTTTTTCCATTGGATTGCGACCCCTGGGGTCTTTAGATGAACCACTCTTGTTTCATGTATTACTTTTGTGAGAGCGTTTAGGTAGTCAAGTTAGTACAGTAAGTAAAAGCTAGTTCTGTTATGTGAACAAGCTCTTGTTTGGCTATTGACTATACAATTCGGCTATCCGATTTGGCCTGTGATCTGAGCGTTTTGGTCAGAATATACCAAATCTGGTCGGCGCCAATAGCCTAGTGGTTAGTGCGTCGACACATAGCACCAAGGTGCTCACGGTGACCTGAGTTCGATTCCCGGCTCAAGTTCCTTTGCCGATCCTTCCCCTATTTCTGCTCCCCACATTTCCTGTCTGTAAAAATCTCCACTGTCCTATCCAAATAAAGGTAAAAACCCCTAAAAAATAATTATATAAAAAAAAGAATATACCAAATCTGAATACCTTGTTTATCTGCTTTCTCATATCATGTTCCATAAAGATCACGGTCGGTCAGTAGGTGGAGAGTACGGCTGGTCTTTTGTGGTTTTTCACATTTGATGAGCATTTACGCTATGAATAAAAAATCAGATTATTTGCGTTTTCCACTACATCTGGAAGTGGACCACTTGTGACCGCATTGCCAAAAAAAAAACCTTAATAACAGATGTAAACAGGACTTTAAAAAACTGCAGCAGAGACTAGCAATGTAGAGCATCAGCTGAACACTTGAAATGTTGCTGACGTAAAAAGAAAACAGGACATGTGCCGTTCGCATGACAGTTATGTACTGTTTATGCATCCAGTGTAAAATTGGCCAAAATAACTTGCTCTGTTCAGATCATATGCCATCCATTTCAGTTGTCAGCATGACAGTATGGTATTCAACAGGCCAAAAATGGTCTTTCACAATAAATAATTGAGAGAACTGAAATGGAACCAGATATATTCTGATCCTTATAGATTGTATGTTCTGCTTATACCTGATTTAGATGTCATTGTCATCAATCTAATCACAAATGGATGACATCAAGCCCTTTTTATTTTAAAGCATCCACTTCCGACCACTTCAAGGGAGAAAAACAACACAGTTTAATATTATTAATGAGAGAACACATTCAAATGGTCACTAAAGCCCAACAATCATCTACCCACAGACAGAACATGTGATCAATATGGGTAGTTTGTTGAGAAAGAGCACCAAAACAAGTAATTCATACTTCGCAAAAACAAGGATCATAGGATCAAAATCATAACTGCCATCTGCATCCATTTAAATTGCTTTCTTTCCTGTTTGCTCACAAGTCAAAAAAAAAAAAAAAAGCATGAGTTTGTTCATTCAACATTCAATGTAGAGTGTGTGGAAACAAGGGGGAAGAGTCTCACATAAGATGGAGCTGAGCTCATATTAAGACCAGGTGGAAACAGGGCCTTGAGCGCTCATTGCATTTCCATGGGGGTCCAAAATAGTTTTCCACATATTTTTAGATAAATGTGAGCAACTAAATGTGAGACCAGATATTTCGATTAATTTTCTGAGGGAAGTGTTTGTGCTTGTTAATGCAAAACCATCCAAAATGCTTGTAGTTAAGTGGTTGCTAGGGTGGATCCTTTCTGACTCAAATCAAAAGAGCCCCACCTTAGTTTCTATGATATCCTGTTCCCTTTAGACCTGTCGAACAGCATGTTGAACTTAACATGTAGGAAAGCAAGGCCGTGAGGGATAGACTTACAGTTTTTACTGTGGAATGCACTGTAAAAACACAAAATTCAACATAGTTTATGGAGTTTTTGTCTTTTGAAAGACCTGTCTGCTGAAAATGTTGTTAAACAACAGTACGCTTCGTTGAACGCACTGTAATTCTATCTTTCAGAGCCTTGTTTTCACTCATGTCAAAAATTAAATGTAGTACACGTCTATAGTTATGAAGTTGTGGTTTTCTATCATTGTGATCTGAAACTTTTGTAAAAACTAAGCTTCGAGAAAATTTCCAAAATGCAAGAAACTAACACCATGTCCTACTACATGCCACACAACAAGATTCCAGCTACAAGCAATTTGACTGTCCGCACCAAACGCAACACAACAGAAACATTTAAATACCAGCCATTCATTTAAATATAAGCCACGTCACTCCCGACAAAATGGTAAGGGTTATAATCTAATTAAAGGTACATTGGCTGAGTGACTGATGTTGTTGATTTTGGATGTTGAGTCACTGACTCTCATTTTCAAATCGTTTGCTAGTTAATTTTCAAGATCTGAGGGGAACTATGTGCGGCTCATGTCAGTAGTATGGCAATATATGTCAAATAAACTGTGTTCAAACTCACATTGGTAGCATTTAACACTGAGTAAAGCACAAAATTGGTACCTGAGGAGATAATTGTCATATCAGCTCAGGCTGTTGTTTTGCTGTATTATCGCAGAAATAGAAACTGTTTTCGAAAAAAGAAATTTTGCACAGTCACAAAGGGTTAGGACAAAAACTAGTTTGAAAACGATACCTTTTATCGCGTGTATACTATACCTTTTATCATGTGACTTTCCATATTACCACATGTATTATAGTGGTTAATCAGAGAAGTGATTTTAAAGAATAAATGGAGATTTTCATCTGTTATGTTAACATTGTACATCGTTTGAAATAAATATTTACAATTATACTATAAATTATACAGACGTCTGTAAAAACTTATGCTTCAAAATTTTTTTCCAAAAGCAAGAAACTTACACCGTATCCTCACTACATGAAATGCAACAAGATTCCAGCGAAAAGCAATTTGGTTGTCCGCACCAAACGCGACACGACAGAAACATTTAAATATCAGCCATTCATTTAAATATAAGCTACTACACTCCCGAAAAAAATGGTAAGGGTTATAATCTAATTAAAAGTACACGGGCTGAGTTACTTGTTGGTTTTGGATGTTGAGCCACTGACTTTCATTTCCAAATTTATTGCTAGTCAATTTTCAAGATCTGAGATAAACTATATGTGCTGCTGATTTTAGTAGTAAGGGAATAAATGTCACGTAAAATGGTGTTCGAATAAAGCCCAAAATTGGTACCTTAGGAGATCATTTATATATCAGTTCATGCTTTTGTTTTGCCGCAATGTTGCAAAAATAAAAACTGTTTTCGAAAATAGAAATTTTGCTTGTGGTTAATCTGTGCATTTGAAGAGTAAAGGTGAGATTTTAATCTGTTATGTTAACATTGGACATCATTTGAAGTAAATATATACAAGTATACGGTAAATTATACAGACATCGTTAAAAACTAAACTTTTAAAACAATTTCCAAAAAGCAGGAAAATTACTCCATATTCTAACTGCATGCGACATGATTTGATTGTCCGCACCAAACATGACACGACAGAACCATTTAAATACCAGCCATTCATTTAAATATAAGCCACTTTACTCCCAACGAAATGGTTAGGGTTATAATCTAATTAAAAGTACATTGGCTGAGTGACTGATGTTGTTGGCTTTGGATGCTGACTTTCATTTTCAAGTAGTTTGCTAGTTAATTTTCAAGATCTGAGGGGAACTATGTGCTGCTGAGTTCAGTAGTATGGCAATACATTTTACGTAAAATGGTGTTCAAATTCATATTGGTAGCATTTAACACTTAATAACGCCCATAATCAGTAAATGAGGAAATGATTGTCATATCAGCTCATGATGTTGTTTTGCTGCGGTGTCGCGAAAATGGAAACTGTATCAAAAATTTAAATTTTGCGCGCCACTGTCGCAGATGATTAGGACAAAAACAATACTTTTTATTGTGTGTCGCGGTGCCGTGTAGGCTTGTCACGATACCATAAATTTAGGCCACGATACTTTAGCTGAAGTATCATAATACCATGTCGTATCAGGATACAGATTAATGCATAACTCAAATCTACAAAATAAAGCACATTGTCAGAAATACCATAATAATTATAATACTTTAATTTAATTCAAAATTGCCTTATCATTGAAAACCTGTTATTCGTTTTTGTACAGGCATTCTCTGTTTTATTTGTATATACTGTGACTGTTTTGTTGCAACAAAAATAAATAAATCATTGACCACACCATATGATCTGTCATGACTAGGGCCAGACGGAATCTGCGGATGTTTTTTGCTGTTTCTGCAGATTTCTGTGGAACTATTTTGGGGTATCCAGCAGAGTATCATAACTAAAACCTTAATATATTAAATAAAAAGTAATACATTACTGAATAAAAACTGAGTAAATTCAGATTTACACATTTACTCAAGTAAATAAACAGAACTAATAATGGGCTAAAAATCTGCAGAAATCTGCGGAATTCTGCCACGCAGATTCCGTGTGGGCCTAGTCATGACTGCAGTAAACTATGACCCGTCTGAGTTGACAGTCTTGTTTTTATCTCACTGACCACAGGCTGTAGCCATGGCTCAAGTCGAATGCAACTAGAAAAAGAAAATTTTTGAACTAAAAAAGAGAAGAATCAGTGAAGTATCAGCCATGAGAGAAAGAAAAACGATCACGCATGTGCGCTGTGAGACATAACTAACCAGCCTGATCTCACGAGGAAACATAAATATTTTACGTTTTGTTAGTTTAATGGCTAATTCGTACGAATTCGTACAATTTCAGTCATACGAAAATGTATGATTTTAAAAAGGAAGCATGGCACCCAACCCCACTGCTAACCTCAAACGTCATTGGGTGATGAGCAAATCGTACTAAATTGTACGAATTAGATCGTACGAATTCATAAAAATTAGCCACTAAATCTAAAAGTTACAAATTGCTGTGAGATTGCATTGAACTTGCGAGACCATGTATTGGCCCACAAGAGATGTGCACATTTGCGTGGCTCCTGTTTCCTTGTATGTGAGTTCAGTTGCATGCTGTGGAAGCTTTTGGCGCATTTCACTTCACCTTAAATGTTATGTTCTTAGTGTTCTTTTTGTTTATTTTGTAGATAACTGACCAATAAAAAAATACATTAAAATTAAGATACAAATGATACCAAACGAAATTTGTTACAAGAAGAGATTTCTTTCAACAAAATATGAAGTGAAAGAATATCGTTTTCTTAGGCCCCGTTTACACTAGTGCGTTTTAGTTTTAAAACGGCGTTGTAGAATGAAAACGATCCGCGTCCACACTCGCGTTTTACCCAGCGTTTCTGAACAGCTCTCTGTCCACACCAAAACGCTGAAAACGCACATCACGTGACCACACAGACACTCTCGGGCAAGCGCTCCAGCATTTCTACCCAGATGAGAGCTTGTCGGACTGCTCATCAAGCATCTCCCGCTGGATTTTTCTAATCTCACTATATTTGCTAAACGTGATGTTTCATTCATGTTGTTGTCTTTATCTAACGACATAGGCCAATTCCCTGACTTTGGTCATTGGAATCTATTAAGTTACTTGTTCACGGGTAACATGTTTTGGTTAAGCGCAAAGATAAGTTAATGATTAATCCAGGTACATTGACTGATCGCTTACCTTTATTTCCTACAATGTATAAACTTATTGTATGTTATACTTTTATAATTATCGATTATTAAAACTGATATTCAGCAAAAGAGAGGGTGTGTTTCGTATTTTCACTGAAATTGAAAGGAGGCAGTTGTTATAGGCTCCGTTTTGTTAAAATATCCACACAGTGAAGATGACGCTCATATATGCATCACGGCGCCTCAACATTTCTGCTGTCTGTTTAGTTGTTAATATTAAAAAGAAAATAGGCAGTTCCTTAAATCATGTTTACATTTTATTGTTGAGAAAGTGAAACAACGTAGCCAAGGTGATGTGAATGAAGTTATAAAGTACACTGTTCCCTTTGAAGATTTACCCGTGTCCTCGGTATGTTTTCCATATCAAACTGAAAAGGGGGAGACTGCAGCCTTGATCAAACTTGCGAAGTCTTAACTTACAAGAAGAGGATGCGAGACTGAACTGTGTGTGGGCTACTTAATATTGAGGAAAAGCCCCAATCAGATAGGTGAACGTTTGCAGCCCCGCCTCCGTTTTCAGATGTCTCCGTCTTTCCCCATCCACACTGAGACGGAGCAGCAGCGTTTTAGAATGAAAACGGCCTTTCCAGCGTTTTCAAAAAGCTCCGTTTTCGGCGCTCGAGAACTCCGGCGTAGTGTGGACGGATGGCGTAACCGTAGCAAAACTTATGCGTTTTCAAACTAAAACGCACTAGTGTAAACGGGGCCTTAGTGTTTCCTGTTGCTATTTTAACTTTTCCCTCATCTATTATATGAATTTTTTTCAGTCTTTTGACAGTTTAGTGGCTAATTCGTACAAATTAATACGAGTTCAGTTGTACGAAAATGTGCGATTTTAAAAAGGAGGCGTGGCACTCATCCCCACCCCTAACCCCAACCGTCATTGGGTGATGAGCAAATTGTACTAAATTGTACAAATTAGATCGTATGAATTCATATGAATTAGCCACAAATCTAAAAATTATGAATTGCCGTGAAATTGTGTTGTTCTGAAGCATCAGAAAAGCACAAATTCTACAGTTTTGCAGCCTTAATGCAGACTGTTAAAATTAAAATAAAGTGGCCTATTGATTATATGCCGGCACAAATCTGTGAGCATTTTAGTGACTTTTCCACATGCAACATTAATAACAACTAATAACTGTTAATGACGATACCATTATTTACAAACTACAGAAGCACAGCCAGTATTTTAAAGCCATAGTATTGAGGTGCTGCTGAAGGACGGGTAAACCGTGCAACCCTAGTGCCATATCACATGTAAGTGCAAATTGTTTTATATCGCGTCAACATGTACTTGTATTCATGTATTGTGGAAAGAAATGTTTTGTATTAATAATACTTTTTTTTGTTATGTTTTTGTTATGTTATGTTTTTTTTTTTTTAGTAATGTGCATTTAGATGTTTTGCGTTTAGGCATTTTATTTAATTATTTACTAATATATTTAGTATGTATTATGTGTTTTATTTATTATTATATTTATTATTTTATTTTAGTGTAGCGAATGTTCATGTGTGTTTAAGTCATCATGTGACTTTCTTTTTTACCACATGTATTATGGTGGTTAATCTGTATTTGAAGAGTAAAAGGAGGTTTTGATCTGTTACCTTAACATTATAAATCTTTTGAAATATATACAGTTAAAGTCAGAATTATTAGCCCCCCTAAATTATTAGCCTACCTGTTTATTTTTTTATCAGACATACTGTAAAAATTTCCTTGCTCTGATACACATAATTTGGGAAATATTTCAAAAAGAAAACAAAAATGTGAAAGGGGCTTAATAATTCTGACTTCAACTTTGTATGCAATATACATGGTAAATTATACAGACGTTCAAAAAAACCAAAAACATCATCAAAAAATAAAATAATTCTGGCAGCCATTGTTTTCCTGTGTGTCAAACTGGGTCAAACTACTTAGAAAAGAGTCATGGAAGAGTCACTGGAAGATTAAATTACCAAACAACTGCCAAAGTAACAATATTTTCCGAATTAAGCCGCTCATTAACTTATTAACTCACCTGATCCTCCATAATCCCAGCTTTCATTCCTGTACGCCAGTGTATTTGCAGCCTGTGACTAAACTAAGATGGAGGAAATGTGCAGGAGAATAATACTTCAGTGTGCGTCTGTCTGTCCATGTGACTGTCTTTGCCTCTCTCACTTAACAAAAGAATGTTAATAGGTGTTTCATAATGTGCAGCTGTTTCTTGGGGGCTTTTCAGTCATTGTTAAGCCCTTCGATTCATTTCCTCGCTTACCGTGTATGAGTCTGAGTGAGAACAGACCAGGAAAGTCAAACACTGAGACCCCATTTCAGGAAGAAAAAAACACATTGTGTACAGGACTGCTAATGGGTTAGGTATACATTTGACTTGGTTCGGTCTCAAATGGAGGAAAAGTACATTTACACACTCTTGCCACTGATTCACTTCATCAGCGGCTCTGAACGCAGGCAGGGTTGACTCTAAATGGGTGGCTGTGTTAAAACTTGGCTGCGAGCAGAGCAGGAATGCAGAAAGAGTAGTGCTCCGCTTGGCCCGACTCTGACCACAGATTATTGAGTGCTTAGACACAATCTAATGGATTCAGAGATTTCAAAATGTATTATTTAGGAGTAATATTGTGCCTCAGTGTTCATCTTTTAGGGGAATTTTACCTTATGCTGAAATATATGGAGTATGTAATACATGATCTTTTTTATTGTTAGATTTATTCAGTTTAGGAAAGAAATTATCTGTAAAAGTAATACTAATATTGGTCAGATTTTGGGGTCTACATCAAATTTAATTTACAAAAGCATAGTGGTAAAATTAATGTAGGTAGAGGGGATCATTTAATGACTAAATTACCCTTAAAATAAACATCAAAATGGGGGTTAAATAATGTTTCACCAGCATGTACCAGGCCAGACTTTGAGCCAGACTTTAATGCAGGGATGTAGGGATGAAGGGAATGGTAAGAGAATTGCGGGATGAAGGGGAAGGGAAGTAAGAGGATAAAAAAAGGAATGATCGGGCGTCCTAAGATGATGCCCAGAGACTCAGAGTGGGAGTGCCGTCTTTGTAATATTTTTGGTAGAGTGATTAGACCCCCATTTTCAACCTTGGAGTGTAGAGAGGGTTATAGGATTGTAAATGGGAAGCGGGGAAATAGAGGGAGGGACGGTGGGTTTGAAAGAACGAGAAGAACAGTAGTTGAAAGCTGGTCTGCCTTAAATAAGTTTTAGGGAGTAGGTGATTG